>NC_133331.1:88033516-88634940 GCF_042186555.1 Aquarana catesbeiana
GCAGCTGGCCTCTTTGCTGTTCACCTTATAATTTGTATCTGGGTTTTCATGCTTAATACCCATGTGTTTCAACACATCAGTACCCTAGGGGTGAGTGCCATCTTTATACTCTGTGTGCAATCCTTCCCTACTCTCCTCCTCTGTCCTACTCTATTTACCTCATTGTCCTTTCCCCCTCCCTCCCTTTTTTTTCCCCCCACTCCCTCCCTTCCCCATTCCTCCTTCCCCCTCCCCCCCCCAACTTTCCCCCCCCCCTTTTCCCTCCCCTCCCCCCTTTCCCCCCCCCCTCCCTCCCTCCCCTCTCCCCTCCCCCCGTTTCCCTCCCCCCCTCCCTTTCCCTTTTCTCCCCCCCCCCCCCCTTTTCCTCCCTTCCCCTCCTTCCCCCCCTCCTTCCCCCCCCCTTCCCTTTTCCCTTCCCCTTCCCCTCCCCCCCCTTTGCCTCCCACCCTTCTTCCCCCTCCCCCCCCCCCGTTTTTTTCCCCCCCCTCCCTTCTTGCCCTAACCTTTTTCCTTCCCCCCCCCCCCCCCCCCCCCCACCCTCCCCCTTTCCCCCTGTTTTTTTCCTCCCTTCCCTTTGTCCATTCACTTTCTACCCATTCCTCAACACTTTCCTTGGCCCCCCCCCTTTCCTGCACACGTTTCCAATCCTAGAGGCACACTAATGGCACCTCCTCACCTCTTACTCCCTTCTAATTGATTTTCCAGTCCATACCCTTTTATCTTACCATCCCATTTATTCATTCAGGGGCTGTTTAGTCATCCCCTGTGTCCGCCACGGGGGGAATCGTTTGAGGCCCGTGTATACCCACCGGGAGCCGTAGAACGGGTGAGCTCATTCTTTCCCTACCTAATTGTATATAATTGTGTAATATTCTCTCTAAATGTTTGTGCTGCATTAACAATGTTACTATGGAAAAAAAATTTTTTGGTGTGTTATACTCATTACAATTATCATATGTTGCACCACAGATATTGCTCTCCTGAGGAAGCGGTAAAACCGCGAAACCGGTCGAGAATTCAAGCTCTATTTGTGTCTACTAACACTATGGGTTGTAATCCAATTGGTTGTATTGACTGCTTCCATTTTTAAATTACAACTGTTATGTGATATTGTTACAATTTTTTAATTATGTTTTTCTATTAAAATGGAATTTTTATACTACCTTATTGCCCTCTTTCTCTACCTTTGTGTACTGTAATTTTCACTTTATTAGTACCGCAATAGTCCCCCCCCCCTTCCCCCTCTTTAGGGGTTGTTGTCCCTGTTATGGGGTATTGAGATGCAGGCCGACAGAGGCAGCTAACTGCGACCGCTCTCTACCTCATTCACAATATTATTGCAATAGTCATTTGGGATGATGGTACTTTTTATCTGGTCATTTACCTTTTGATCTGAACACTCCTCCTCCTTTATATTCCTACATGTTTCGCCAAAACATTGGCTTCTTCAGGGAAACAGGAGCTCATAGGGTGGATAATATAAAAAATTCTGTGTAGTGGACATGAAAACACATGATTAGAAATATTAATTTAACCAAACACTGCATGGTAAAAACAATGACACATTGCAATTGTGGCTGGACATTCATGCGACCCTAAGCTCCACACCACTAAACGAAAACTGCGGACATACCTGGGGCGTCAGTGCCCAAGACGGGAGGGAAGAGAGGGAGAGGGGGAACACAGCCACCCAAGGAGATCCCCACCGGGGAGCAGGCAGACCGCGCCGTAAATTATGCCTGCAGGGGGCATACAGTAGACCTGGCAAAGGAATGTAAAGATAGTCATGTGTCATAATGCACTGTGGTAGTTATTCCAGGAATAGAGGATTGCGCATATGTGCATTGTATTAAAAAGAGAATAAAAAATATATGTATATAAATAGGTATAAATGTATCTATATCTCTGGAAGAGGTGCGAACTTACATGTATATCTAAAAGCTGTAGAGAGGCAAGATCAGGAAATGCCTGTGATATATGTATGCACACAGCAAGGAAGGAGCATCAAGGTTGAACCATATCTGCAGACCACTTAAAGGCAGGCCTAATTAGAAAAATGGATAGTGTTAGGGGTCTAGCTGTTGTTAACTGGGGCCAGATATGGTAGTTTATGCCTATACTTACTTGATGGAATCTGCTGTAAGAAAGATTCTCATAGCTGTACATTCACAGGTATATAGTACCGGTGCTGGGATGAAAAAGGGATAAAAGTAACAGTGGATCCTATATGAAATATAAAGGAAAAAAGGAGGATCAGAAAGGTAGGGAAATGGAAGCTTTAAAATGTACTTGGGCACAGGTGAGACTAGTGAAAAGGAATCTGTTACCTAATTCATCATGGAGCACACCGTGTTGCTTGAGAAAATGAGTGTTAACCACCAAAGTAAGAGGCCGTCCAAAATAAGTTCTAAAAAGTATGTAAGGAAATAATCAATAATTCATGTAAACAACATGAAGTCAGGGTGTTTTGAAAGGCAGAAGTTTACCTTGTAGCTGTGTGCAGAGCGAATGCAGGCACGTCCCTCGTCCATAGGAACTGAGGGACTGGCCGGTTACTCATATACCCCCCACACCTGAGCAGATGATGATCAGGTGTGCGGACGCTAAACGAGGGGTAGCCACGGCTGTGCACTGCACGGTGCCTAGGAACTACGAGTTCCATCATGCAACGCGCGCGCATGCTCAGATCTCGCGGACCGTGTGGCGATTGGAGAGGCGAACACCCCTGGAATGGGAAGTACCAAGGTGTCATCTCACCCAATCTGCCGATGGGAGCATGAGAGAGCATGATATAAGATTGCTTTCCCAAGAAGTTTTTAATGTGTCGTTGATTTTTTTGATATTGGGGAAAAGTTGTATTCTTAATCCCCAAGGTATTATTTTGTGTTCCGCATATTTTTCAAAGTAGGTTTTATGCCAGTAAATTCTGACTTTTTTTTCCAAGAGACGTTGTAGTCTGATAAATGCCCTATCCAGCTCAGCATCGGTTATGGTAGAAGCATTTTGGGATGCCTGGATGCGGGTCATAAGACCCTCCCAGGCTTCTCCACAGAAATCCGCCATGGCTCCACCCAGGGTCCTAAAAGGAGAAAGAAACCAGTCCTATGATGACACAAAAGAAATACACGGATTAATATGTGTTCCAATGATTATCACAGTACAGTAAGGTGAAGATAAGAAGAGATATAATTTGTCAAGATGGCATATAACTAGGGAAGGATAGTGAATTTGTTGGGAATAAACGAAGATAGAAAGATATATAGTTGTATTGGACAAGTATATATAATATATATGGGGATATTCAAATCAACATATCAGGGACCAAGACTAGCCAAAAGGACATAAGCATTAAAGCTTGTATTGCTCAAAAAAAGTAAAGATGGCTAGATGGTACCAGAAGATACAGCACCTCATCCCCTAAATAATCAAACATTAAATGGGTGTGTGGACAAGGGATTATAGCGGTGCTAGGGTCAGGAAGATTAGAGAAGAAAAGATAAAACAAAAGATACTAAAATTACAATTTTATTAATAGTCTATCAAAAATACAATGTACATTATAAACAATTCATACAGTAATTATACAAATTTTGTGGATACATGTACTGTAAGTGACCCTAAGAATGGTCAAGTGGGCCAGATGGCAAGTGGCCGTTGAAGGGGGGGGGGGCTCGTTTTCCTACATGTTTCGCCAAAACATTGGCTTCTTCAGGGAACAGGAGCTCATAGGGTGGATAATATAAAAAATTCTGTGTAGTGGACATGAAAACACATGATTAGAAATATTAATTTAACCAAACACTGCATAGTAAAAACAATGACACATTGCAATTGTGGCTGGACATTCATGCGACCCTAAGCTCCACACCACTAAACGAAACTGCGGACATACCTGGGGCGTCAGTGCCCAAGACGGGAGGGAAGAGAGGGAGAGGGGGAACACAGCCACCCAAGGAGATCCCCACCGGGGAGCAGGCAGACCGCGCCGTAAATTATGCCTGCAGGGGGCATACAGTAGACCTGGCAAAGGAATGTAAAGATAGTCATGTGTCATAATGCACTGTGGTAGTTATTCCAGGAATAGAGGATTGCGCATATGTGCATTGTATTGAAAAGAGAATAAAAAATATATGTATATAAATAGGTATAAATGTATCTATATCTCTGGAAGAGGTGCGAACTTACATGTATATCTAAAAGCTGTAGAGAGGGCAAGATCAGGAAATGCCTGTGATATATGTATGCACACAGCAAGGAAGGAGCATCAAGGTTGAACCATATCTGCAGACCACTTAAAGCAGGCCTAATTAGAAAAATGGATAGTGTTAGGGGTCTAGCTGTTGTTAACTGGGGCCAGATATGGTAGTTTATGCCTATACTTACTTGATGGAATCTGCTGTAAGAAAAGATTCTCATAGCTGTACATTCACAGGTATATAGTACCGGTGCTGGGATGAAAAAGGGATAAAAGTAACAGTGGATCCTATATGAAATATAAAGGAAAAAAGGAGGATCAGAAAGGTAGGGAAATGGAAGCTTTAAAATGTACTTGGGCACAGGTGAGACTAGTGAAAAGGAATCTGTTACCTAATTCATCATGGAGCACACCGTGTTGCTTGAGAAAATGAGTGTTAACCACCAAAGTAAGAGGCCGGTCCAAAATAAGTTCTAAAAAGTATGTAAGGAAATAATCAATAATTCATGTAAACAACATGAAGTCAGGGTGTTTTGAAAGGCAGAAGTTTACCTTGTAGCTGTGTGCAGAGCGAATGCAGGCACGTCCCTCGTCCATAGGAACTGAGGGACTGGCCGGTTACTCATATACCCCCCACACCTGAGCAGATGATGATCAGGTGTGCGGACGCTAAACGAGGGGTAGCCACGGCTGTGCACTGCACGGTGCCTAGGAACTACGAGTTCCATCATGCAACGCGCGCGCATGCTCAGATCTCGCGGACCGTGTGGCGATTGGAGAGGCGAACACCCCTGGAATGGGAAGTACCAAGGTGTCATCTCACCCAATCTGCCGATGGGAGCATGAGAGAGCATGATATAAGATTGCTTTCCCAAGAAGTTTTTAATGTGTCGTTGATTTTTTTGATATTGGGGAAAAGTTGTATTCTTAATCCCCAAGGTATTATTTTGTGTTCCGCATATTTTTCAAAGTAGGTTTTATGCCAGTAAATTCTGACTTTTTTTTCCAAGAGACGTTGTAGTCTGATAAATGCCCTATCCAGCTCAGCATCGGTTATGGTAGAAGCATTTTGGGATGCCTGGATGCGGGTCATAAGACCCTCCCAGGCTTCTCCACAGAAATCCGCCATGGCTCCACCCAGGGTCCTAAAAGGAGAAAGAAACCAGTCCTATGATGACACAAAAGAAATACACGGATTAATATGTGTTCCAATGATTATCACAGTACAGTAAGGTGAAGATAAGAAGAGATATAATTTGTCAAGATGGCATATAACTAGGGAAGGATAGTGAATTTGTTGGGAATAAACGAAGATAGAAAGATATATAGTTGTATTGGACAAGTATATATAATATATATGGGGATATTCAAATCAACATATCAGGGACCAAGACTAGCCAAAAGGACATAAGCATTAAAGCTTGTATTGCTCAAAAAAAGTAAAGATGGCTAGATGGTACCAGAAGATACAGCACCTCATCCCCTAAATAATCAAACATTAAATGGGTGTGTGGACAAGGGATTATAGCGGTGCTAGGGTCAGGAAGATTAGAGAAGAAAAGATAAAACAAAAGATACTAAAATTACAATTTTATTAATAGTCTATCAAAAATACAATGTACATTATAAACAATTCATACAGTAATTATACAAATTTTGTGGATACATGTACTGTAAGTGACCCTAAGAATGGTCAAGTGGGCCAGATGGCAAGTGGCCGTTGAAGGGGGGGGGGGCTCGTTTTCCTACATGTTTCGCCAAAACATTGGCTTCTTCAGGGAACAGGAGCTCATAGGGTGGATAATATAAAAAATTCTGTGTAGTGGACATGAAAACACATGATTAGAAATATTAATTTAACCAAACACTGCATAGTAAAAACAATGACACATTGCAATTGTGGCTGGACATTCATGCGACCCTAAGCTCCACACCACTAAACGAAACTGCGGACATACCTGGGGCGTCAGTGCCCAAGACGGGAGGGAAGAGAGGGAGAGGGGGAACACAGCCACCCAAGGAGATCCCCACCGGGGAGCAGGCAGACCGCGCCGTAAATTATGCCTGCAGGGGGCATACAGTAGACCTGGCAAAGGAATGTAAAGATAGTCATGTGTCATAATGCACTGTGGTAGTTATTCCAGGAATAGAGGATTGCGCATATGTGCATTGTATTAAAAAGAGAATAAAAAATATATGTATATAAATAGGTATAAATGTATCTATATCTCTGGAAGAGGTGCGAACTTACATGTATATCTAAAAGCTGTAGAGAGGCAAGATCAGGAAATGCCTGTGATATATGTATGCACACAGCAAGGAAGGAGCATCAAGGTTGAACCATATCTGCAGACCACTTAAAGCAGGCCTAATTAGAAAAATGGATAGTGTTAGGGGTCTAGCTGTTGTTAACTGGGGCCAGATATGGTAGTTTATCTGGTTGTCGTGTGCTGACACACAGTAATTCCCACCTTCCCCAGTGGCCCCTGTGGATCGTTGGGCAACCTTTGGGATATCCTCCCATCCTGTGTCTCGGCGCACTACACTTCGTGCCCCGTTGTTCCCCGCCACTGGACTGCGGTTGTCCCTGGTGCCTTGGCTAGCCCCATGACTGGGGGGATTATCTGTGGCGTGGGTGGTGGGCGGCGGCTCCGCGGGCTCTCCCGGCTTGGGGGTGACATGGCTAGCGCTGTCTTTGCCTGTACGGACGCCAAGGCGCAGACAACTGTCTGCCCCTGGGTGCCCACGTCTGTTCTCAGACCCTCTGGTCCTCTATTCCATCGGCAGATTGGGTGAGATGACACCTTGGTACTTCCCATTCCAGGGGTGTTCGCCTCTCCAATCGCCACACGGTCCGCGAGATCTGAGCATGCGCGCGCGTTGCATGATGGAACTCGTAGTTCCTAGGCACCGTGCAGTGCACAGCCGTGGCTACCCCTCGTTTAGCGTCCGCACACCTGATCATCATCTGCTCAGGTGTGGGGGGTATATGAGTAACCGGCCAGTCCCTCAGTTCCTATGGACGAGGGACGTGCCTGCATTCGCTCTGCACACAGCTACAAGGTAAACTTCTGCCTTTCAAAACACCCTGACTTCATGTTGTTTACATGAATTATTGATTATTTCCTTACATACTTTTTAGAACTTATTTTGGACCGGCCTCTTACTTTGGTGGTTAACACTCATTTTCTCAAGCAACACGGTGTGCTCCATGATGAATTAGGTAACAGATTCCTTTTCACTAGTCTCACCTGTGCCCAAGTACATTTTAAAGCTTCCATTTCCCTACCTTTCTGATCCTCCTTTTTTCCTTTATATTTCATATAGGATCCACTGTTACTTTTATCCCTTTTTCATCCCAGCACCGGTACTATATACCTGTGAATGTACAGCTATGAGAATCTTTTCTTACAGCAGATTCCATCAAGTAAGTATAGGCATAAACTACCATATCTGGCCCCAGTTAACAACAGCTAGACCCCTAACACTATCCATTTTTCTAATTAGGCCTGCTTTAAGTGGTCTGCAGATATGGTTCAACCTTGATGCTCCTTCCTTGCTGTGTGCATACATATATCACAGGCATTTCCTGATCTTGCCTCTCTACAGCTTTTAGATATACATGTAAGTTCGCACCTCTTCCAGAGATATAGATACATTTATACCTATTTATATACATATATTTTTTATTCTCTTTTCAATACAATGCACATATGCGCAATCCTCTATTCCTGGAATAACTACCACAGTGCATTATGACACATGACTATCTTTACATTCCTTTGCCAGGTCTACTGTATGCCCCCTGCAGGCATAATTTACGGCGCGGTCTGCCTGCTCCCCGGTGGGGATCTCCTTGGGTGGCTGTGTTCCCCCTCTCCCTCTCTTCCCTCCCGTCTTGGGCACTGACGCCCCAGGTATGTCCGCAGTTTCGTTTAGTGGTGTGGAGCTTAGGGTCGCATGAATGTCCAGCCACAATTGCAATGTGTCATTGTTTTTACTATGCAGTGTTTGGTTAAATTAATATTTCTAATCATGTGTTTTCATGTCCACTACACAGAATTTTTTATATTATCCACCCTATGAGCTCCTGTTCCCTGAAGAAGCCAATGTTTTGGCGAAACATGTAGGAAAACGAGCCCCCCCCCCCTTCAACGGCCACTTGCCATCTGGCCCACTTGACCATTCTTAGGGTCACTTACAGTACATGTATCCACAAAATTTGTATAATTACTGTATGAATTGTTTATAATGTACATTGTATTTTTGATAGACTATTAATAAAATTGTAATTTTAGTATCTTTTGTTTTATCTTTTCTTCTCTAATCTTCCTGACCCTAGCACCGCTATAATCCCTTGTCCACACACCCATTTAATGTTTGATTATTTAGGGGATGAGGTGCTGTATCTTCTGGTACCATCTAGCCATCTTTACTTACCTTTATTAGCTTTGTTGCCCTTCTTTGTACTCGCTCCATTTCCAGTACGTCCCTCCTGAGGACTGGTGCCCAGAACTGGACAGCATACTCCAGGTGCGGGCGGACCAGAGTCTTGTAGAGCGGGAGAATTATCGTTTTATCTCTGCAGTTGATCCCCCTTTTAATGAATGCCAATATTCTGGTTGCTTTATTAGCAGCAGCTTGGCATTGCATGCCATTGCTGAGCCTATCATCCACTAGGACCCCCAGGTCCTTTTCCATCCTAGATTCCCCCAGAGGTTCTCCCCCCAGTGTATAGATTGCATTCATATTTTTGCCACCCAAATGCATTATTTTACATTTTTCTACATTGAACCTCATTTGCCATGTAGTCGCCCACCCCATTAATTTGTTCAGGTCTTTTTGCAAGATTTCCACATCCTGCGGAGAAGTTATTGCCCTGCTTAGCTTAGTATCCTCTGCAAATACAGAGATTGAACTGTTTATCCCATCCTCCAGGTCGTTTATGAACAAATTAAATAGGATTGGTCCCAGCACAGAACCCTGGGGAACCCCATTACCCACCCCTGACCATTCTGAGTACTCCCCATTTATCACCACCCTCTGAACACGCCCTTGTAGCCAGTTTTCAATCCATGTACTCACCCTATGGTCCATGCCAACGCACCTTATTTTGTACAGTAAACGTTTATGGGGAACTGTGTCAAATGCTTTTGCAAAATCCAGATACACCACGTCTACAGGCCTTCCTTTATCTAGATGGCAACTCACCTCCTCATAGAAGGTTAATAGATTGGTTTGGCAAGAACGATTCTTCATGAATCCATGCTGATTACTGCTAATGATATCATTCTTATTACTAAAATCTTGTATATAGTCCCTTATCATCCCCTCCAAGAGTTTACATACTATTGATGTTAGGCTAACTGGTCTGTAATTCCCAGGGATGTTTTTTGGGCCCTTTTTAAATATTGGTGCTACATTGGCTTTTCTCCAATCAGCTAGTACCATTCCAGTCAATAGACTGTCTGTAAAAATTAGGAACAACGGTCTGGCAATCACCTGACTGAGTTCCCTAAGTACCCTCGGATGCAAGCCATCTGGTCCCGGTGATTTATTAATGTTAAGTTTCTCAAGTCTAATTTTAATTCCGTCCTCTGTTAACCATGTAGGTGCTTCCTGTGTTGTGTCATGAGGATAAACACTGCAGTTTTGGTTACTGAAGCCCCCCGATTCACTCGTGAAGACTGAGGAGAAGAATAAATTCAATACCTTTGCCATCTCCCCATCCTTTGTAACCAGATGTCCTTCCTCATTCTTTATGGGGCTAATATGGTCTGTCCTCCCTTTTTTACTGTTTACATACTTAAAGAATTTCTTGGGATTTTTTTTGCTCTCCTCCGCTATGTGTCTTTCATGTTCTATCTTAGCCATCCTAATTGCACCCTTACATTTCTTATTGCATTCTTTATAAATTCTGAATGCTGTGGATGATCCCTCAACCTTGTATTTTTTGAAGGCCTTCTCCTTTGCCTTTATATGCATTTTTACATTGGAGTTAAGCCATCCGGGATGTTTGTTCGCTCTTTTAAATGTATTACCCAATGGGATACATTGGCTAATGCCCTTATTTAATATGCTCTTAAAGCAAACCCATCTCTCCTCCGTATTCTTTGTTCCTAATATTTTATCCCAATTTATGCCTTTTAGCAAGGTTTGTAGTTTAGGGAAGTTGCCTCTTTTGAAATTCAGTGTCTTTGTGTTCCCTTCATGTCTCCTATTTGTGTGATTTATACTGAAACTAATTGACCTGTGATCGCTGTTACCTAAATTGCCCCGTATTTCCACATCTGTTATCAGGTCTGTATTGTTGGTAATCAGTAGATCTAGTAATGTTTTATTTCTAGTTGGTGCGTCTACCATCTGACCCATAAAATTGTCCTGCAAGACACTAAGGAACTGGCGAGCCTTAAATGAATGCGCGGTTCCCTCCGCCCAGTCTATGTATGGATAATTAAAATCCCCCATTATGATAACACTTCCCATCCTTGCTGCTAATCCAATTTGTGATAGGAGATCCGTCTCCACTTCCTCCCTCAGGTTAGGGGGCCTATAGCATACTCCCAGTATTATTTTCCCCTTAGCTTCATCCCTTTGGAGCTCTACCCATAAAGATTCCACCTCCTCCCTAGCCCCCTCAGTGATGTCATCTCTCACATTCACTTGTACATTATTCTTGATATATAGGCATACCCCTCCCCCTTTTTTACCCTCTCTATCCTTGCGGTATAGGGTATACCCTTGAATGTTTGCCAGCCAATCATGAGAGCTGTTAAACCAGGTCTCTGAAATTCCAACAAAATCCAAATCCTCCTTGTACAACAGTATCTCTAGTTCACCCATCTTGTCCGTCAGGCTCCTGGCATTGGTGAACATGCCACATAGTTTAGACCGGTCGCATATTGTCCTCGTATTGGGTGTTTCAAGATTGCAACTTGGACTTGCTACTATACTCACCTTGTGTTTTTGTGCTTTGGTTAACCTACCACTAATGCCCCCAATACTACCCTCTGGAATATCTTCCGCGCTGGCTATCACTGTCTCTGGACCCTCCCCCCCATCGCCTAGTTTAAAAACCCCTCTAACTTTTTGGCCATCTTCATTCCCAGCAGATCTGCACCCTCCTCATTTAGGTGCAGTCCGTCCCTTCTATAGTACCGGTTACCGACTGAGAAGTCGGCCCAGTCCTCCAGGAACCCAAACCCCTCCTTACTACACCAGCTCTTCAGCCACTTGTTTACTTCCCTAATCTCCCTCTGCCTCTCTGGTGTGGCTCAATGTACCGGTAGTATTCCTGAGAACACTACCTTGGAGGTCCTTTTCCTCAATTTAGCTCCTAAGTCCCTAAAATCGTTCTTTAGGACACTCCATCTGCCTCTGACTTTGTCATTGGTGCCAACGTGCACCATGACAGCCGGGTCTTCCCCAGCCCCTCCCAGTAATCTGTCCACAAGATCCGTGATGTGCCGAACCCGAGCGCCTGGTAGACAACATACTGTTCGGCGCTTCAGGTCTTGGTTACAGATTGCCCTCTCTGTCCTTCTAAGAATTGAGTCCCCTACCACCAGAATCTGTCTTTCCTTTCCCTTTGCTGCCCTCTCACTGGAGGAGTTCTTCCCCTGGCAGCTAGGAGAGTCCCTCATCTCCAGCAGTGCTGGTCCCTGACTGGTTACACCAATGTCACTCAATGGAGCGTACTTATTGGGATGGTCCAGTCCTGGATCGGCCTCCCTGGCACTTCCCCCTCTACCCCTCCTGACTGTCACCCATCTACTCTTTGCTAGTGCCTGCATCTCTTTGTCTCCACGCGCCTCTGTGCTGGCCCCTGCCGGCACCTGCCGTGTACGTTCCTGGCTCACCTTTAGTATGGAGGGACTTCTCAGTGCTGACAGTTGCTTCCCCAGATTCAGAACCTGGGCTTCCAGGGAAACAATGTGCTTACATTTTGCACAGCAGTATTCGCCCTCGATCGGATGATCAAGGAACGCATACATGCGGCAAGATGTACAAAGAGTCGCCTCTCCACACCCGCCGGGCATCGTACCTATTAAATTTAGTGAGGATTTGGGGATTTTACCCTGTCCAAATTACCTAACAACTAGCTTCCTGGCACTAATACTCAAGACAATACACAGGTACACGACAAGACAATACACAGGTACACAATACACAAGTACTAACGATCCACACACACTACTCAGACAACACTCAGATACTCACACTACACAGGTACTATGACCCCTGTTATAACCTCCTGTTTTAAACTCTTGTTTTTAACTCCCACTTAATCCAGCTCCACTTACACCACAGCTCCACAGCTTCAAACTGAGCACGCTCAGACTGAGTCCTACAACAAGTTAAATAGGCACCTGTGAGCAATTAACCACACCCCTTAATTGATGAAAAAGAAAAAACAAGAAAAAAAAAAAAAGAAAAAAAAAATCTGCTTGCAATGTTATGTGCAAAAGTACTATTTATTTTTCTTTTTTGACTCTACAGTTTCCTTCAACGCCACAGGAATGGCAGACTGTGGCCTCCCAGTTTGCCCAGCGGTGGGACTTTCCTAACTGCGGAGGGGAAATCGATGGGAAACATGTCCACAACGTCCCACCACCCCACTCGGGGTCATACTATTTTAATTATAAGAGTTTCAATAGTATTGTGTTGATGGCGGTGGTGTCGGCGACATATGAATTTTTATACATGGACGTCGGATGTCGGATGGTGGAGTCTTTGCCCAGACCGAGTTTTACCAACATTTCCAGAGTGGTGGCTTGGGATTGCCACCTGCGGAAGAGAAGGACTCCTATTTGTTTTTATCGCTGATGAAGCATTTGGTCTGGGTGATCACCTGTTGAGGCCATTCCCTCAGAAGACCCTCACCCCGGAGAAGAGGGTTTTTAATTACCGGCTGGCCAGAGCCAGAAGAGTCGTGGAGAATGCCTTTGGGATAATGGCCAGCCGGTTCCGCCTATTTCTTAAGGCAATTAATATGGCGGAGTACAAACTGAACCACATAGTTCTAGCATGCTGCATACTTCACAACTTTTTAAAGAGAAATGCTCCTAATTATGTTGCCTCAGTTTGGCCTGAGGCCAGACTTCCTGAAAGCTGGCCGTCCTGGCTTGCCCCTCCAAAGTGCCCATGAAGTGTGGCAAAAATATGTCGATTATTTTACGGGTAGGGGGCCATTGCTATGGCAGCAAATTTGTAAATATTTTCTATTTGAAAAAAAAAATTTTATCTGATAAAATCTTTTTTTTCAAATATAATGTTTATTTCGACAAAAGAAAGGGCGGAGCCCCAGATTCACAACATGTATAAGTGCAAAAGTTGAGGACGCAGCCTCGTGTAACTTACAATTGGATAGACATCTGATGTGATTAACAGTTACAAACTAACATTGAAATTAGTACGGTGATCAGGATCGCTGCCCTCTTTAGACTTATCTGGGTAACCCTTTCCTCCTGCCTATTTTCCTTTTAAAAATGAATATAAGAAAGGTAAGTTAGAAAGAGAGCATAGCAAGATAGAGAAAAGAAAAAAAAAAAAAAAGGGGGGGGGGGGACATGGAAGAGAAAGGAAGGGAAGGAGGGGGGTGAGGTGGGGGGGGCACACATGGAGACGGCTACAGCCCCATACCCGAGGTCGGCAAACCAGATTGGCTAGTACGGCATTTTCAGTTTTCCTTCAGAAGAGTCTGTCCTTCCCTTGAGAATATAAAAGTCAACCATAGGGACCAGGTTTTGGTATATAACTCATTTTTGTGTCGTGCCGTGAGGATGAGATCCTCCATTTTCCTGATATCCTCAACTTTCCTGACCCACATGCCTGTGGTTGGGGGTTTAGTGGACTTCCATAATAATGGAATACATGATTTTGCTGCATCCAATAAATGTCTGAGCAGGGATTTTTTGTATTTTTGCTTGTCATATCTGTCGCATGTAATAGGTAGAAGCCTGGCTCCAAAGGGATGGGGCGCTTTGTGAAATTTTGTATCGTCTGTTGTATATTTTTCCAGTATTTATCTTATCTAATAAAGGACAGCTCCAGAAGATGTGTAAAATCGTCCCCCGGTCCCCCTGACATCTCCAACATAACCCAGGGGAGGACGGGTAAAATTTCTGCAGTTTCGTGGGTGTATTGTACCATCTGGTGAGTATTTTGTACTCCTGCATCTTTGTACATATGGAGGATTTAAACGTGAAAAGGACAATATTTTGTTTTTGTCGGGAAGAGAATGTGCAATGTAAGGCCCTTTCCCAAGTCCCCAACGCGGGTATCTGGTAATTTTCTGGTGGAGCAATCAGCAACTGGTAGGTGGTCGACAGTGCGTGGGGTAGGACTCCCTCCTCCGAGCACAGAGCCTCAAAAATCGTCAAGGTCTGCGCAGGCCCCTCAGTAGGGGATAACGTGTTAAGGTAGTGTTTGAGTTGTAGGGCCCTCAAAAAGTCCAGGCCAAACTGCCCCTCTGGATTCATGAGCTCCTCTACTGTAGGCCACCTCCCATTTGCCGCAAAGTGGGAAGACTGGGAGTATCCCCTGTTACATAAAGATCTGAACATTGGGTCTGTGTGTCCTGGAGTGAAATCTGGTGTTCCTAAAATTGGACGTAGTGGGGAATTGGGAGAGGTCAATCCCGCACTTATGAAAAGGGATGCACATATTTTAGATGTTACTCCTATGAGAGGGTGATTCTTAACCGTGCGTGGGAGGGAGTTATGGCACCAGGGTAATCTATTTAGGGGAATTTCACTTTGTGTCTGCTCAATTTGAGTCCATAATTTAATTGGTTGGTGCCGTATCCAGTCTATCAGTCTGGTTAAATGAGTCGCTTGCTGATATTTACGGGGGTTCGGAACCGCCAAGCCTCCGAATGTCTTGGGTAGTGTGATCAATCTTTTGTTGAGTCTGGGTCTTTTGTTTGCCCATATAAAATTTGAAAAAAGGGCACTAGTTTGGTTAAAGAAGTGGGAAGGTATATGAATCGGTAGGGCTTGCAGTAGGTACAGAAACTTTGGTAGAATGCACATCTTAAGAATATTACATCTACCAAACCAAGAATGTAACCCCTTGTTTCATGTTGAAAGCAAAGTCCTAACTGTAGATAGTAATGGAGGAAAGTTCAAAGCAAATAGTTGTGACAATTTAGGGGGGATGTACGTGCCCAAGTATTTAATGGCTGTGTTCGTCCATTTAAAGTTAAAACTATCTCTAATAGTTGTCATAGCTCGTGAGGACAGGCCCACTCCCATTGCTACCGATTTGTTAAAGTTTATCTTCATATTGGAGAGCTTGCCATAAATTTGGAATTCCTGCAGTAAATTGGGTACCGAGACTATTGGGTTAGTGAGGGTGAATAACATGTCATCTGCATAAGCAGCGATTTTTTGCTGTGTCTCTCCCAAAGTCACTCCGGTTACGTCCGGGTTTGCTCGCACGGTCCGCAGGAAGGGTTCCAATGACAGGGCAAAGAAGAGTGGCGATAATGGGCAGCCCTGACGGGTTCCGTTCCTGATCCCAAAGGGATCCGACAAAATTCCGTTCACCCGAACCTGAGCTGTGGGGTCCGCGTAAACCGAGTTGATCCAGTTGATCATCCTGTTGCCCAGTCTGATGTGTCTCAGGACAGACACCATGAAATCCCAGTCCACCCTGTCAAAGCCCTTCTCTGCGTCCGTGCTGAGGAAGACACAGGGAGTTTTATTCTGATTCACTACATGCAGAATATTGAGCACTTTGATTGTATTATCCCTGGCCTCTCTTGTAGGGACGAACCCAACCTGATCTAAATGGATCAAAGAAGGGAGATATGTTTGGATTCTGGTGGACAATATTTTAGTAAATATCTTGAGGTCAAGATTAAGTAGTGAGATTGGTCTGTAGCTCCCGCAAGCAGACGTGTCTTTCTCTTCTTTGGGAATTACCGTGATATGAGCTAATAACGTGTCCCTAGGTATATGCGATCCAGAACCCAGCGAGCTGAAGAAGTTCTGCAAGTGGTCACCCAGGGCCGGCAGCAGAGTTTTGTAGTATTGGGCCGTAAGGCCATCCTGTCCCGGGGCTTTGCCCACCTTTAAGGATGCTACTGCTTTCTGTATTTCTTCTATAGTTATGTGTTCATCCAACAGCTCGCTGGATTCCGCTGGCAAGTGGGGCATACCAGACCTATGTAAATAGTCGTCTATCTGTGGCCGTGGTGTGGATGGTGTTTGTAAGTTATAGAGTGAGGAATAGAATTCCCGGAATGCCGAGGCTATTTTCTGTGGGTGTGTAACTCTCTGACCCGAAGGTAATACAATACGTGGGATGTAGTTCGCAAGGGTCTGTTCTTTCAACGACTTGGCGAGAAGTTTGCCACATTTGTTCCCTGACTCGTATGTGATCCTACGGCATATTTGGAGTGAGGCTTTCGCCCTAAATTGCATTAAATCCGTTATTTTAGTTCGTATTTGTATAAGTTCTGCCTCCCCATCTGGTGTCTGGGCGTGTTTGTGTCTTGCTTCTGCTAGATGTAGCTCTTGGAATAGGGATGTAATCTGGCGTGTTCGCTCTCGTTTAATGCGTGCTCTGTGTTTGATAAGGACTCCACGGATAACCGCCTTATGGGCTTCCCAAACGATTCCGGGGTCGCTGTCTGGGGTATTGTTAGTTTTAAAATAATTATCTAGTTCTATAGAGACGTCTTTTAACACTTCTTCGTCTTGGAGAAGACTTTCATTTAGTCCATGTTTTGGATCTGGTAGTGGTATTCCCCGTCAAGGCGTATGTTAACATAATCGGGGCATGGTCAGACCATGTGATTGACCCTGTTGTGGAGTCTCGGAGTGCGTGTAATTGGGCATGTGGGATTAGAAAGTAATCAATCCTTGAATAATTTTTGTGTGGGGTCGAGTAGAAAGTGTAATCGCGTTCCGTCGGATGGAGGAGCCTCCACACATCTATCAGTTGTGATCTATGTAGTGTCCTGGAAATTCGTTTCCTAGAATTAGGCGTTACCGATGATTTCCCTGAGGAAGTATCCTCAGCGGGGATTAGTGGGACATTGAAATCGCCGCCTACTATGAGGTGTCCACATGTGAATTCTAGGAGGATTCCCATGATTTTGTGGATAAAGTGGTCTTGGTGACAGTTTGGCACGTAAATATTAGCGAGAGTTACCTGAACTCCCCCAATTTCCCCTTTGAGGAACAAGTATCTTCCCTCTGGGTCTGCTCGCATATCTGTACATTTCCAGGGGACTTTGTGTGAAATGAGTATAGACACTCCGCGGGTCTTGGAGGAGCCGTTAGTGGAATGGTACACTATTGGAAAGAGTCTGTTTTTTAAAATGGGAAGGTTACTGCTTTTAAAGTGAGTCTCCTGTAATAGGACTAGGTCTGCTCTGTGGTGTTTTAGGTCTTGGAAAAGCATCTTTCTCTTTTCCGGTATGTTCAAGCCTTTTACGTTTAACGAGAGGATGTTTACCGCCTCCATGTTGCCCAGAATAGGGGAAAAGGGTTGGGTTCCGAAGGAGGGGGGTTGGTGGGAAGGAAGAGGGGAGTGAGAGGAGGGAATAGAAATCAGAGGAGAAGATAAAGAGGAAAGAATATAAAATAATATCTGAAGTCGAAGACTTAGTGTATTCGACTGAAAGACAGAATTTAAAGAGGTAGAAGGCCGAAAGGAAATCTAAGAGGTTGAGAATGCGAAATCGCACTTATAAACTCTATAGAGAGTGGTCTATGTCAGTAGCACTATGGTGCTATGACGCTCACCAGTGCTAACTGGCAATTGAGCGCTGGCCTATTTGGGGTTGTGGAAAGGAAAAGCCAGAAGAACACTCACTGGTTCCCCCCTCCCACCCCTCTATGGGACTGTATGTGTTTTATTTGTAAATGAAAATGGCTGCAATATCTAATTGCATATAAATGGCATGTGCCTAACTATTAACATCAACTTCCATGTAAGTAAAGGAAATCACTTCAAACAATAATACGTTGAGCATCACATTTTAAGCAAAGGATGATCTTACCCGAGCATAGGAAAGGGTCCCTTTTAGGCCTGATTATGTAAACCTGAGAGCAGCTTTTAACTGTAACAGAAAAGGAAAACAAAAAGAAAAACAACAGCAACTTAAAACTGCTTCTCTTCCCATCCCTGTAGTGTATTGCCCAATCTTATTTCTCCTGGGGGAGAGGATTTCTAGTGGTAAATTCTACTAACACTCTCCCTCATCCCCTGGCAGACCCTAGTCCTTCAGAATAAAGAAACCGTCCCACAGGGATGAAGATTACATACCCGCACGTTCCTTATGAACCCAGAGCATTACCATAGCCTCCAACCCGCTGCCCCTCCCCCCAGCTCAGTAAGTCCTGCATGTATGTACAACTGCTCACTCACAACGTATAGCAACTGTTGCAAAATACAATACCCTGTCAGAGTTCGATCGGTCTACCACAGCTTTTGCAGTTTCCTGATGTATTCTGATCTTCCCGCTGGCAGATGCTTCCAGTGTTCTACATTAAGCAGATGTACAAATATGAGCGTGGGGGGAAGGTCCAAGGCAAAGAAGAAACCCCTCTACAGCTCATGCTAATATGACCTATATAGCTCCCAGAAATCTAACATGAGCTCCCCCTTCCGGTTCTTTGCAGGGTAGTGGGGATTGTGATCCAACTATGTTTAGCGGTCCTGTCTTCATACTCCGCTCTGCAATGTGAGTGTGTGTTGGGGAGCAAGAGTCTCCTGTATCCGGGCGTGTCACTTCTAATCGCCTGAGAGTCAGTGGGCATAGGAGTACCAAGCTTTAATACACAAAGGGGGGTCAGTCCCTAGGCCAATCATTCTAAGAGTGTCAAAGGCATGCTATGCTCGGGCTGTACTGTAATCTTGTATTAAAACGCTAGAATTAGGACTCACGTGTCCCCTCGTTAGAAGGCGCCCTGGATCTTCTTCTGGAGCGTTGCTGGCGAGGTGGTTGGTGACGTTGAGAGGAGAGACCCGGTCTTCCTGTGGGACGGGGCACAAGTGTCAGCCAATTTGGAACATCGATCGGTTCCGATCCTAAAAAGGTAAAAAGGGCCGGCAAGTCCGATGGGGTACGTAGGGTGAAAGAGGATGTGGTGTTCCGAAAAGTGACCGCCAAAGGGTATCCCCACCGATACGTGCAGCCTTGTCTTCTGGCCAGTTCCAGGACGGGTTTCAACAGTGCTCTCCTTTGAAGTGTGGCTCTTGAGAGGTCCGGGAGGATTTTGATTTCAGCGCCATCGAACATTACATCTCCCTGCTCCCAGGCCTTGCAGAGGATGAGGTCTTTCTGGGTGTAACGGTGCACCCTACACAGAACGTCTCTGGGTCTGTCTGGATCTGTGGGTCTGGGACCTAGTGTCCTGTGGACTCGGTCTAGTTCGATGGTCGACTGCGGTGTACCCAAGACCCCCTGGAAGATAGCTGTTACAGTTGCCTCCAAATCTTCCGCTCCAGTGGCCTCTGGAAGGCCTCGCAGCCGCAGGTTGTTGCGGCGGCTGCGGTCCTCCAAATCTTCCAAATGGAGCTGCAGATCCACCGCCGTAGCTGCCTGTGTCTCCCGCGAATGCTCCAGGGCTGAGATCCGCTGTGAAAGGGTAGAAATCGAACTTTCTCCTGCCTCCACTCTGTCAGTTATAGTCTGTAATTCCACCCTTATTTCCTGTACGTATCTGGCATGAGCTTCTTCTACTCGTTGGATAAGGGTCTCAATGTCCGATTTGGACGGGAGGGCCTCAAAGTCTGCCTTAGTAGGTAGAGCTTGTAGAATAGCACGGAGATCGTCGGGCATGTCTCCCACCTGCTTCTGGTGACCCGCCATGTCGGATCGGGATTCCCTGTCGGATTCTGAGTTGCCAACCTCGACCGTCGGGAGGAGTGCAGGCACGAAGGGTGAAGAGGCTTCAGTCGAGGTGTGTACACGTGGCGCTGAAACAATGGCGCCCGGTGAGCTCCTCTGTGAGTCCCGAAAGTAGCTTCTGATACTGCTCCGTGGAGCGGAATTCAGGTTGTTGCTCACCGATGCTCTTGTCCTATATTTCCTAGGAGTTGGCATGCCGTAGAAATGAGTGAATTAGCCGTCTTTTGTATGGGTAGGACGGGGGAAAGCCAGGAGCTCCTCAAAGACACTTCTTCACTCGGCCATTGCTAAGCCACGCCCCTATCTGATAAAATCTTGATTTTGATTTACTGCTTGTGTTTCTTTTAGCTGTCTCCTAGCTTATCCTAGTGCACTTGTAGTGCCAAGTGGTTTTTCCATTATTAAATAACCCCCATTGTCACTGTAAACACCAACTTAATACAAAAACTGGCATTGAGTATTCAAAGAAGCCACACATCGTTGAGTATAAAACCTGTTACTCTGTGTACATGCACATGTGCGTTATAAAACATTTTTGGGTAAAAAAACAACATCTTGGTTTTATAAAGTTTTACCTTGAATATTTTTTAGTACATAAACAGGCATGTTTCAAAACATAACATACACAACTCATGAACTTACAAAGTTCAACATTGAAAAACTGAAGGCAATATCAGACATTATAGTGTCAAAAATGTGTTGATATTGCCTTCATCAGATGGGGTGATGTCACCCCTGTAAAAGCCAAATTTTGAAGATGCACACAAAAATGGGAGTCAAATTGGGGATTTCCCTCCTGATCCCATGCCTAATGTCAACATGTGCTATCTCCCATCATGGGGGATCAATGGACGTGTTTTGGGGGTGCAACCACTTCCTCTCACCTACTTGAGTTGCGAGGAAGGGGTTGTACACACACAAAACACGTAAATTGATATCCCCTGATGGCAGCACATGTTGACACACTGTGTGCATCTTCAAAATTTGGCTTTTAAAATGCAAACAAATTTTTTAAAAATTTTGTTGGTATTTAGATTCTCCCTAATACATCAATCATGTTCTTCAGTTTTTGTTCAACCTCATTGTTTTTTTGCTTTATGATGTCTAAATCCTGACTACACAGCATTATCTCCTGGATTAGTATTTGTGCACTTGCACTGGTGAAATGAGGAGATTGTTCTTCCACAACATGCACATCACCTAAAAGAAAAAATACACACCACCATGTATTATAAATATGCAGGCATACCTCTATTACCTGAATCTGTGGTGTCAGACACTGACCTGTTGTGGTGACAATTTCAACCACTTCTTCCACCTCTCCTTCCTCCACATCCTGAGGTTGTGGTGTCCTCTGTTCCCCTTCTTTCGGAGGTGGGGGGTTCCTGGTGTCCTCAGACGTCCTGAGTCTTTTCTCCCCTATAAGAATGAAACAAAAGGTATACTTAGAACACAGATATTTGAGGCCAGAAATAGGAATATAAAACATTGCTTAGAAATGGGGTACAATTGTCTGTTTTGGCAGAGTTCCAAGACATGATATTTTTCCCTTACCAAGGCTGGAATACTTGACTTTTTTGGACAAGTTTCACACATGGAGACACCCCTAGTATCCACTGGAGTACCTGTGTGGGACACCCTAAAAAGTTTGCTCTGGTGTCTCACACTAATGCTCCTGAGTCCAGATGTGTAAACAGCTGCTGAGTGTCCTCTCCTTACATTACACTGAATCAAGTTTGAAATTCATTCTAGTTTCAAACACATCTAGGCAACAATGTCCTAAACTTCTTTTAATACAAATTAGCATGACCAAATATAGTTGACCATGTATCTGCCAAAAACATCGTATTACGTTGGCAAACAAACAATGTTTACTGCGACCGATTTCTGTGCCCACGAACATGAAAGTAGCCATTTAAAACTGTACAACAGTAAAGGGAGCAGCATGCAAGTAATAATAATAATAATAGGGACACACGACAAATACTTACTTTTTAGAAGCAGTTTCTTGATCCTTCTGTACTGATCATGCTCCCTCTATTTCAGGTCTGACCAGCGTTTCTGCAATTGCTCCTTGGATCGTTGTACCCCAAAATTCCTGTGCAGACTTTTCACTACTTTAGACATGATCTTGGCCTTTCTCACATTTGGGTTTAGGTAAGGTCCATACTTCCTATCATAGTCAGTCCTCTTCAAGATGTACACCACCTCCACCATCTCTACAAAGGGCATATTTGAGGCCTTAAATCTCCTGCGGAATGTGACGTTTCGGGCTCTGGGCTTTCCTCCTCGTTACTGCACCTGTTGTGTCTCCGCCATGTTCCTCTCCCACTGCGACGAAAGAGAAGGGGTGGAGAATATTCTAAAAAGAGGTCAGGGGTGGGCGATGTGGGCGGAGTTTCACGCATGCGCAGTGTATATAATGCTAGCACGCGTGCGTTGTACGTATGATCTGTGTGAGGAGGAAGGAGGACCGGAAGCGCCGAACATTCTAACGAAGGTAACATTTTAACTTGGGACATCAGTGGCCTATACTGATTCGAGATTGAGGCCTATATTGGGATAAGATTAAGAGAGTTTAGCCTGATATTAATGTTTTTGTCTTGTGTTTTGTCTTGCAGCAAATATGAAACAATTCAAAGACCCTGAATTCATGGGCCAGTTCATAGACAGATACAGGGATATGAGAAATTTGTGGGAGGTTAAAAACCCCTTATATCGAAAGAAACCAGCTAGGAAGGCATCACTGGAGAAACTGTTGCAATTTGTGAAGACGCAGGTCCCCGACGCAGACATCGAGTTTGTGGATAAGAAAATTGGTAGCTTGAGAAGCACGAATAGGAAGGAGCTTACTAAGGTCCAGGCTTCCATGAAATCAGGAGCAGCAGCAAAGGATGTGTATGTACCCAGTCTGTGATACTACAACAGGATGCGATTTCTGGAAGACCAGGTTGAAGCCAGGGAATCACTTTCTACACTTCCGGCCCCCCTTCCATCCACCTTTCCCTCAACCCCAGCTGAGGCTTCCATCCCGGAAGAAGTTGAGGAGCCCAGCTGGAGCCAGGTATAGTATTTTTTAACATATTTATTGTCCAAAAATTATTGTTGTTAACTAGATGTTATTATTGATAACGAATGATTTAACAAAAAGTGTTTGACATATCAATAGACAGTAGGGGCCAAAAATGATTGTGACAAGAATGAAAAATGCTGGGCTCAGAATGATAGTCTTTTCTATTTATTAACATTCAATTTGCAACAGTCGTGACCTGAAAATTGTGTGTGATTGATGAAACAAAAACAAAAACTATGTCCCTTTTTCATACACAGGAAGACCTTAGTCAGGACCAGGTTCTGGAATGTGGCAGCCAGGAGGAGGGGGGGGTAAGTGTCAGCCAGGAGGTGGGGGTAAGTGTCAGCCATGAGGTGGCCAGGCCCAGTAGCATCACCCAATCCCAGGTGCCTCCCCTCAGCCTTACAACAAAAAGGGCCAGGAAGGGGAGTAACATGGAGGAGGCAGCACTGGGCCTTATTAAGGAGGCTAAGTCGGCCCTGAAAACACCCCCCAATGCTGAAGAGGCCTATTGCTGCTATGTAGCTGCAAAATTGCAGCAAATGCAAGAGGACCAACACCTCATCTGTGAGAAGAATATTTTTCAGGCCCTTCATAAGGGGTTGAGGGGCCAATTGACTGATAACATGCACTTATGTGCACTCGCCCATCCTCCTCCTCCTGCCAAAAGTCCACCTCCAGGGCTACAGCCTCCAAGGAAGGCTGCAGGGAAGCATGGAGGGAAGGCCGCAGGGAAGACCTGAAAGTGATGGCCTATGTTCAGTCTGGTCTGACAGAAGACGCAGGCTGTTGTAGTACCACAGCCTGGGGACATATATGTCATCTGCTGCTGTTCCTGTTCTCTGGGAGTCTTGGACCAGATTGTTCTCCCTATTATATGGACTTCTCAGGCTACCAATTTTTATTTACAAAGAGTTGACGTGTGCGCTGGGGTACAAAGGCTTTGCAAATTCAAGCAGTTTCTCCAGCGTTGCCTTCCTCTTTATTTTGTTATGAGCCAGAATAAATGGAGATTTTTTTATATATAAAAATACTTGCCTATGTGTTTTTCTTCAAATAGGACAGCTTGTTTGTGAGTAGGCAGGTACATTTCAAAAATACAATGTCAAATTAACAAGAGACACCAACCATCCTCCTTGAGCTTTAAAAATATAAGATAATAATGTTGTTGCGGAAACTTGACAAACAAAAAAAAAAAAAAAATTATGGAGATCACTAGGAAAAAAATTTAAAATAATAAAAAAAAACAGGAGATCTTGATTAAAAAAAAATGACTATAAAAAATAATTCTAAACATTATTATGGAGATCTGGCTTTAAAAACAAAAACAGATTATTCAGGAGATCACGAGAAATAATAAAGAAATAAGGTGTACGTTTATAAAACTGAGAAGTTTTTTCTCAATTCAGTTCTCGGCAGTTCTCAGAGGAAAATTATCTCCTCTGCAGCCGGTTTATGAAACTGAGAACTTCAATTCTCAGAGGGAGAACAGAGGAGAAGTGTTTCCTCTGAAAACGGCCGAGATAAGTGTAAAAGTGGGTGGGCTGCCTGTAATCTCGTGAGATATTGTGGGATTACGGTGCAGCCAAGTTCAAAAAGTGTATATATATATATATATATATATATATATATATATCTTTATTTTTTTATTTATTTTTTGCACTTTATTTTTGTGCACGTATTATTATCTTCATTATCAATGTGATCATTACACTTAAAATTATCTCTTAGCGCAGCTATTATTTATCTAGCCACCCTTTGGGCCCCTTCTGCTAATTTTGTGTTTACCTTGTGTTAGTAGAAGTTTGGTGAGAAACGAATTGCGCTTTTCAGACTCGTTTTTTTCAGATCGTTTAACTGTTGTTCAGTTTGTGCTTGTGAGGTTTGTATCTGCTTTTCAGTGCTTGTAGTGAGTTCGCATTGGTTTATTCAGTGTGTTCTTGTCCGTTCGTTGCTGATTTTCAGCTCGCTCTTCACAGGCCTTGCTGTTCTTCAGTGTGTTCTGTTAAGTTCGTTCTGACCAGCCGACTGTTTTGAAGCCATGTTGCATGTACGTACTCCTCGTAGAGTTCGTGCTTTGCTTGGGCTTGGTGCTGGGGTTCATTCTTCAACCCATGTCTAGTCCATGAACAGGGTGGGGAGGAGTTCATGGACGAAGAATTGGTTGCTCCAGAGTGACCAATTCTCTCACATGCCTTTGCTTCGTGATATCCGTGAGAATAATCCTGACGATTTCAGGAACTTTCTCAGGATGACGGACCCCGTTTTTCACCGTTTGTTGGCTGTGCTGACCCCTTATATCAGCAGGCAGGATACCTGCATGAGGCAAGCCATCACTCCGGAGCAGAGGTTAGTCGTCACGTTGCGGTACTTGGCGACTGGGAGAAGCCTGCAGGACCTCACGTTCTCGACAGGCATCTCCTCCCAGGCTTTGGGGATCATTATCCCAGAGACCTGTTCTGCTATAATTCCTGCAGAAGGACTATATAAAGGTAAGATTTATCCTATAACATCACATTTTATTGTATTTAATGTTTGCTAATGTATTGTATTTCTTTCCTCGATCCCTAATTACCATGATTGCAATATGCTGTGAATGTCTCTTTGTTCTCATGCATGCTGGAAGCTTTTAATGCTCCTTTTTTGTCCTTCATGCATATTTGCCTTTACTAACCTCCCCAGCATGCTATGCTGGGCCCATGTCCACCTAGTCTAGTCACTTAACAATGTATTTTGTCAGCTCCATTGTAGTGCTTTAGCCTAAACACCCCCTTAAAATGTGTCCAAATAGTCTGTGTGTCTTTAAATTAATTTCTAAGCCCCCCCCCCTAAAATGTGTCCAAATGGTCTGTGTATCCTTAAATTAATTTCTAAGCCCCCCCCAAATGTGTCCAAATGGTCTGTATGTCCTTAAATTAATTTCTAAGCCCCCCTCCCCCTAAAATGTGTCCAAATGGTCTGTGTGTCCTTAAATTAATTTCTAAGCCCTCCCCCCCAAATGTGTCCAAATGGTCTGTGTGTCCCCCCCTTAAATTTTATCAATAGGCCATGTTGCAATGTTGCTGCAGAAGTACTTTTTTTTTTCTTGTTTGACTCCCCAGTTTCCTTCAACGCCACAGGAATGGCAGATTGTGGAATCCCATTTTGCCACCCGTTGGGACTTTCCCAACTGTGGAGGAGCTATAGATCGGAAGCACATCTACATCGTGCCACCAACCCATTCGGGGTCATACTATTTTAACTATAAGGGGTTTCATAGTATTGTGTTAATGGCGGTGGTGTCGACACAATATGAATTTCTGTATGTGGATGTGGGGAAGAATGGCCGGATGTCAGATGGAGGAGTCTTTGCCCAGACGGAGTTCTACCAGCGTCTCCAGAGTGGTGGCCTGGGATTGCCACCTGATGCGGATAACGTGGAAGGACCCTTCTGGATAAAATCTAGTATTTATTGCTTGCCTTTCTTTTTGGCTGTCTCCTAGGTTCTCCTAGTGCACGTGTAGTGCCAAGTGTATTTTCCTTTAGTAAATAAGCCCCATTGTCACTGTAAACACCAAATAACTTACAAAACTGGTATTGAGCATTGAAAGAAGAAGCCACACATTGTTGATTTGCAAATTTTTTAATCTGTGCATTCACATGTGCGTTTCTAAAAAAATTTTTAGAAAATATATATTTTTTTTTTAACACCTGGTGGGGTGCACATCTCGCCCACTTCCTCCACCTCTCCTTCCAGCACATCCTCGGGGGGGCGCTGGTGCAAGGAAATGTTTCTGCCGCTTCGCCTTCTACAACCATAACATCACTTAAAATTGAGGAAAAAAACATGTATTTAGAAATATGCAGGCAAACATAGATTACCTGAAGCTGGGGTGTCAGACACTCACCTGGTGTGGTGCCCATGTTGCCCACATCCTCGGGGGGGCTGGGGCTTAGTTGCCATTCAGGCTGTCGAGGTTGGGGGTGCCTGGGATCCTGCTGTCTGAGTCTTTTCTGCCCTATGAGAATTAAACAAAAGGTATACTTAGCACACAGATATTCGAGTCCAGAAATAGAAATATGAAACATTGCTTAGAAGTGGTGTACAATTGTCTGTTTGGGAAGAGATCCAAGTTGAAGACATGATTAAAATTCCCTTTTAAACAAACTGCAATACTTAACGTTTCACAGATGGAGACACCCCAAGTATTCCCTGGAGCCCATGTGGGTTACCCTAAAAAATGTTTAATGTTGGACCAGCGTTTCCTCATTTGGTCTTTAGAGCATCGTACCCCAAAATTCTGATGCAGGGTCTTCACCACTTTGGACATGATTTTGGCCTTGCGCAAATTTGGCTGGGTGTACGGTCCATGCTTCCCATCATAGTCGTTCCTCCGCAAGATGTACACCATCTCTTCAAAGGCCATATTTGAGGACTTAAATCTCCTCTTCCCGGATCGGGACATTTCGGGCTCCAGGCTCTCCTCATTACTGGAAGAATTAGCACACACCTGCTGTGTCTCCGCCATGTTGCTCCTACTGTGCACCGTAGAGAGAAGGGGCGCGGAATATATGTGAAAAACAATGTCAGGGGCAGGCAGAGTTTCACGCATGCCCACTGTATATAAAGCTGACACGCAAGTGCCGTACGTACGTTCTGTGCATAGAGAAGGAGCGGTGAATATTCGTGAAAAAGAACGTC
This sequence comes from Aquarana catesbeiana, assembly GCF_042186555.1. NCBI lineage: Eukaryota > Metazoa > Chordata > Amphibia > Anura > Ranidae > Aquarana > Aquarana catesbeiana. Next base: position 88,061,334 of record NC_133331.1, read on the forward strand.
AGGAGCGGGCCACGCAGGCGAAGTTTCACGCATGCGCACTGTATATAAATCGTAGTAAAAAACGCAATGGGCGGGGTGCTGATGACCAGTATCATTGGTCAATTCAGGTAACAGGTTACCGGCTCACCTAATAGGGTGGTGTTCCTCATCCGAACAGGAGAAGTAGTCAAAATAAAAGGGGAGTGGGAATGGGACCCAAGGTGTCCTTACCTTCAGTGAAGGAAAAGGAACAAACTGCTGTTTAACCTGATATAATTTTATTAGAACAATTAGTCCATGTCATAACTGAAATAGTTCACTTCTCCAAGTCATAGCTATAGAAAAATATGTTCCGCATTAGTGGGGTGACAACCTTAAAAGACATATTGGTATAGTTGGTATAGTGCCACCTTGTGGACAATTGGAAAGGTACAAGACTTTGATGTTTCATCATTAAGAGAAGTGACATGGAAGTGATTGTTTACTTCTGAACATTAACTATGACCTACCCACAATGCTCCTGTACAAGAGGAGTACTGAACTGCATTGTGGGAGGGTATAAAAGGTTTGGGAGCGGCCATCTTAAGTCTCTTGTTTCTGGGACGCGTGGCCTGCCAGCAGAACTCTGTGGGTGTGTGTGTCCCACAGGGTTGCGGCCTACTTCATGAAGAAGCGGAGCAGCAGCAAGGATCCTGCTGTTGATCACAGTGTGCTGGAGCAGCAGAAGTGATCGTTCCAGAGACCCGTGGAGGAGGTAACCGAGGACTCCTGATCATTGGGAAAAGGAACAGTGTCACAGCGTGGTGGTGGCTCCATATGGACTGAGAACTGCTGAAACAGAGACATTCATTTGTCCGGGTCCAGTGCGGTGAGAGGGTTAACACCCGGAACTTTGTTTAATACTACACACACTTAGGACTGTTACAGAGTGTTGCTGGAACTGATAGTCCCACGGAACAAGTTAAGTTGGAGAACATTACATTTGCATAGACTTCAGTATTCAAGAACTGATACTAGATGTTTGTCTTCTTCGTATAAGAACACTTAATCAATCTGCTGGATTATAATTGTCTTTGTGTATTACCTTACACTGCGCAACACCCAAGAAGAACCCTCTGTGGATTACAATTACAAATTCATAGCTAGCGAAGAATGAAGGAAGTTATTTTGGTTATTACTGAAGTTTGTGTGCAGTGTTGTTATTTCTCCTGCAGGTGGAGCTATAAGCACCCAGGTAAATATAAGTGTATATTGTGGGTTAAAGTTGGTACTAATATCATTACAACACTGCACCACAGCTGTGTCAAGGGGATTGAACAACTTAAGAGGGGTGAAAAGAATAGCGGACAGGCCCAATAATAAACCAGCAGCTCCACCGAGAGTTATTGCTACATATATTAAATCTGTTTAATATTTAATGATTAAGCCAGTGACACAGGTTGTATCAGGCTAAATGCTTACTTCCTGTGTCTCTCCTGCCTGAACGGTATTTAAGTGTGGTGTGCTGATGTCCAGGCATGATCTCCGTTCCTAGTGGATTCCTGTTAAGGGGAAACATGTCGGGTAGATCATGAGCCTGAGACATCACCACGCTGAACAGTTGACTGGTAGACACCGTGGCTGATTCAAACTTACTTTTCTTACCTGCTTGTATTTATGGACTTTTTCCTTGTATGATTTGTGTTTTAAATAAATACTTTTGCTGGAACATATTGCACCATGAAGCCCTCTTGTATTCCTCCTTTCAAGAGAATACCCAGATCCTGGCTTTTATGAGAGTGTCCTGGAGAGTGAAGTTTTTTCCTTGCTGATTCCTGGATAAACAGGTGGACTCCTCTCTGCTTTCAATCACCGTGAGTTCACCTGCTGGCAGGCTAATGCACAAGCGCTTCTGATCTCTATCATTTGAGATCCAACAGATCTGGTAAGCAGTTTGTATTTGCATTTTATGCTCCGTATTCCAGATGATTCGAATGAATATGTGTCCTGCTTTCTGAGATTAAGTGAAGGACTTTTACATCTCCTAAATTTTGAAGAATCATTTTGGGATTTTCTGTTTTTGATGAATTCACTTTTGGTTTTATTCATTTATTTTTTATATCACATGGATTATTTTTTTTTGATACACCTTTAAATTTTTCACATTATTATGTTTTAGAGAATCTGTTCATAGCAATATTTATTGTTATTTGTAGCGGTTTCTTTGCGCATCTTTTTCTTTCTTAATATTGGTTTTAGGTTTTGGTATTTGACCTATAGAGGTGCAGCATTTAATCACGCTTTATTTAGTCATATCACTTGTGCACATATATATTTTTGTATATATTTATTATTATATAGTGGTTAGCGCAAATATCCCCTTCTTTTTTGTCTTGTGTATTGTCTTACAGAAAAAATGAATAATAAGTTTAAGGACCCTGAATTCATGTCACAATTTATTGACAAGTACAGGGATATGAGGAATCTGTGGGAGGTCAAGTACAGTGCATATTACAACAAACCAGTAAGGAAGGCAACGCTGTAGAGACTTCTGGCATTTGTGCAGACTTTGATCCCAGAAGCAACCTTCGAGATTTTGGAACGTAAAATTGGGATCTTGAGCAATATGTACAGGAGGGAGCATAACCCTTCGACCCTTCCCTCCACCCCAGCAGAGGCTGATGGGGAACAACCTGGGCCTTCCATCCTGGAGAACCAGATGCGCCCAGCTGGAGCCAGGTATATTATTTTTAGACATATTTAGTGTCCTAATATTAATGATGTTAACTAGATGTTATAATGTATTAACTATTAAGGATTTTATCCAAAAAATGATGTATACATATCAATTGACAGTAGTGGCCAAAAATGTTTGTCACCAGCTTGAAAAAATGCTGGGGTCAGAATGATACTCTTTTTTATGTATTAACATTGAATTTGCAAGTCATGAGCTGAAAATTGTGTGTGATTGATGAACCAAAAACTAAAACTATGTCCCTTTTCTATACACAGGATGAGCTCAGCCAGGAGGAAGGTGTGGAAAGTGGCAGGCAGGAGGAGGTCGGGCCCAGTAGGAGCCTTAACCAATCGCAGGTGCCTCCCCTCCTCATGCAAACAAAAAGACACAGGAAGGGGACGGTGACACAGGAGGCATCACTGCGCCTCATTAGAGAAGCTACAGAGGTCCTGAGGAGCCCACTCGACTCTGAAGAGGCCTATGGATGCTATATAGCGACCAGGTTGTTCGAATGTGAGAAGGGCCAAAGCCTCCTCTGTGAACAAATTATTAGTGATGTCCTTCACAAGGGGCTGAAGGGTGAGTTAACTGCCAACAGCAATAATCCTCCTCCTCCTCCTCCTCCTCCTCCTCCTCCCATAATTTAACCAACGTGGTATTATCTTCTAAAGAAACTAACATTTTACATCTGGGACTTAAATGCGGTTTGAAAAGACCAATTAGTAAGTTTGATGTGTACATAGATGTGCACAAATACATGAGGAAACTTAATATAAAAAAATACTTCCTAAATAAGAACCCCCACCCAGCTAATATTGAGAATATCACTTCTAGAGCAGTGGATAGTGGATTGCGTAATAAGTCTTTGTTCAATCCACCAAACACCTCAACTCAACTGGAAGTGTTTAAAAGTCTGGTTTTGCGTGATATAGAACAAGTGGTGCCTAAGAAAAATTTCAACCTGAGGTCTGTGCAAGAAGGGATTGAGAGGCTAAAAAAAAGGAGATATAATAGTAAGGCCCGCAGACAAAGGGAACAGGGTGGTGATTTCATCTAAAGAATTCTATCAGGGGCAGTTAAAAGAAATGTTGTCTGACTATGAAACTTATAAAAAGTTAGATAGAGATCCCACCTAACAATACAATACAAAACAATACAGAGAGGAATTAATTACTTTGGTAGAGACAGGTCACCAATCCGGAGTGCTAACGAGTAAAGAAAGGAAATATTTAGCACCAAGTAGTTGTCGTATACCTATCATTTATACTCTTCCCAAAATACACAAAGACCCAGTCAATCCTCCAGCCAGACCCATAGTTGATGGTATTGGGTCTGTTACATCAAGGTTGGGGTAGTATTTTGATCAGTTCCTCCAGAGTAGTGTCCTGGAAACAAAGGCTTATCTGAAGGACACTAAGAACTTTTTACAACTTTTGGAGAATGTGGAAGTAACTAATAATACAGAGATGTATCTGGTGACAGCTGACGTGAGGTTTTATATTTGATAGAAAGCAATTCTATATGTGCATAGTATCAGTCAAGTCACGTGTTTTAATATCTCAGTTTACGATAGTATTAAAATTTTTTGCATGTGAATAATTTAATTATGTGAACATTTGAATGCAGTATTGGTTTAGATGTACTATATAATTATAGCGCAAATTTCGATTATGCCATGTAAAGTTTGTCAGTATTAAGTTTATGCTAAGTGAGATGTAGGCTGACCAGTGTAGTTTTGTTCATTGAGTGAGTCCCTATGTGATTGTGATACAGCTAACGTACACTGCTGTGAAGTAGGGCGATGATCACACTGGGGGTTAACATAATTCTAGGTTAGCCATTAAATACTGGGATGCCTCGCCATTTTGTCACGCCCTCTGTTGAAGTTGTGATGACAAAACGCACCAGGGCGTGACTTTACGGCGACCGGAAGTGACGTTTGAATGTCACGACCAGGAAGGAACAGCCAGATACTATCGGCGAAGTGGATGCGGTGAATGGCAGATGGTATTCTATACTGATCTGTGATAACGCAGTTTGTTTTAGACTAAAAGTGCCTGTTACTATTTATGCTGTGTAAGTGTGATTTTAAGGGGGTGGTCGTCTTGAATAAATGTTTTAAACGGGATCACGCAACGCGGAGCCTTTTTTTACATAACCAACCACCCATGGTGATGAGCTGTTTGAGATAACCGGATCAATCGGATGATATCTGGTGTGTTCAAGGCATTTGATTAACATCCTCTTGGTGATTGTAAACCCCTAGGGGAGTGTGCTTCACGCGGTGTGGATTCTGGTGGATGGTGCACGCATATCAGCTACTAACTAGAATCTTCACCTATCAATTGAACTTTCTCATCACCCATCATACCACTATTTTTCTCATATGTTCTCACATATTTCATTTATTGATTGGAGCGCTGCTTTGAGTATTGAAACTTTGTCTCTATGGACTAGGACTCTTTACTTTTGTGTACAAATATAAAATAACTGTGGCCTCAGAAAAAAATACACAGTGACTTTTTGAAATGAACCGTGCGCTTTTCTGAGGGTCAGCAGCAGTCAATGACTTTGCAGGAGGGAGCATTTGGGTGACTGGCCAGTTATGTAACATAACTTCCCAGCTCTCTGTATTGCAATGCAGATTATGAATTCGCTTCATCAACCAGTGAAGTAACAAAATATCTATTTTGAGTTAACAGTTTTTGGTTTATATTAAATTTATATTTGGAATAAACTCAGCTCAAACATGTTTACAAAAAGTATAAAAAAATATATAATTTGATGTCACTAACACTGTAGATCACTGGAAAAGAGTGCATGATTAAAGTAGACCTATAGGCAAAACTTTTTTTTTGTTCATTTTGGATAAAGTAAGGGGCAGTTATAAGCCCTGGCAGGTTTTTTTTTTCATATTTGCCATCTATGTCCTATTGGGGAGATTTATCTTCACTTCCTGTCCCATAGCAAAAACAAGAAGTGAGGACATGCCTGCAAATTAAGGGAATCCCTTGGGGCGCCCCCAGGTCCCCATAGGAAGATTCCTACTTTATTACTGTTCTGTGAACAACCCAAAATGTGAAAAACGATGTTTACTGTTACTTTTGTTGATAACAGTAAACAGGACAAATTGAGAGAGTGAATCTTCCTAATGGGAGAGAGATAGTAATAAAACTAAAAATAAAGAAATATTTTTGCCTTTAGTTATACTTTAATAGAGGATGCTGAGGTAGATATTTATGAAACATACCTCCCCCTAGTGGCTATCTATGACTTTACAGTCGTAATAAGTGGTACTATTGGATTTTTATTTAGGCACATTAATCTACCAGCCAAAGGCCTCAGATTTTTGTTGTGGATTCCAGCAACCCAAAAACAGAGCAGATGGATGACTCTTATCAGCGTGCACCAAGAAAACCACAATATGTGAAGTGTGTGTGTGTGTGTATATATATATATATATATATATATATTTTTTTTTTTTAGGGCTGATTTTATATATATATATATATATATATATATAATTAATCAGCCCTCAAAATTTCCACTTGCCTGCCTGCACTTGGCGAGTGGAAAAAGCTTGAGGGCAAGTGTGGTGCTGCCTCGGGGGGGGGGGGGGAGCTGCTGGCAGGTGGGGTTGAATGGGAGCCGTTCTCCCAGTGATTGGCCAGGGGATGAGAGAGGAAAGGAAGAAGACAGGCCGCATTATCACATAGCAAGGGGATCGCTGGCTGTGACAGCTTGGATTTGAATTGCCGAGCGCTCACCGTCACACACAGTCCCGCCTCCAGGACCCGCTCTTTTGATTGACAGAACACCGGTCCAATGCTGGGATGTGTGACGTCTATCATAGGAGCCGATTCAGGAGGCAAGACTGTGAGCACCCGACAATTGAAATCCAAGCTGTCACAGCCGGTGATCCCCGCTCTGTGTGATGATCCAGCCGCCTCTCCTCTTCCTCTCTCTGATCCCTGTCACTGGTCACGCTGCAATAATGAGCACAGGTGAGGCTGCATTGATGGACACTGGTGAAGCTGCATTGATGAGCACAGGTGAGACTCTATTGATGAGCACAGGTGAGACTCTATTGATGAGCACAGGTGAGGCTGCATCAATGGACACTGGTGAGGCTGCATTGATGGACACTGGTGAGGCTGCATCGATGGACACTGGTGAGGCGGCATTGATGGGCACTGGTGAGGAGGCACTGATGAGCTGCACTGATAAAGTTGTTAATATTTATTTTTGTAACTTAATTCTGCATAAAACATTTACCAGTGTAATTTCATGAGATAATTTATAAGGGCATGTTTAGGGGCAGGGTAAGGGTTGGGTGGGGCAACTGGTGGCTAGTAGCTCAGGACTTAGAATTTTGAGCCCTGTATGTATATATTATATAAAATATTGTGTATATATACGGTATATGAAAGGGGAAATACAGTATGTCATTGTTCTCTGCACTTGTAAAGGCCTCAAAATATTTTAGAAGATTGCTTCTTCTTTTAAAACCAAGTAAACCGATTCCTTAATGGAAACCATCCCTATGAGAAACAGGGGAGCTGCCATTTCTAACATTTTATTCTGCAAATGCAGGTCATCTTGCTGTTGAGTTTATTCTCTTTCTTCAATTTCTTTAAGGGCCTGTTCAAAAATGCTTGATAATACAAAACACAATAACGCTGAGTGTATTGGGGTGTGTTTCTGCACACAAATACACACATACAGCAAACAAAAAAATACATCTGCACCATCGCACACTACAAGACACAGATGTAAATGTCCTGTGTGTTGTGGTGTGCTGTACTCCTATAAATAGTGCAGGTGTTTTTTTTGTTTTTTTTTACTGTGTTGAGGCTTGTTGGTGAATGCTGATTCAAAGTGTATGGAAAGCGTTTAAAGTGATACTAAAGTCTTGTTTTTTGTTTTTTTTTTTAATAACAAACATGTTATACTTACCTGCCCTGTGCAGTGGTTTTGCACAGAGCAGCCCAGATCCTCCTCTTCTCGGGTCCCTCGCTGGCACTCATGGCCCCTCCCTCCTGCCAAGTGCCCCCACAGCAAGCAGCTTGCTATGGGGGCACCAGAGCCACTGTTCAGTGTGTTTATTTAGACATGGAGCTGAGGCTCGACCCTGCCCCCTCTCTCTCCAGATTGGCTCACTGACTTTGATTGACAGCAATGCGAGCCAATGGTACTCGCTGTATGTCTCAGCCAATGAGGAGGGGGAGTCCTGGACAGCCGAGTCTCTCGTGCAACATGGAGATGGGCTCAGGTAAGTATTAGGGGGGCTGCTGCACACAGAAGGTTTTTTATCTTAATGCATACAGATTAAAATAAACTTTCTGCCTTTTCTCTTTTTTTTTTTTTCAATAAAAAATAACAAACATGTTATACTTACCTGCTCTGTTGCAGTGGATTTGCACAGAGCAGACTAGATCCTCTTCTCGCTTCCCTCTTTGGCGTTCTTGGCCCCTCCCTCCTGTTGAGTGCCCCCACAGCAAGCAGCTTGCTATGGGTGCACCCGAGCTGAGTCACAGCTCCCAGAGCTGAGGCCTGGCCCCACCCCCTCTCTCTCCTGATTGGCTGACTGACTTTGATTGACAGCAGCTGGAGCCAATGGCACCGCTGCTATGTCTCAGCTAATCAAGAGGGAGAGCCTCGGACGGCAGAGACATTCATGGACATTGCTGGAGAGAGAGAGATGGGGCTCAGGTAAGTATTAGGGGGGCCGAGGGGGGCTGCTGCACACAGAAGGCTTTTTATCTTAATGCATAGAATGCATTAAGATAAAAAAACTGCTGACTTTATAACTCGTATAAAGTGTTTGTAAACCTCAGATATGAAATATGGACAAAGCATATCCCTCTATAGTGTCTACTTGTTTCATTCAAGAGCACTAAGTGTCACTTTTGACAGCTGCAGAGAAAAAAGGTGACAGGGGAGGGACCTCCAGCTGATTAACAGTCTCAGCTCTGTTGCTGTGTGAAGGGGTGTGTCCCTTCCTTCCAATCAGCTCTCAAAGCTCTCCTCACTGAGCTCTGCAGATTGTAATTTCAGCTCTCCTTCCCCTTTTTTCTGAACTCAGACAAGTTTTATATTTCAACACTTTATCTGCAGTCTTCTCGTCGCTACATGTGTTCAAACAGGTACAGCCTATGTAGAAGGATTTGTTTAATCCCTGTGTATCATCTGAGGCTCGTCTCTTCACTGGGCATATGTAAGAGTTTACAATTACTTGAACACAAGAAAAACCATGTTAGCCAAATAAAAAGTACCACCACTCACACGTTCCTGTCAGATTTACTGGCTGGTTCAAACACTGCTGCTGGGTGCTGGGTCACTGATAAGAGCAAGTCAAGCCTGACCGTAAGTTTCCCAAGACTGCACATCAATGTATTGAATCACAAAACAAATGATCACAAAATGGCTTCACCTGGCTCTTCACCCATCATGAAAGCACCTTTAACATGTTTCACTTATGTTAGGCTTAAAGCGATATTAAACCCAAATGCAGGCAAAGCGGGCATTTTTTGTGTGGTTTGGAAACACACACACGTGAATGGAGCCTCATTGTTCTTGTGTAAATGTACCAATTTCACTTTCAGGCCCCATTCACACCTAGAGTAGTGGGAGCTCACGGTTATTTCCTGTGACACGCATAGGGCAGCCCATTGATTTCAATGGCCTGTCCTACATGTGGCAAAGTAGCTCATGAAATATTTTGGTGTGTTGCAAGTTTTTTACAGTGCGTTTTGCTGCGATTGTCATGTAGCAAAATGTGTGTTTGCTGTGCCGTTAACAATTAATGGCACTGAAAGAGCAACTGGTTATTTTAGGTGTATAAAGGTGGCCATACAGTATACAGTGTGATTGTACAATCTCTGTACGATCTGCTTTAGATTTACCAAAACTATGGAATAGGAGGGCCAACCTATCTATCCATTCACTCTGTATCCAATCAGGTAAGTCCTTGCACTACATCAGGGGTGTCCATGTGGCCCCAGAGAGTTTAGCATGCGGACATAGCAAACATAGCAGCTGTGGCAGCCTACATTGACAAGCCAGGCAAATGCACGCGTGGAGAGATGCCAGGGTTGCTGTGCAAACATAGTTGATGGGTGAAGGATGTGTGCTAATAAGGTCAGCTGGTAAACTCCTTCCTATATCTTACTGGTTTCTCTGAAAGTGATGAAGCTTTCTAAATATACAGCAGGGGCGAAGGTAAGGCCTTGTTCTACAAATCAAAGAAAGTTTTTATTTTTATGCAACAGGAGTACATTATTGGTATATTGGTACATAGGGGAGCTGGAATTTAGAGGGGAAAAAAGTGAACTTAGCCTTTAGGTACAAAGGAATTTTCACTTTGCAAGAGAATTTTCGCTTAGTGTAAATTTGTAAATTTGTAGTCTTCTTTGCAAAGAATACCCAACTACATGCAAGGAAATATTAGGTCAGCGTTTCTCAACATTTTTCAGTCACGGTATCCTTTAAAAGTATGTAAAATCTGGAGGCACCCCAGTCTAAAATGGGGTCCCCCGGTCACGTAACAGTCCTCCCATCATATCAGAAGTCACCCTTTCACATCAGAGTCTTCCTTTAACATTTGAGTCCTTCTTTCCCCATCAACATCAGAGTCCCTTTTTCACATACCTTTCAACCATTCCAGATTCTGGATTTCATCAAAATCTTGGTGTCCTGCAGATTCAGACTGAAGTCCTGGAACAAGTTTTGACACTTGGATCCCCTAAAGCACCTTGCAAAGGCACTCTATTGCCGGGCACCAAGGATACCTGTGCTGCATTTCCTGCAAGGTATGCTGGGTCCCATCACCCTCACTGCAGCAGCCATCACCTCTCTGCCAGCTGCCTGTCAAAATAATACATGACAGAGTTGAGGAAGCTTCCATCGGCTCTGACCTGTATCATGTACACAGGAGAAGGAACCTGGGAAAAGGGACATCCCTCAGCAGTGACCTGTGCTGATCTGAGGTCTTATAATTGTACTTGGGGGGGTGACCTGGGGAATGTTGGTGCAGGTAACAGAGTTGTGCTCGTGGTGTAGTATTTATACTGGTAGTGATTGGGGGATTTGCAGGGACATTTGTGCTAGTGGGGGGGAGAGGATTTGTGCTGAAAGAGGAATACAATTTGGGGGAGTTTGTGCTAAAGGGGAAAAGGATTTGTGCCGGGAGGTGATTTATGGCAGAATTTTTTTTATAGAAGAGGGAAATTTGTGGGGGCATTTGTGTTAGAAGGAAAGATGATTTGTGCTGTCTGGGTAGACTGGGGGGGGGGGTGCTTTTGTGATTTGGACTAGAAGGGGGAGAAGATTTTCCCTGGAAGGAATGATTGGGGGAAAGAGGATTTGTGCTGAGGGAGGATTTGGGAGGAGATTTGTGCTGGAAGAGAAAGATTTGGGGGGAGTTTGTGGTAAAGGGGAAAAGTATTTGTGCTAGGAAGGGGGATTCGGGGAAAAGAGGAATTGTGCAAGAAGTGAGATTTATGTGGGTAGGCGGAATTTATGGCAGAATTTGTGATTGGGGGGGGTTGTGGTGAATTTGTCCGAGAAGGAGAGAGGATTTGTGCTGGCATGGTAGATCGGAAAGGAAATTGTGCTGGGGGGAGGGTGGATTTACCCTAGGAGGGGAGACAGGGGAAATTGTGCTAGAAGGGGGGATATGCAGGAGGAGAGAATTTGTGCTGGAAGGGGGGAATTGTGCCAGGGGGGGCATTTGTGCTAGAAGAGGGGAGAGGATTTGGACTGGAAGGAATGACTGGGGGAAGAGGAAATTTGTGCTTGAAAGGGGTCATTTGTGAGGGAGTCGCAGATTTCTGCTGGAAGCGGAAGAAGGATTTGGGGGGGGGAGGGGGGTTGTTCTAAATTGGAAAAGAATTTGTATTGCGAAAGGAAATTTATGGGAGGATTTGTGCTGGAATGGCAGTTTGGGGGAAAGGGGTCTTGCTAGAGGGGTGATTTGGGCTAAAGAGGGAGAGGATTTGTGGAGGATAAGGAAGAGCGGATGAAATTTGTGCAAAAAAGGGGGGCTTGTGGGGGGGGGGTTTGGGCTAGAAGGGGGAGAGCATTTGAGTTGGGAGGGGGCAGGTGTGCTAGAAGGGGGATTTGCAATGGGAATTTGGAGAGAGGGGAGAGAATTTGTACTAGTAGGGGGTACTCATGCTGTAAGGAATGATGAGGAGGAGAGGATTTGTGCTGAGGGGGGGGGGGGATTGGGGGGGTGCTAAAGGAGAATATGATTTGTGCTGGGGGGAGGTCTGGGCCGGGAGGGTTGGAGGGAAGGGGATTTGTGGTAGGGCACCGCCGCTAGTTTTAGCAGAGCTTTACCATAATTTTAGCAGCGCTATTCGGCCACTGGCAGGGCTCTTTTAATCCCTGCTAGCAGCCAAATAAAGGGTTAAATGCGCCTGTGTAGCACTGCTGCCGAGGCGCTTTGCAGGTGCTTCAACAGCGGTGCTCCTTCACTGCTCCAAAGATGCTGTTTGCAGGACATTTTTTTAATGTCCTGCCAGTGCATCCCCCCAGTGTGAAAGCATTTGGGCCCTCACACTGGAACTGCAGGGGTGATGTTTTTCAGGCGCTTTACAGGTGTTATTTTTAGCCCAAAAGCACCTAAAAAAATGCCTCAGTGTGAAAGGGGTCTAAAGCCTCATACACATGATCGGACTTTATACAAACTTTCATGTGGATTTCTGTACAGAGGGCGTTGGCTGTGAACTTGTTAAGCATACACATGGCAGAACTTTTTAGGCAACAAACACGAACGTAGTGATGTTTGAACGTACTGACGACACTTCAAAAGAGGTTGTTCAATTCTCCGGCGCCACCCTTTGGTCAACTTCTGTATTGTTGTCTGATCTTTTGCATTGGTTCTGAGCATGCGTGTTTGTACTTTGTACTAAAGTCTGATGGTTTTGTGTACACACAATCAGACTTGCCGACGTCGGACTTTTGTTGCCGCCAAGTTTGTCTGTTCGCACAGCCAACATTTGTCCGATGAAAACGGAAAAATTTTGTCCGATGGAGCATACACACGGTCGGATGTTACCTTACAATAGCTAATTTGCATGTTTGTTGTCAAAAAGTCCGATCATGTGTATGGGCCTTTAGGGTAGTCTCAGACAAAAAATGTTAGTCTATTTTTAGTATACACAAAAGCACAAGTAATGGAAGTTTTTCTTTTTTTTCATAAATGATTGTGCTGAGGTTTATATGTGTCTGTAAGACTCTTCATTGTGGCACAGCAATCAAAGCATTATTTATACTGTAAGTACAAGGAAGCCTGGGTTTTGTTTATTTTAGCCCTTAAGTACCTTCCACTGTTAACAATTGGGGCACATCCACTGTTCACCGCTGCGCAGTGTGCACATTGTATTATTACTTTCTGTGGGATACCCACTTTTTTTGTGGTGCGATACACACGCCGCAGGTCACTCTATCCCTGAGCTGTCTGTCATTCTCAGGTTCTAAAGTTGGTAGCTATGCTTTCACATCAGGGTCCTATTTCCTGATCTTCACCATTGTACGACTGTGGGAGCATGGTGGTGGCCAAGAGGTGCAGCAGGTGTAGAGAGGAAGACTTCCTTCCCCTTCTGAATGCTGAAGCAGCCTTGAATATTGTTCACCCTAAATCAGCATCATGAGTTTCCATGGTGCTGGAGGCCCGCCTGCCTGCACCATGGAAATGCATGGAGTTATAGAATAATATGGGATTAACTAGGCCTCCCCCCAGACAAGCCCAGGTTATGGAGGAGATTGGACACTCGAACACAAAGCTGTAGGAAAATCCTGTCGAACCCCTCCCACTCCCACCATGCCTCAGCTTTTTAGCAAAGCAATAGAAGAAGTGTGTTATAAGAAGGGAGCGTAGGGACTAGTGCCTCTTTTTGTACTCAAAGAAAAGGATTTTATGGTACATCAAAATACCTGGTTTTACTTAATCATACATTAACCCTTTTACCTCCACTGCTGTAATGCTTACTTTATTGGCAGTGGGGGTTTTACAGACTGCAGCCACCAGAAGTATGTGCATTTCACAAGCCAACTATCGGCTTTTTAATGAAAGAGATCCAGTGGCTGTACAAGAGAACCTGTCTTAAAAATGCTATATCACATATCACATTTTCTCCCCTATATGATATAAATCAAGTTTTAGTGAAAGTTAAAAAATGTCAACAAATAAAGTCAACAAAACAAAATATAGTGTAGCGCAACCATAAACAAATACAAATAAAACAAGTCCAAATATAACAAAATTCCACTGTTGTGCAATTTTCAGTGACAGTTCATAAATTTCCAGTGACCACCACCTCTAGCTGGAATGCCTGCTCACCTCCAAAAGTTGACCCCACTACAGAGTCACACACGCCTGTGATTATATCTCTCAGGATGCCTTGGTAAAACAACTCCTCCTCCTGGTGTTCCTGGACAAGACAGACCTCCTTCTTGAGACCTTCCCCACCACAGTACGTCATATGACGTCCTTGATTTTGTGCAGGGATATCTGAATGATGCCTGCAGCTACAGCCATCATTTAGATATCATTCTTTGCAGCCGGCGATTCTGTGCACGATAAGAAAGATCATAGCGGCAGTTGCGACGCTTGATCATTCTTATAGGCGACGGGAGGGGACATCCCCCCCTCCCGCCGCCATCTGGTGCTTCTCCGCGCTCTCCCGTACCATCGAGGGCCCGGAGAAAGAATCGTCCGGCGCCGGATGACGATGATAGATGGTCACCAGTCATCTCTATGACCGTCGGAGGTTATGACGTCACGCCCGGGTTCACGGAAGTAAACAAAGCCGCGATCGCGGCTGTCAGCATGAGATCTGTGAATTTTTTTTCTCGATCTCATGCTTAGAGATGTGGGGTCTTATTGACCCCGTATCTCTCCATAAAGAGGACCTGTCACAATAGATTCCTATTACAAGGGATGTTTACATCCCTTGTAATAGGAATAAAAGTGATCAAAAAAATAAAAATGTAAAAAAAAGTGTAAATATAAAAAAATTTAAAATAAATAAATAAAAATGTAAATGCCCCTGTCCCCGGTAGCTTACGCTCAGAAGTGAAAACGCATGTAAGTCCCGCCCACATATGTAAACGCCGTTCAAACTACACACGTGAGGTATCTCTGCGTGCGTTAGAGCATGTGCAACAATTTTAGCACTAGACCTCCTCTGTAACTCTAAACTGGTAACCTGTAAAACATTTTAAAGCGTTGCCTATGGAGATTTTGTATGCCATTCCATGAGTGTGCGCAATTTTAAAGCGTGACATGTTAGGTATCTATTTACTTGGCGTAACATCATCTTTCACATTATACAAAAAAATTGGGCTAACTTTACTGTTTTGTTATTTTTTTAATTCATGATACCGTTTTTTTTTTCCATATAAGATGCATTGAGGTGAAAAAACACAAGGGTTAACAACCCCTTTAATTTTGCTATTCAAAATAAAAAATGTGAAATTCTGAACCATTTCACTTCATTGTGGCCCGCGACCAATTACCAAATTACTTGTGTGGCCCATGCCCTTCAAAGGGTTTAGCAACCCTACCTTATGATGTTTTGGAGCAGGACAGAGGATGAACAATTCCCTGGTTAAGGTGAAAGGAAGAAACCACCTTGGGAAGAAAAGACACCTTGGGCCTCAAGACAGCCTTGTCTCTATATAGCACAAAAAAGGATTTGTTACAGGATAACGCAAACTCACTGTACAGAGGTGATGGCAATGAGGAAGGCAACCTTGCGAGTTAGGATAGACAGAGGAATATCCCTGGCAGGTTCAAAGGGCAGTTTTTGAATTACCAACAGAACCAGGGGAAATCCCACAGTGTTAATTGGGGAAGTACAGGAAGAATAAGTGAGCAACATCCGGTACAAAGGCAAGCGGTTTCTGAAGAACCACCATTAGGGCTAAGATTTGACCCTTGATAATGGCCAAACATTAATCCACACCAGACTGGAGAAAGACAGGAGATGTCCCACAGAGTACTTCCTGGGATGGGATTTCCTTGCCTCACACCATGAGAAAATATGCATTCCAGGTATGATGGTAGACTTTGGGAGAAGCAATTTCAAAGCTTCTCAGAAGAATATCACTGGCAGGTTCAAAGAGCAATTTCTGAATTCAGTTTCTGAATAAGCAACAGAACCAGGTGAGATACCACAGTGTTACTGAGGAATGTACATAAAGAAAAAATAAGCAACACCCTGTACAAAAGCAAGCAGATTCTGAAGACTACTAGGGCTAAGATGTGACCCTTGATGATACTCACAGCCAGCCATTAATCCACACCAGAAAGGAGAAAGACAGGAGTCATCCCACAGAGTACTTCCTGGGACCGAATTTCCTTGCCTCACACCATGAGAAAATATGCATTCCAGGTGTGATGGTAGACTTTGGAAGAAGCAGTTTCCAAGCTTATAAAAAGCATAGGGATAACCAAATCCAACAACAGGCCCCTATCCCACAGGACCATAGCTTCAGCCAGACGATTAAGGCCACTGACTGAGAAGCAGGGTGGTAAACCAGGCCTTAAGACAGAATCTGGAAGGGCCCACATGGTCTGCCAGTGGTTGGATGAGGTCTGATTATCACCTTCACCTGTGTCAGTGTCACCAGAATGTATTTTTATTGATGAAGGTGAGGAAGAGGTTTCGGTAGAGGAAAAAAGGTGTAGATCAGGATGAACTAATGCAACGGAGTCCCGAGAGCATTCATTGTGACGGTAAGAGGATCCTAAAGACAAACCTGCTCAATGTGTTTTTGGAAGCCAGGAGGAGCATGTACAGCATCCCCCCCAATCCCATGGTAGAGGTCTTGAAACACCTCAGGGTGAAGAGATAATCCTATGGAGTCACCAGGTGATGATGACTGAGGTAGTCCGCCCACTAGTTTTTTATACCTGAGATGAGCATGGTAGACAGGGCAGAGATGTGAAGTTCTGCTCAAGCCAAAATCTGAATTGAAATACGTCTGATTCCTCCCTAATGGTTGATGTAAGCAACTGTCATAGCATTGACTGATTGAATCCTGGTCAGATAACCCTGCAACCGCGGGGTCCAGCGCTTAACTGATTCACTCTGAGCTCCAGAACATTTATTGAGAGATCAGCCTCCTCTGACAACCAAGCCCCTAGCACCAAGAGAGTATCCAGAATTCCTCCGCAACCCTACAGGCTGGTATCTGTCATGAGGACTTTTCAAACTAAGTGGGGTAAGGGCCCCTCAATTCCAGCATTGAACTGCACTCAGCTCCCAAGTCCTGTTTGGGTTGATAAGATATAACAAGTGTACACGAGGCAGCTCCAAATTTATGACATGATCAACGGCTATTTTTGCATTTACCAAAAAGAGATAACAAAACACTCTAAATTGTATATTTCACAGGCCAAAGTGTGTTAACAGTCTTTAGATATGGTGGCTTAATTTGTTTTCTTTTTTTTCCCCTTTATTTTTCACCTATTTTTCAGCTGGTAATTCTGACAACACTCTCTCACTGTAATGTATCTATGGAGGAATAGTGTTAGGACAGGAAGTAGGACAGGACTATAGAACAGCTCCCCCTCCCATCTCCATAACATAGTGGGCATGGGTTCTGCAATCCACTAACTGAACTTGAAGCAAAACTAACTTATAAAACAAAAATAACACTTTCAATCGTGTATTTAAACAAGCCAAAAAAAGGCAAATAATATTCTGATATTCTTGTCTTCTTTATGATGGGCATACAAGTTTTTACAAGTTGTAGCAGAGCTTTAAGGCTCAACATTAGCTCATCCCCAAGTTTATAACCAAACAGTACCAACCAAATAGCATTAAACTATCTTTCATTAGGGTTCTGAAATAGTGTTTATACTTAAACACAAAGCCTTAGGCAACGTATTCTTTGTACAGTAATGAACAATTACCAAAAGGAAAAAAATAAGATCATTCTATTCAACGAGGGCTAAACTGTAAGGTGAAATCTGACAATAGAGCACAAAACACTGCATCTCAGTGGCCTGAAACATACACCCAACCTGAAATGCTTTCTGTAACAATTTGATTTGATTTTTTCTTACCTATTTTCTACTTTTTATTACCAATTGGCATACTATGGTTTTACAGCGTGCCACTTGCATTCCATACACAAGTGTCATTTAAAGCAGTAGTAATAGTTTAAAGAGGAAGTAAACCCTCATGGGTTTTACTTCCTCTTTATTTCCCTGCAAAGGGAAAGCATAATGGGCTACTAGGCATCGCCTAGTAGCCCGTTATGTGTTACTTACCTGAAACCGAAGCCTGCAATGTCATTGCTGTCTCCACTATCAGTGAGCATCCATCTTCAGCCCTCTTCCTTCCAGTCGTGCGAACTTCGGCTCTTTGACTGGCCGGAGTCACGTGACATCACTCCCACGCATACGCACGGGAGCCGCCAGTCACGGCATGGCCCCTTTAGAAACAGCATGATCTGCCCTTTCTAAAGTGCGCATGCACCGTAGACATTGGCACACGGCTTTATTGTAAATATCTCCTAAGCCATGGAGGTTTAGGAGACATTTCCAGCACCTACATGTAAGCTTACCTGTAGGTAAAAGTGGTTGTACAAGGTGTACAACAACTTTAAGAATAGTAATAGGTATTAGTATTTTTATTAGATTTTTTTGCGGTTTGTTGTTGTTCAGTCGGTTAGTCAGGTCGCAAAGAATTGGACACGACTACTAGCACATTACACCCTGTTCCAAATTATTATGCAAATTCTATTTCAGTGTCACAAAGATTAAATATTTTGTTTTTCAGTTTAACTCACGGATGGCATTGTGTCTCAGGGCTCTTTTGATCACTGAAAACAATCTCGGACACCTGTGATAATTAGATTGCCAGGTGAACCCAATTAAAGGAAAAACTACTAAAGGAGGGTGTTCCACGTTATTAAGCAGAGCACCATTTACAAGCAATATGGGGAAGAAAAAGGATCTCTCTGCTGCCGAAAAGAGTGAAATAGTTCAATGCCTTGGACGAGGTATGAAAACATTAGATATTTCATGAAAACTTAAGCGTGCTCATCGCACTATTAAGAGATTTGTGGCCGATTCAGAGCACAGATGGGTTTTGTGCAGATAAAGGCACATTGAGGAAGATTTCTGCCAGATCCATGCATCGGATCAAGAGAGCAGCTGCGAAAACACAATTACATAGCAGCAAACAGATACAGTTGCAATAAAAAGTATGTGAACCCTTTTGGAATGATATGCATTTCTGCACAAATTAGTCATAAAATGTGATCTGATCTTCTTCTAAGTCACAACAATAGACAATCACAGTCTGCTTAAACTAAAAATACAAAGAATTAAATGTTACCATGTTTTTATTGAACACACCATGTAAACATTCACAGTGCAGGTGGAAAAAGTATGTGAACCCTTGGATTTAATAACTGGTTGAACCTCCTTTGGTAGCAATAACTTCAACCAAACGTTTCCTGTAGTTGCAGATCACACGTGCACAACGGTCAGGAGTAATTCTTGACCATTCCTCTTTACAGAACTGTTTCAGTTCAGCAATATTCTTCGGATGTCTGGTGTGAATCGCTTTCTTGAGGTCATGCCACAGCATCTCAATCGGGTTGAGGTCAGGACTCTGACTGGGCCACTCTAGAAGGCGTATTTTCTTCTGTTTAAACCATTCTGTTTTTGATTTACTTCTATGCTTTGGGTCGTTGTCCTGTTGCAACACCCAACTTCTGTTGAGCTTCAGCTGGTGGATAGATGGCCTTAAGTTCTCCTGCAAAATGTCTTGATAAACTTGGGAATTCATTTTTCCTTCAGTGATAGCAATCCGTCCAGGCCATGACGCAGCAAAGCAGCCCCAAACCATGATGCCCCCACCATCATACTTCACAGTTGGGATGAGGTTTTGATGTTGGTGTGCTGTGCCTCTATTTCTCCACACATAGTGTTGTGTGTTTCTTCCAAACAACTCAACTTTGGTTTCATCTGTCCACAGAATATTTTGCCAGTACTGCTGTGGAACATCCAGGTGCTCTAGAGCAAACTGTAAACGTGCAGCAATGTTTTTTTTGGGCAGCAGTGGCTTCCTCTGTGGTATCCTCCCATGAAATCGATTCTTGTTCAGTGTTTTTTACGTATCATAGATTCGCTAACAGGGATGTTAGCATATGCCAGAGACTTTTGTAAGTCTTTAGCTGACACTCTAGGATTCTTCTTCACCTCATTGAGCATTCTGCGCTGTTCTCTTGCAGTCATCTTTACAGGACACCCACTCCTAGGGAGAGTAGCAGCAGTGCTGAACTTTCTCCATTTATAGACAATTTGTCTTACCGTGGACTGATGTACAGCAAGGCTTTTGGAGATACTTTTATAACCCTTTCCAGCTTTATGCAAGTCAATCATTTTTAATCGTAGGTCTTCTGAGAGCTCTTTTGTGCGAGGCATCATTCACATCAGGCAATGCTTCTTGTGAAAAGCAAACCCAGAACTGGTGTGTGTTTTTTATAGGGCAGGGCAGCTGTAACCAACACCTCCAATCTCATCTCATTGATTGGACTCCAGTTGGCTGACACCTCACTCCAATTAGCTTTTGGAGATCTCATTAGTCTAGGGGTTCACATACTTTTTCCACCTGCACTGTGAATGTTTACATGGTGTGTTCAATAAAAACATGGTAACATTTAATTCTTTGTGTGTTATTAGTTTAAGCAGACTGTGATTGTCTATTGTTGTGACTTAGATGAAGATCAGATCACATTTTATAACCAATTTGTGCAGAAATCCATATCATTCCATAAAGGGTTCACATACTTTTTATTTCAACTGTATTTGACGCTGCTGGTGCCTCTGGAGTCCCACGGACATCAAGGTGTAGAGTCCTCCAAAGTCTTGCAACTGTGCATAAACCTTCCATTCGGCCACCACTAACCAATGCTTACAAGCAGAAACGGCTGCATTGGGCAGAAAAATACATGAAGACTAATTTTCAAACAGTCCTGTTCACTAATGAGTGCCGTGCAACCCTTGATGGTGTAGATGAATGGAGTAGTGGATGGTTGGTGGACGGCCACCCTGTTCCAACAAGGCTGCGACGTCAACAAGGCGGTGGTGGAGTCATGTTTTGGGCCGGAATCATGGGAAGAGAGCTGGTCGGCCCCTTTAGGGTCCCCGAAGGTGTAAAGATGACCTCTGCAAAGTATGTGGAGTTCCTGACTGACCACTTTCTTCCCTGGCACAGAAGGAAGAACTATACTTTCTGTACTAAAATCATCTTCATGCATGACAATGCACCATCTCATGCTTCAAAGAATACCTCGGCATCAATGGCTGCTATGGGGATAAAAGGAGAGAAATTCATGGTGTGGCCTCCATCCTCCCCTGACCTCAATCCTATTGAGAACCTTTGGAGCATCCTCAAGCAAAAGATCTATGAGGGTGGGAGGCAGTTTACATCCAAACAGCAGCTCTGGGAGGCTATTCTGACATCTTGCAAACAAATTCAAGCAGAAATTGTCCAAAAATTCACAAGTTCAATGGATTCAAGACTTGTGAAGCTGCTATCAAATAAGGGGTCCTATGTTAAAATGTAACGTGACCTGTTAAAATGTTTAAAAAGTTAAAATGTTGTTCAAAGTTTGATTGAAATAGCTTTTGATTTCAGTAAATATGCTACAAACATAACAAATGACAATTTTAAGTTCTTTACAACCTATGAAGTGTTTTGAAACTTACTGTGCGTAATAATTTGGAACAGTGCATTGTAAGTTTTTTATTTTGAAAAATAAATCTGTTATCATTAGGAGATTTGTGCAATAAAATTTGAATTGTACTCTTAATAGTTGATAACATGAGAATTATCCTGACTGTTGTTTACATAAATTATTTAGGTAAATGAGAAAAATATCATTGGAATAATAATTTGGAACAGGGTGTATGAAAGACCTACCTGAAAATGAAGCTCTCCAGCCGCGATCTGTCACCGCTGACAGGGCTTCCATCTTCACCCGATCTTCCTTCCAGGGTCGTGGGCAGCCACCGTTTGATTGGCAGAGCTGCGCTGACGTCATTCCTGTGTATAGGCGTGGGAGTCACGTCCGCAGCACGTCTCTCTCTCTCTGTGGACGCCGTCAATTGAGAGCGCAGTGCGCATGCGCCGCTGACACCACCAGCGCTGCTACTTAAATATCTCTTAAACGATGCACAATTAGGGGATATTTACTGTACCTACATATAATGTAAAAGCAGCAACAAGAAGAGATGATTAAAGTGGTAGTAAAGGCTTTTTTATTATTTACAGTATACCTACAGGTAAGCCTATAATTAGGCTTACCTGTAGGTATACTGTAAATAATAAAAAAGCCTTTACTACCACTTTAATCATCTCTTCTTGTTGCTGCTTTTACATTATATGTCAGCAGTCCATAATAGCACTTCTATGCTAAAATGTATTATCATTATACTTTCTTACTAATGCCTCTTTTTTTTTTTTTTTTTCATTCAACCCAGCGGGCTTTAACCCATAGATCTCTCCCACTCTGCCTTTGTGTTCTGACCCGCCAGAACACACTAAACAGAGCTACGAGCACTGATCGGATGTGGGTTTTCCAATATGTCCCTTCAACAAAAACCGGTCCAGCTTGCTATGGGGGCACCCGAGCCAAGCTGCTGCTCTGTGTGTCCATTCAGACATGGAGCCGCAGCTTGGCCTGCCCCCTCTCTCTCCCCATTGGCTCACTGACTTTGATTGACAGCAGCGGGAGACAATTGCACCCACCAATGTATCTCAGCCAATCAGGAGGGAATGTCTCAGACAGCCGATGCTCTCATGCAACATATCTGAAACGAAATGGAGCTCAGGTAAGTATAAGGGGGGCGGAGGTAGCTGCTGCACACAGAAGGTTTTTCATCCTAATGCATAGAATAATGCAATCTAATGCCTTTAGAACCACTTTAATGTTGTAGAGATCAGAGAATGGGAATTGTTTAGCAAAATAAAACTAGGTATGGCTGTACTTTACCATGAGTCCACATAAACACTTGGTGTTGCAAGCCCACAACAGGACTTAGGAGCCGAGTGCACTTTTGGTACATAAACAGGAATTTTTCTGTACTTGCAGGGTCTTCAAGGGGATAAAACACAGAAGTATGCAAGTATTGCATAGATGTACTCTCTATATCATTTTTTTCTTTGCTCTGACATACACATAAAGCTATACAGTGCCTTGAAAAAGTATTCATACTTTTGAAACATTGAAATTTTCCACATTTTGTCAGGTTACAATAAAAAAACGTAAATGTATTTTATTGTGATTTTATGTAATAGACCAACACCAAGTGACACATAACTGTGACGTGAAAGGAAAATGATAAATGATTTTCAAAATGTTGTTACATATGTGAAAAGTGTGGCGTGCATTTGTATTCAGTCCCCCCTGAGTAAATACTTTGTAGAACCACCTTTCGCTGCAATTACAGCTGCAAGTCTTTTTTGGGGATGTCTCTACCAGCTTTGCACACCTAGAGAGTGACATTTTTGCCCATTCTTCTTTGCAAAATAGCTTAAGCTCTGTCAGATTGGATGGAGAACATCTGTGAACAGCAAGTCTTGCCACATATTCTTAACTGGATTTAAGTCTGGACTTTGACTGGGCCATTCTAACACATGCTTTGATCTAAACCATTCCATTGTAGCTCTGGCTGTATGTTTAGTGTCGTCCTGCTGGAAGGTGAACCTCTGCCCCAGTCTCAAGTCTTTTGCAGACTCTAACAGGTTTTCTTCTAAGATTGCCCTGTATTTGGCTCCATCCATATTCCCACCAACTCTGACCAGCTTCCCTGTCCCTGATGAAGAAAAGCATCCCCACAACATGATGCTGCCACCCAGTAGTGTATTTAGGTTTTGTGCTGCCCTAGGCCTGACTAAACTCGTGCACCCCCTAATTTAAATATGACCCACCCCTTTCCTGTCAAGGCCACACCCCTTGCTGTTTAAGACCAGCCCTGAAATTTTCGAGTGGGGACACTAGTTCCGAGGGCCTGTGGGGGGCAATGGATTCCTTTAATTTGCATAGATTTCCTCTCACTTCCTGTTTGGCTATGAGGTAGGAAGTGAAGGGAAATCTCTGCAATGGGACAGGGATGGTAAAAAATAAACTGACAGGGGCTATAACCCTCCCTTACTCTTTCCAAAATGAAAAAAAAAAAAAAGAAGTGTTGCCTATAGTTCTACTTTAAGCACAAATTTCAGATAGTTTTATGGAGAGGACTAAAAAGATATAACCATGCCAATGGTGCAGCAGAAAACATATAGCACAGTGAGGAAGGTTTGTGGTCCAGAATAATAGGACAGTCAAAATTAGAAGTGGCGCCCCCCCCCCCCAGTTGCGGAATGCTAGCCACCCGCATACCGGAAGCAGTGCGGCCGCTTTATGGGGGCACTAGACTTATTTGCCTCTCAGCCCAGTCCACCCCATAAGACTGGCACTACACTAACAGCGCAAGCTGACAAGGACTCTTTCTGTGCTGCCACCCTGTAGAGTGCTGCCCTAGGCCTGGGCCTTCTCGGCCTAGGCCAGGATACAGCGTTGCTGCCACCACCATGTTTTACGGTGGGGATGGTGTGTTCAGGGTGATGTGCAGTGTTAGCTTTCCAGCACACATAGCGTTTTGCTTTTAGGCCAAAAAGTAAAATTTTGGTCTCATCTGACCAGAGCACCTTCTTCCACATGTTTGCTGTGTCCCCCACATGGCTTCGCTCAAACTGCAAATGGGACTTCTTATGGCTTTCTTCTTGCCACTCTTCCATAAAGGCCAGATTTGTGGAGTGCACAACTAATAGTTGTCCTGTGGACAGATTTTCCCATCTAAGCTATGGATCTCTGCAGCTCCTCCAGAGTTACCATGAGCCTGTTGGCTGGTTCTCTGATTAATGCTCTCCTTGCCCAGCCTGTCAGTTTAGGTGGATGACCACGTCTTCGTAGGTTTGCAGTTGTGCCATACTCATTCCATTTTCAGATGATGTATTGAACAGTGCTCTGTGAGATGTTCAAAGCTTGGGATATTTTTTTTATAACCTAACCCTGCTTTAAACTTCACAACTTTATCCCTGACCTGTCTGGTGTGTTCCTTGGCCTTCATGATGCTGTTTGTTCACTGAGGTTCTCTAACAAACCTCTAAACGCTTCACAGAACAGCTATACTGAGATTAAATTACACATAGGTGGACTCTATTTACTAATTAGGTGACTTCTGAAGGCAATTGGTTCTAGAGGTCGACCGATATATCGGCCGATATTTGGCTTTTTTTACTTAATCGGCATCAGCCGATTGTGCTGATAAAAAAAGCCGATTATAACTTCAGTGGGACTTGCAAATGACTTCTGTAATAGAAGTCAATGCAAGTTTCCTGGAGTTACCTGTGGAGAGGATTCTCTCCTCCCTGGGCAGCCTGCCAAGTTTGATAAGAAGATACATTGTATCTTTTCAAGTTCTTTTATCAATGAGCTGAACTCCTTGTGTAGAAGTTCTCAGTTTAACCATTTAAAGACTCAATCTTTTCTGATACTTGTTGCTTACAAGTAAAAATCCTGTATTTTCTGCTAGAAAATCACTTAGAACCCCCAAACATTATATATATATATTTTTTTAGCAGAGACCCTAGGGAATAAAATAGCGGTTGTTGCAATATTTTATGTCACACGGTATTTGCGCAGCGGTCTTTCAAACGCAATTTTTTTTAAAAAAATTAATGAAATTAAGAAAAAAAAAAAATAAGCAGTAAAGTAAGCCCATTTTTTTTTCGTCCAAAAGTTTTGATTACCTGTTTTTGTGTATTTAATATTTAAGATATAGTTATTTTTTTTTTAATCTAAATTATACATACAAGTGAACTGATTGGAGGTTTGTTTTGTTTAATAAATGTTTAAATGTAAAAAATTTTCTGTATCACTTATTACTTAAGGTTGCTTTCACACTGGAGCGGGCATGCATTGACGGTAAAACGCTGTTAGTTTTAGCGGCGCTTTACCGTCATTTTAGCGGCGCTATTCGGCTGCTAGCGGGGCGCTTATAACCCAGCTAGCGTCCGAGGAAGGGGTTAAATGCGCCCATGAAGCGCTGCTGCCGAAACGCTTTGCAGGCGCTTTGGCAGCGGTGCGCATTCATTTCAATGGGCAGGAGTGGTGGTATACACCGCTCCAAAGATGCTGCTTGCGGGACTTTTTTTTAACATCCTGCCATCGCATCGCCTCAGTGTGAAAGCACTCGGCTTTCACACTGAGACTGCAGGGGAGCCATTTTACAGACACTTTACAGGCGCTATTTTTAGCCCAAAAGCGCCTGAAAAACGCCCCAGTGTAAAAGGGGTCTAACTGTTAGATTTTATGAGATGAAGGGAAAAAAAAAGAAGAAAAAAAATCGGCCTAATATATCGGCCCAAAAAAATCGGCCTAATATATCGGCCCAAAAAAATCGGCATCATATATCGGCCATCGGCCACCGCGATTTCTAAATATCGGCATCGGCCAGAGAAAAACCCATATCGGTCGACCTCTAAGTGGTTCCTCTAGATTTTAGTTAGGGGTTTCAGAGTAAAGGGGGCTGAATACAAAGCACGCCACATTTTTCACATATTTGTAAAAGATTTTGAAAACCATATATCATTTTCCTTTTACTTTGTGTTGGTCTTTCACATAAAATCCATTTACATTATTGGTTGTAACATGACAAAATGTTTCAAGGGGTATCAATACTTTTTCAAGGCACTGTACCTGGCAAAGGTCCCAAAACATCTACCGAACAAAAGCAACCAGGCAACAATAAGCCCCTTTAAAGGTTTTTCATATGTGAAAAATACATTGAGCTATAGGGTGACCCTACAGATTGTGATGCTGAGAGACTGTTGGTGTGTAAGACTGAAACCTGCACAGACTCACTTTTTAAAATGAATTTATAACAGGTGAGGGAAAAAGCTAAGACAGGGAAAATAGATATAGGTGGAAAAGGTTGAGCAAGAGGAAGATGAAAGGAAAGGGTAAGGGAAGTGGAGAGAGAGGGAGAGAGAGAGAGGTTCAGTACTAAAAAAGAGAGAGAGTAACAAGTGAGGGGTGGGAACAGAAAGAGAAAGGAGAGAGGGCAGTAAAGTAATAAAAAGGAGAGACAAAAAGATAAGAGAGTCTGTAATGAGACTGACAGAAAAAAGGGAGGAAAGAGCAGGTAAAAAAAAAGAGAAAAAAGATAAAAAAAAAAGTGCGTGAGCGCAAGAAAGAACTCGCACAAACAAGAGAGAGAGAAGAAGAAAGGTACGAGTGATTAAAAAAAAAAAAGACAGAAAAGAAAGAAAATAAAAGACAGAGGAAGAAGATTGGGGGGATAGGATTAAGAAAATGAAAGAGGAGAAAGATATATTAAAAAAAAAAAAGAGAGAGAAATAAGGAAAGAGAAACTGGGGAGGGAGAAAGCGACAAAGAGCAAGGAGAAGAGAGAATAGAAAACAACAGATAAAGGAGAGAGAGAAGCAATTGGAGAGAGAGAGAGAAAGAAGGGAGGAGAGAGAGAGAGACAGATTGGAAGAAAAAACAGAAACCGAGGCAACTCACACAACATGGTGGGTCAATGATTGGGACTATTGCTTTGTAGTGATGGGAGCCAATGAACATCTCCTAGCAGGAACACTGTCTGCATAGGATATATACATATCTGTAGTTCTGTGTTTGAATGGCTTTTCTCCAACAAACATACAGGCAGGTTACTTTTGTTTACCCCAATAGGGCCTCATTTTATGACTGCATTATGTACATTTAGTTTGAAAGCTCAGTGAGTCAGTATACTTTGTAAATTGCTTTAAACTTTGCCATGGTTATATAAATTAATCTAACGGGCCGTACACACGGGCCAAATATTGGGACATTCGGTCTGTGTATACAGCGACCAGTCCAACAGAAGCCATCCAAACATCTGGCTTCTGTCGAAGGGGCATGATCAAAAAAGGTCTGGCGATAGGCATCCGATCAGCGCTCGCAACCAATGGTTGAGAGTGCTGACCCAGTGTGTTCTGGTGGGGGGGCTGTCCCCCTGTCAGAACAAAACAGCTCAGCAGGGAGATTGCTGTACTAACATTGGATAGTTAGTACAGGACCTCCTCCTGAGCTCTTCAGTTTTTTTTTTGTTCCGCCCGCTGGGTTGAACTAAAAAAAAAAAAAACATTAAAAAAAAAAAAAAAAAAAAACAGATAATGTGTACTAGGCTTAAGTGATTGTAAAGGCAGAAGGTTTTTGATCTTGCAGTAGCCCCCCTCAGCCTCTCTAATACTTACCTGAGGTCCCTCTAGATTCAGCAATGTTGCAGGAGTGTCTTGGCTGCCCGGGACTCCCCTCCTCATTGGCTGAGACAGCAGCGTGGCACCATTGGCTCCCGCTGCTGTCAATCAAAATCAGACAGCCAATGAGGAGACAAAGGGGGCAGGCTGCAGCTCCGTGTCTGAAAGGACACAGGGAGCTGTGGCTAGGCTTGGGTCCCCCCACAGCAAACAGCTTGCTGTGGGGGGACCCAAGCCTAGCCACAGCTCCCTGTGCACTCAACAGGAGGGAGGGGCCAGGAGCACCGAAGAGGGACCTGTGAAGAGAAGGATCTGGGCTGCTCTGTGCAAAACTATTACACAGGGCAGGTAAGTATAGCATATTTGTTTTTGTGTTTTTTGTTTGATTTTAGTAAAAAAATAACGCATGCGACTTTACAATCCCTTTAACTAAGAACTACAAGGCACACATTGGTCACCAACAAAGAAAAATAACCCTTACACATCACTCTTGCTATACCTTAGGTTCCATATGTGTATTTATAGTCAGGAAATAAAAAATAAATACAAAAAACTAAAGCAACTCCCGTTAAATGGCAGTGAGATTACAAAAATGTAAAATATTACTTCATGAAATGTAAGAAAAATGTGATTACACACAGTGAAATATTTGCCTGGAGTCGAAATACAAAACTCCGGTTTAAACTTGATATTTTTTCTTAAAGGTCTAAGGAAAACTATTTGCTCAGGGCCTTTTTTTTTCTTCATAGAAAACACATGAATCTGTCCCATAATTCCCATCTTCTTAAAATGAACATTTTAAATTTAAACAACATTTTTTCCAATCCACTGCCACAGAGCTTAGCAAACTGAGAAACAACCTCTGCTCTTACCTGCAAAGAGGACACGATTTCTATCTCAGACGACTTCGCCTTACCTGGTATTCCCAGGGAAATAGGGGAGGAAGATTCCTAGCCCAACAATATAAACGCAGAGCCGCCAAGCCAAAATCCCATTCCTCCTTAATGAAAAGCAACACAAGGTAACCAACCCGAAGGACATTGCTGACTGTTTCAGCTCCTTCTATTCCAAACGCTATAACCTTGCTCTCTCTCCCTCCGAACCTTGGCCTACCCTCCAGCAAATACAGTCCTTCCTATCCCCCCTCCAACTCCCTTCCATCTCCCCAGAGCAACTAGAATCCCTCTCCCAACCATTTTCCCACCAAGAGATCACTGAAGCCATCAATGGTCTCCCGTCCCATAAAGCCCCAGGACCGGATGCTTTTGTTAACAACTTCTTTAAAACCTACGCAGCCCAAATCACACCTCATCTATGTAATACCTTCAACAATTTACTAGCTACTGGAGAGATCCCGTCCGAATCTCTGGAAGTCGTAATAGTAACCATTCACAAACCAAGTAAACCTTCTTATGACCCTGCCAGCTATCGCCCCATATCTCTCCTAAACACAGATCTCAAACTGTACGCCAAATTATTAGCTACCCGCCTTGCGACTTATATGCCAACACTCATATACCCTGATCAGGTAGGCTTCATCCTTAACCGGCAAGCCTCAGATGGAATTCGCAGGTTCTTAGACCTTTTCCACTGGGCAGAGCATCACCAAACACCTGCTCTGTTGATCTCCCTAGATGCAGAGAAGGCATTTGGCAGAGTTCACTGGTAATACCTGAAATCAGTACTTCAAAGTAGAGCTGGGCGATTTTCTCTAAAAAAACTCAATTCACAATTCGAATCGAGGTTTTTCTTTTTTTTTGATGGACATCGCACCGGTCCTGGGGAGCTGAGGGCAGGAGTTTTTAGGCGAGGTCGCGGCTTCGGCCTAGTCCGCGGCGTCCAGCCTCGCGGACTAGGCCGAAGCCGCGGCCTCACCTAAAAACTCCTGCTCGCAGCTCCTCAGGACCGACGCGGTGTCAGCACCGGTCCTGGGGAGCTGCAGGCAGGAGTTTTTAGGCAAGGCCGCGGCTTCGGCCTAGTCTGCAGCGTCCGGCCTCGCGGAATAGGCCAAAGCCGCGGCCTCGCCTAAAAACTCCTGCCTGCAGCTCCTGAAAAAAACTCCTGGAAAAAAAAATCTAAAAAATCAATTTGCTGAAAATTTGAATCGATTTGACCTCTCAACTCCATTCAAAACGATTTTTTCCCGAGCCCTACTTCAAAGATTTGGCATACATGGCCCCTTCCTTCGCGCTATCTTAGGCTTATATTCCACCCCCTGTCCTTACTGCAGTTATGCTCTTCACTCCCTTCCCGATAACAAATGGAACTTGTCAGGGATGCCCCTCATCACCCTTAATATTTGCACTCATAATCGAACCTTTAGCCCAAGCTATATGTTCTCAGCCCCAAATTACTGGCCTAGCTGTCACTCAAGACTCCCATAAGATTGGCCTATATGCTGATGACATAATCATCTGGCTCACCGACCCATTGACGTCCTTACCCCCCGCTATGCGATCTATTAGACCACTTTAGTCAATTATCCATGTACAAATTAAATCACTCAAAGTCAGCTATGTTGGGGATATCTGTCAGGATGCACCCATCAGCAGACAGCCTCGTTCCCCCAGAAGACTTCTAAGGCACAGAAGAATGTGCATTCCTGTTGCACACAGAAACCGGGCTTTGGCGCATAGATGTGCCCATGCGCGAACAGGAGCGCAAACAGCAGCCGTCGCACATCCTCGTGCGCGACCGGAACTTGCGCGCACACGCATGCACCAGCGCACGCCCACATTGGCGCCAAGCAGTCTATTTAAGTCCAGCCAGTGCCTTGGTCCGGTGCTGCTTTGTCTTCAGCTCCTGAGTATCCAGTATCCTGTGAACCTGTATCCTGATTCCTGTTGTCCACCTGACTTGTCTTTATACCTCTCCTTGAACTCTGCCTGTACCGACCTCGGCTTATCCAGTGACCAACCTTCGGCTTCCTCCCTGGCACCTGCAATGCTGATCTGGCTTGACCCGGCTTGTTTCTGACTTCGATCCTGCCTGCACCCTGTATGACCCTGCTTGCCTGACTTCGCTACTTGCTGCTGTCATCTGCACCCGCTGCCACCTGCTGGTCTTCTGCTGAAGCCCTAAAGGATGACCTGGCTCGTGTTGGAGTACCTGAGTCCTTAGAAGCACTCATTGACCTGACAATTCAAATTGACAGACGATTGAGAGAACGCAGTGCCGAGAGATCAGCTGGACGATTCCAGCCTTTAGGGTTGATACCACAAGAACTTGGTCCACCTAGCCCAACTCAACCCGACAGGTCACATCCATCTCTTTCTCCTAACCAACGCCTGTACTGCCAACAGTATCACTTGTGTCTGTACTGTGGGAAGGATGGCCATTATGTGAGATCCTGTCCTGCCAAGATTCGAAGATGCCTGACTTTCTTCCCTGCCAGCCAGTCATCTCTGCCTCCCAAGTCTTCTCACCTGGCCGTACAGATTTCACTACAACTTCCAGAGAGAGTTATCCAAGTACCTGCTATTGTGGATTCAGGGGCTTGCAGTTGCTTTGTTAATTTGACTTTTGCTCTTCAACGTAAGATTCCCCTGCAGCCCAAAGCTCATGGACTCTCTATCTACCTGGCAGATGGGTCGCATATTAAATCCGGTCCTGTTACCCAAGAGACTGTTCCATTACCTGCTACCATTTCCAGTAACCACAGAGAACTGTTACACCTGGATGCCATAGCTTCACCTCTGTTCCCTATCATTTTGGGTATGCCATGGCTCCAGGCGCATAATCCCTGCATCCGTTGGGATACTGGAAAGATCGAGTTTTCCTCTCTCTACTGCCAGCAATATTGCTTCTCCAAGCCGTCCTGTCTTCCATCTCCTCTGCTGTGTATGGACTCAGATGATGAAATTCGCTCTTCCATTCTTGCACCCTACCGAGACTTTGCCAATGTTTTCAGTAAGAAGGGAGATGAGACTCTCCCTCCACATAGACCATACGACTGCCCCATCGAGCTCACCCCTGGGGCCGAGATACCTTTCGGGCGAATCTTTCCCTTGACTGAACCTGAACTTTTCCCGCCTTGAAAGACTATATTGATGATAGCTTGAGAAAGGGGTTTATCCGTCCCTCCACGTCCCCAGCCGGAGCTGGAATTTTCTTCATTGAGAAAAAAGACCTTTCTCTTCGCCCATGTGTGGATTACTGGGACCTAAATAAAATCACGATTAAAAATCGATACCCCTTGCCTCTAGTACCAGAGCTGTTTCAGAGACTACGTTTTGCTGTCATCTTTACGAAACTAGACTTACGAGGGGCATATAACTTGGTACGTGTTCGTAAAGATGACGAATGGAAGACAGATTTTCGTACCCGGTTTGGACACTTTGAATATTTGATGATGCCCTTTGGGCTTTGTAACGCCCCAGCAACATTCCAGCACTTTATTAATGATGTCTTCTGGGACTATTTAGACCTATTTGTTATTGTGTATTTAGATGATATCTTGATTTTCTCCTCTTCTCTAGAAGCTCATCGAGAACATGTCAGAAAGGTCCTGGCCCGACTCAGACAGCACGGCTTGTATGCAAAAGTAGAAAAATGCGAGTTTGAATGCCAAAGTATCCAGTTCCTGGGCCTTGTCCTCTCCGCAGACGGCATTAAGATGGATCCCCAGAAGGTCTCTGCCATCCTGGATTGGCCAGCTCCTACGGACAAGAAAGGGGTGCAAAGGTTCGTAGTATTCGCAAACGTCTATAGAAAGTTCATCAAAGGATTTTCTGCAATAATTTCTCCCATAACTCAACTGACAAGACAAGCCCAACGATTCCAGTGGTCTTCCGAGGCGCAAACCGCATTTGAGACCTTGAAGGGTCTTTTCACTGCTGCACCAATATTACGGCATCCAGACCCTGCTCTGCCGTTCGTCCTAGAGGTAGACGCTTCAGAGACGGCAGTAGGGGCAGTTCTGTCTCAACGCCAAGGGGCCAAGTCCTTACTGCACCCCGTGGCATTCTTTTCTCGCAAGTTGTCCCCGGCAGAAAAGAACTACGACGTGGGAGACCGTGAGCTCCTGGCAATTAAAACCGCTCTCGAAGAGTGGAGATACCTGCTGGAAGAGGCAGCCCATCCGATCCTGATCTATACCGAACATTGGAACTTAGAGTATCTGCGAGTCACAAAACGACTGAAACCCCGGCAGGCCAGGTGGGCACTCTTCTTTACGAGATTCGTTTTTCACATCACCTACAGGCCAGGATCTAAGAACGTTAAGCCAGATGCCTTGTCTCGGATGTTTAGCATGACAGAAGAGCCAGCTCCTCCAGACACCATTCTTCCTCCCGGAAGTTTCCTTTTGTTACAGGAAGATTTCTTGTCACAGATTAAGCTAAAGATGTTTTTTTTTGGCACAACAATAAAATCTTTGTGCCTGAAAGTTTGCGAGTCTCAGCCCTGGGTCTCTGCCATGAACATACCCTTGCAGGACACTTTGGAGTCCACAAGACAACTGAACTCTTACAGCGTACCTTTTGGTGGCCATGTTTAAAAGAAGATTGCAAGAAATACATTGAACCCTGCCCTACCTGCGCCAGAAATAAGTCTAGCAGGACAAAATCCTGGGGGTTGCTGAGACCCTTACCAGTTCCGGAGAGACCCTGGCAAATGATTTCAATGGATTTCATCGTCAAACTTCCTCCTTCCGAAGGTTACTCTACCATCTTTGTAGTCATTGATCGGTTGTCCAAGATGGCGCATTTCCTACCCATGAAGGGTACCCCATCAGCTTCTGAGACAGCGCAGGTCTTCGTTAAAGAGATCGTGAGATTGCATGGACTTCCTGCCAATATCGTGTCGGATCGTGGGGTACAGTTCACATCCAGATTTTGGAGAACTTTGTGTAAAATCGAACTGTCCTTTTCCTCAGCATACCATCCACAGACCAATGGTCAAACCGAAAGGACCAACCAAACGTTAGAACAATATTTACGCTGTTTTTCTTCCTTCTCGCAGGATGACTGGATGATGCTATTACCTCTGGCGGAGTCCGCGTACAACAATTCAGAACATTCTGCCATCAGACAATACCCGTTCTTCGCCAACTACGGGTTCCACCCTTCATTTTTTATTACCTCTACTCCAGAATGACCTGTTCCGGCAGTTCAGGACACAAATTTTTTCAATTCCAACAATCAGTTGTTACAGAAGACCATGACCAAGGCCCAGGAAGACTATAAAAGATCCTTTGACAAGAAGACCCGGGGAGATTTGATCTTGGAACCTGGTGATCAGGTCTGGTTAGCTACGACTAATCTGAAACTAGCCTGCCCATCTAAAAAACTGGGCCGTAAGTTTGTGGGACCTTTCAGGGTGAAGAAAAGGATCAATAACATTTCTTATGAGTTGGCACTTCCAGATTCCTTCAGAATTCACCCAGTTTTCCATATAGCTCTACTGAAGCCTGCTGGTCCGGATCCATTTCCTGAACGGAGTAGTAGTCCTCCTGTACCTGTAATGGTAAATGGGGAAGAAGAGTACGAGGTTGAGGTGATCATGGATTGCAGGAAGAGACAGAACCAGGTCCAGTACTTAGTCAAATGGAAAGGGTACGGACCTGAGGAAAATTCATGGGAACCAGAGGGCAACATTCATGCCAACAGGCTTGTCCAAGCGTTCTGTCAAAACCACCTGGAGAGACTAGCTCAGTTGGGCATCCTGAGGCTGCCCGTTGGAGGGGGGCAATGTCAGGATGCACCCATCAGCAGACAGCCTCGTTCCCCCAGAAGACTTCTAAGGCACAGAAGAATGCACATTCCTGTTGCACACAGAAACTGGGCTTTGGCGCATAGATGTGTGCATGCGTGAAAAGGAGCGCAAACAGCAGCCGTCCCACATTCTCATGCGCGATCGGAACTTGCGCGCACCCGCGTGCACCAGCGCGCGCCCACATTGGCGCCAAGCAGTCTATTTAAGTCCAGCCAGTGCCTTGGTCTGGTGCTGCTTTGTCTTCAGCTCCTGAGTATCCAGTATCCTGTGAACCTGTATCCTGACTCCTGTTGTCCACCTGACTTGTCTTTATACCTCTCCTTGAACTCTGCCTGTACTGACTCTGTACTTTGGTGCCTTCTGTTTGCTCTATCAGGGGCCCTAAGTCAGAGTGGTAAGGGAGGCCTTGCTTGTCCATTCAGGCTCTTCTACCCATGTCTTAAATCAGCCATAACCAAGGCCTCCCCCTTCTACTGGGCTCCTAACTCGGACATGATTTATTTGGGAATTCATTTGACTTCTCCTTCTGCTACGCTCTTCTGTACCAACTTCACAATTTTATGTCAGAAACTCCAGGACATTTCTAAAAACCTCCTCATAGTCAGAGCGTCTTGGGCAGGCTGAATAGCCTTCTCCAAGATGTTTCTGCTGCCACATATACTGTATTTTTTTAGAACTCTTCCCCGCACAATTCTACGATCTGACCTCGCCAAACTGCAACAACTTCTCAACAAATTCATCTAGGCATCATGCAAACCCCGCATAAAAGCAGCCCTCCCCAACATCCCAAGAGCATATGCTGGTTTTTG
Organism: Aquarana catesbeiana; assembly: GCF_042186555.1. Lineage (NCBI taxonomy): Eukaryota > Metazoa > Chordata > Amphibia > Anura > Ranidae > Aquarana > Aquarana catesbeiana. Next base: position 88,096,877 of record NC_133331.1, read on the forward strand.
AGTTCCCAATCTTAAAACATACCACAAAGCAACAATCCTGGACCAGGCAAAAAACTGGTGGCTCCAACTCAACCTTGGCACCAAATCGAAACTGCATCACTTGCTCAACATCCCTCATCAACCTTGGCAGCAACTTGGATGGACTTACATCCACCACACTCCTTTCTTCCGACCATTAACGCAACCATATCATCGTAGAAAGCTATACATCAACTCTCCAAGGGAATTCACCCCCACGCTTTAACCCAACTTCCACTTTCAGCTCTGCAACTCCTGTCTCCGGACCTCCCCTTACAAAAATTGATCTGTGCAGGTATTGAAACAGTGGAAGATCTATACGACCAACATCTGCTCGGAACCTTGCAACACATCTCAAACTGTATAACATCCTCAATAAAGACTTCTTTATCTACCTGAGAATTCGCCACATCCTATCATCTTCAGCATGCTCCCCTGTTCCTCTAACCAGAGACATAATCACTTTCTTCATTTCGACCCCCAACAAGCCTCGGGGTATATCCTTCATCTATGACCTACTCTCAAGACCAAAGATAGAGGAGAAAACAATGGCTATGACCCACTGAGAATCTACCCTGGGAATTCAGATATCCCTCTCCTTATGGTATCGAATATTTCCTCCCTCATCCACGTTGCCCAAAAACATCACCCTATGGGAAATATTAATGAAAATCTTCCATCGCTGGTATTATACCCCTGTAAAATTAGCTCACATATTCCCAACCCAATCCAGGGAGTGCTGGAGAAAATGTTCTATGGACAGTCATATCTTCCACATATGGTGGGCATGCCCTATCATTACCCAATTTTGGGGAGACATCTCCAACCTCATTAAAGAACTAAGGCCTCTCGTCCTGGCCTTCAAAATTCCACCCAATTGTCACCCATGTCCTAACTGCCACTTGTCTTGCCATTGCTCGTCCCTGGAAATATGCCTCCCCACCTACTCTAGGTATGACCATTGATATACTCAAGGACCACATAAGTATGGAATTCCTTTTTGCCAAAACCTATCCTAAGCTGAACAGGTTTCAGAAACAATGGCAATATTGGCCAGAGCAACATCTTTTTCCTGACCTACATAGATGACAGCATATGTCACCTCCCACCACTTAGTGTGTGGCCCTTGTTTGAAAAACACTACTTAGCCTTTCCCTCCCTGGTCTTTCTCTAGTAAATGCTCCCTAATATGAACCTGCCTTCCCCCTGCTCCCCCCCACCCCGTTCTCTCTTCTATGGTACCCCCTTTCTTCCGGAAAATTTGATATTGCATTATATACGTATTCAACATTTGTATTGTACTTTCTATTGTTCTGTTACTACATAGCTGTTTTCATATCTGTAACATTACTGGAGCGGGCCTTCCCTGCACTGCATTATGTCCGCTTTTTATAAACTGTTCACCGTTCCCTCATATATTTCAATAAACATATTGAAACAAAACAACAACAAAAAAAAGTATAAAAATAGTTTGTCCTCATGTATGGATAACTTTATCATATCCTTTTCAGGGAGTAAACAATTGCACTTTTGTAATCTGAACAGATGAGGCTTTATCTTTTATATTTTTATCTTTTGTGTCTTGTATATCTTTTATATTTTGTTTTTAATAATGTTCAAAGCAAACCTTTACCTTGCACATGCAGGGCAGAGCCAACGGGCTTCTTTGTCCCACTACAGAGTAGTGCATACTTTAATTTCTTTGTTCCCCTGCCTACTGCATGAGATTTACTCCATGTTACAGCGCTGGGGCCTCATTTTTGGTTGAGTGCTGAAAGCCTTTAACCTGGTGTAAGCTGTGACAACAGAAACTTTGAGCTTACACAGGGATGTCTTTCTTCACTACTAGTGGCTGAGTGGTGGAAGAGCAAAGGAAAGGTAAGTATGTGCTGCTAGATAGGGGGGCACCAGATGTACCAGTTGCATTACCTTGCATGTTCTCTTTGAGATCTGCAAGGAGTGTAGATAAAAAACCTTGCTAATGAGTCAATCACATCAGTTGGTTTTGCCAGCTTTATCCTTTTTTTTTTTTTTTAAATAATAGGATTCTTATAACAGCTTACCTGTAAAATCCTTTTCTTTTGAAGTATATCACGGGACACAGAGCCACAATAGTTACTATGTGGGTTATAGGCCACCTTCAGGTGCTGGACACTGGCACACCCTAAACAGGAAGTTGCCTCCCTATCTAACCCCTCCCATACCAGGAGTACCTCAGTTTTGTAGCAGAACAATACACATGTATACTAGAAAAAGGGGTGGGACCTCTGTGTCCCGTGATGTACTTCAAAAGAAAAGGATTTTACAGGTAAGCTGTTATAAAAATCCTATTTTTTTAATTGTACATCACGGGACACAGAGCCATAGTAGTTACTATGTGGGATGTCCCATAGCAATGCCAACTGTGGGGAGGGAGACACAACAGAATTAGAGCAACATGAGACTAGAGGAGTTATACTGCTGCCTACAGCACACTATGCCCCAAAGGCGATATCCTCATGCCTTTTTACATTCACCTGATAGATGTATGGTAAATGTATGGATTGAAGAACAAGTTGCGGCCTTGCAGATTTGAGCCATGGAGGCTTAGTGATGCACTGCCCACGGAGCACTAACAGCCCTAGAGGAGTGCGTTTTGATTTGAGAGGGTGGAATCTACCTCTTTAAACCATAAGCTTGAAAGATTACTTGTTGAATCCATTTAGAAATAGTAGGTTTCGATACTGCCTGTCCTCTTTTAGGACCTTCAGGCAATACAAACAAAACATCCGTTTCCCGAATCTGATCATTCGCCTTTAAGTAGACTTTGACTGCTCCCACTACATCAAGAGAATGTAGTTATTTTTCTTCCATAAAACAGGGTTCTGGAAAAAATGAAGGTAGAACAATATCCTGGTTTAGATAAAGACCTGATACTACCTTCGGTAAAAAGTTAGGATGAGGACGCAATACTACCTTATCCTTGTGAATCCCTAGGTGTGCTGATGTAGTCACTCTCTCCTCCTTGCTCCCACTGCTCACAGGCAAGATTTTTTTCTCAAACCAATCTGCTGATACGACCTTCCTAAGCCAGCCCGAGCCCACCCTGGAGGCAAAGGCCCCTCTAAACCTAGGGGACCCCTCCTAGGCCACCGACAGCCTCCTCAGCATTCCATCTTCCACCCCACTCCCCCTGCTAGCATGACTCATCCATATTTAAGGGTTGACCTAGCCACCCTGCCAAGACATTCTGCCTGGGGATTGGCCAAGTTCCCTCAAGTATACAGATCAGTCCCTCCTGGCTCTTTACAAGAAAGAGCAGCCAACTCTGATAGCCTTCTTGCAGAAGATATGGTTACCAGAAAAACTAGTTTCCTTGTCAAAAAAAAAAGAAGGACCAAGGGAATATGTCGTATCGGCTCAAAAAAAGCTGTTTTTGTAATGCTGACAGAACTAAATTCAAGTTCCAAGGGTTCAGGGGTGACCTAAGCGGAGGATTAAGCCGCGTTACTCCCTGAATAAAGCTAAGAACCAGAGAATGCGAAGCATGTGGTCGTTGAAAAAATACAGATAAGGCCGAGACCTGTCCTTTGAAAGTACTCAAGGCCAGCTTTATTTCTAACCCCATCTGCAGAAGGTCAAGGATTCTTCCTATGAGCTATTTCCGATACCACTGAACCTGACAGCCCACGTTTCCTCAGAATGTGGGTCTCAACAGCCAAACCGTTAAATTTAGCATTTGAAAGGTAAGATGGAATACTGGACCTTACGAGAGAAGGTCTGGACGTGGTGGTAGGGTCCATGGGACCCTATCGCAAACCTCACGATCTCTGCATTCCAAGATCTCCTGGGCCACAAGAATCACCGACTTCCCTTCCTGCTTGATCCTGCAAAGAAGTCGTGGATGCAGGCAGAAAAGGAGGGAATGCAAAAAACAGTAAAACTGATTCCACGGGAACACCAAGGCACCTGTTCCGCATGCTAGCGGATCCTTTGTTCTTAACACAAAGTTGACAACCTCTTTGTTGAACCTGGACGCAAACAGATCTACATCTGGAATCCCCCATCTTTGACCTATTGTTAGAAGATATTGGGGTGAAGGAACCATTCTCCCGGGAACAACTGCTGGCGACTCAAATAGACCGCCTGCCAATTTTCTATTCCTGGTATGAAAAACTGCCAATAGGCAAGGTACATTGTTTTCTGCCCAAGATAGGATATGATTCCCCTCTCTCTGGGCCGCACAAATTCTTGTGCCCCCTTGGTGATTGATATAGGCCACTGCTGTGGCATTGTCGGATTGGATCCTGACAGGACAGCTCCGCAAATTAAACGTCCAGGCCCTCAGGACCAAGCGCTCTGTAGAATGTTAATGGGTAAGGTCATTTCTGATCTAGACCACTTGTCTTGGACAGTTATCTCTTTCAAGACTGCTCCCCAACCTAAAAAAAGGTTGGCGTATGTACTTTTTAGGTAACTGTAAGAAGGATTTTTCCCTTTGCAGTTTTTTGGTTATTAACCATAAACTGAGGCTTCGGCGCACCTTTGGAGTGAAACACATTGGAAAATCTAGAGCTTGAACCCTCTTGTTCCAAGCCGAAAAGATACCCTTTTGCAGCAGTCTTGAATGAAACTGAGCATAAGGAACAGCCTCGAATGAATCTTTCCCTCATGCAAGCTGAATAGAAGGATTCATCTTGCCTCAACCACTTCAATCAGTTCCTTTATGGTGCTGATCTTTGCCTGGGGCAAGAATACCCTTTTCTGGGTGTATCTATGAACAGACCCAAGTATTTTAATCTCCTTAATGGTTTTAAGGAAAATTTCTCTAGGTTGAGAACCCAACCTAGGTATTCCAGGTAGTTGAATGTGGTGACCATACTTTGGTCTAAGCGGGCTACCGACCGGTCTATCAAGAGCCGATCTAGGTAAACTATAATGGTTATACCTTGGGCCCTTAGTCTAGCTAAAGGAGGAGCCAAAACCTTTGCAAACACCCATACTGCAGTAGCTAGACCGAAAGCAGAGCTACAAACTGAAAATGAAGATTTTCTAACTTAAAAAGTAAATATTTCTAGTGAGCGGGGAAATATGCCCATGGAGGTATGCACCCTTGACGTCGATCGTCGTAAAAAGTTCTCCTCCTTGTAAGATAACAGACAGCTGATTGGATTGACTCCATGCGAAAAAGAGCGGATATTATTCAGAAATAGGTTTGGATTCCTAAGATCTAAAATGGGTTTGACATCTCCATTCATTTTTGCAGTGAAAAAAAGTTTGAATAAAACCCCAACTCCAGCTCTTTCATGGGGACCAGCATGACCACTCTTTGTAAAGTATGGTCCCATGCTAGAAGAGAGGCTTCTTTCTCTGGATCTTAGAAACATTTGATCTGAGAAAACGAGGAGACGGGAACTCTTGAAACCCCAGATTGTACTCTAGAGCTATTGAAGAAGCCACCCATATGTCTCGACAATCTTTCTGCCAGACCCTTGAGAACTGCAGGGCGCCCCCTCATAAGGAGGCTTTAGTATCTTGTTTGTAGGTTTCTTTTGTCCCTGAGGATTACCTCTTGAACATGACGGCGGAAGCCGTCGTGACTGCCTGGAGGCTGATGCCCCTGGCACTGGAGAAGGAGCTTGTTTAAATGAAATACATTTACTCCTTTTCTTAAATGGCAAAGGGGTACCTTTCCACTAGAAATTCTTTGATTCTTTGGATGAATTATCCAAGATATCCCAAATAGCTGTTCACCGCAAAAAGGAAAACCAGCCAGGAGTTGTTTTTTTTTTTTATATATGGCGCTTCGGCTGACCAATTTTTCAACCATAGTATTCTATACATAAGTACCAGCCCAGCGAAAGGCGTGAGGCCTGAAGATAGAATCTCTCATAGCGTCTATTGCCAACATAAAGCTACTAGGAGCTTGCCAGAACCTGGGCCTGCTGCACAGGGATAACCTTGAGCACCTGTTTAAAACTGGTCTCTCAAGGATTTGACATATACCAATTACTGTCAGCACAGGCTGAAACACTCAACCTGTCAGGAAAACAATGTTTGTTTGTTTTTTTAATATGAATTCCAACTCTTTATCTGTTGGATCCCAAAGTATTTCAGCATTGTCTGCTGGACAAGTCAAACTTTTAATCAGAAGATATAGCAGCATCAATTGCTGGTATCTTCCACCTTTAGAAAGTTTTTTCCTCCATAGGATAAAGTGTGAAAAACTTTTTAGGAGAAAAAAAATGCTTATCTGGATCCCACTCAGAGTACATGAAATTTCCCAACAATGAATGCACAGGACAGCATAAAATGTGGAGCCGACCAATTCAGTAAGAAATTGCACCCACAATGTGAAGCTGATCTTCTGCATATGACCCCTCAGAGGAGGAGTCATCAGCCTGTGCATGGTCTTCTGAGAGAAAACATCTTCTCCCGCCCCTTGATCCTCAGTTTGAGGGTCCTAGGGTAATGGAATGGAATCTGTCGCATTTTATCCCAATCTGGGATGCGATTAAAGTCGCTAACCTTTTTCCCATCCTATCATGGCTGAGAAAAAAAACTTTTAGAAATATAGGCAGGGGCTGCAGTATTGTAAACAGTTGCAAACATTCCATGGCCCCCGAAGGCTCACTCTGACCAGCCACCCCCGCTCAGGGGAGGATGCTATTGCAGAGATAAGTTTTAGGCTTTCAGAGCTTGAGGGAGATCCCTTTAGCACTTTTTTGGGGTGTTTCTAGCCCCCTTCTGACCATAGCCTGATGCACAAAAGCAGAGCAATAGTCCAGCCACAGCCGCTGCTATTAATGCTCAGCCTGTTGCGAATAGTAAATGTGTCAAAATAGGAATGCCTGTAAATAGGAATGCCTGTGTCACCAAACCTCTTTCATGCCCCTCTTTGGTCTTGTGTCCCTGCGACAACTTGCAGCTAGCATAAATGGAGTTTTTTTAAAACATACTCTCGCGCTGGATGTTGGAGGATGCCAATGCCGCGCTAAGCCCCGCCCCCTCCTCGCATCGCTCCCCTCTCCTCTCTTTTTGCAAAAGAGAGCTTTCCCGCGCGAGCACAGGCCTCCAATCCGACGGGATCGGCATGTGTATGAGGGAGGGCTGCGAGGAGGAAACCTGAGAGCCACCGCTGTGCAGGGGCGGTGGAAGAAAACGGCATTGCCGATAGTTTTAGCTCTCCCCTTCCCTGTGAAGAGGGGGAGAGCTTAGCCCAGGTGGGGGGGTCTGGTGGAAGCAAGAACCCACCAAACTCACCGGAGGTCTGAGCTTCCTGATACATCGTGATCTCTGAGAAAAGCATGAGAAGGTACATACCATACAGCCCCATTTACTTTTTTTTTTTTTTTTTAAGGAGACATTTCATAAGAAAAATTAAAAAATTTCTTAGAAAAACTCCACTTACCTTTCCCGCCGCAGGGTTTTCTGTGGTAAAACCAACAGACCCAATCTTCACCCTTCACGGTGGTTTCCATTAACAAACCTTCAGGAACCAGGGACCCTCGTGGAACCCACATTCCTGGACCTGTAATAGCACCCCGGCGGTAAAACTTTATGGCTTAAAATACCAAAGTACTGGATCCCGGGGTCCAGATCTCTAAAAAGAGAAGCGTTACAGGCAAAACCTTGTTTCTTCCGCCATGAGGCCCGGCTACCATTCAATTCGGTCTAAAAGACACTTTGAATGGATCCAGCTGCATAGCTAGCCCCAGCAAGGATTGCTCCAGTGGAGCTCAGCACAGCACATCTTCACTCGTGACCAACAACTTAGACACTGGCGAAAAAACTGAGGTACTCCCGGTATGAGAGGGGTTATATAAGGAGACAACTTCCTGTTTAGGATGTGCCAGTGTCCAGCACCTGAAGGTGGCCTATAACCCACATAGTAACTACTATGGCTCTGTGTCCCATGATGTACGATTAAACAAATTATATCTAATTTAAAGGATCAAAATGGATGCCTCCGTTCCTTTCCACTACCTGTCCAACAGTTTTTTTTTTTGCCAACTATATACCTTGGAAAGTTTTCAAAAGTAGCAATTAGGTAAGCACCAGAGTCTCTTCGGCCTTCCATTTAGCATCCTGCTGTTAACAGATTGGAACAGTGGCCATTACTGGGCAGGTTTACTAAACTGTTAATTGCTAACATTACAGACCCACTCTGAAAACAAGCAACCTAATGACAGCACTACCTGTAAACCTCAATCCTACACTCATGGAATATTCAAGTGCACTATTACTGGATCACCTCATATTCAAGATACCCCTGGACTCTATCTCGATGGGCTGCAGTCGCTAATCAGCGTACCCTGACAGTGGCAGGTGCAGCTGTCAGAATACAATGTCCCAGCAGGGGGAATTCGTCCATCCACTTCATTTGTGTGGATGGAGGAAGATGTTCGTTTTAAACAGTGTATGGCCAGCTTAACCACTTGAGGTCCAGATAGTAAAAAGATTTGTCCAAGAATTATGTAAAAAAGTTTATTTAACCCGTATTTACGGCAGAAGAGTTGTTCATACTCACTATATGGATCACAATATTACTTCGACACCCATGGCAGAAACTATGTACAGTAGAACTCTAAAGGCACCCTCTGATAATCCATTAAGACAATCGTCACAGACACACACACCAGGAGTGTCGGACGATGATGGAGTACTGCTAATACAACATTTCAGGAAACTGGAACACATCATGGCAAGAGAAATTAGAGCCTTTTGGGACATACATTTTTTAAAGGACTACCTGTCAATGGCTCACATACCACGAGGTCTACGGATCAAAAAATTTCCTACCTCAGAGCTGTTTAACGATGACCTCAAAAAAGAATGGACTGACACCCTGGATACATGCTCATTTAAATTAATGAACATCCTTATTGCTTCAAAAACCAAAGAAGTGGAGGTATTACAGTCTGACATGTCCTCGATTCAGACTGAACTTGCCTCCTCACAAAACCTGACAGCCTTTGCAGATCTTGATAGCCGCTTGAGCAACAAGTTAGACAAAATGGAAAAATCAGTGATCGCCAGCAAGAGAAGTAAGATGGCCCGGGATAAGAATGATTACGAGAGTAATAGAGTCTACACTTGGAAAAAAACACTGTTTGCCCATAATCGATCACGGAGAAACCGTGGCAAACAGGTCAGTTTCTCAGACCAAGAAAGTGATCTAGCTGACAACACCTTAGCACGTACTATGTCAGACTCCTCTCCTGACAGATCTACAGGCTCCGTGGAAACAAACAGAAGCAATAGCCATTCTAACGCTGGAAACCCTCGCAGGTCAGGTCACACAAAAAGGAAGAAATCGTCTATAAAAAAAGGGGTGGCAGGAGACACAAGAACTCCAAACAACTCACATTACAGCCTAAGAGGCAAGATGAAGAAATGAGTTCCACCGTACTCAACATCTCAAAGAGACCCTTAAAAGAAGAGGAGATCAGTCTTCTATCAAAAGGCTTAAACTTCAGTCCTAACAGACATTTTGATTTATTTCACACAATTCTGGACGTTAACAGGTTTTCCCGTTCTTTAACACTTAGAAAGCACTTTGGTTGTTCCAGGGAAGAGGCAATTTCTGGGAGCTCTGATGATACAGGTGAGTCTCCCCCTTCACCCATTTCTTTTAATGAAGTTTGTGCACTGCATGATTTAATAGCACTGGCCAATGAATCAGATCCACCCCCTGTTGATCCCACTGACTTACAGAAAAAATTAACAATCAGATCGAAATCTGACTTTTATCCAGTGGCATCCAGGGGCAAGGACCTTGATTTATTCCAGAGGTTGGTGGAGGGGGAACTAACTCGCTTGGCTCACAGCTGCCACAGAAAATCCATCAAAGATAATTTGACACAAAATGAGAGATCAGCCCTGAAAACTTTAACAGCAGACACTAGCATAGTCATCAGGAATGCAGATAAGGGGGGAGCAGTAGTTGTTTTGGACACTGAAATGTACACACAGGAAGCTTTACGCCAGTTGTCTGATACACAGACCTATCAATTACTTTCATCCAATCCTACACTCCCCTTCAAGCACAAACTTTCTGCCCTTTTAGACACAGCGGTATCGGCAGGCATTTTTTCACATACAGTCAAAGAGAAACTTATCCCTGAACACCCTGTCATGCCCATATTCCACCATTTGCCTAAGGTCCATAAAGGACTTCATCCTTTAACAGGCCGACCTATTGTGGCAGGAATTGGTTCACTAAATGAACGCTTAGGTGAATGGGTGGACTTTCAGTTACAGCCCCTGGCAACCAGCCTGCCCGGCTACTTGGGAGACACTAAGCAGCTGCTAAACAAATTACAACATTTACGATGGGAGAGTAATTTCAGGTGGATCAGTTGTGATGTCACCAGTCTTTATTCTAGTATCCCGCATAACTTAGGTATTCAGGCAGTCGCTTGGGCTCTCAGGAAATCAGGCAGATTCTCACTCATTTTACAAGATTTTACTTTACAGGCGTTGGATTATTTACTCACACACAATTTTTTCATGTTTGACGGGGGCTACTATCTCCAAAGGTGCGGGGCCTCTATGGGCGCTAAATTTTCGCCCTCCCTCGCCAACATCTTCATGGGTTGCTGGGAGAGGTCTCGCATCTTTGGACATGATAGCCCCCGCAGACTAGATACGGTTTTTTATTGCCGTTTTATTGATGGCCTCCTGTTCATCACATCAGATGCAGATGCTGATTTAGAAACCTGGCTTTCATATTTCAACAATAACAATCTTAATTTGAAATTTACAGGTATTTTACAACCTCACAGCATCGAATTCTTAGATGTTAAACCTACTGGTACAGGCAATTCCATTCACACTACCCTATATAGGAAACCTACTGCGGGGAATGCTCTCCTCAGAGCAGACTCAGCACATCCCAAACATACCATACGAGGTGTACCGTATGGACAATTTTTGAGGCTCAAACGCTTATGTAGTACCCCTGAAAACATCCACAGAGAAGCACACCACATGGCCCAGCGGTTTAAAGATCGGGGATATGGCACAGCCTTAGTTAACAGAGCACTCAATAGAGCGAGCGCTATCCCCAGACAAACACAGTTACAAGATAAACCTCATACCAGTCTCCCCTCTATCACCACTCCAGTATTTTCTACACCATACAGTGCAGAATTTAACCAAATAAGGAAAATAGTCACTAAATATCTTCCAATCTTATATAACGACGCTGCATATAAGAACTTACTTTCCAAGGGCATTAAAGTGGTCTCCCGCAGGGCACCTACCCTGGGGAGTTCCCTTTCACCCAGTTTAGTGGTATCTGTACAAACGAAAGCTAATTGGTTAAATTTTAAGGGTAACTACAAATGTGGTAAAAAGGGATGCAACTACTGTAGTCACATAAAAAAGGCCAAGCAAGTTCAATCTTGCACAAATGGCAAAGTTTTCAACATTACTTCTCTTATAAACTGCAACACCCAGTTTATAATATATGTGATCACTTGCGACATTTGTCAGATCCAGTATGTCGGGCGGACAACACGCCGCCTTAGAGACCGTCTATATGACCATCTATATGACATTGAAAAGGATAGATTAACTAACGTGGCAAAACACTGGATCTTTGTACACCAAAAAAGACGTATCAAGTCTCTATATTCAGGGTATAGAAAAGGTTGTAACCCCTACCAGAGGAGGAGACAGGTTCCAATTACTTTGCAAACGTGAAGTATATTGGATATTCTCTTTAAACACGAGAATCCCCCTGGGCCTCAATTTTGAATGGGATGTTTCTTATTTTTATGAGTAATTGTCTAAATACACTGCTTGGATATATTCATAACACAAGCATTATTACAATTATCCATAATTTTTTCATTTTTTACATTTTCTCAGTCATTCTTCACTTCTCTTGTCCTATACTCCAGTCAGACGGTGCCATGATATGGGTTTTTCCATCTACCGACCATTGAGGTCCATACACAGACATACCTGATCTCACATACAAGTAGAAAACATTTCACTACCTTGATTGGTTCATATGCTTGGTTTGGACCCCTGCTCAACACATCTGTTACATAAATCATGGTAGAGCAAGAATTTTTAATAAATCATGGTCAATAGTAGATGTATGTAAAAATATTCTTAATATTGCTTTGCGACATCCATTTTGTTTAAATGTGACATACATTTGACTAAGTAGTATGTTTGATTTACTCTTGGATGTGTACTACGACAATATTAAGAACGAAAGTTTTACTTTTCCACACATTTTTGTGTTATTATTTTCACTTTTATTCTTATTATTTTTTGAAAATTATTTTTATGATCGCATTATTAACATTTACAATTTCATTTTCATTTTTTGCTTTCATTCATCTTTTATTTACTCTTATTTTTTATAGATTTTTTTAGTAGTGTAGGAATTATCCAATATATATATATAAAGTTTTCATGTAAATGTATACAATTTTTTTTTTTTACATTTTTGTACACATTGTTGCTTATACTTATATAGATACCTTGGGAATACTATTTAGACATACGGAACTTATATCCATGCATATAAGCTTGCATATATTATATTGTTGGTGTTTAGTATTCGTTTTGCTGGTCCAATGTCATAAATATGAACATGTAATTTCTTTCATTGTAACGCTCAGCATAATGACACATTTTTTATCATCTTTTTAGATTGGATCCACTTCGACCTTTTATGTGCTTGTTTTCAATTGTTTTATTCGCTGGTATTTACATATGAGCATTGTATCAGTAGGTTTATAATATGTATTATTCAACATAGATAACAACACGGCTAGTTATTTGGTGGTCTCAGCATTTGCTGACTTTCACATATAAGGACATACCTTTACATGAGGCACCCGGGACAGGCTATTCATTATTACACCTTAAGTTCATTTCCATATCAGATGGAGTCTACCATCCCAGTCCAGCATTATTCTTGTCTGGTCTGCGGGGTTTCACTTGTTTTTTGTGATGTTCCATCCTCGGGCAACGGGCTGGGATGCCACACATACCATCATTATTTTTATAACTACATTTGACCATTTCGGGTGACTCTGATCGGCGGGATTCCATTGCTTTGAATCCCGCCGTTCATTTTCAAAGTCTCATACACACCCCGCTCGCAGCCGGGTTCATTATTCAAGACTGTATGCTATATGGTTGTCCACCGGGACCCCGCATACATCATCACTATTTTTAAAACAACATTTGACCAGATCGTGGTAACTCGGATCGGCGGGATTCTACGGCTTTGAATCCCGCCGTTCATTCTTAATATTATAGAGTCTCATACACACCCCGCTTGCAGCTGGGTACACTACCTAATACTCAATGCCATATTGTTGAGAACTTCACCTTAACTAGTCCGGCACATTGTTGAGAGTTTTTTTATCTTCAACTCTTCTGACATTCCCATACATAGACCGACCTCGTCTTATCATCAATTACCGCAGACACAAGCACCAGGACATCATTTTAGCTGAGTTAAACTTCATTCATTTATTTTTTTTTTTTACATAATTCTTGGACAAATCTTTTTACTATACACACTATACATATATACACATGTGATTTTATTTGTTTGGCGGTTTATTGTAACTTAGTTTATTCATATTTCTCAATACCAATGGCATTTCACATCCTCGTTATTGACCACACGATTTTTGTTTCGTGTCACATTTATTGTTACATGTGATTACCCATTGGAATATTCACTTTTCTAATGCAATATACACATATTATCATGATCATGCACATTTTACATACACTCACCGCACACATCATTTGTTTATATATACTTTTTCTTTTTTCACTTTATATATATACACATATATATATATGCATACACATATTTTATGTTTTCACATCCCTTGCACTTTGTTCACATAATATTATATTTTCACATTTCATTTTAAACTTTTCTATATTAATATTCCCTCACGTACTATTTTATACACAATTATAACAATAAAAACAAACCAATTAATACACAAAAATATATAAAGGAAGGATACACATTATCTTTCGTGAATATACACATAAACATATATTCATGCTCACAATTTTTTTTTTTTTTTCTTATTGATTTAAATGTCATTGTTTTGAAGGATTTTCTATTGGATAGTATACTGATTGGTCAGCAGATGCCGAGACTTCATTAAATCGGCCTTCAGCTGAGACCTATTTTTTGCCTAATTAGGTGGTCATGTGGTATCCTCTTGAGTTATATAAGAGTCAGTCTTTTTAATATTTTCTAGCTATGAGTAAGCACTCAGCTCCGAGTGTGAAACGCGTCAGCTAATCCTGTACTTTCTGCATGATGGTCTTGTATTTTTGATGATCCCATCTTTCTAATAAAGACAAGTTTTCTACTTCATCCGGTGTGCGGCATCCAGATTTTCTCATTTCAAGCCTTGTTCCACTTGAGGTCCGGGCCATAGCCAAATGACGGCCACAGCGCGGACCTCAATTTCCGGGAGGCCGTCATGGGACGTCCTCCCCTGTGCAGCGCACCGCGCGCACCCTGCAGGGCGCGCGGTGCGGGCGCTGTGATCACCGAGTCACGGAGACTCGGATGATCACAGATCCGAGTAAGGGGCAGTTCCCAGCCCCTTACCATGTGATCAGCTGTCAGCCAATGAAGGAATTGTCAAAAACTGTCTTTTTTAACATTTAACATTTTTGACAGTTTTTTAGTGAAATGGTAGGGGTACTTTTGTACCCCCTTACCATTTCACACAGGGGGGGGCCGGGATCTGGGGGTCCCCTTGTTAAAGGGGGCTTCCAGATTCCGATAAGCCCCCTGCCCCCAGACCCCCACTGGCCAGGGTTGAGGGGATGAGTCCCTTGTCCTCATCAACATGGGGACAAGGTGTTTTGGGGGGCTACCCCAAAGCACCCTCCCAATGTTGAGGGCATGTGGCCTGGTATGGTTCAGGAGGGGGGGGCGCTCTCTCGTCCCCCCTCTTTTCCTGCAGCCTGCCAGGTTGCGTGCTCGGATAAGGGTCTGGTATGGATTTTTGGGGGGACCCCACGCCGTTTTTTTTTTAAATTTTGGCACGGGGTTCCCCTTAAAATCCATACCAGACCTGAAGGGTCTGGTATGGAATTTAGGGGGACCTCCACGTCATTTTTTTTTTAAATTTTGGCCGGGGTTCCCCTTAATATCCATACCAGACCTGAAGGGCCTGGTATGGAATTTAGGGGGACCCCCACGTCATTTTTTTTTTACATTTTGGTTCGGGGTTCCCCTGTGGGGAATTCCCATGCCGTTTTTATCAATGAACTTTTATATGTATTGTCGGACCGGCAATGCAATAGCCGCGAGTAGTTTTAAATGACTTTTTTCCTTTGAAATGTCATTTTGCTGTCAGACTGTTCTAAACATGGGAAACATGCGCCCCTTTACAGGTATACTATAGACACCCCCCAGCTACGAAATTTAAAGGGATATTACACTTTTATTGTTTGACTTTAAGCATTATTAAAATCACTGCTCCTGAAAAAACGGCCGTTTTTAAAACTTTTTTTTGCATTGATCCATGTCCCCTGGGGCAGGACCCAGGTCCCCAAACACTTTTTATGATAATAACTTGCATATAAGCCTTTAAAATTAGCACTTTTGATTTCTCCCATAGACTTTTAAAGGGTGTTCCGCGGCATTCGAATTTGCCGCGAACACCCCAAATTGTTTGCTGTTCGGCGAACTTGTGAACAGCCGAGACATGAGTTCGACTCAAACTCGAAGCTCATCCCTAGTGCCCAGTAAGCAGGTGGTTAAAGTGGTTGAAAACCCTTACATATACCCAGTGAAGTGACTAGCCTCAGATGATACACAGAGATTAAACAAATCCTCCTACATAAGATGTACCTGTTTGTCTGCAGCCCTCCAAAATACACATTTTACACAACATCTCTCAGCTCTGAAAAGCAAAGGGTGGGGATCTGAAGTCTCACACTAGAGAGCTCAGTGAGATGAGCACTGAGCCCTAATTTGAGGGAAAGGACACCCCCCTTTTCATGGTATGTGGGAACATGCACTGCTTATCTCTTGGGAGTCAGGAAACGCTGTCAGAAATGACTGACACAGATAGCAGAGTAACAAGACAGCAGAGAGAAATTCACACTCCGGATTGAAACAAGTAAACAGTGTAGAAGGACATGCTTTGTTCATATTTCATGTCTGAGGTTTCCAAATACGTTAAGCTACCATAATCCTCAAAAAAATTGATGCACTTATCTCTTAAAAAAGGTCACAGGAGAATCTTATTTTGCCAATAAAATACAAGAGTTCTTGCAGAACCCTAAAGAGGGACAAAAGAGAGGAGATATTTAAAATACATTAGGGTGGAAAGATACAAGCTGTCATACTGTATATCCAGAATCATTGCAGATAAGCCAAACACTTTTGCCTCATTACATTCACTGGGGGGTGGCATGTGAGCTACAAAACAGCTTGAGCAGATGAAGGAGGCGTGGCCTTGCCTCTGAAACGCGTTCTGATTGGCCCACCGCTCTTGTAGGCGGCCCCCCTGTCTGAGAGCTCTGAACACCTCCATGTTGAATCATCCGGCCGGCGTCCTCCCGAGTCACCTCGAGGCTGCAGTTTCTGCTGCTAGATGGTGCCAGTTGATCTCTGATCTTACATCCCAGGAATTCAAGCAGCAGCACTTCCCCCTGTACCAACGTGCAGGACATTGGAAAGCCTTACCTATTGAAGCACTATAAGTGCACCTTATACTGGATTGCTTATGCCTTTTTTATAATAAATGATGCTGAACTAGGACCAGCCTGGCACTTCTCTCTCTCTTTTTTCTCCTTTTCCTACATACAGTTCTCAGGTCCCCAGCCCGTTGCTGAAGAAGCATCACCACCTTTCACAGCATTTGCATTAGAGACTCTCTCTAGGGGTTCATACCCCCTACTATAATATCCGAATATTGACTTTTAGATCTTCCAATCATTAATCACACTCCTTAACGAATGGGCTTTAGCGCTGAGTTTCACACTAGTTTTTTTTTGTGGGTGTTTTTTATTTTTTTAAGTTATTATGAAACATTATGCTTTGGGGGTGTTTTTCTGCTAAGGGGACAGGACAACTTCAATGCATCGTCAAATCTTGGGTGAGAACCTCCTTCCCGCAGCCAGGGCATTGAAAAATGGGTCGTGGATGGGTATTCCAGCATGACAATGACCCAAAACACACGGCCAAAGCAACAAAGGAGTGGCTCAAAAAGAAGCACATTAAAGGTCCTGGAGTGGTCTAGCCAGGCTTAACCCCATGGAAAATATGTGGGGGGGAGCTGAAGGTTTGAGTTACCAAACGTCAGCCTCAAAACCTTAATGACTTGGAGAGGATCTGCAAAAGAGGAATGGGATAAAATCCCTCCTGAGATGTGTGCAAACCTGGTGGCAAACCACAAGAAACGTCTGACCTCTGTGATTGCAAACAAGGGTTTTGTCACCAAGTACTAAGTCATGTTTTGCGAAGGAGTCAAATATTTATTTTACTCATTAAAGTGCAAATCAATTTTTAACTTTTTTGAAATGCATTTTTCTAGATTTATTTTGTCGTTATTCGGTCTCTCACTGTTAAAATAAACCTACCATTAAAATTATAGACTGATCATTTCTTTCACAGTGGGCAAACATACAAAATCAGCAGGGGATCAAATACTTTTTTCCCTCACTGTATGTATGCTATGAAATATTCAGGTAGGTTCAAATTTGCTTTATAAGCAATCATCATTTTACAAGTTAACCTGAGCAGCCAAAGCCTTTTAATGAAGTCTGCGTACTACTAATTGTATCTCTAAACACGTTAAATCTTTTTTTTTTTTTTTCCATTCAACCAGTCCCCCCATCCACACTTTCAAGGTGGATGGGGGAATCAGCCCCACTGTGTTCTCATGGCCGAAATAGCAGCGTGTAATGAAGAAGGGGGTTATGCATTCCCTGCTACGCCTGGTAGGAGAGAAGGAACAGTGTTAGGAAATTGAAGACAGGTAATTTAACCACTTAAACTCCTGAGCTATTTTTTTGTTTACGTGTTTTAAAGCCATAGTAAACTGCTGTGTTTTATTTTATTTTAGGTTTTTTTTTTTTTTTTGCAACCTGCAAGTTAAAGCCATGATGTGGGGGGCGTGGCTTGGCAATGGCGCTGTGAGGCTGCTCTTTCTGGGAGCTCCGTGCTTCGCTCAGGCTGAGAACCGGATCTAGTGCACCTACCGTGCAAACAACTATATGTCCATGACGGACAGACCTCCGGGAACACCTGCAGCCAACAAAAACGCGGACATTTCAGCTTATTTCCTGCGGAATACAGCCACTCCGTCACAGGCCCCCGAATCCAAGATGGCGCCGCCGCGCAACAACAACGCAGGCACAGCATCGCTCAAAAAGACGAGCAAAGGGCCCCCCAGTGCCTCTCAAGGTAACGGGTCTCTCCCCCACAGACCGGACTCCCCGATCATATCCCCGGAAATCCCGGGGATAGACAGTTGCTCGTTCGCGCAATCTGTACAGACTGCCAGCACTCAAGGGCCAGCACTGCCTGAAGGCTGGAAGGAGCTGATTGCCCTTCTCCCCACTAAAAAAGACATCTCTGACTCGGCAGCTACTATCGTGAATACCCTTTCTAAAGAAATCCATGACCTTAAGCAGAGGATAGATACAGTAGACTCTAGGGTATCTGAGGTGGAAACATCCACTTCCCTGCTAGAATCCAGAATGTCAGCCATGGAAAAGGTTCATGTTGATTATAAAAAACGCCTGATTCTGATGCAACTTTCCATAGATGATGGAGAAAATCGCAGCAGAAGAAACAACATCAGAGTACGCGGCCTACCTGAAGCCACATCAGGGAGTGACCTCAGAGCTACGATAGTGGCCATATTTAATCGATTGCTGGACAAACCACCTACAGCTGAGCTGGAACTGGACCGAGTGCACCGTGTGCAGGGCCCTAGGAGAGGAGACGATCCAGCACCGAGAGATGTATTGGCGAGAGTTCACTACTACACAATCAAGGAGGAAATTTTACAGAAGTCATGGACCCAGGGCCCCCTGGACTTTGATGGTGCGACTGTGCAACTCTTCCCTGATTTATCGCGACTCACCCTACGCATGAGAGGCCAACTACGTCCATTACTTGAAGCAATCAGATCAGCAGGAGCCACATACAGATGGGGACACCCCTTCCACTTGATTGTTCTGAAAGGGACCAACTCATTCGTGCTGCGATGGCCGGAACAGCTTCCCGACCTGTTCGGGTTCTTGGAGTGCCCCGGTTTCTCCGTGCCCAACTGGCTGGACTTTCCAATCACCTTCAACAACCCACGTTCTGCATCACCAAGACCCCAAAGATCCAGTAGACGACAATGGCGCTCAAGGTCCAGGATATCCCCGAGAGACAATCTCACCTCACCAGAGTCTTGATTGGACTATCCTTCCTGATCTCATAAAATATACACACGGTTCCGTGAGTGGGTCCTGTATAGTTTAAGGGGCTTATTATGTATGTGGGTTATTAGAAGGCCTTGCACCTTGTTACAGAGTGGCAATGCCTACAATGGTTGTTTAGACCCAAATGCTTTTGAGGTCTTCTCGCTGCGCCTCCCCCCCATGGTTCCCCACTTGTAACGGAGGCATTTTTTGTTGCTCCCCGTTTATTTTTATTTTTTTTTTTTTTTTTATTTATTTATTTTTTTTTTTTCTGGGGACGTGGGGTGGCGGCGCTGGGGGAGCCCTGATTCGGAAGACACGGTATTGTGTATAGCTTAATACTGTTTTGATCTTAGGCACCAAAGTTCACTGTGAAAGTTATGTTACAGACGAGTAGTTAGTGTATGCGTTTCTCTGTGTTCACATACACTACATTACAGGGGGTCACATACATGCAGCCTGAAGGTTAAGCAACATGACAAATAGAGTTGTTTTTGGAATTTTTATTATTTTTATGTTTTATATCTATGTTCCATTTATAGCGGTAATAGTCTGGTATCTTTTATTCTACCGGTTCTCTCCTGTCGACACGTCTCCCACTGTGTCGCAGAGTCTAGTCTTCCACACCCACTAATAGGTAGCGCATACGTGCGCAAGGCTTAGTTTAGCAACAGTAGGATAATTCATTTATCCTTCTTAGTATTGTTTCTTCTCATCTCCTAGCTTTCACTTCCTTCTTCCTCCCTCCCTCTCTCAGTCCTCCCCTCTACTTCTTCCTATCTGCCCGTCCTCCTCTTATTCCTCCACCCCCTCTCGTCCCTGGCGGTGGTTCCGCCCCCACCCCCCACCCCCCCGCTTTATACCTCTCTGGACATCTTCTTTATTTTTATATTTTTGTTTGGTATTGGTGTGCGACATGGCCCCCCCAGGTAATCCCACGGGTCCACGCACGCGAGGAGAGATAAAATTTACCTCCCTCAATGTTAGGGGTCTGGCGACACCGGAGAAACGCTCCAGATTACTCTCAGACCTGAAAAAGACACGCTCACAGGTGGCGTTTATTCAGGAAACACATTTCAAACAGTCGGCAGTTCCCAGACTTAGTAACAGGGACTTTCCCAATGCGTACCACGCTCCCTCCCCTTTGTCGAAATCGAAGGGGGTTAGCATATTGATAGCCAGATCTTTACCGTGGACGCTGTTAGAGGAGAGAGCAGACCCACATGGGCGGTACCTGCTCTTAAAGGGCAAAATCAGAAATACCACAGTGACCCTGGTCAATGTCTATTTTCCCAACTCTGACCACCTGTCCTTCTTGCGTTCACTCACTCCCTTGATCCTGGAGTTCCGGGAGGGTTTGTTCCTGATGGGCGGTGATTTTAACTCTGCCCCGGAGCCACTACTCGACGTTTCGAGAGGAGCGTCTCATTTATCCTTCGCTTACTTGAAAAAACTTAAACAGGAGTTGGCTGGCCTGCAGTTAGTCGATCCCTGGAGGACCATGCACCCTGAGGAGAGGGATTACACCTACTTCTCTGCGGTGCATGGAACCTACTCTAGGATAGACTTTTTCCAGATTCAACATAAGGATCTCCCTTATGTCACCTCATCCCAAATTGATTACATTTCCCTATCGGATCATGCTCCCACACATGTAACCATGTGCTGGGATACAGAACTTAGATCCCCCCCAACTTGGAAACTAAACGAGTCGCTGTTACAGATCCCGGAAGTACGCACAGAGATAAATAGGACACTAACCAACTATTTCTCAGAAAACACGGACCCACAGATGTCTTCAATGACAATATGGGAGGCCCATAAATGTGTAATAAGAGGTGAACTAATTAGGATCGGGGCTGCAAAAAAAAGGGAAAGAACCAAACAGATTGATTCCTTGATATCCCAGGTGCGGTCTCTCGAGCTGCTACACAAGAAGTCTATGGCCGAAACACACCTCAAGGCTCTATTGAAGGCCAGAGGTGACTTGAAAGATCTTCTGTACCACAAAACGCTACAGAATCTGGCTTGGGCTAGAAGATCTATGTTCGAATTTTCCAATAAACCAGGTACCATGTTGGCCAGACTTCTACGTGGTCCGAGACAGCGCACTTACATTCCATCAATAGTGACCTCACAAGGGGCGAAAGCTCACACCTCCAGAGATATAGCCAGCGAATTCGTTAAGTATTATCAACAATTATACAACCTACACAAGGGGGAACCCGTGGGTTCTTTAGAGGAGAAGGAGAGGTTGGCGGGTGAATACGTCAGGTCCTCGGGTATGCCTACTTTGCCAACTGAAATAAGTGACGCTTTCGAAGCGGACATTACTCAGGAAGAACTAGTGCTAGCGCTGGCACAAACGAAACCCAGGAAGGCACCGGGGCCGGATGGCTTCACCCTGACCTATTACCAGACCTTTGAGCCCAACCTGTCGCCACACTTTCTCAAAGCGTACAACACATTAAAGGAGGGTAGTACTAACATGGTAGACTCCCTACGGGCATTTATATCCCTGATCCCAAAGGAAGGGAAGGATCCCAATTACTGCAGTAACTACCGCCCGATTGCGTTACTTAACGTGGATCTGAAATTATTTTCCAAAATCCTCGCCAATAGAATCTTACCGCATATCCCACAATTGATCCACCTGGACCAGGCGGGGTTTGTGCCGCTGAGGGAGTCGAGAGACAATACCATTAGAGTTCTCAATCTTATACATGAAGCGAGATCAGTCCAGAAGCCTTTTCTGCTCCTCTCCACGGACGCAGAGAAGGCTTTTGATAGGGTGGCCTGGCATTTTATGCGGGCCACTCTGGAGCATATTGGAATAGGCCCAAACATGAGAGGCTGGATCTCATCTTTGTACTCGGCTCCCTCGGCGGCGGTACGGGTCAACGAGTGGCGTTCGGAATTCTTTGACATTTCAAACGGGACGAGACAGGGGTGCCCCCTGTCCCCACTGATTTTCATTCTCTCCCTCGAGCCGTTCATGTGTAGCATTCGTGGGAATCCTAATATAACGGGAATTACTAAACCCTCCGGACACCACAAAATCGCGGCCTTCGCCGACGATCTGATTTTTTTCGTCTCCAACCCACAGATTACGCTACCCAACATCCTTTCAGCTCTTAAGGCATATGGGGAATTATCAAACTACAAAGTCAATTGTGCCAAGTCCGCGGTGTTGAATATCACACTACCAGCTAGAGAAGCTATAAACATGAGCAAATCCTTCTCCTTTAGGTGGGCGGAGAAATCTATCCGCTACCTGGGGGTGGACATCACCCCGGACTTGGCACACCTATACACCAGCAATTTCGTACCCCTACTCCAGAGACTTAAGATAGATCTCCAGACGTGGCACAGACTTACCTTGACCTGGTTTGGGCGTTGTACCGCCCTGAAAATGACAGCCCTACCCCGGATTTTATATGTACTTCAAACATTACCGATCCAGTTACCAACTACTTTCTTTAAGCAAATTCAGTCTATCATTAGAGAGTTTATTTGGTCTCATAAATCCCCCAGAGCGAAAATACAAACACTGACCAAACCCAAAGATAAGGGGGGAGTGGGTCTCCCGGATATCTCTCGATATTACCAAGCGGTTCACTTAGCCAGGATTGCCGATTGGCACTGTAACAGAGACTCCAAACAATGGGTGGGAATGGAAATTGAAGATTCCTCTATTCCCTTACTCCCATCCCCGTGGCTCATGTCCACCCCGCCGGTGGACATGAAATCTCACCCGCTAATAGGTGCCACCCTCCGGGTAGCGAGGAAAATATTCCGCACCACAGACATAGCACCGCTACCCTCACCCATGACGCCGATTATAGGTAACCCGGACTTTACCCCCGGACTCACAAGTCGCCGATTGAGACAGTTGACGATTAGTGAAAAACAGTCCCTAGGTGAGATTTGGCCCCGGGGAGAACTTCCAACTGCCTCCACACTCTCCAGACTCATAGATCCTCCATTAGACAGCTTCAGCACTCTTCAACTTAGACATTATCTGAAGACCCTCCAGAAATTACACTATGCCCCTCGGAGCCACACTCCCCTGGAATCTCTCTGCAAATCTGGGGAACCAATCAGACACACACTGTCGTTTCTATACGGTCTTCTGACGAGTCAGGGGGGGGACTCAACTCCAGAGTTCCTCCTGAAATGGGAAAGGGACCTGGGGACACAGTTCTCCACTCAACAAAGAGAGAAGGTCTTGGTCTTAGCACATAAGTCCTCGATTGCGAGCCATTATCAAGAAGCGGGATATAAAATCCTGACCAGGTGGTACAGAGTCCCATATATGTTACATAAAATGAACCCGTCGCTGTCAGATAGGTGTTGGAGATGTGACAGGGAAGTGGGAAGTATGCTTCACGTCTTTTGGTCGTGCCCACTCCTGAGACCCTTTTGGGAGGAGGTGACCACGACTATTCAAAGTCTGACCTCGGTCAATCTCAAAGACAACCCGGCCGCATGCCTTCTACACCTGACCACGAGACCGATTCAAAAATACAAGAAAACATTGACAATGCAACTCCTAAACGCAGCTAGGACATGCATTCCGGCGCTCTGGCGGAATCCTCTCCCTCCGTCCAGGGTCCTGTGGTATTCAAAAGTTAACTGTATCTTACGCATGGAGGAACTGACGGCAACTCTACAAAACAAAGAGGAACAATTTATTGACAAATGGAGACCCTGGAGATATTTTGTGGGTACAGACGCATATCTGCAGGACATGGCGGAGACACAATCTCCGCCTACCTGAGATACAACCCCAAAAACTCCATTGAAACAGATATACGTATACACCCCTTTGGGATGTGGCGGGTGGGATCATGTTGGGGGCGGTGTCGCAGCCATCCCTTTACAACCCCTTCTTTTTTGCCCTCTTTTCACCCTCTCATGCATCCCCTTCCCTTTTCATACCCCGCTTTTCTTTCCACTTTCTACTCTTTTCTTCTCTTTAGTATCTTATGTCTCGATCAGCTCACTAAGCAGCCGTGGTGACGGCGATTACGAATATAATGTGAACGACATTTCTTGAAGTGAGCAGGTAATACTCACCTATATAGCAAAAGACATATCTGTCTTTAAAGGTTTAAATATTTTAATAGATATCAAAACTGTTCATAAACAATTTAAGTTTTATGCAAGGAGGCCCGTTGGTAGGCAACCTTGATATAATATATTATGTATGAAACAGATATACTTTTGGCTAGAACATATCTATGCTACCATATTGGTTTGGTAAATAACTTGGATTTTGGGCTACAGTTATACTTCATATGATTCATAAGTATTTTTGTATGGAATACATCACCTGCTGTAACCTAGACTGTATTTCTATGCCTTCTGTGTATCAAAATAAAGGAATTTAAAAAAAAAGCCATGATGTGCTAGTATGCATTGCATATTAGCACATTATGTGAAACTTACCTTAGAACGAAGCCCTCCAGCAGCATGGTGTCACCGCTGACAGGGCTTCCATCTTCACCCGGTCTTCCTTCTGGGTTTGCGGACTTCAGCTGGGTGAGCGGCTGGAGCCACGATGACGTCACTCCCACGAATGCGCGCGGGAGCTGCTGTTTGTGGCCGTTCCTTCAGGGTGCATCTGTCGGTGACCTCACTGGCTGCATCTACAGTATATATCTCCTAAACGGAGCACATTTAGGAGATAATACAGTACCTATAGGTAAGCCTTATAATAGGCTTACCTATAGGTACAAATTATGCATGGGAGTTTACTCCCACTTTAAAAATAATTTTAGGCCTGATTACTTAAAACCCCCAAAACAATTTCATATTTTCTGAAAGCAGACACCTAAGAGCAGGGGTAGGCAACCTTTCAGAGGTTGAGATCTACCTGGACAACATGGAGGAAATCAAAGATCCCCGGGGGAGTGGGGGTCGCCCTAAAAAAAAAAAAAAAAAAAAAAAACAAATAAAAAAAACTATCAAGCGCCCAAAAAACAAACAAACACACAGCATAGTGTCCTGTGCCCCCCTCCCTCCCACTAGTGTCCTCCACTCCTTTACATCACTCCCCTCACAATAGTGTCCTCTGCCGCATCATCCCCCCCCCCCACACAGTAGTTTTCCTTCCTCCCTCCCACAGTAGGGACCTCTGCCCCCCATACAATGGTGTTGTCTGCCTCCCCATAGCAGTGTCCTGCCCCTCTTCACATCACACCCCCCCCACCCCACTATAGTGTCCTCTGCCCCTCCTACTATTGCAGTGCCCTCTGCCCTCTTCACACCCCTCCACTGTAGTGTCCTTTGTCCCCCTCACACCCTCCCCACACTGTAGTATGCTCTGCACCCCCACCAATGCAGTGTTCCCTGTCCCCTTCACCCCCCAATTGTGTCCTCTGCCCCCCCCCCCAAAAGCAATGTCCTCTGTCCCCTTCACACCCCCCCCATGCAGTATCCTTTGTCCCCTCTAAACCCCCCCCATGTAGTGTGCCCGGTGTCCCCCCCATGCAGTGTCCTCTATCCCCTCCACTCCCACCCCAATGTAATGTCCTCACTTCCCTTTACCACCCCCCCCCCCACTGTAGTGTCCTCTGCCCCTCCATGCAATGTCCCCTACACATACCCCTCCCCCCATGCAGTTTCCTCTGTCCCCTTTACTGCCCCCCCACTGTAATGTTCCCTGTGTGATGTCCTCTGTCCTCTTCACACACCTCCACCCCCATGTAGCGTCCTCTGTCCCCTTCACACCAGTGTGTAGGTAGCACTCTCCTACTTTACACCAATGTATAGCAGAGCAGAGAATGGGAGAAATCACAGTACTGGATAGAGGACGGGGGCGGGATCTGACAGTTAACTTTTTACATTAAACAAGCTAGTGATAGGTTGCTAGGACTGCCCGGCAACCAATCACCTGCTGGTTAATGTAAAACGTAAATTTCAGCAGCTCCTGCCCCTGTCCTCTATCCAGTACTGCGACTTCTCCCGTTTTTTGCATTACAGTGAAGAGGAGAGCAGCAGCAGCGGCTGGGGGAAGGTCTGTGTGTGGGGCTGCATTCCCAATCGACGGCTTGCCGACCCCACCCTAGAGAATAAAATATTGGCAGTTCCATTTTTTTGTGTTACATAATATTAGTGCAATGGTTTATGAAACACTAGCTTTCAGTAAATACACTAAGGTTATTTTTTGGGCACAAACTGTAAATACATATTATTGCCCAATTTTTTTATTGCCCAATCAGCCGACTCTGGAACTGCACATGTGCAGAAATAAGCTCAAGAAAAGCCACAAAATTTACGGGTGCTCTTCTCCTGTCTATAGACATTTAAGGACAGGAGAAAAACACCCCTTTTTTTACAAATGGTCTGTAACTATCCATCTGGGTTTTAGCAACCCAGACTGACTGACTGTCTGCATGTTTCCTGTTCCAAGGCCTCATGCAAACAGGGCGTTAGAAAAAACGAGCTGAAAAGCCACTACCAACACCAGGAAAAAGCATCTGTAAAAATGTGCTTTTAGTAGCTTTTCGCATTGGCGTTAATGCCCTTTTAGCCACACTAGCTTTTAGCAGCATCTCTCTGCCTCTATTCAAAATCAATGGTTCCCTATGAGAGCCCATTGATTTGAATAGAAGTCGCACCAGAAGTCAGATTATAATGATCCAACTTGCAGTGCCGCTTGTGCGCTGAGGATCTTGAGAGGAACCCTCGCCCAGGGCATGATGGGGTGGTGACATCACAATGGAATGGGGCCTCCGGATGACATCACAGGGTGGGCCGCCCCATCGCTGTATAAATAATGGCACATGGCAGCCCTAGCATTACACTGGGAGAGAGCGTCGAGAGAACATCTGAGGAAGAACAGGGGGAGAAGACAGCAGAGAGAGGAGAACCCCTGGTCTTACTTTGCTCTTCCCCTTCCTCTCACAAGCTTCCGGCTCAGCAGCGATGGTCTCCCTGCTGGACTGGAGGTGCTTCTTTTACCACCCAGGTGTGAGGAAATAGATTTTCATAACGGGGCTGCAGGGAGAGAAGCATTGGTGTCTGCTCTTCATCTGGGAGGGAGGGGGACGGGCTGGGAGAGCAGCAGCAGAAGTTTTACAACATAGAACAGAGGCAGCGGCTGAAGTGTACTGTGTAAAGAGCCCAGGGCTGTGCTGGCCGTCGCCATGAGAAATGCCTGACCTGTTTTCAGCTAGGTAGAGTCCATGTGAGCAAGGCTGGCGTCAACATAGGCACATCTTGAAGGGCCCCTGGTTTTAGCACCCCTACATTCTGGTGCCCTCAGGCGGACGCCTAACATGCCTTATGCTTGCGCCAGCTCCAGTCCTACCCTGCACTGGTGGCAGAAACAAACAAGACAGCATTAATTAAGCAGTAAAAAACATAACTATCTCCACAGGAAGCAGGCACCTAGACTGACTGCAACTGTATGTCTGCAGAAGTGAAATAACATTATATATATATATATATAATTTTATCATCATTTGGTGGCAGTCTGTACAATGAAAAGTGAATTCTAATTGATCACTGCGGGATACTGTACTCTATACTATTCTTCGGCCTTATCAAATATAGTCCAATTTTGCCTTTAAGCTAATCAATAAAATTTGTAAAACATTTTTTTTATAATATATTAAAGAAAGTCTAGCACTACTGTTACATGTTCTTACTGACTGTTATTGCACTTAGTCAGACTGGCTAGACTAGACTCTGACTTAATCAGGTCTATTCTGACAACTGTAGCAGTCTAAAAGGAGACTTCAAAGAAGATACAGCTTGCATACAACTGTGCATGTAGTATATGTGAAATTTTCATATGTAGAACCTCAACTTATTTTAAAAAAAAATAATAATGATAATATTAATAATAACAATAATATGTAAATCACTACTAACTTTTTAAATTAAAATTCATCAAAGACCATTACAGTTTCCATTTGTAGCCTCAGAGACTTCTCATGGGCAATTGGCAGAGACCTAACAAAATGTCAGGGGATGTATCAACTAAAATGGCCATTCCTGCCAAGACTGGTAGCAGTATGATCAAGAAAGCCAGCATACCCTCCGTGACCAGCCTACAGAGCAAGAGCATCCAAGGGGCATAGTTATGATTTAAAACACAATTGCAAAGTTTTGAAAATGTCTGATGGCTATTAGTGACTGATAAGCTCTTATTTTAAAGTGGTATTAAACCCAAAACCAAAGATGTAATATATTGCAGCTTACTAATCATTAGATTTGGTGGCTGCATTCGTTTTCTTTTTTAGTCTTTTCCATCTATTTTACCTGGATTTTGTGTCCGGTAACGCACTTCCTCTTTTAGAGTGCCCCCACACTGGATGAAGGAGCACAGGTGCTCCTTTGGACAGCAGCGTTGTCAGTCTTGGAGGAGGGGAGTGTTAGATGTACTAGATGATTTAGATACGCTAACAAATTCAAGCCAAACTCTAGCTCACACTTTATAATCAGTTACAGCAACAGTTTTTTCCTTTTGGGATAAAGGATTTACATAAATAGAAGCTGATCCTTGTAAGCACCCTGTCAGTGGTAAAATGGTTGGTCTCGTCCCTATAATTACTACATCTGCAGGACAGCTTGCTCTTTTGAAAAACAGACTAATGCCCCATACACACGTTCCGATTATCGTACGACAGATCGTTCGCATTTTGTTGCATAAAACTAAGATCGAATACAACTGGCCAGATTACCAGATGAAAAAAAGGGAAAGAAAGCCTAAAAAAAAAACGAATAGAGTCATCACATCTAAGAATTGATAAGCTGTAACATGATAAATGATTTCTTTTGTGTTTAATACCACTTTAAATGCAAGTGCACTTTTTATGCAGCCATATATTTTGCACAATATCCCACACATTATCAATTATTGTATTTCACAATAATAACTACACTTAAGCCACGTTCTTCATTCAAACTTTTTATTACTATCAATATAGATAAATCAATTTCTAAATATTCTTAAATTTTACAAATACTAAAAAATAATTTAACATTTCATAAAATAAATGGCAAGTCAAACCAAAAAACTATATTTTGGTTCTATACAGCATCAAGTGGACAGACAGCTGATATTGCCTATTATCACACAGGAACTCCTGTGGCGATGTCTCCACACAATAGTTCCAACTGCCCACTTTGATGTATTTCCACCTTGCATGTTACATTCTCTGCAATGTAAAACAAACTATACAATCCAACAGGGAAAATGGAGCCACCTTGCAAACACCATGGCAGGTGTGCAGGTCTGAGGACTCAAAACACACAGATCTTGTAATCAGAGTCTAAAAGACATAGGAAAGTGTTGAGTGGTTTAACTCCCAACCATATTCCAGACACTGAAATATCAGTTCTGACCTTTAAACTGAAGGCAGTTTTGCCTGGAGAGAACTTAAAACTGTTCTTCCAAATGGCAAATGCATAAGTAAATCTCCCCCTACACATTTCCTTGTCAGGGTTCTTCAAAGTCTTCCTCTGTTCTGTTGTAGCAAAGTAATTTCTCGTCCAGCCCATAACTTTCTATCAGCTGCGTGAGACTAATCTTTTTATTCTCAGTAGTTAAAGCACTTTGGAGTTCATAGAGCAAAAGCTGACTCCCTTTTCTCCATTTCTCTAATAATGACTGCAGTTCGGTCAGATTGTTCTATAATGGGGAAAAGAAAAAAACACACACTGGTCATGTACATTAATCAAAAACTGCTTTCATTGTAATCAGTCTTCTTTTCTCAACCACATTATATAGTTTGCAATCAGATAAAACGTTGAGTATTGAAACACCTGCGCCTCCTGTGTGTGCTTACAGGTAAAATTTAGGTTTGAAAAAACAAAAAAAACAAAAAAAAAAACAAAACAAAAAAAAAAACACACCACAGACTAGATCATAATATTAGAAATACAAAATAACAGAAGCAACAATGTATGTCCTTTAACTACTCCGTGAACATGGTAGCTTGTGCCTCCTCCTCCCTCCTCTTTGCCAGTTGGTGCTTAGTTGTTGTTTTTTTTTAAGAAGAGAAGACTGTGCAGGACTTTAAACAGTGCAGTGTGGCTTGTGCATGTGCAGTGTAAAGCCGCAAGGCTGTTTCCCTTAGTTAAGATGTTGGCGCTAGGGACCTGAAACCCAGTGAAGAACAGGTTTGGATGAGGACAGCGCTGAACCCCTGGACAGGCAAGTGTCCTTATACTAAAAGTCAGCAGCTACAGCTGCTGATTTTTTATTTTTTTGGAGGAGACTGAAGCTCCCTTTTAACCAAAGTGATTTCAGCTGTTTTTTATTTTGTCCTGTAATCAGCTACTAAGCAGGGCACTTGGGTTATGGAAAAAAAAAAAAAAAAAAAGAGAAGGTGTCCACTGCCCCCTACCTATAACTAGCCATTGCAGCAAGCGGCATTGGAAGAAAACACATGATATAAACAAGACCAAGGAAAAAATCCAAGCTTACTCACCGACCAGCCCGCTGACAACCAAATCAATCTATCTAACAGTATGCATTAAAACAGGGGATTAGTAGTCTGCATACATTTACAAATACATGCGTAAGCCACAGAACCCCGTCAAGGCACCCTGGTATCTGTGGTCCTATCACTGGCTTATGAGTGACTCCACAATGGAAGCATATGCATTTTGATGGATAGATGGAGGGCAGGTGGACTGAAAGGAGCCCACCCCTTCTTAAAGGTACAGGGGCACACTGAGCACCCCGGCATGTAGCTTAATGGCTGGGAAGGTGTCAGTGCGTTGCCTGATCAATATAACAGTCATATGGACTGGTAGGTGAGTAAGCTTGGATTTTTCCGTGGAATTATCCTTGGTCTTGTTTATATCGTATGTTGCCTTCCAATGCTGCTTGCTGCAATGGCCAGTCATAGGTGGGGGCAGTGGACACCTTTTTTGTATTAATGTTATATTGGTCAGGCAATGCACTGACACCCTTGCAGCCATTGTGCGATTTGCTGGGTGTTCAGTGTGCCCCTGTACCTTTAAGAAAGGGTGGGCTCCCTTCATTTTAACTGCCCTCCATCTATCCATCAGAATGCATATGCTTCCATTGGGGAGTCACTCATAAGCCAGTGATAGGACCACAGATACCAGGGTGCCTTGACGGGGTTCTGTGGCTTACGCATGTATTTGCAAATGTGTGCAGACTAAACCCGTGTTTTAACGCATACTGTTAGATAGGTTTATTCAGCTGGGCTGGTCGGTGAGTAATCTTGGATTTTCCCTTGGTCTTGTTTATATCACTTGGGTTATGGCCAATTCACACATTTTAGGCACCATTTACATGCATTGCTATTCATTCCTAGTGTGCTTTGCTGAAAACCACATAAAATGACACAAGCACTTTGTGCGCTATTCGTGACACAAATGCAGAGCTGTGATATCGCTCTAATGTGGGATTAAGTGGGTGGAACAGTTGGATAAGAAGGATCATAGGATGGTCTTTATTGATGCTTAAAGGAGAAGTACAGCCCAATCTCATTCGGCTGTACTTCTCCTGTGGATCACAGAAGTGAAGCTCGTTCTGTCACAGAGCCGGTCCAGACTTGGACAAGATTGCGATAATGATGTCGGGATCCACCCACATGCCTGGACCAGCACCTGGTTCAGCCTCTCAGCGTGCCACTGCCACTCCTGCTCCTCCACAGCCCAGCGCTCCAGTGAGCGCGGGGGGGGGCAGAGCAGAGTCAGCAGCCGCTCAGCTGTTATTGCAAGCAGCAAAAGGGGATCCCCCCCTACTACCGCAATTCGCCACTCCGCCCGGGTCTCCCGTCCCACCGGAAGGCCCCAGGCCCAAACAACCAGTTTAGAAAAAAATAAAAAGTATTCAAAAACGCTGATCTATGTTTTGACCTCAGATCCCTTCATAAAGAGGACCTGTCACTGCTTATTACTGTCACAAGGGATGTTTACATTCCTCATGACAGCAATAAAAGTGATAAAAAAAAAAAAACAAAACAAAATTAAAAGGACACTGTAAAAATAAAAAAAAATTAAATCTACAGAATATCAGCACATGATAACAGTTACCGGCCTGAAAGACAGCCCAAAAATCGGTATCGACCCTTAGCTCCCTTTCCTCACCAAAAAAAAAAAAAAGGAGAACTTTATAAATTATTTTTAGTTTAAACGAGAGGTCATCAGCTCCTAGCAGATTCACTATGCTTGGGCACCAGAGGGAGGAGCTGAAGATGCGGCATAACTCACACAATTTAATTCCTATGTGGCATTGGTGCGATCAGGGATGGATGGGCTGCTCCTGGGTCCAGAAGTGGCTAAACACCATCTCTGGAAACAGCAGCATTCTGTGCTATTGGAGTATACAATCTGGGTGATTAGCTACAACTATAAGTCAGAAAGAGCCCACCTTGTTCCCTGGCTGGAGGATGTCCAATATCATCTAGCTCTTCCCTCCCTGGTCTTTCATTGGATTTCAGTCATGGGGGCTCATCATTACATGTAGGCATTACCTAGGGTGGTTTGCTGTTTTCAGGAAGCTATGTATAGCCCCTCTCACCAGCTATGATCTGCCTGTATTGCACAGAGACCCAGTGATGACATAACTGGGTCTAAAAAAAGGTATCTAATGAAGACAGAAAGGTTTTACATAAAAATGTCATTTGAATGTTGATGAGAGGGGAAAAGAGGAACCAGAGGGCAAATAAAAGGAAGGTTGCACATTACCTTAGATCGATACAATTTAACCATTTTTAATCTCCTTAGAATTTCTTCCTTCTCTTCAACTCTCTTTAGTAACTTCCTTTTCTCCTGAAGCAAATCCTGATGGCTGGTATATCTAGGGGTGGTTGGTGTGGAGACTTCCACTGAAGGCAGACATTCTGAAAGACTAGTGTCTACAGATGAGACAACAGTATGTGTGTGTGCTATGGCGCTTCCCTGAGCATCCTGGGTAGGGGCGGGATTGCTGGCACACAGTGAAGGAGTATCGCTCTCTTCACAATCAATTTTCAGCCGTTTGGCAACTGTACATGGCGAAGTGAAAGATCTTCGCATTTTCCTGAGCCTCTCTCGAAGGGTGGCACTCATGGGCTATAGAACAAACACAAAACAATAAGTGACTGCCGCTCTGCATAACACTTGTTCACAGTTCTTTGGAAAGGTATAGACAAATATTGTCCAGAAATCAAACATATTTGTGTACTGCATATACGATAAACTTTTTATAAAGTAAAGCCCCCTAACCACATTTACAGACACATCCTCATTTACACCAAGGCCCACCTGGGTGTTCACAGCCTTACTTTCAAAAAGCAGTCAAGGCCTGAATAGAAAAGCCTGTCCCCTGCCAACATACCACAGAGAAGGACCCTTGGTATTGAAGGGGTATCTGTGTGAAAGCCAGGGTTTTTCTGCAAAGGTCCAACAAAGCAATAGGAAAAGCTTACACTCCCTGCTGATGGAGAACTTTAGCTCTGGGGGTTGGATTTCTGCAGAGAAACCACTGTTTGTACACAAAGTGTAAGGGCCCTTCTCTACAACATTAGCGTATTTAAATGAAAAGTTAGGTTGGAATTTAACATAGGAATCAAAGAATGTGCAGAGTAGATAGTCCATATTGCATAAAGCACCATGGACAAAATCCACTGCTGGTTTGCATACTTTTTGCACTCCTAGGAACACCATACAGTACCATGATAGATGAGAATAACGATCCATCCATAAATGTGGTTATGGTGTGGTCCGTGGACATGCCATGTGGAAAATCCAACATTCTAATTCATTGTAAGCCCCATGAGCTGAGCCCTCCTGTATTGTAATTGTACAGACTCCCTTTATATTGTAAATTGTTGCGCAAACCGTCCAAAGAGCCCTCCATGGCCTTCTTACTTCATCATCATACATATGCTGGATTTAATCTGCATGGCTTTCAAAATAAAACCTACTGAAGCCAAAATTCTGCATGTGTACTTTAACATACAGTATCTCACAAAAGTGAGTCCACCCCTCACATTTTTGAAAAATATTTTATTATATCTTTTCATGTGACAACACTGAAGAAATGACACTTTGCTACAATGTAAAAGTAGTGAGTGTACAGCTTGAATAACAGTGTAAATTTGCTGTCCCCTCAAAATAACTCAACACACAGACATTAATGTCTAAACCGCTGGCAACAAAAAGTGAGTACACCCCTAAGTGAAAATGACCAAATTGGGCCCAAAGTGTCAATATTTTGTGTGGTCACCATTATTTTCCAACACTGCCTTAACCCTCGTGGGCATGGAGTTCACCAGAGCTTCACAGGTTGCCACTGGAGTCCTCTTCCACTCCTCCATGACAACATCACAGAGCTGGTGGATGTTAGAGACCTTGCGCTCCTCCACCTTCCGTTTGAGGATGCCCCACAGATGCTCAACAGGGTTTAGGTCTGGAGACATGCTTGGCCAGTCCATCACCTTTACCCTCAGCTTCTTTACCAAGTCAGCGGTCGTCTTGGAGGTGTGTTTGGGGTCATTATGTTGGAATACTGCCCTGCAGCCCAGTCTCGGAAGGTAAGGGATCATGCTCTGTTTCAGTATGTCACAGTACATGTTGGCATTAATGGTTCCCTCAATGAACTGTAGCTCCCCAGTGCCGGCAGAACTCATGTAGCCCCAAACCATGACACTCCCACCACCATGCTTGACTGCAGGCAAGACACACTTGTCTTTGCACTCCTCACCTGGTTGCCGCCACACATGCTTGACACCATCTGAACCAAATAAGTTTATCTTGGTCTCATCAGACCACAGGACATGGTTCCAGTAATCCATGTCCTTAGTTTGCTTGTCTTCAGCAAACTCTTTGTGGGCTTTGTGCATTGTCTTTAGAAGAGGCTTCCTTCTGGAACAGCAGCCATGCAGACCAATTTGATGCAGTGTGCGATGTATGGTCTGAGCACTGACAGGCTGAACCCCCACCCCTTCAAACTCTGCAGCAATGCTGGCAGCACTCATACGTCTATTTCCCAAAGACAACCTCTGGATATGACGCTAAGCATGTGCACGCAACTTTTTTGGTCGACCATGGCGAGTCCTGTTCTAAGTGGAACCTGTCCTGTTAAACTGCTGTATGGTCTTGGCCACCAGGCTGCAGCTCAGTTAGAGGGTCTTGGCAGTCTTCTTAAAGCCTATGCCATCTTTATGACGACCAACAATTCTTTTTTCCAGATCCTCAGAGAGTTCTTTGCTTGAGGTGCCATGTTGAACTTCAAGTGATTAGCATGAGAGAGTAAGAGTGATAACACCAAATCTAACACACCTGAGACCTTGTAACACTAATGAGTCGCGTGACACGGGGAGGGAAAATGGCTAATTGGTCCCAATTTGGACATTTTCACTTAGGGGTGTACTCACTTTTGTTGCCAGCAGTTTAGACATTAACTACTTCCGGACCGCAGCACGCCGAGGTACATCCCTGTTTTGAAGGAGGATATCGTTGTTATGGCAGCAGTTAGCTACAATATAAAAGTGGTCTCTGCGGCGGATTCGCCGCAAGATCACTTTTTTTGGCGGCGGGAGGGGGCCCCCCCTCCCGCCGCGATCCGGTGCCCTCCGCCGATTACCGGAGCCGTCGTCAGTGGCGGAGGCGATCGGGTCTGTTTCCTAGATATGCATGGAGACGAGTGAGGGGAAGATGGCCCCCACCCATCTCCATGACACTGCAGGGCGGAAGCGACGTCAAAACGTCACTTCCGCCCATAGCTCTGAAAGGGTCATTTTATTTTTTTAATGACAATTTTTTTTTTTTTTTAAATTGCATTCTAGTGTAAATATGAGATCTGAGGTCTTTTTTGACCCCAGATCTCATATTAAGAGGTCTTGTCATGCTTTTTTTCTATTACAAGGGATGTTTACATTCCTTGTAATAGGAATAAAAGTGACATTTTTTTTAAAACAGTGTAAAAATAAAAAGGTAAAATAAATAAGAAAAAAAAAATGTAAACACGCCCGTCCCGCTGAGCTTGCGTGCAGAAGCGAACGCATACGTGAGTAGCACCCGCATATGAAAACAGTGTTCAAACCACACATGTGAGGTATCACTGCGATCGGTAGATTGAGAGCAATAATTCTAGCCCTAGACCTCCTCTGTAACGCAAAACATGCAACCAGTAGAATTTTTTAAATGTCGCCTATGGAGATTTTTAAGGGTAAAAGTTTGTCGCCATTCCACGAGCGGGCACAATTTTGAAGCATGACATGTTGGGTATCAATTTACTCGGCATAACATTATCTTTCACAATATAAAAAAATTGGGCTAACTTTACTGTTGTCTTATTTTTTAATTCAAAAAAGTGTATTTTTAATTTTTTTAAAGTGCGCTTGTAAGACCGCTGCGCAAATACTGTGTGACAGAAAGTATTGCAATGACCTCCATTTTATTCTCTAGGGTGTTAGAAAAAAAATGTATAATGTTTGGGGGTTCTAAGTAATTTTCTAGCAAAACAAATTGTTTTTAACTTGTAAACACCACATCTAAAAAAGAGACCCGGTCTTAAAGTGGTTAATGACTGTGTGGAGTTATCTTGAGGGGACAGCAAATTTACACTGTTATACAAGCTGTACACTCACTACTTTACATTGTAGCAAAGTGTAATTTCTTCAGTGTTACATAGTAGGTGAGGTTAAAAAAAACACAAGTCCATCAAGTTCAACCTATGTGTGTGATTATATGTCAGTATTATGTTGTATATCCCTGTATGTTCCGCTTGTTCAGGTGCTTATTTAATGTTTTTTGAAACTATTGATGCCCCCTGTTGAAACCACCACCTCTGGAAGGGAATACCACATCCTTGCCACTCTTACAGTAAAGAACCCTCCACGCAATTTAAGGTTAAACCTCTTTCCTTCTAATTTTAGTAAGTGGCCACGTATCTTATTAAACTCCTTTCCGCGAAAAAGTTTTATCCCTATTGTGGGGTCACCAGTATGGTATTTGTAAATTGAAATCATATCCCCTCTCAAGTGTCTCTTCTCCAGAGAGAATAAGTCCAGTGCTCGCAACCTTTCTTCATAACTAATATCCTCCAGACCCTTTATTAGCTTTGTTACCCTTCTTTGTACTCACTCCATTTCCAGTACATCCTTCCTGAGGACTGGTGCCCAGAACTGGACAGCATACTCCAGGTGAGGCCGGACCAAAGTCTTGTAGAGTGAGAGAATTATCACTTTATCCCTGGAGTTAATCCCCTTTTTAATGCATGCCAATATTCTGTTTACTTTGTTAGCAGCAGCTTGCATGCCATTGCTGAGCCTATCATCTACTAGGACCCCCAGGTCCTTTTCCATCCTAGATTCCCCCAGAGATTCACCCCCTAGTGAGTAGATTGCATTCATATTTTTGCCACCCAAATGCATTATTTTACATTAAACGTCACTTGCCATGTAGTTGCCCACCCCATTAATTTGTTCTGATCTTCTTGCAAGGTTACCACATCCCGCGGAGAAGTTATTGCCCTGCTTAGCGTCATCTGCAAATACAGAGATTGAGCGGTTTACCCCATCGTCAAGGTCGTTTATGAACAAATTAAACAGGATTGGTCCCAGCACAGAACCCTAGGGGACCCCACTTCCCACCCCTGACCATTCAGAGTATTCCCCATTTATCACCACCCTCTGAACTCGCCCTTGTAGCCAGATTTCAATCACCCTCTGGTCCATGCCAATGGACCTTACTTTGTACAGTAAACGTTTAAGGGGAACTGTGTCAAATGCTTTAGCAAAATCCATATATACCACATCTACGGGCCTTCCTTTATCTAGATGGCAGCTCACCTCCTCATAGAAGGTTAATAGATTGGTTTGGCAAGAACGATTCTGCATGAATCCATGCGGATTACTGCTAATGATACCGTTTTCATTACTAAAATCTTGTATATAGCCCTTATCATCCCCTCCAAGAGCTTGCATACTATTGATGTTAGGCTAACTGGTCTGTAATTCCCAGGGATGTATTTTGGCCCTTTTTTAAATGTTGGTGCTACATTGGCTTTTCTCCAATCAGCTGGTACCATTCCAGTCAGTAGACCATCAGTAAAAATTAGGAAAAATGGTCTGGCATTTACTTGACTGAGTACCCCAAGTACCCTTGGGTGCAAGCTATCTGGTCCCGGTGATTTATTAATGTTAAGTTTTCCAAGTCTATTTCTAATTCTGTCCTCTGTTAGCCATGAGGGTGCTTCCTGTGATGTGTAATGAGGACAGACACTGCAGTTTTGGTTACTGAAGCCCCCCCCCCCCCCCCGATTCCCTCGTGAAGACTGAGGAGAAGAATAAATTCAATACCTCACCATCTCCCATCCTTTGTAACCAGATGTCCTTTCTCACTCTTTATGGGGCCAATATGGTGTGTCCTCCCTTTTTTACTGTTTATATACTTAAAGAATTTCTTGGGATTTTTTTTGCTCTCCTCCGCTATGCGTCTTTCGTGTTGTACCTTAGCCGCCCTAATTGCACCCTTACATATCTTGTTGCATTCTTTGTAAAGTCTGAATGCTGATGATCCCTCAGCCTTGTATTTTTTGAAGGCCTTCTCTTTTGCTTTAATATGCATTTTTACATTAGAGTTAAGCCATCCAGGACTTTTGTTCGCTCTTCTAAATTTATTTCCCAATGGGATGCACTAGCTAATGCCCTTATTTAATATGCTCGTAAAAAAAACCCATCTCTCCTCCGTGTTCTTTGTTTCTAAGATTTTTTCCCAATTTATATCTTATAGCAAGGTTCGTAGTTTAGGGAAGTTGGCCCTTTTCAAATTCAGTGTCTTTGTGTTCCCCTTGTGTTTCCTATTTGTGTGATTTATACTGAAGCCAATTGAACTGTGATCACTCTTTCCTAAATTGCCCCTTGTTTCCACATCAGTGATCAGGTCTGTATTGTTGGTAATCAGTAGATCTAGTAACGCCTTGTTTCTAGTTGGTGCGTCCACCATCCGACCCATGAAATTGTCCTGCAAGACATTTAGGAACTGGCGAGCCTTAGACAAATGCGTATAAAAAATAAAATCC
The DNA here is from genome assembly GCF_042186555.1 of Aquarana catesbeiana. Taxonomy (NCBI): domain Eukaryota; kingdom Metazoa; phylum Chordata; class Amphibia; order Anura; family Ranidae; genus Aquarana; species Aquarana catesbeiana. The sequence goes on from NC_133331.1 coordinate 88,136,328, forward strand.
CCCATTATGATAACACTTCCCATCCTTGCTGCTAATCCAAATTGCGATAGAAGGTCTGTCTCCCCTTCCTCCCTCAGGTTATGGGGCCTATAGTATACTCCCAGTATTATTTTCCCCTTAGCTTGATCCTTTTGGAGCTCTACCCATAAGGTTTCCACCTCCTCCCTAGCTCCCTTATTGATGTCGTCTCTCACATTCACTTGTACATTATTCTTGATATATAGGCATATCCCTCCCCCCTTTTTTACCCTCTCTATCCTTGCGATAAAGGGAATATTCTTGAACGGTTGCCAGCCAATTATGAGAGCTGTTGAACCAGGTCTCTGAAATTCCCACAAAATCTAAATCCTCCTCGTTCAACAGTATCTCTAGTTCACCCATCTTGTCTGCCAGGCTCCTGGCATTGGTGAACATGCCACGTAGTTTAGACCGGTCACATACTGTCCTCTTATTGGGTGTTCCGAGATTGCAAATAGGACTTGTTACTATACTTAACTTGGGTTTATGTGCTTTAGTCAACCTACCACTAATGCCCCCAATACTACCCTCTGGAATATGTTCACTGCTGACCATCTCTACCTCTGGACCCTCCCCCTCGTCGCCTAGTTTAAAAACCCCTCTAACTTTTTGGCCATCTTCACTCCCAGCAGATCTGCACCCTCCTCATTTAGGTACAGTCCGTCCCTTCTATAGAACTGGTGACTGACTGAGAAGTCGGCCCAGTTCTCCAGGAACCCAAACCCCTCCTTACTACACCAGCTCCACAGCCACTTGTTTACTTCCCTAATCTCCTTCTGCCTTTCTGGTGTGGCTCGAGGTACCGGTAGTATTCCTAAGAATACTGCCTTGGAGGTCCTTTTCCTCAATTTAGCTCCTAAGTCCCTAAAATCGTTCTTTAGGACATTCCATCTGCCTCTGATTTTGTCATTGGTGCCAACGTGCACCATGACAGCCGGGTCTTCTCCAGCCCCTCCCACTAATCTGTCCATCAGATCCGTGATGTGCCGAACCCGAGCACCCGGTAGACAACATACAGTTCGACGCTTCAGGTCGTTGTTACAGATTGTCTTGAGTCCCCTACACCAGTATTTGTCTATCCTTTCCCTTCGCTTTCCCCCCACTCACACTGGAGGAGTTTTTCCCCTGGCAGCTACGAGAGTCCCTCAGCCCCAGCAGTGCTGGTCCCTGACCTGTTTCACCAATGTCACTCAATGGAGCATACTTATTGGGATGCTCCAGTCCAGAATAGGCCTCCCTGGCACTTCCCCCTCTATCCTTCCTGACTGTCACCCATCTACTCATTTCTAGTGCCTGCACCTCTTTGTCTCTGCCCGCCTCTGTGCTGACCTCTGTTGGATACGTTCCCGGCTCTCCTTTAGTATGCAGGGTCTTCTCAATGCTGACAGTTGCTTCCCTAGATTCAGAACCTGAACTTCCAGGAAAACAATGTGCTTACATTTTGCATAGCAGTATTCTACCTCGATCAGATGATCAAGGAACGCATGCATGCCACAAGATGTACACTGAGTCCCATCTCCACACCCGCCGGACATCGTGCCAACTAATTTAATGAGGATTGGTGATTATACCCTGTCCACATTACCCAACAACTAGCTTCCTGACACTAATACTCAAGAAGACAATACACAGGTACTCGCCGCCCACGTGCACTTGCAATACACAGGTAGACACAATATACACACACACACACTTCTCAGACAACACTCAGGTACTCACAATACTCAGGTACTCAATACAGCCCATGTGTACCCGCAGCACTTGTGTACAAACAATACACAGGTACACACACACACTACACAGGTACTTTGACCCCTGTTACAAGCTCCTGTTTTGAACTCTGGTTTTTAACTCACCACTTAGTCCAGTTCCACTTGGTCTAAGTTCCAGCAAGCAAAAAGGTAGCAGGCTCAAAATGAGTTCTACAGAAAGTTATATAGGCCTCAAGCACCTTTGACCAATTAACCTCTACCCTTAATTAGTAGGCTGAAGGAAGGAAATTAAAAAAAAAAAAGGCTGTTTAAAAAGTGACAGAAAAGGTGTTAAAAAAGCTGCAAGGAAAAAAATCCAAAAAGAACATAAAAATGCAACACAGCAATCACCAGCAGTCAAAAACAAAACTTGTTCATACTCTCCACTCAAGGTTCCCACAGTTCAACTTCCAAACAGCAAGTCGTCACATGAAAACATAAAATATTTACAAAAATGTGAGGGGTGTACTCACTTTTGTGAGATACTTTTTATGCATGTCAAGCACCAAGATTAAAGTAGAACTCCAAACAAAACACTCAAAGCAGTATTAAACCCTAACACAAACATTTAGTATATTGCAGCTTACCAATTCCTGGATGTTATGGCTGCATTCATTTTCTTTTTTTAGGCTTACTTTTATTTTTGCCTGGTGATTTGGCTAATAGGTCTGTTTTTCAACAGAACCATCTCTCCCTCAAATGTATCAGATAAGAGTGTTGACACAAAACAACAATCTTACAATGTTCAGCTTTTATTTATTCATGTAAAACATGTATCCTAAAAGAAAAGAGAATGTTGCTGTATCTGCAGTGTGAGCTGGAGTTTGGTCCCAATTTGTAGGTGTATATCTAAATTTGCTAGTCCATCTAACACTCCCCTCCTCCCAGACTGACAATGCTGCTGTCCAAAGGTGCCCCTGTGCTCCTTCATCCAGAGTGGAGGCAGTCTAATACAGGAGGAGTGTTACTGGCCAGATCACCAGGTAAAAACAGAGGGGGGAAAGCCTAAAAAAATAAAAATAATTGTGTTACCACATCTAAGGATTGGTAAGCTGCAATACCACTTTAAGAATCTTTACATTTGGTGCTGCTGTATTTACAATAAATTAGTGTTATTTCCTTCAGGTCCTTTTCTATCCTGCATCCACCTTGGTGTACCCAAGTGAACGTTGGCTAATGACCTGGACCTGGCTTTCAAGTGATGCTGCTAATAACTGGCATACTGACTATGGATCCCAACTCTTGCACTGAAATTGTAATCATGTGCCAATGAGTTAGTGAAAGGCAGATGTCTCAATGCACATTCTCAGAATGGAATGGAACAGTCAGAATCTGGGGCAGCTGTGTGTCGCAACCGATCAGCAGCTATCTTTAATTTTCAAAGCTTAACTGATCAAGCTGAAGATAAGGTTACTATGCACAGCTGCCCCAGATTCAATCTGCTATAGTTTTAGTAAATCCCCCCCTATGGGAAGCTATAGGCACCCAAGTGATGACAGATTTTTCCATTGTTACAGGCTCATGGCACTGGTTTCCTACCAACAAGTGAGGCAGTGTGATGACAGATACGTGCAGTCCCTCTTAACAACCCCATTTTTTAGGAAAACTGGAAAACCCCTTTAACATAATATCTTAAACCCAGTTCTTACAAAAGAGCTGTAATAGTCATATGTGTTCAATCTTCAACATGTGTTTAGCAACAGCAATTTATGATGCTTTTTTTATTTTTTTGGAAGCTTGCTAACATAGTATATTTGTTAGTCAGTATTTAAAAACCGCCTCAGGGTCTTGTCAAATCATTACCTAGGGCCCCAGAAAACATAGAAAAAAAAGATGATTGTTTTGGTATGTGAAATGCAGCAGTAAAGTGAGTGACTCATTCAAGAAATTCTCAGGATCATGAAATAACACATGAATGCAGATGTACACAATTTACACAGATACTTCTGTATTTAGTCAAGGTAGTTTATCAAAGGGGCAATGATTTCTGCCCCCTCTACTACCCTACAGCACTCTCATGATCAGATATTTTACTAATGATTTATGAGCTAGAACGAAAAAATGTGAACAATCCCCATACTAGGATAATTAAACATCAACTATATAGTTTATGGTGTGTTATAATACTTTACAACATACAATAACATTACAGTACAGCACTGTGCAAGTTTTAGACAGGTGTGAAGAAATGCTTTCAAAAATATTGATTTTAATTGTTTATTTTTATCATTTTACAATATGAAAAGTGAGCGAACAGAAGAAAAATCTAAATCAAATCAATATTTGGTGTGACTACCCTTTGGTTTTAAACTAGCATCAATTCTTACACTTGCACTGTACACTTTCAAAAGTTATTGATTTTGTAGGATTAAAGTCAGGTGAATAATTAACCAATTATACCAAGCAGGGGCCAATAATCATCAATTTCATATTTAGGTTGAAACACAGTCATTAACTGAAACAGAATAGCTGTGTAGGAGTACTAAAACTGGGTGAGGAACAGACAAACTCTGCGGTGAGGTTGTGGAAGACCGTTTCAAGTCAAAGGTCATACAGCATGGCAAGACTGAGCACAGACACATCATTATACTGCATCTACAAGGTCTCTCAAAGCCAAGGACTGGGGTTCCAAGGTGTGCTGTTAAAGCTCTTTTGAAGAAGCACAAAGAAACGGGCAACACTGAGACAGTGCATGCTTGACATAGACAGCGGGACTCGGTCCCCGCGTCATCGGATTTGACTGATAGCAGAGGGAGCCAAGCGGTCCCGCTAGTAATCTGTACAGTGAGGAGAGAGACAGCGTAGGGATCTGCTGCACATCCCTGGATCAGGTGGGCTCAGATTATAAAAAAAAAAAGGGGGGGGTCTGGGGGGCAGCTGCAGCACAAAAGGTTTGCCACCTTAATGCATAGAATGCATTATGGTGAAAAACCTTAAGGCTTTAGAACCACTTTAACAACTATCTTCAGTGTAAAGAAGAACAAGGAGTCTCTGTTAAAAAAAAAAAAAAAAAAAAAGAAGAACAAGGAGACCTGGAAGTGATGGCTTGGCCCCACAGAGCCCTGATCTCAACATAATCTAGTCTGTCTCGGATTACATGAAGAGACAGAAGGATTTCAGGCAGCCTACATCCACAGTAGATCTGTGGTTAGTTCTCCAAGATGTTTGGAGCAACCTACCTGCTGCGTTCTTTCAAAAACTGTGTGCACGTGTATCTAGAAGAATTGATGCGGTTTTGATGGCAAAGGGTGGTCACGCCAAATATTGATTTGATTTGGATTTCTCTTCTGTTCATTTCCATTTTATTAATTGATAAAAATAAACCATTAACACTTCTATTTCTGAAAACATTCTTAATTCACAGCATCTTTTCACACCTGCCTAAAGCTTTTGCACAGTTGTGTATGTTGCCCAATAATTAAAATGAATGAGATCTGCAAGTATTCATTATCTCTGGCTTTTGCTAGCAGCATATGTAAAGCCAAAACTTTTTTTTACATTGGGTAGGGAAGCATTAAGACCCCTGTCAGTTTTTCTTTGTCATTTATGTCCCATTGGAGGGATTCTCCTCCACTTCCTGTCTTGTAGAGGGAGAGACCCTTGGTAGGACAGTTGTTCCCAGGAACAGGTTCCCCTATTGGAAGATTCCCATTACATTCTCTCTCTGGTGACAAGTGAAGATTTTGGAGGATCTTCATTCTCTTCACTAGTCACAACAGCAGTGGATTTTCCATAACTTTCAGGCCCAGTGACAGTAGTCACCAGGACAAACAGAAAGGATGAATCTCACCAGCAAGGGCACAGACAGCAATAAAAACCTGACAGAGGTTCTAACCCCACACCACTCCATAACTAAAAAAATAGTTTTAGCTTTAGGTAAAATGTAACCTTTCCTCCATAAGTAAAAGATCCTTCCAATGGAGGTGTTGTTATTCACACACTTCTAATCCTGAACTTATCTTGAATGCTGTATCCACACATATCCAAACTTCAAAAGTACTTTCGCTGGCCCATGGACCTACTAAGTGGTTCCAAGTCACCTCCAAGTTTGCAATACATAATATATCCCATAGGGCGATTTGGTTGTTTCTGCCACCAACTAAGAGGCACCAGAACTGCTTTGTAGGGTGCAAAGTGTCGTGCTCAACTTTCCTTACATGGCATTGCTTGTGGCTTCTGGGGGGGAGCAGTCTCCACAGTTGTCAGATAGGGGGAGATTTACTAAAACTGGAGAGTGCAAATTCTGGTGCACCTCTGCATGGAAACCAATCAGCTTCCAGGTTTTATTGTCAAAGTTTAATTGAGCAAGCTGAAGTTAGAAGCCGATTGGCTATCATGCATAGCTGTACCAGATTCTGAGTGCCTCAGTTTTAGTACATCTCTTCCACAGTGCCTACTACCAATGCGGGGGGCAGTTTACTGAATTATCCCCGAGTACAGATATACTTTAAGAGTGATTTCCAACAAAATTGAAAAGTTACTTACTTGTTTAGCAGGTATATTGTTTTGAGGATCCGGGGAGCCAATATACTTTGGAGAATTGTCGAGGCTTAGGGATTCTGAGGAAGGCAAGTCCATTGCTGCTTGAATCCAAGCTTTCTTGCTTAAAAAAAAAAAAAATTATACAATTAACATCCTTAAAGTATAAAAAGTTGGCCATACAAGGAGCAAATTTTACCAGTTTCAGAAAAACTGGAAAAAAATCAAGCCATGGGTTGCCCAGTTAGCACCACTCCGCCTGTCATCTTTTTATCAAAGGAGGCAAGCAAAAACTGCTGTCTGGCCAAACAGTGACTGCAACCAATCAGCTACAGGCCTGTTCTAGTATTCATGGATGCCAGCCGTCAGAATAAGTCGGCTTGGGTGATTCCTCCATCAATGGCGTTTATCGTGGATGAAGGCATCAATAGATTTCTCTTATTCAAGCTGCGGGTCTGAATGAGAGAAACCTGCGAGTGTATGGGCAGCTCAACACTACCAAACATTTTTGTATGGTTCTAACAACCATGTACGTAAGAACTAAGGCTAGGACCACCTGTGATTCTCAGCTTGCTGTGGTACTACAAATTCCAGCATGGTAAGTTCTAGATTCTAGGTCATGGTAATCAGATTAGCTTGTGCCCTCATGCTCTTGTGGCACTACATGTCTCAGCACACCCTGCTAGGTAGAGAGCAGCATTCTCCAATAACACTTGTAGTACAATGCAGCTTTTGGAAGTACATTTACACTTCCAATACACAAACTACCCGTGGGAACTAGTAATTTGAAGCCTTCTTCCCTGTAATAAAATACCCGACCACTAAGAAACCTTCTAACCTGGTTCTAAGAAACATTACCAATCACACCTCTGCCTTCTGCAGCCATGCCCACTAGTTGGGAACAGCAAACCTTTTGTACTGCTCAAGTCAGCCAATCAGAGACCTGGATCTATGAGCCTAGTGTTGCAGGGAATGCTCAGAAAGAACGACTGACTGTTAGCGTTTAGTAATCTCCACAAGAATTCCTTCAACTCTTAGTTCAGAAAACAGTTACCCTCCTATTGATGTTAAAGTCATGTAGCACACTGAGGGGTGAATTTATTAAAAGCTGTTCACAGTAAATAATAGTGAAATAAGCGAACCTGTGATTTTTTCTTGTGCTGTCAAAAATCCTGTTTTCTTCACACTGGTTCAAAGCTCTGCAATGCATCACCAGATGTGCGGTTGTATTATATGCTTGTATTGTACCTTATGCACATTAACATACAGTGCATTAGGGCAGCCCATTCATTTTGATTTGGCTGTTAATGCAACGCATGCCAGGCCCCACACTGTCATCCTCCTCTCAAGTATTTTGGAAGCCGGCTCTGTCTATTATAGATTCTTGCAGCTGCCCGCCCACGCCCACACACACACACACACACACACACACACACACACACACACGCACACACACACGCGCACGCACGCACGCACGCCGCATTATCAGGAGGCCAGCCGCAGGAACCAGAAAAAGACAGCTGCCACCCTGTTGACGCGTTGAAGCACATGCACTGTACAGAACCCCTGTGATGGGGTGTGATGAACCTCATGGAATGTGTGATGGGCATGCCTGGTGGCTGCGTGACATCACCTAGACGAGAATCCCAGAAGAGCAGGGAGGGGTCCCCGAAAAAGGCAATACCTAAATAAATGTGCAATTGTGGAAAAAGGAGAGAGGTGGGACTGAAATGATGGAGAGGGGGTGGGGAGGGTGAAGGTCTGCTTTAAAGTGGCAGTAAGCCCTGGAATTTTATTTTTACCCACAGGTAAGCTTATAATAAAGCTCATCTGTAGGTAAAATTAAAATCTTCTAAATGCACACCACTTAGAAGATATTCTTGCGAGCAGCAGCCGGTGACATCACCTGCGCATGCGCTCTGAAGGAACAGCATACCCATGCCGTTCCTTCAGAGCTATGTGCTGCGGCTGAGACTAATGCGCATATGCGCTGGACTTACATCATTGTGGCTCAGGCAGACGCCCCTACGAACCCAGAGGGAAGAGCGGGTGAAGATGGAAGCCTCTGCAGTGGTGACAGCACCGCTGGAGGGCTTCGTCTTAAGGTAAGTCTTTCATAATGTGCTAGCTACCCTGTTTCCCCTAAAATAAGACCTAGCGTGATTGTTGGCGATGGCTTCAATATAAGCCCTACCCCCCAAATAAGCACTAGTTAAAGTCCTTGTAGGTCTTATTTTCAGGGAAACAGGGTAGGGCTTATTTGGAGGGTAGGGCTTATATTGCAGCCATCACCGACAATAACGCTAGGTCTTATTTTAGGGGAAACAGGGTAGCACGTAATGATAATGCTAGGGTTGCCACCTCATCCCTTTAAACCCGAACACATATGAATTACGCAGGTTCTGAGGGTAATATAATGCAGATAAGGCACCAAGTGAGTTTAATTACCACCTTAATCAGCCACAGATCCTGTGTAATTAATATGTGTTCGGATTTAAAGGGATGGGGTGGCAACGCTAGATAATGCCTTGCAGATGAAAACTTTTTTTTTTTTTTTTTTTACAGTTTACTACAGCTTTAACCACTTGCCGACCGCCGTCAGCACATATACGTCGGCAAAATGGCACAGCTGAGCAAAGTAACGTACCTGTATGTTACTTTAAATTTCCCGCCGTGCACGCGCCTGCCGCGAGCTCCGTGACCGTGGGACCTGTGGACTCGATCGCCGCTGGGATACCTGCGATCATGTCATGGAGCTGAAAGAACGGGGAGATGCTGATGTAAACAGCATCTTCCTGTTCTGCTTAGTGACAGGACACTGATCGTCTGCTCCCTGTCATCAGGGGGCAGCGATCAGTGTCGTGTCACTGCTAGCCCATCCCCCAGACAGTTAGAATCACTGCCCAGGACACACTTAACCCCTCCCCGCCTCCTAGTGCTTAACCCCTTTGCTGCCAGTGACATTTTTACAGTAATCAATGCAATTTTATAGCATTGATCGCTGTAAAAATGCCAATGGTCCCAAAAATGTGTCGAAATTGTCCGATGTGTCCGCAATAATGTCGCAGTCATGATAAAAATCACGGATTGCCGCCATTACTAGTAAAAAAAAAAAAATAATAAAAATGCCATAAAACGATCCCCTATTTTGTAGACGCTATAACTTTTACGCAAACAAATCAATAAACGCTTATTGCAATTTTTTACCAAAAATATGTCGAAGAATACGTATCAGCCCAAACTGAGGGGGAAAAAAAATGTTTTTTATATTTTTTGGGGGGATATTTATTATAGCAAAAAGTAAAAAATAATGCGTTTTTTTCAAAATTGTCACTTTTTTTTGTTTATAGCGCAAAAAATAAAAACCGCAGAAGTGATCAAATACCACCAAAAGAAAGCTCTATTTGTGGGAAAAAAAAAGGATGTCAATTTTATTTGGGAGCCACTTCGCACGACTGCGCAATTGTCAGTTAAAGCGACGCAGTGCCGGAATCTCAAAAAGTGCTCTTGTCAGGAAGGGGGTAAATTCTTCCGGGGCTGAAGTGGTTAAAGGCTAATTCCACCTTGTGGACCATGTTGCACCCAGATTTAGAGTCTAACATGTAACATGGTTGCAAACAGATGCCACCAACTCTCAAACTGCTCCTTCTGACCGCATGCAAGAGTTTTTCTACTCTGCAGCAGCTGTTACTTTTGAATTTTGCATGGATGTGCAGCACAGCCACATCAGCTCTGTGAATAAATAAACGACAAGTCTTATCTGCCACCACGGCGGATGGACTTGTATTTTTTAATAGAATACACGTGTGTCCGAACACAGGGAGTGCATCCCTGGTGGTGATCTACACATTTGTAGTCTATTGATACTCCCTCCAGTTCTCTATCTGAAAGTCAGGTATGGACAGCTGGAGGAAGAGTGTGCAGGAGCCTGGCCACATAAGGAAGGTGCAATGCTTTGCAGGTTCAATAAAATAATAATAATAAATGCATTTTGCTGCAAATATGTGTGCATTATTATTATTATTATTGCAAAATTGAACATTAGTATGCCTTTCACTTTCAATATGTTGAAAGCTAATACAAACTTTTGCAAAAAAAAAATAATAATAAATGCATTTTTGCTGCAAATATATGTTCATTATTATTATTTTTTTGCAAAAGTTTGCATTAGCTTTCAAAACATTAAAAGTGAACACAGGTATACTAACATTCACTTTGCAAAGTGAACAGCATCTCCAACTTTAGCAAAGCAATCTCATATATGTATAGTATATATACACCCAGACTAACCCATACCACTGACTCCCTCCTTTGTTATGTCTCTCATATCACTTTCTTTCCATGCAATATAACACACAGCACAGTCCATCACCTCCTTGTTATTATTAGTAGAACTCCACACAGCTCCCAACTCCTTCCTCCGTGTGCTCTTCTGCTTACACTTCCTGATTGTGTGCTGCTGGTCACATGACCCACCTTCATCCAATCAACAACCCTGATCGTTCTCTCGGAATTTGGATACTATGAACGGAGATTGTTACTCGGCTCCGAAACTAACCAAGAAAATGTCCGCCTCCAAAGCGGCGACAACTTTGTCTTCCTGTACCAGACTGTATTCCATAGCTCCCAACTGTCCCTGATTTCAAGGGACTTTCCCTGTTTCCCAGCGCTAAACCTTTCATCCAATTTCTAAATTGGTGCATTTGTAAAATTTAAAAGCCAATATAAAGGAATAGTAGTGGTAAAAAAAAGCCCCTGTGGATTTAATTAACCTTTTTTTTGTTAATTCACCTTTAAGGGGGTGTGACAAGGGGCGTGTCCTATGCCTACATACATTTGCCAGTAGGTGTCGCTCTTTCCCATCTCAAAATGTTGGGAGGTATGGTATTCGGTAAGGATGAGCTCCGGCGTGTTCGCACACTCCGCGTGCCGAGCCCGCCAGGAAGTCAGTACGGCGCTGCGCTAATTACAGGCAGTGAGACATTTCTCTGCAGCCGCACATCGGGACAATGTCTCACTGCCTGTGATTAGCGCAGCGCCGTGCTGACTTCCTGGCGGGCTCGGCACGCGGAGTGTGCGAACACGCCGGAGCTCATCCTTAGTATTCCGTAACCGCTGTTGTGACCAAACACCAATTCCTCCAAATCAGCAATTACTTATGGTTTAACCACTTCCATACAGGGCATTTTCACCCCCTTCCTGCCCAAGCCAATTTTCAGCTTTCAGCGCTGTCACACTTTGAATAACAATTCATACAACACTGTACCCAAATGAAATTTTTATCATTTTTTCCCCACTAATAGAGCTTTCTTTTAGTGGTATTTGATCACATCTGCGATTTTTATTTTTAGCGCTATAAACAAAACAAGAGTGACAAGTTTGAAAAAAACACAATATTTTTTACTTTTTGCTATAATAAATATCCAAATTTTTTTTTTTAAACAAATTTTTTCCTCAGTTTAGGCCAATACATATTCTTCTACATATTTTTGGTAAAAAAATATCGCAATAAGCATATATTTATTGGTTTGCGCAAAAGTTATAGCGTCTACAAAATAAGGGGATAGATTTATAGCATTTTTATTATTATTTTTTTTTTACTAGTAATTGCGGCGATCTGCGATTTTTATCGTGACTACGATATTGTGGCAGACACATCGGACAATTCTGACACATTTTTGGGGCCATTCACATTTATACAGCGATCCGTGCTATAAAAATGCATTGATTACTGTATAAATGTGACTGGCAATGAAGGGGTTAACCAGGAGGGGGCGCTATAGGGTTAATCGTGTTGCTAGGGAGTGATTCTAACTGTGGGGGGTGGGGACTCACAAGGGGAGGAGACCGATCGGTGTTCCTCTGTACAAGGAACACACCATCGGTCTCCTCCCATCTGACAGGACATGGATCTGTGTGTTTACACACACAGATCCACAGTCCTGCTCGGTTCCCGGGCAATCGCGGCTGCCCGGCCGCCGGGCACGCGCACGGGGACCGGAGCAATGCGGCGGGTGCGCGCGCCCCCTGGGCTGCCTGGAAGGCGGCCCAGAACAACAGCTGCACCGTCCCGCCATCATATGACGGCGGGCGGGCGGGCAGCAAGTGGTTAAAGAAGTAACATGGTTCGAGTTGCCTATTTTGTGAGGACACTGGCAATACAAATGAAAAAAAAATGAAAAAAACGACGTGGGGGTCACGTCAATTTTTTTTTTTGCTTACGGACCGCCTACCGCAGTTTTACGTCAGCTGTTTGAAGGGGGATATCGTTGTTATGGCAGCAGCTAGCTGCCATAACCCCAGTATCCCCTTCTTCCCTTCTTCAGTGGGCGGTCCGCTACAAGATAAAAGTGGTCTCTGCGGCGGATTCGCCGCAAGATCACTTTTATCGGTGGCGGGAGAGGGCCGCCCCCCTCCCACCGCAATCCGGTGCCCTCCGCCGTTTACCGGAGCTGTCGGCAGCGGTGGAAGTGATTGCGTCCTGTCAGTAGCTGGGTATGGAGACGAGTAAGGGGAAAATGGCCCCCACCCATCTCTATATAATTGCTGGGCGGAAGCGGCGCCAAAACGTCACTTCCGCCCACAGCTCTTAAATGGCCATTTTTTTAAATAATTTTTTTAAATGACAAATTTTTTTTTTTTTTTTTTATTGCATTTTAGTTTAAATATGAGATCTGAGGTCTTTTTGACCCCAGATTTCAGATTTAAGAGGTCCTGCCATGCTTTTTTCTATTACAAAGGATGTTTACATGTAATGTATTATGAATAAAAGTGACGATTTTTTTTTCCAAAAAATTAGTGTAAAAATAAAAAAAAAAAAAAAAAAAAAAAAAAAGGTAAAATAAATTAGACAAAAAAAAAATTTTAAACACTCCTGTCCTGACGAGCTCTCGTGCAGAAGCGATCGCATATGTGAATAGCGCCTGCATATGAACGGTGTTCAAACCACACATGTGAGGTATCACCATGATTGGTGGAGCGAGAGCCCTAGACCCTCTCTGTAACTTAAAACATGTAACCCGTAGAATTTTTTAAACGTCGCCTATGGAGATTTTTAAGGGTAAAAGTTTGTCCCCATTTAACGAGCGGGCGCAATTTTGAAGAGTGACATGTTGGGTATCCATTTACTCGGCGTAACATTATCTTTCACAATATAAAAAAAATTGGGCTAACTTTACTGTTGTCTTATTTTTTTATTCAAAAAAGTGTATTTTTTCCAAAAAAAAGTGTAAGACCGCTGCGCAAATACGGTGTGACAGAAAGTGTTGCAACGACCGCCATTTTATTCTCTAGGGTGTTAGAAAAAAAATGTATAATGTTTGGGGGTTCTAAGTAATTTTCTATAAAAAGAAACTGTTTTTAACTTGTAAACAACAAATCTCAGATAGAGGCTTGGTCCTTAATTGGTTAAATGGCGTAGGGTCCCCCCCAAAATCTTTAACAGACCCTTATCCGAGCATGCACTCTGGCAGGTCAGGAAAAGGGGGGGACAAGTGAGCGCCCCCCCCCCCCCGAACCATACCAGGCCACATGCACCCCTCCACCACCCCAAAGCACCTTATCCCCATGTTGGGACAAGGGCCTCTTCCTGACAACCCTGGGCTGTGGTTGTCGGGGTCTGCGGCAGTGTTGCCAACCACCCGTAGATTTATGGGCAGCCCGTAAAAACAGGGCAATTTTCTCCAGCCCGTAAAAGCCCGTAGTAGGAGAAAAGTGGCAGTAAAAATTGGTGACCATGCGCAGTTCCAGAAATCGGCGAGAAGATCTGATCTTGAGCCGAGTCGGACCACGAGTCCTGCCTCTGCCCGCTGGCACGCGATGATGATGTCAGCGCATTTTTATTTTCTGCCACACCGCCAACAGACTTTAAACAGGCAGGAGCCGAGCGGGCAGATGAAGGAGCTTCGTGGTGGAGTGGACAGCAGCGCGAAGTTGAAGGAGGGACTGTGTGGTGGAGTCGGACCCCTGCCCTGAGCCCGTGGCCACCTGCCCAGTACAGACACAGTGCCCTGGTGTTGGATGGTGAGCACTGAGTGGTTGTGCAGATTGCACAAAGAGGTCGGGGACTGCGACCCAGGAGTCGGGACGCAGTGCTCTGCTGTTCAGTATACTCACTCGAGTTTGGAGGGGGAGTGGGATAATGAGAGAGACAGACAAAGCGACTCAGTCAGTCTCAGGGAGAGACAGTCAGACGGGGCCAGGGCCCAGCCTGGGGGAGTATATGAGACTGAGAGTTAGCGATTCAGTCTCAGAGAGACAGGCAGGCCGCAGCTGACAATCCCTTCTCAGCACAGGGCAGGCTGATGGTGGAAGTGAACTGCATGATGCACTGCAGCAGCACAGTGAAAGGGGCACAGGAGGAGGACACTGACTGGTGTGGAGCGGTATGGTAATCTGAAGGGAGACAGAGAATCTACCATGTCCACAGTATCTTACCACCTCCTGTACTATGTCCGCAGTCTCTGACCGTCTCCTGTATCCTGTCCGCAGCCTCTGATCATCTCCTGTATCCTGTCCACAGCCTCTGATCATCTTCTGTATCCTGTCCACAGCCTCTGATCATCTCCTGTATCCTGTCTACAGCCTCTGACCATCTCCTGTATCCTGTCCACAGCCTCTGACCATCTCCTGTATCCTGTCCGCAGCCTCTGACCATCTCCTGTATCCTGTCCACAGCCTCTGACCATCTCCTGTATCCTGTCTGCAGCCTCTGACCATCTCCTGTATCCTGTCTGCAGCCTTTGATCATCTCCTGTATCCTGTCTGCAGCCTTTGATCATCTCCTGTATCCTGTCTGCAGTCTCTGACCATCTCCTGTATCCTGTCCGCAGCCTTTGACCATCTCCTGTATCCTGTCCACAGCCTCTGACCATCTCCTGTATCAAGTCTGCAGCCTCTGACCATCTCCTGTAGGATAAAACCCAGAGCCACCAAGCTGGAGCCATCTGACTGAGCCCTACACATTGCACCTGAGAGGAGGTCAGTGACAGCGCTGCCAGGCCAGTCTGAGGTGGGGTCACTGATGTAAGGGGGAAGTGAATACAATAATGTAAAGGGGGCACTGATATAAAGGTTTTTCCCTCTATATTAGTAACTCACCCTTACCTTAGTGTATTCACTCTATGAAAGGGGGTCTCTGGTCACCAGAGTGCCCCCCACATCAGAGTTTCTAGCGTTCTCCTTTACATCAGAGTCTGCAAGATTCCCCCTTACAGTGCAAGGGGGAACTCAGTCTGCGGACCCTGATGTTAGTGGGAACTCTAATATAAAGGGAATACAGTGGACTCTGATATAAGGTGGTCTTTGGTCACCAGAGCCTCCCTTTACATCAGAGTTCCACCTTCGATCATGATTTGTAGCGTTCCCCTTTACATAAGAGTTCCCTTCACTGTAAGGGGGAATCCTGCAGACTCTGATGTAAGGGGGAACTCTGTGCTTGCTGGGTTATAGTAACCTGATCTTCATGTCAATGCAGAAATATGTTTTTTTACTTTTGTTTAACTTAAACACATTGCTATTAGCACTAGGTATATGTTTATAGTTTAAATATTGATGTTTGCACTGTTTAGCACTGAAAATGGTCATTTTAGGTACTTTTTTTTGCAGTGTCAGTAAAAAAATGTGGCTCTGTCAGTAAATGTCATCGCCCCCCATTTCCTGGCCTGCCAGGCTGCATGCTTGGATAAGGGTCGGGTATTGATTTTGGTGGGGAACTCCACACCATTTTTTTATTTTTATTTTTGAATGGAGTTTCCCTTAAAATATATACCAGACCCAATGGGCCTGGTATGGATTTTGGGGGGTCCCCCCACCCCGTTTTTTTTCTTAATTCTGTCATGGGGTTTTCCTTAACCACTTCAATACAGGGCACTTTCACCCCCTTCCTGCCCAGACCAATTTTCAGCTTTCAGTGCTCTCACACTTTGAATGACAATTACTCAGTCATGCAACACTTTACCCAAACAAAATTTTTATTTTTTTTTCACACAAATAGAGCTTACTTTTGGTGGTATTTAATCACCACTGGGTCTTTCATTTTTGCGATATAAGTAAAAGAAGAAAAATTAGAAACAAAAACACTTTTTTTAGTTTCTATTATAAAATTTTGCAAATAAGTAATTTTTGTTCCTAAATTTGGGTCAAAATTTATACTGCTACATCTCTTTGGTAAAAATAACCTAAATTAGAGGATATTAATTAGTCTGTGTGAAAGTTATATAGTCTACAAGCTATAGTGAAAATCATAAAAAAATTATCACACCTGATGTACTGATCTCACTTCTTGAGGCCCTGAAAATGCAGGACAGTACAAATACCTCCCAAATGACCCATTTTTGGATGCAGACAGTCCAAAGTATTTAGTAAGAGACATAGAGAGTTTTTTAAAGTTAATTAATTAATTATTATTTTTTTACACAGAATTGTCATAATAACAAGTTATTCCTCACACACACAGCATATGCATACTTCCAATTACACCCCAAAATACAATCTGCTACTCCTCCTGAGTATAGCGATACCACATGTGTGAGACTTTTTCACAGCCTGGCCACATAGAGAAGCCCAACATGCAGGGAGCACCATCAGGCGGCATAAATTACACATCTAATTTTATTCCTACCTATCACATTTTTGAAGGTCCTGGCGCACCAGGACAGCGGAATTACCCACAAAGTGACCCCATTTTGGAAAGAAAACACCCCAACGTATATTCTATGAGGCATGGGTTGCAGATAGATACTCGGGTATTCTAATGGGCTGGAAACAGGTACTCGGTTACTGTGATTGGCTACAGGAGGGAGGAAGTGTTTCTGCTGGCATTGTTTTACAATGTGCCGGTAGGGAAGTGGTTAAAATCCATCCCAGATAGTGTCCCCCTACACCGTTTTTTTCACCAATTTTTTGTAAATTGACATTCTTTTTTTGTACAATAATTTTTTTTAAATTCGGCTCTAAGCGGGGAAGCCTTAACAACCTATTGAGTACCTGAATGGGCGATGTTCAGGCCAAAGGCCAAAGTTATGCTCAGCTCAAAGCGTTCGCCCATTCCTAGTGGTGCCTGAATACTGTAACCCCTCACAGTTACTCTTGCTGGGTGTAGGATTGAGCCCTGCTTTTAAAAAATGTGAAAAAAAATTGAAATTACATGCACCTGTCAAACAGGTGCAGAAAAATTGGGCCTTAGGTGTTGGTGGTGCCTGAACACTGTAACTCCTCACAGTTACTCTTGGTAATGATTAAGCACAACTGTACTGTGTGAAACGCGTCTACAAGACCTGTGTGTACGTGTCCTTTGATGTCATCTTGGTGATCAATTAAAAACATTTTTGAATTTCAATCGATGTGCAGCCATTTCTTCCTTTATTCTATATGATTTGAAATTACATGCACCTATCAAACAGGTGCAGAAAAATTGGGCTTTGGGTGTTAGTGCCCTAAAACAAAAATATTGTTGGAAGATAGCATAATCAAGATTCAGGAATAGGATAGGCAGCATAGGCGGTCTTCAAGAGATCCCAGATCCCTAGCAAATTCAATCAGTTTCATCAGCATCAGGGGCTTGATAGCTGCTGTTGACCCAGGACTGATTTATTTTGATAAAATTCATCCTGTCAATAGAGTATGTGGACAGACATTCTTTTATCCATCACAAAACATCCAGCAGCACTGAATGTCCGTCCAGAAAGCACGCTGGATGCAGGACAGGCCAGTAGCTTGATTTCATATTGAGCAAGTTCTGGACAGTGATCCATCCTCAAGACCCAATAACCCTGTGGATGCTCAGTTGGAAAGGTCTCCAAGTCTGCTCTTGATAATCCTGCACCATATGATGCAGATAATCCTGCACCATATGATGTCGATGGTTGCTTAAACCATAAAGCCCTGGGTGCAGAGGACTAAAGAATTTTTTAAAGGCATTGGTCAGCCGGCTGCCCTCCCCACCACTCTTCTTCTGACCGAACGAATCGTCAGAAACACGTTGTCCAGGAAATGGTAACCTCCCAGTTTCTGGAAAGGTGTTACACAAATTTTTCTTCAAGGCGTCCTGAAGATGTTTCATGCTCACACAATCCTCCTCCTCCTCCTCTTCCTCCTGTGTGTTTGGCGGCCTTGAAGGAATGGTATCTGCATAGGGGGGCCTTGAGAGGAAAGGACGTCCTCCTCTTCCTCCTCCTGTTCTGCCTCAAGTGCCCTGTCCATGATTCCATGAAGTGTGTGCTCCAGCAGGGAGACTAGAGGGATAGTGTCGTTAATGCATGCATTGTCACAGCTACTATCCTTGTGGCCTCCTCAGATGGTGACAGGATAGTGCATGCATCCTTTATCAGCAGCCACTGGCGTGGTGAAGAGAAGCCAAGCTCACCTGGCTGCTGCAGGATTGCCACCGATGCCAGTCTCCAAGGATTGGGGGCTGTGCTGGCTCAAGAACAAAATGGGATGGAGCGTGTGATCGCCTATGCAAGTCGGAGTTTATGCCCTACCAAAGGTAACCCAACCAACTACAGTTCCTTTAAACTCGAGTTGTTAGCGGTAGTCTGGGCCATCACCGAAAAGTTTGCTGAGTACTTAGTAAGTGGTCACGTGGACATATATACTGACAACAATCCTCTTGCCTATCTAGAGACTGCTAAACTGGGGGCCTTGGAGCAACGTTGGGTGGCCCGACTGGCCCGGTTCAATATACCATTCATTACAAGCCAGGACGCTCCAATGGTAATGCCGATGCCCTCTCCTGATTTCCTCTCGATGGGCCTCAGGATGATCCAGATCAACAACTCGAAGAGGATGAGGTTGTTCCCTCCGGGATCCACTGACAAGAGCAACTGGCTTCAATGGCTCTGCAGAGCAACCAAGTTACGCCAACAGGGCCAGAGATTCATACTCCTCGAGAGTGGCTGCAACTCCAGAAGTAAGACCCTGACATTGATCAGCTCATGAGATATTAAGCCAGGAATCGGAAACCAGATTAGCGGGAGCGAAGGAGAAAACTACCCCTTTGGTGGTGAGCACAGGAGAACCCTTTGAATTACTGACCATGGACTTTCTGACAGTGGCTGACACCTCTTCAGGGTATGGCTACTCCTTGGTGTTTGTGGACCACTTCTCTAAGTTCGCCATCGTGGTGCCAACTAAAGATCAGACTGCCGCCGCCACGGCTTAACTGTTCTGGACCCATGTAGTCCAGCCCTACGGGTGCCCCAAACGGATTCTGTCCGACCAAGGGCCGAACTTTGAATCTAGGGTGTTTTCTGAACTGTGCCGTCCTAGTGGTATTCGGAAGTCTCATACAACTCCTTACCACCCCCAGGGAAATGGGGCCTGTGAACACTTTAATCGCACATTGTTGAAATTGATTCGCACATTAGAGCAAGAGCATCGAGAATGTTGGCCGCAGTATGTAGGAGATGTTGTTTGGGCTTACAATCAGACTGTGCATCGAGTCACTGGTTATACTCCCCATTTTCTGATGTTTTGGCGTTGTGGCCATTTACCGGTGGATTTACTCTTGGAAACTCCAGAGCCTATTATGTCAAGGACCCCAGAGGAATGGATCCAAAATCACTGGCACCGTCTGGATCAAACCAAACAGATAGTACTGGGAATGCACCAGGATTTAGCCGAAGAAAGTACTGTTCAATTGTTGCCACTTACACCGGGAGACAGAGTCTTGGTGATGAATCCTAAACACCTGAGGGGCATCAAGCTGGAGCCCAAGTGGGAGCCCTGTCCATATCAAGTCAAGCAACAACCTTTCCCTGGGCGGCCTGTGTATGATCCGGTTTCAGAGAAGCCGGATGGACCTCACAAGAGACTGTATCGTAATCTTCTTCGTCCTTGTGTGTTCAGTGCTGATTCACGAATGGATAATCCTATTCCTGTCTTTCCCCCATGTGCTAGATGGGACAACAGCCAGGAAGTCCTCAACAGTGACTGTGTAACCTGGTACCTGCTCCCTCTGCCGGCAGTAGAGACCTTATCCCTAGCTGGGGGAGATACAGAGAACCAGGCTGCTGCTACTGAATGGGACTTATCTGTGAAGGAGCCAGATGTGCACGATGCCCCCACTCTGGAGGAGGATGAGCCTCTTGTGGAAGAAATAGCACCTACCAATCCTGTTGCCTCAGAGGGAGATAGACATTTGGAAGACCCGGAGCCTCACTTGCCCAAGCGTATTACCAGGGGACTGAAACCTGTCAAGTATTCTGACTATGTGACTTGAACTGTTATGCATTGCTTGTTTTCTTGCTTGCTATATTATTGTACTGTGTTAATTACATCTCCCTGGGTGCATGCAAGGGATTGCAATTCTTAAAGGGGGGGGGGGGGTGTAGGCAGCTGTGGTGCAGGGCAGCCTAGTTGGCTGCAAGAGGTAGTGGGTTAGCAAGTGTATAGTCTCACTTTCCAGCCTATTTGATATGTTTATGTGTACATATGTTCAGAGCTGTTTGGCCTCTATAATTGTCTCCAGCACCATTTTGGAGAAGCCTGGTGTCCTGATAGGACAAGGAAATCTCGGGAGATTTGGTCGGCCATTTTTGGGTATATACTTTATATAAGAAAACCCAGCAATGTTTAGTTTAGTTCACGTGTGTGCATAGACAGGGAGGGAGAACCCGCTTGTCAGGGAGAGTTAGGAGAAGATAGTGAGAGTGTTCCAGCCTGTGAGGGATAGCTCAGGGTTCCTACGGAGTCCTGTATCAGCAATCCTGGTCGGATGAAAGACTCCCCATTGCGGATAATAAATCTGGTGTCCTCGCTGTGAGGGAGGGACAAGCAGATCAGATGCCTATATCCATCTGCTGAAGGAATACCATTGAACCGGGTAATGTGTGTGAATAGCAGCCTCTACAGATACGCACCGTGTGCTTGGGTTTATACTGTGTTAGTCAGTGGAAAGTGCCTATAGTGCTGACGAATATATTTACCGCTTACATCAGAAGTGACTGTGCTGTGTATCTCTGCCTCCAAGCTTGTAGTGAAACTACGTGCCTTACTGCTGTAAATACTCTTTCTACTACCGTCTCTCTGGTAATAAATGCTGCCTGGTTTAGAAAGTCAGTACGTGTGATTCCCTCTGTGAAAACGTTACACTCTACCCCTGTTTACACGCCGCAGAGACCACTTTTATCTGAAAGCGGACCACCCGCTGAAGAAGGGGATACCAGAGTTATGGCAGCTAGCTGCTGCCATAACAATGATATTCCTCTTCAAAGTACTGATGTAAAACTGCGGCGGGCAGTCTGTAAGTGGTTACATCTTGACGTTTTTGGTATCTATTTACTGGGCGCAACATCATATTTTATATTTTCCAAAAAAAAAAATCAAGTATTATATTGTGTTTGTGTGCACTAAAACACATTTAGGTTAATTTTTTCCTGAAAATTTGAATTTGATAAATGGCTGTGCAAATATTGTGTGAGATAAAAAAAATGGAACAGCTACCATTTTATTCTTCAGTGCCTTTGCTTTCAAAAAATATGTAAAGTTTGGGGGTTCTAAGTAATTTGCTAGCAAAAACCTGCAGATTTTGTATGTGTAAAATTTAAATAATTGCCCCTGTAGGCAAGCGGTTAATATAGGTGAATTTGTTGAATTTTTACAAAAGGTAGATGACTATGGTGTGGAGGTATACAAGTGACCTGTCTTCCTGTCACACCTGCCCTTATAAGTGGCCATGCCAACACACACTGCACAGTCATTATTGTAACTATCGGTAAAATGGTCCAAAGCAATCATGTGCAGCCAACACTGAAGCAAGTGCAAGTGTGTTACTGACCGAAATTAAAAGGAAAAAAAGCCTAGAAAAAAAACACATAAATGCAGCCAACACATTTAAGGAATTGTAAACTGTAATATACTATTGTTTTAAGGTTTAATACAGCTTTAACCCCCAATCCTTTTTCCCAACCTTTTACCCCCCCCCCCAACCATAAACCCTAACACCAAGTTTAACCACCTTCAAATCTATTCTTAATCTATTGTAGCAAGATCCCAGGCCTCCTTTATTCTAGTGAGAACCTCCAGGGCCAAGAGCTGCTGACATCCTTCTGTGTAGAGTGGGTTACAAGGCATAGTGGGTGTAATGGAAGATAGATTCATGGGTGCCAGACACTTCCTGAGTGCAAAGAGATTTTATTTCTCTTGAATAGAACCGTGGGAGACAGGGTTAGGGCCAGGACACCCTTAGGAAGTTGCAATGTTAATTGGCAGACTCCAAGACTTCTACAGGTAGACAGCCATGCAAGGAAAGGCATCCAGCAAGACACCACATCTGCATCTGTAGGAATGCTGTCTCCTTTGGCAACAGTCTTAGAACATTTCCTAATACAAGTTGTAACAAATTCCTTTACTTTTCTACAATCACTTCTTGCAGTTTCTCAACCCACTGAGCTCCCAGTCTCTCTCTCTATAGACTTGCTAATTCACTGCCACTGAATCCAATGAGCTTTTCCAATCTTCACTTTAGTATCTTCCTCAAGCGTCACCCCCGCTTCTCTGCTGGGTCCCTAGCTTGGCACACCAGATACTTCTCAAGCTTCACCCCACTAGCCTTCTTGGTCCCTGGATTGACACACAAGGCTCCTCTGCAAGCGTCACCCCCGCTGGCTTGACACCTGCTGAAGTTTTCCAATTCTTCACCGTCCCCGGTTGGTGAGAATACTGCTCCGGTACTTGCTTCAGCTACTCACTGTAGTCCATGGTAATGCGGTGGTTGGTCCCTTAGTGGCGAGAGCTTCCCCTCTACCTCCAATCACGAAAGGTTCTCTGGCCGGCAGAACCATCACTTCTGGTTGGACTGCAAGCCGCAGTTCCAACCCTATGCTGCTCTCTTGCTTTTTGATAGGCCCTCAGACAGCCTAGCAGCGAGATGTGCCCGGGATAGGCCCAAACTCCGGCCTAGCAGCCCGGGCAGTACAACACAAGTCCACCCAGACAGCCGTCCAGGTGGCCAGAACCCCGATCACCTGACTCCACCCAAATATATAGGTTCTCCGAGCAGTCCAAAGAATTTAAGAAAACCCTTGCCTATTGGCTGAGATTCCCCATATACTCCTAATCTGTCCTTGCTCTGCCTTTGTGTTATTTAATGTCGCCAGGTACCCAGGCCACCTAGCGGCAGAAGAGAGAAGTGCAGCAATTCCAGACTTATGCCCCGTACACACGGTCGGATTTTCCGATGGAAAATGTCCGATCGGAGCGTGTTGTCGGAAATTCCGACTGTGTGTGGGCTCCATCGGTCATTTTCTATCGGATTTTCCGACACACAAAGTTGGAGAGCAGGAGATAAAATTTTCCGACAACAAAATCCGTTGTCGGAAATTCCGATCGTGTGTACACAAATCCGACGGACAAAGTGCCACGCATGCTCAGAATAAATAAAGAGATGAAAGCTATTGGCCACTGCCCCATTTATAGTCCCGACGTACGTGTTTTACGTCACGTTTACGTTTAGAACAATCGGATTTTCCGACAACTTTGTGTGACCGTGTGTATGCAAGACAAGTTTGAGCCAACATCCGTCGGAAAAAATCCTAGGATTTTGTTGTCGGAATGTCCGAACAAAGTCCGACCGTGTGTACGGGGCATTAGGGTGAACTCAATTGATCCCTAACTAAGAGCCAAGGTAACTACACCTGGCAGTTAAATTTAGGAGCAACCCTGCCTAAACATCAGGGTGCTACATCATCAACCTGGGCCAAAATGTTTTGTTTCATGCACTAAAACCAAGCAGTACCACCAGGTACTTGGCACCAATATGGATGTGGGATAAATAACCGTTTCCTGTTTTTCTGTTTTTTCTTGTCAGTCTAGTTCAAATGCAAGTGAAAGGATCCTGATGTTTG
Organism: Aquarana catesbeiana; assembly: GCF_042186555.1. Lineage (NCBI taxonomy): Eukaryota > Metazoa > Chordata > Amphibia > Anura > Ranidae > Aquarana > Aquarana catesbeiana. The sequence goes on from NC_133331.1 coordinate 88,160,422, forward strand.
AGGTTTGATCTCTAAACCTCTCCTTTATTAGGTGTTGGCTTTCTGACCACTGACTCTCCCTTTATCTGTTTGATCTCCTACCCTGCAGGTCCATTCCCATTACAGTACTGTACTATTTTACTGCTCACATTTCACTGCCAGCAGCACACACTATATAAGATCTGACACAGATTTTGGAGTGAATCATATGTTTCTGGTGTGTTCAATTACATTTAGCTGCAGTAAAACACACTAACCAGGAAGATAAAGACAGATTGTACCATCCACTCATGTATTACTTCACATTGTTGTCTATGATTGAACAAAAAAAACAAAGAGATCCACAGTTTCATGCAATGCAGTTATGTGACTCATACCAATTCATGTGGATCCCTCTTAGTAATCTAGTTCACTCAGATTAGGAATCCTGTTCCAGAAAAAAAAAAAAGAGCAAATTGAGGCATACATCAGGTCTATTTTAAAGGGATAGTCCACCCAAATTTGATATTTCGGTTTTTAGTGGACAGTTAAACTGCATAATAATTTGTTCTGTCTAGAAAATATTTTGTTGGCAAGATATCAGTGTGTCAGGACGGGAGTCTGAATCCACAACCTTTGCTGTATCTGGCAGTGGCTATTCTTGCTGATCCACCTAATATGCTGGACAGCTCCCTGTCTGAACCTTTGGACTTTCTTGTCTCTTGTTTCTGGTGAAACCTTCAACTCTTTGCTCCTCCCATGAAGTTCCTGATTTAAACCATGTCTCTGCACGTTCTGTTTGCCAGATTATTGGGCTCCCTCCAGCCAATGTCTTGCCCCTTTGCTTACATGCAGCTGGCCTTATCTCCACTACCACTAGTTACCGCCCTTTGGCTCATTCTATGACTACTTTTCCACTTGATCCCAACCTGCAACCCCTTGTTACCAACCTCTGGCTTATTTACTGACTACACTTTTGCTTGATCCCAACCAGCTATATCTGCTACTGGACCCCAGCCTGCTCACCTCTTGGTGGGGCAATCCTGGGGACCACAACCTAGTACTAACAAGCAGCAAAAAACATCTACACCATCAGGAGCTCTGGTAAATACTGGTTAGTGCTTAAACCCCGCATTTCAGGTGAGTTTTCCATCCTTCTTGTGACCTGCTTGTTTACTGACCCCTGAGCACCTTGAGCTCCTGAGTCTGCACAGCACTTGTGGCCATAATGGGGGCTCCCATTCACACAATTGGGCATTTTTTTATTTTTTTATTATTTTATATTTTATACTAATGAGAATGCAACAGGAGATGCTGTAACACATGGAAAAAGTGGTCAAGAGCGACCCATAATTCTCAGACAGACAGGAACAAAATCAGAAAGTATGCCAGGGAGATCTAATTTATTCAGCACAACAAGCTCCAAATATACAGTAACCGATATATGGGCAAAATAGTCATTTGTACCAGGTCACCATAAACTGCACCTGCCTACTCTCCTCCCCTTTTTGACAGATGCTGTCCTTGTCATCGCAACACAAAAAGGAAGAACCTGAGAAATGCAATGTACTCAATTAAGGCACAACCAGTGTTAACTTTGGCATAAAGTTTTGATTTAGTTTTAGTTATAGTCTTTTGACTAAAATGCCATTTAAGTTTTAGCCGCATTTTAGTCTTCTGACTAAAATGCCATTTTAGTTTTAGTCGTATTTTAGTCATCTCCAGTACATTTTAGTCAACTAAAATCTCATACATTTTAGTCAACTAAAATCTAATGGGTTTAGTAAAATTGTAATGCATTATTTAAACATTTCTCTAGAATTTCCAAACACATTATATACTCCTGGAGTAAAAATTTAATAACGTTATTATTTATGGTATTAAGGTTTGAACATGCACTACAGACACAGATTTAGCCGTTGTGATATATAATTTGTCAAAAAGTATTGCTTTTTGACAAACAGAAGTGCAACTTTAAAATACAAAAATCCCCAAAAAACTGTAAACTCTATTGGCTCTAATGCCATTGCACATTTAACCTGAATACAGTGCCTTGAAAATTTATTCATACTCATATTTACTTCATACTGTCACGGTACAACCAAAAACGTAAATGTATTTTATTGGGATTTTATGTGATAGACCAACACAAAGTGGCACATAATTGTGAAGTGGAAGGGAAATGATAAATGTTTTTATTTTTTTTTTACAAATAAATATCTGAAAAGTGTGGCGTGCATTTGTATTCAGCCCCCTTTACTCTGATACCCCTAACTAAAATCTAGTGAAACCAATTGCCTTCAGAAGTCACCTAATTTGTAAATAGAGTCCACCCGTGTGTAATTTAATCTCAGTATAAATACAGCTGTTCTGTGAAGCCCTCAGAGGTTTGTTAGAGAACCTTAGTGAACAAACAGAATCATGAAGGCCAAGGAACACACCAGACAGGACAGGGATAAAGTTGTGGAGAAGTTTAAAGCAGGGTTAGGTTATAAAAAAAATCCCAAGCTTTGAACATCTCACGGAGCACTATTCAGTCTATCTTCCGAAAATGGAAAGCATATGGCACAACTGCAAACCTACCAAGATATGGCTGTCCACCTAAACTGACAGGCCAGGCAAGGAGAGCATTAATCATAGAAGCAGCCAACTGTGCTAGGCGTTGTCCATGAAGACCTCTATGTCTACCCCTGTGAGGTACTCTGCAAACTTTTCGGTGATGACCCACACTAAGGCCAGTAACTCCAATTTGAAGGAGCTGTAATTATGGGGGTTCTTTTCGGTAGGCTGGAGGCTGCGGTTTGCATAGGCAATTACCCTTTCACAGCCTTTTCACAGGCCTTGTAAACTCCCATTCGTTAAACACAGAAGGGCTTTGAATATTCCACTTAGGCCAATGAAGGTGCTGAAGTCAGTTTTTGTTTAAGAATCTCAAAGGCCTGTTGCTGTGGATGATGCCACTTCACTTGGATAAAGAGCAAAGAGCCTCCTTTCTTCTGGGTGGGGTGGCCGCTCAGAACCTGGGTAAGGGACAAATTTTGGGAACCTCTATGCGGACTACGGTCCAGGTGTGGGAACAGGTTACTGCTGCTGCTAGGACAGAAGACACTATTTCGCCTCATACTCAAACTGTGGGGCAACCAAAAACGACCTCATTTTAGATCCATTCCAGACTCCAGCATTAGGGCTAGACAAGGAATTGTAAAACTGAAGCAGATTATGGCTGCTGGGGTTTTACTCCCTTTTTCTGAGTTGCGGGAAACATTTCAGCTACCCTTGTGGATGCTGTTTCACTACCTACAGCTGAAACATGCGACACAGGCCACACAGGCATGTGGTCACCATAATGCCCCACGTAGTGGAAAGATTCCTCACCTCCCGGAATGCGGAGAGAATCTTGTCTTCCATATATCTCCGCCTTACGTGCGAAGACTCGGATAGGAAATCTCCCCTATTTCGCTCCTGGAAGGCAGATATCCCTTCCTTGTCTGAGGAAGAGCGGTACCTAGCATTACAACAGTGCATATCAACTGTGATCTCTTCTAGAGACAGATTCATCCAATTAAAATTCATACATAGGATATATTACACCCCCCAAAGGTTGGCCTGAATTTATCTCACACAATCGGAGATATGTCCTAAGTGCCAACAGGCGGTTGGAACATATTTCCATGTCATCTGGGACTGCCCAGCTATCCAAGATTTCTGGAGGACAGGGGTGACAGATATCAATGTAATTACCAAACTCTCAGTTTCGATGGATATGCTTATCTTCCACCAACTCAGTGACACATTCCATGCATACAAAACTGTTATTGTTTTATCTGTGTTTCTATGCCAGAAAGGTACTCCTGCTGAGCTGGAAGTCAGTAACTCCCCTTACAGCTGCCCAGTGGCACATGCTGGTAGACTCTGGGCTGCCCTTATGTAAACTCACATAGATGGGTTGCAAATGCCCTCAGAAGTTTGAAATGGTGTGGAAATCATAGGTCACTGCCAGGTCACTCAATATCTAGGCCCGTGTTTACTAATGTGTGTAATGATGGAGCCCCCCATTAAGGCGAAAATGGGTTAAGGATCATGTGACCTAGAACACGTTATGATGGCAATGCTTACTTGAAGTAGGCCCCTGTCAGTTCCAGTCCTCCCCTGGGGTGCACCTACCTCTCCCTTCTTCCCATCCGACCCCCCCCCATGCTTTATTTTCCCCTCAATTAGTTCCTGCCCCCTGAAACTGGTGATAACTATAATCGGTACCCGGTGAACCATGTGCGACACACAGCCATTAATGTCTAAACCACTGGCAAAAAAATTAGTACACCCCTAAGTGAAAATGTCCGAATTGGGCCCAATTTGCCATTTTCTCTCCCCGGTGTCATGTGACTCGTTAGTGTTACAAGGTCTCAGGTGAGAATGGGGAGTAGGTGTGTTAAATTTGGTGTTATCGCTCTCACTCTCTCATACTGGTCACTGGAAGTTCAAGATGGCACCTCATGGCAAAGAACTCTCTGAGTATCTGAAAAAAATAATTTTTGCTCTACATAACGATGGCCTAGGCTATAAGAAGATTGCCAAGACCCTGAAACTGAGCTGCAGCACAATGGCCAAGACCATACAGTGGTTTAACAGGATAGGTTCCACTCAGAACAGGCGTCATTGTCGACCAAAGAAGTTGAGTGCACGTGCTCAGCGTCATATCCAGAGGTTGTCTTTGGAAAATAGATGTATGAGTGCTGCCAGCATTGCTGCAGAGGTTGAAGGGGTGGAGGGTCAGCCTGTCAGTGCTCAGACCATACGCCACACACTGCATCAAATTGGTCTCCATGGCTGTTGTCCCAGAAGGAAGCCTCTTCTAAAGATGATGCACAAGAGAGCCTGCAAACTATTTGCTGAAGACAAACAGACTAAGAACATGGATTACTGGAACCATGCCCTGTGGTGTGATGAGGCCAAGATAAACTTATTTGGTTCAGATGGTGTCAAGCGTGTGTGGTGGCAACGAGAAGAGGAGTACAAAGACAAGTGTGTCTTGCCTACAGTCAAGCATGGTGGTGGGAGTGTCATGGTCTGGGGCTGCATGAGTTTTGCCGGCACTGGGGACAGAAATTGTCAGCTATTTCTGACAACACAATCCGATCGCACTTTTTCCGTCTGAAAATCTGACCGTGTGTATAGGGCATATAGCTTGTCTAAGTGCGCCAGTCAATGGTGTGTAAAACTACTTAAATTTTTGTTTTTGCAAATATAATTTTTTCAGACACAACGGTCAATAAACTAAAAGCACTGATTAATCTTAAACACAGACATATACAAGACTGTTGAAATACTAATTGGAAGCAGACAACAAATGTGGAACAATAAATCTTCATCATGGAGGAGAAGATAACAATACTTTATGAGTTATTTAGATAGATGTTGATGTTCCATTCTTCAGAGTCTAATTATTTGTAGTGGAAGACAGTCCAGCATGATGAGCTGTATGTGGTTATGTTTTAACATGTCTGTAGATTAGCACATGAATAATAGCTTAATTGTTACCGATGTGATCCTCACGTGGTGAAATGTAAAACTGCATGTGAACAGATTTATTGAGCCCACAAAATATCTCATACATTACACATTACAGCCTAAAAGAGAGCTCCAGGTAAAAAAGATTCATTAAGGTATGTACTCGAAAAATAACTATTTATGTAAGTGTTTACAGAGAATTTCAAGTTAAATTTATATCACATTGCTTTCTTTAAAATTATAAGATAGATTATTGTTTCCTGCAGCCTTTAAACAGTCCTTTGCTGCTTCTGCCTGTTTGTTTTATATTTGACCCCTTGTGCCTGGAGGCGGGGCTGCTAAAAAGGGGGTAGAGCCAGCCCTCCTGTACGGGGCTCAGGCCCCTGCAACTCAGGGTGGCAGGACACCCTCATTCAGTTGAATGGGCTGTAGTTGGCTGTCATTACTGCTGACTGTAAGAAATAGCTGCGTGATCACTGCTCAAAAAGCCAACTGATTAGGATCTGTAGAAGTAGCTGAAAGAACCCAGGTCCTAGGGTTGGCACCTTTTCTTCAAGTCAAACCCAAACACTTTAGCGGGCAACAGCAATTTTTTTTATAGTAAAAATGATACATATATTTTGCTATTAAATAACATTTCGTATGAAGTTAATAACAAGAGTCTTTACATCAGAGTCCACAGAGTTCCCTTTCACTGTAAGAGGGGACTCTGCAGACTCTGATGTAAGGGAGAACTCTGGGGACTCTAACATAAGGGATGCTCTGGGAACCCTGATTTAAGGGGAAACACTGAAAAGTCTGATGTATGGAGAAGACTCTGATGTAAGGGGGAACACTGTGGCCTCTGGTGTAAAGGGGAACTCTGATGTAAGGGGGGGCTCTGAGAACGCTGATTTACCTTAGTGTACTCACTCAGAGGCAGGAGAGAGAAGGAGGGAGATTTCAGTCTAGATAGGGATGAATGGTGAGCTCACTCACCCCTTGGCAGTCAGCAGCTCTCATCCAGATGTATCTGAGGCTGCTGGACTTCAAATTTCCGGTCCCCACTTTCCTTTTCTGAGGCACAGCCCTGGGGATTGGAGTGTGGGCAGACGCAGAGGGGTAGGGGCGGGAGGAAGAGGAGCAAATCGAGCCCTCTCTCCTCTCCCATCTGTGTGTGTGTTTGGGGGGGGGGATTGTTAGTGTTGGCTTTGGGCAGCATGAAAGAGAGTGTAACAGACACTCCTATCTTAGACAACTGCAGCCATCAACCCTGCTGGGAAGCCATAGTCCAGTCTGAATAATGTGTCTGGGTTTCACGTAGTCTGGAACCCGGACGCATGGTTCCAAACCCGTACTGTCTGGGTGAATCCCGGACAGGTGGCAACTCTACCTGGTTCACAGCCACCGAAATCCAGGTGAAACAAGAGAGAAGTGGCGGCACATCCCGAAATAAAATCAATAACATTTATTGAGTGTCCATAAAATCAAAGGAACATGACATATATAAGATCCAAAGATGCTTCCACTGTGCACCTTTGGATCTTATGCATGTCATGTTCCTTTGATTTTATGGACACTCAATGAATTTCATTGATTTCATTTCCGGATCTGCCGCCACTTCTCTTTTGTTTCACCTGGATTACTGCTGACTGTCCACCAAATGCTACCTGTGTAGCTTAAGAGGGAGTGGTTGGGGGGGCCGTAAAAATGCTGCTCAACAGTGTGTCTTTACTGCCCCCAACTGCAAGTGGCCTTTTTGAGTGTGGCAATGAAATGATGCTATATGATATGATGTGCAAGATGCTGTATACTCTAGCAACCATTCAGCAGAGTGGACTATGTACATTTTGCACTCCTGACCCCTGCACTCTGTACATTTTGCACTCCTGACCCCTGCACACTATGCATTACCCACTCTCCTGACCCCTGCATTCCCTACATTACACACCCCTTGTCCTCTGCACTCTGCATATTACACAGTCCTAACCCCTGCCCTCTCTTTATTACACCCACCTGACCCCTGCATTCTGTACATTAAACATTACTGACCTCTGAACTATGTACTTTACCTACCCCTGACTTCTGTATACTGTAAAGCAGTGTTTCTCAACCTTTTACGGTGAAGTACCCCTGCAGGTCTTTCTTAAGTACCCCTGTGTCGAGAAAGTAATTTCTATTGTTTGGGTGTCATAGTTTCTGTGTGTGTGTAATGTCAGTATGTGTTTGTGATGGTTTTTGTTCGTTTGCAATATCATTGTATGTGTGCATGCTGCAATGACAGATACACACATACGCCAGTGCCCATCAGCTTGGCTTTACCAATGCAGCCTCACCAGTGCTCATTAATGCAGCCTGATCAGTGCCCATCAATGAAGCTTCACCAGTGCCCATCAACGCAGCCTCACCAGTGCCCATTAATGCAGCCTGATCAGTGCCCATCAATGTAGCCTTACCTGTGCCCATCAGCTCAGCCTCACCAATGCCCATCAATGCAGCGTCAGCAGTGCCCATCAATGTAGCCTTAGCATTGCACATGAATGTAGCCTAATCAGTGCCCATCAATGCAGTCTGATCAGTGCCCATCAATGCAGTCTGATCTGTGCCCATCAGCTCAGCCTCGCCAATGCAGCCTCACCAGTGATCATCAATGCAGGCTGATCAGTGCAGCCTGACCTATGCTTATCAATGCAACCCGATCAGTGCCCATCAATGCAGCCTGATCAGTACCCATCAAAGCAGCCTCACCAGTGTCCATCAATGCAGCCTGATCAGTGCCGATCAATCTAGCCTGATCAGTGCCCATCAGCTCAGCCTCACCAATGCCCTTCAATGTAGCCTCACCAGTGCCCATTAATGCAGCCTGATCAGTGTCCATCAGCTCAGGCTTACCTGTGCCCATCAGCTCAGCCTCACCAGTGCTCATCAATCCAGCCTGATTGGTGCCCATCAGATCAGCCTTACCAGTGCCCATCATTGCAGCCTGATCAATGCCCATCAATGCAGCCTGATCAGTGCAGCTTTACCTGTGTCCATCAGTACAGCCTGATCAGTGTCCATCAGCTCAGCTTTACCTGTGCCCATCAGCGCAGCCTCGCAAGTGCCCATCAGCACAGCCTTGCCAGTGCCCATCAGTGTAGCTTCGCAGTTACTAGTGCTCATCAGCGCAGCCTTGCCAGTCACCAGTGCCCATCATCGCAGCCTCGCCAGTCACCAGTGCCCATCAGCACAGCCTCGCTAGTCACCAGTGCCCATCAGCACAGCCTTGCCAGTCACCAGTGCCCATCAGCGCAGCCTCGCCAGACACCAGTGCCCATCAGCACAGCCTCGCTAGTCACCAGTGCCCATCAGCGCAGCCTTGCCAGTGCCCATCAGCGCAGCCTCGCCTGTCACCATTGCCCATCAGCGCCGCCATGGGGAGAGGAGATCTGCCGCCCGCGGGGTTTACACAGAGCAGGGATCTTCGGCTGCAGTGTCCACTAAGTCCCGCCTCCTGGACCGGCGGCTCCTATGATGGACGTCTCACGTCCCGGTATTGGACCAGTGTGACGTTCATTATAGGAGCCGGAGGCGGGACTTCTATGTCACTGGGCCACGCCGGGTAGTCATCCCCGTCAGCCCCCCTCTCCCAATGCTGCTGGTGGCACCGGCTCTGGGCAGCGTTCCCCCTGCCCTTGGTGCGCATACCCCCAGGGGTACACGTACCACTGGTTGAGAAACACTGCTGTACAGTACATACATCTGACCCCTCTCAACATTACATGTCCCTGACACCTACATTTTGTAAATGATATACACATATTTGGCCCCCTTGCTCTGTATAAGTTTTAAATCCTTACCACTGTTGTCACATTCAAATTTCTCCAGAGCACACTGTGCTTGCCACCTCCTTTTGCTCTGCTGGCTGCCTAGGAGGGGAGGTCAGACTCAGGGGCCCTCAGGTGTAGCCGTCATTTTAACACTTCTCATATACTGTACATGTAAAAATCAGCATAATTACTTAGAACCCCCAAACATGATATATTTTCTAAGACAAAGCCCCAGGAGAAAAAAATGTTGGTTTTTGCAATTTTTTAAGTTACACAATATTTGCACAGTGGTTTTTCAAACGCAAATCTTTTGGAAATAATAAACTTTAAGTAATTTTAGTGCACACAAACACAACAAAAAATTCCCTATTGTTTAGTGAAATATAAAAGATGAAGTTATGCTAAGTAAATAGATACTCAACATGTCACGCTTTAAAATTGCACGCACCAATGGAATGGCTCCAAACTAAAGTACTTAAAGCACACTGTATTTGTCACTCATTTCATAGCTTTTTATACGTTTTAGGCTATTTTGTTTCTTCAGTTTATTCGGATTTAGTGCTCATTAGACTGCACTTTATTACATTTCATCACACTTTTATATTTTGTATAATTTTTCCATTTTGCCTTTTGGAACTGATGACTCATTGTTTGAGCACTTTGTACTGCAAGGCGGTGGGACTGTTCACCATTTATTTATTTACTTGGAGTCACCATTAAGTATTTGCTGAGTTACTACATATGTGCTAGTATGATACTAGCCCTTTTGCACTGAGATTTTTCTTTTGATAAGTATTTGCTGAGTTACCACATATGTGCTAGTATGGTACTAGCCCTTTTGCACTGAGATTTTTCTTTTCGTCTGTTTATATTTATATTATATTATATTTTTATGTGCTAGTATGATACTAGCCCTCATGCTCATTATACCTTTATATTTTGTATAATTTTTTCATTTTTCATTCACCTCTCTATACATTTGAGCTAGCCCCTTCCCCTTCCCCCTCCTTCCTTCCCCTCTTATCACAGTGCAATCACCATTTACTTTATGTAAATTTGCCCATTTCCTCATCAGCGAATAGGCCCATTAAACATTGTTTGGGATCCAGGGCTACTGGTGAACCCATTTGATCATGCAAGAATTGAATTATTTGGGACCAATATCCCTGGATCTGAGGGCACTGGCAGATAATCTGGTCGAAGGTACCAAGAGCAATCAGACATCTGGGGCACCTGTCACTGCGAGATGGGCAGAATTTGGACATACGTTGTGGAGTTAGATAGGCTCTATGGGTAATGTAGGTTTGTATAAGCCTGTCAGACAGTTTAGGAGAAACCAGTTTGGGAGTCTCCAATATGTCACCCCATTCCTCATCTTCTATTACACCTATCCCATCTGTCCACTTCCATTTAACTGAATATGCTAATTTAGTTGTAGAGGGCGTGTTAAGCATATCAGAAAAGAGGGATATTAGTTGACGTGGTTCCTCACGAAGAATCACCGTAAGTATGTCTAGGGAGGATAGTGCGGGAGGCATGGTCCTGAACTGGGTGTGGAGGGCATGGCGTACCTGAAAGAAGCAAAATAGCATGTGATTTGGGAGATTGAATTCCATTTTGAGCTGGTTAAAAGTTTTAATTTCTCCATTATTGAGTACATGTGACATTAGCTATATTCCCCAAGATATCCAGATTGAGGGATCAGGTACCTGAAGGAGCTCCAGAAGGTGTTTATTGTACCAAAGAGGGGTGTTGTCATTCAATACTGGACATTCAAGTTTGGATGTCACCAAATCCCAAACCCTTTTTTGAAATGAGAGTTTAGAACGATGAGGAGATATCATCGCACCCTTCAGTCCTCTCAGTATATCACAAACAGGGTGTTGGAAGCGTGAGTCTGTGGAATCAGATACCAAGGCCAAATACCTATGTCTATCTGACTTATCTATATGTTAGAAATGGGAAAGTGCGGCTAAATAGTAGGTCCCAAGATTGGGGATAGCTAGGCCCCCCAATGTCGTCGGGTAATGTATTATTTTCCATGAGGGTTTGTGTCTGCCTGGTTCCCATACAAAGGATTGTAAAAGCGTGTCCATGATTTTAAAGTATTTGAAGGGGATGTATATTGGAGAGTGTCATATCACATACAAGATTTTTGGCAAGAGTATCATTTTAATTAAGCCTATACGACCCATCACCCCCACCGGTAGTCTTGCCCATGTCTGTATCCTAGACTTAATAAATGGGATTAGGGGTTCGACATTTAGAGGGATAAAGTCTGTCAACAACCGGGAGATCTGTATCCCCAGGTGCTTAAGAGTACTCACTCTTACTAGGGGTAAATTAGCATGTTCTCTCGATGGGGGAAATATATCAATGGGGAGGATTTGGGACTTGTCCTGGTTCATTTTAAGCCCTGAGAACTTGCCAAATTCCTCAATAATCTGTAGGGCCGTTTGGAAGGAAGGACCCGAGTCAGAAAGGTACAGTATCATATAATCCGCGTAGAGCCCCACCCGTTCTTCCACTATACCTGAGGCTAGAACATGGAAGTCCGGATGCTCTCTAAGCGCCACTGGCAAGGGTTCCACTGCAGCGTGTATAGTAGGGGTGAGATGGAGCATCCCTGCCACGTTCCCCGAAAAAGTGGGAAAGCAGCAGATGTCCATCCTTTAGCTACGACTCTAGCCTGAGGAGCATTGTATAGGATAGTGAGCCACTGGACAAAGTTAGGGCCAAACTATGTAAACAATGCCACAGATATTGCCATTCGACTGAGTCGAATGCCTTGGCGGCATCAAGGGAAACAACTACTCTAGATCCTATTAGCTGGTGAGAGGCTTGGACGTTCATGAAAAGACGTCTGGTATTAAAGGCAGTGTTTTTGGCTGGCATGAAGCCCGTTTGGTCGGGGTGTATAAGGGAGAGGATGACCTTATTTAAACGCAGGGCTAGGATTTTAGCTAGAATTTTGATATCAGTTTGTAAAAGTGATATAGGCCTGTATGATTCGGGTAGGTGGGGGTCTTTGCCTGGTTTAGGGATCAAAACTATGATGGCTTCACGCATGGATTCGGGGAGGGCCTTGACATTAAATATTGCTTGGTATAAAGTGAGAAGTCTAGGGATAAGGGTTTCTGAAAAATGGGCATGAAATTCAATGGGTAGTCCGTCAGAGCCCGGGGCTTTAGCTTTAGCAAAGTGGGAAATAGCAAGTTTGATATCATCTGTGGACAATGGAGCCTCGAGCATCTCAACTTGTTCTGCATTTAGTTTAGGGAGTGTAAGGGTATCAAACAAATTTACTAGGTCTTGTGTAGGATAATTAACCTTAGATGTATATACATCCTTAAAGAAACTTTCAAATTCCTTGACAATCAAGGCGGGGTCTGTAATGTCGCCTGCCATGGCGGATTTCAGGGTAATGACCACCGGGGGTCTGGAGTCGAATTGTGTCAGGTAAGCCAATAGCTTATCTGGGCGCTCCCCATGTTCAAAGGTTTTTTTGCTTACTGAAGAACATCTTATATTTGGCCCTCTCCTGGCACATTTGGTCCCCTGGTTTGCAGCTTCAGCTGTGCCAGTGTGGCTGGTGTAGGAGATGCCACATACTCATTTTCCATTTCCATTTCCGTATTGTTTTGGAAAAAGAATCCCCATTCCAAGACTAACCTGTCTGTGTCAGGGAGTATGGTTAACCAAAAGGGGTTTAGTCTCCAATTTAAGGGGGGGGGGGGGGATTGTCATAAGACGTCAGTTCAACCCAATAGGAAGAATGATCAGAGAGTAATCTGGGGCCAAATCTGGAGTTGTGTAACCTGGGAAGTAACCTACTGGATATCCACACTTGGTCTATGCAGGACATAGTAGAGTGAGAACTAGAAAAGCAGGAATAAACTTGGCGCCTTGGGTATAGGTGCCTCCAGGTATCCACTAAGTCAAAACTGGTCATTAGTCTACTAAACCTAGTGTCATGATCTGGCATGGGTGTTTGTGTGCCCTGTCCCAGGCGGTCAAGGAAGGGAATGGTTACCATATTAAAATCTCCTAACCAGATTGCAGATACACCTGGATATTTAGCCACGAATGAAAATCCCTTACTAAGAACAGTGGAATTGAAGGGAGGGGGAATGTACCAAGCAAGTATAAATATGGGGTTACCCGCTATTTTGGCATACAGCAACACATACCTGCCCTGGGGATCTAACTCCACAGATTGAACCCCAAAGACTTACTTAGCCACCAGCACTGAGACACCCCTGGAGTATGAGGTATGGGCGGAATGGTATGCCCAACCAATCCAGGGGCGCAAGTGTCCCTGAGCATGGGTCTCCTGAGCATGGGCAAGTGTCCCTGAGCATGGGTCTCCACCAGCACAACCACGTCAGCCCTCTGAGTTTTTAGGAAGGAGAAGACTGCGGTGCGTTTCAATTTATCTCCCAAACCACGGACATTCCATGTCAGAAACTTTAGCCCGGCCATAAATATAGCATGATATGGCGGCTAAGCCAGGTAGACTTACACATCTCTATTTTGCATTTGTGCCGTGATGCGCCTGTGCAGGTATATCCATAGTGCAATAAATCCTTAAACATTAAACATCAATGGTCCTATTCACGTAAAATATATATGTTATTAACACCAAAAACTTGAGTATTAGTTGTAATAAAACCCTAACCCACCCAGCTCTTCACCCACCCCAACTTGTGCGAGCATAAGCCTCAAACAAGACGATCAACTTATAAGGATGTTGAATTGAATGCCAGCTCAGTGACCACACAGGGGGGGACACCGGCTGGGGCAGCTTACTTAGCATCATGTGTACTGACGTCCTTTGGGGGGTAATTCCTCCAACAGTCTTCCAGAAGAGCGGGGGACGAAAATCCTTTGGACATTACTGCCTGTAGTGAGACCCTAGTGTCTCACCGGTTATGCCAGGCAGTAATTCTGAAAAACAGCCGCAGGGTATCACTGAGCCCGCCGGCAGCATTAAGGCAAAGAAAAGTCCTATAATGTGTTAAGGCAACATTCAGGCCTGGGCCATTATCTGTTCAATGTTATGAAGAGGGGTCGCACTAATAAGAGGTTTCAGACAAGTCTCAATCCAAAAGGGACAGTGTGATTCCCCTTAGGGAGTGTCAAGGGCCCAAGCAATAATCAGCGTGGAGTGAAGAGGTAAGGGAGAAAACTTCCACATAGTGCTCACGGCTTATGCAGGGTGAAGTTGGTCCAGCCAGTCGCTGGCAGCCCTCGGTTCCTCAAAAAAGTGAACCTTGTCCTCTCCAACGACGCGCAAACGAGCAGGGAACAGCATTGCATACTTGAGATGGCGAACTCGCAGACGCCGCTTGATGTCAGTGAATTGGCTGCGTTGTCACTGCGCTTCTGCGGAGAAGTCGGGAAAGGCCATGATCTGGTGATTATGGAGGGGTATATTGCCTTTGACAGGCGGAGGATGGCATCACGATCCTTATAGTTAAGGAATTTAGCAATAAAGACTCGAGGGGGTGCACCCTGGGGTGGTTTCTTCGCAGGCATCAGATGTGCACGTTCCACGACGAACGATTGCGAGAAGGCCTCTCGCCCATAGGTAGTAATCAGCAGCTCTTCCAAGAAGGTAGCTGGATTATTGCCTTCCGTACCTTCAGGGAGACCTATGAATCGCAAGTTGTTCCACCGCATGCGATTCTCGAGGTCATCTTGCTTCTGCTTGTGCGATAATGCGGTGTGCCTGGTCGGATGACTCATGTAAAGGAGGGATGGCGTCCTCTACCCGACCCAGACGCTGTTCTGATTCCCCAACTCTGTCTCTTAGGCCCCTTTCACACTGGGGCGGTTTGCAGGCGTTATTGCGCTAAAAATACCGCCTGCAAACCGCCCCAAAACAGCCTCCTCTGTTTGTTCAGTGTGAAAGGCCAAGGACTTTCACACTGAAGCGGTGTGCTGGCAGGAGAAGAAAAAATCTCCTGTCAGCTGCATCTTTGGAGCGGTGAAGGAGCGGTGTATTCACCGCTCCTAAACCGCTCCTTCCCATTGAAATCAATGGGACAGCGCAGCTATACCGCGGCAATACCGCGGCTATAGCCGCGCTATACGAGTAGTTTTAACCCTTTTTCGGCCGCCAGCGGGGGGTTAAAACCGCACCGCTAGCGGACGAATACCGCGGTAAAACAGCGCTAAAAATAGCGCTGTTTTACCGCCGACGCCCCCTACCACCCCAGTGTGAAAGGGGCCTTAGTTGCTACATGTCCTGCCTAAGCAGCGATATGTCAGTCTTTACCTCTTCTATCCTGGTAGTGACGGATGTTTGACATGCAGCGATAGCCTCCAAGATCTCACATTTTTTCGGCAGTGCGCGCTGCAGAGGAGGAGGACTAGGAGCCGCCATGTTGGGCCTGTGTTTGTCCGTCTAGATGGCAGAATTGTGCGAGTTTACTCGCCGCTTCAGCCGTTCTGCGAGGTGGTGACATTACACTGATGTGTACCAGAACTCTGGCGGTGTGGTACCGGTCCGATGGCTCTGTTTGCTGGGATCAGGATCTAATATAAAAGACACCGCCGGCGGAGCTCAGCTCAAGCATGTCTCACCACATGCAGCTCCAGGCCACGCCCCCCTACAACAAGCTATATTAGTAAATTGTTCTCTGCATTTTCTGATTTCTCTAAAAGGCTTTTTTTAATTTAAAACACCATGCAGGCACATTTAAAAAATACAATGCAAAGCAAAGGGGGTGTGTTATTTTACAACCAGATCTACAATTTTACATCTTGCTGTGAACTTGTGGATTTCATCCAATGGCATGTGATATATCTTACAGTATAATGCACACTCTGCACATTTTTTAGTGCTGAAGGCGAAAGGTGGAGTGTTAGTAAATGGTTCGCCATCTGCTGCGGTCATTTTGGAGCTACTCTTTGTGGCTTAAGGCAATGTTTTTGCTGGCAGCTGACTTCCAAACAACTCACTGTGACTTTGTTCTGACTTGTCTCCTACCTTCGATAAAGATGCTATCGATAGAAATACTGTCTGTTTTCCTTCCACAATGAAACAACAACAAAGCTTTGTTTCACAGGTGAGATCACACATGAACTTGAAAAACCAAACGTGGTTAAAGAGTGCCCCCATTTACACCAGAACTATTTGAAGTGCGTTTCCAGAATTCCATTGGATTCCCATGTTATTCCATTGTGCCCGTTCACATCTGAGCAATGTGTTGCCAATCAATGCTCAGAAAAAACACAGGAGCTTTTTTGGGGAATGATGGCACAGCTTTTGCCCCGATAGACTTCAATAATAGTGCCTATAAAATAAATTTAATGTGCATTTTTCCTCCTCCTCCTAGTAACTAGCTTTCCAACTTTAAATAAAAAAAAATGTCTATACTTACCTGCTCTGCAATGGTTCTGCACAGAGCAGCCCGATCCTCCTCTTCTGGGGCCCCTCGCTGGTGCTCCTCCTCTTCATTGGGTGCGCCTACGGAAAGTTGCTTTGCATGGGGGCATCCATGCGGGCTCGCTCCCAAGACCAGCTAGTGCGTCTATTGACACAGACAGCGGGACTTAGCCCCGCCCCCACTGTTGTGTCACAGCTTTTGATTGACAGCAGCAGGAGCTAATGGCTCCTGCTGCTATCAATCTGTCCAATGAGGTGAGCGATAGCAGCTGGAGCCGCTGTGCTTGTGCATATTGCTGGACCGGATCAGGCTCAGGTAAGAAAAAGGGGGGTCTGAAGGGGAGCTGCAGCACAGAAGGTTTTTCACCTTAATGTATAGAATGCATTAATGTGAAAAACCTTAAGGCTTTACAATCACTTTTATTAATTCAGTTTAAAAGATCATGGTCAAGGACACCAGGCTCTCCATGGGCCCCAGTAACTTGCCCTGCATGCCCTATTTTGCTGTCCACGTATGTGAGACCCCTGAGCGCTGCACAAACTCAGTTCCTATGGCACTATTTATATTATCCTTTGTATTTGAAGGTTAACATCTGCAGTGCCATTGCCCCTGTAGGATCCATATTTTGTAACCCAGTTTTCCATCATTGGGCTGGCCTACATACATCCATCAGTGGTATACCTGATAAGTATTCTACATTGAGTTTACGATACCATTTAATTTGGTAAGAGAATATACTGTATTTACTTACATACTGTAGCTTACATAATTTTGTTTTCATTTAAAACTAGTGGTTATTTCTCTAGTGTTTATGTATATCTAGTCCTAGCAAGCACATATTACCATCATACTTCTTTTGGCTTATGCAGTGCCTTGAAAAAGTATTCACACCCCTTGAAATTTTCCACATTTTGTCAAATTACAACCAAAAATGTAAATGTATTTTATTGGGATTTTTTGTGATAGATCAACAAAAATTGTGAAGTGGAAGGAAAATGATAAATGGTTTTTAATTTTTTTTAACAAATAAATATGTGAAAAGTGTGGCATGCATTTGTATTCAGCCCCCTTTACTCTGATGCCCCTAACTGAAATCTAGTGGAACCAATTGCCTTCAGAAGTCACCTAATTAGTTAATAGAGTCCACCTGTGTGTAATTTAATCTCAGGCTAAATACAGCTGTCCTGTGAAGCCCTCAGAGGTTTGTTAGAGAACCTTAGTAAACAAACAGCATCATGAAAGCCAAGGAACACACCAGACAGGGCAGGGATAAAGTTGTGGAGAAGTTTAAAGCAGGGTTAGGTTAAAAAAAAAATATCCCAAGCTTTGAACATCTCACGGAGCACTGTTCAATCCATCTTGTGAAAATGGAAAGAGTATGGCACAACTGCAAACCTACCAAGACTTGGCCGTCCACCTAAACAGACAGACCAGGCAAGGAGAACATTAATCAGAGAAACAGCCAAGAGGCCCATGCTAACTCTGGAGGAGCTGCAGAGATTGACAGCTCAGGTGGGAGAATCTGTCCACAGGACAACTATTAGTCATGCACTCCACAAATCTGGCCTTTATGGAAGAGTGGCAAGAAGAAAGCCATAGTTGAAAAAAAGCCATAAGAAGTCCAGTTTGCAGTTTGCAAGAAGCTATGTGGGGCACACAGCAAACATGCGGAAGAAGGTGCTCTGGTCAGATGAGACCAAAATGGAACTTTTTGGCCTAAAAGCGAAACGCAATGTGTGGCGGAAAACTAACATTGCACATCACCCCGAACACACCATCCCCACAGTGAAACATGGTAGTTGAAGGATTATGTTGTGGGGATGCTGGGACAGGGAAGCTGGTCAGAGTTGATGGGAAAATGGATGGAGCCAAATTCAGGGCAATCTTAGAAGAAAACCTGTTAGAGTCTGCAAAAGACTTGAGACTGGGACAGAGGTCTTGGAAAATATGAGGATATCATTGAGATAAACCACCACACATAACTGCAACAAATCTCAGAGGACATCGTTAATGAATTTCTGGAAAACTGCTGGGGCATTACAAAGGCCAAAAGGCATTGCGAGCTACTCATAATGGCTTGTTCTGGTATTGAATGCACTTTTCCACAAGTCCCCCTCCTTAATCCTCACGAGATTGTATTCCCCTCTCAAATCAAGCTTCATGAAAACTGTTGCTCCCTTGAGGCGGTCAAATAACTCCGTAGTCAACGGAATCGGATAGGCATTCTTAAAGCGGGGTTCCACCCAAATTTTGAACATTATCTCTATGCATTCTCTTCCTTGCCTAGATGCTGACATGCTGTGTAAAAAAAATTAAATCGCCGTAATTACCTTTTTTTTGTAATCTTCTTAGCACTTCCTGGTTTTCCTCCCATGGGAGTAGGCGTGTTTCTAGCCTCTCCCAGACCTCCCACAGTCCCCTGGGAGCTAGTCTCAGGCTTCCCAGCATGCATTGTGCAACAGCGTCATCACAACATCTCGGAAATACATGCTTGTGGGCTTCAAATGCCCACAATGAAGATGGAAACCGCCTTCAGTGAATTTTATAAGTTATTCTTTACAACAAAATCGGACACAGGCGGACTTATTACACAGAACATGTGAGTAGATAATCATGAGAAGAAAAGTTTGTGAATGAACTCCAAAAAAAAAAAACGATAGATAGGTGGACCCCCGCTTGAATCGTGAAATGATTGAGGCCCCTATAATCAATACAAGGTCTTAGTTCACCACTCTTCTTCTTCGCAAAGAAGAAACCAGCACCAGCAGGGGAGGAGGATTTGCGGATGAAACCTTGAGAAAGTGCGTCTGCAACATACTCCTCTATGGCCTTATCCTCCAAGACCGACAAAGGGTAAACCCGGCCTCGAGGGGGTATGGCACCAGGTTGAAGGTCAATTGCGCAATCATACGGTTGGTGTGGAGGCAAACTACCGGCTTGACCTTTATCAAAGACATCGCGGTACTCCTCCGGCAGGGAGGAGAGTGAAAAGGTGCACAGGACCTTGGCTACCTTCTGGACGCATGTCTCACTGCATTGTGGCGACCAGGAGAGAACCTCATTACGGAGCCAATAAAAAGAGGGGTTGTGCCTCCGTAACCAAGGATAACCAATAACCAGTGGAAACTTAGGTGAGGAAATAAATTGGAATTGGATTATCTCATGGTGAAGAGCCCCTACAGCCATGGACAACGGAACAGTCTCATGAGTCACATGGGCAGGCTGTAGGGGTCTCCCGTCAAGAGCCTCAATGGCAAGTGGAGTGTCACGCAGCTGCAGAGGAATTGAGTGCTTCGATACAAAGGCAGCATCAATGTGAACAGGCCTGCAGCCCCAGAGTCGATTAGAACCTGTATCTCGACGGACGACTCAGCCCAAGAAAGGGTGACCGAAACCAGGGGCTTATCCTTCTGGATAACTGGGGATGAAACAACGCCACTTAAGGTCTCTCCGTGACAGGACCTCAAGGTTCAGGCGTTCCCTGAACGGGTAGGACAAGACTTCAAAAAGTGACCTGCCTGGCCACAATAAAGGCACAAACTCCACCTCCTCCTAAAAGTTCTCTCATCCGCAGAGAGACGCGTGAAGCCCAAGTGCATGGGTTCATCTTCATAGAGCGACTCGGTACTCGGTCTGCAGTCAATGAGGATGGCAAACGTGATCAACTTCTCCAGCTCAGTGGGTATATCTGTGGGGCTGCTATCTAATTCTTGATGGAATCCAAGAGACCATGAGAAAAAGCAGAACAAAATTTTACAGCGCACACATGCAAAAAAGACATTTACCTCCTGCAAGGCTATTTAAAACACCTAGACATTTTCAATAAACATTATCAAAAAATATTGGCATTTGGTCACACCATATTGCTATATGGTGCTTAAGCCCACTTACTGCGACAAAGTACCCCATGGTTAGTGGGTCCTACACTATCCATAGACTGGGAGATCCTGCTTCTCTGAACCATGGGAGCCATACACTCCTCTATATGGGAGAACTAAAGGTCTCCACCTATGACACAGGTGGATACTAATGAGGGGCAATATCTTGTTTGTCCATGAGAAAAAGCAGCCACAAGGGCCTCATTGTTCCAAGCAACCTCTGCTGCCAGAGTACGGAATTCAATGGCGTAGCTGTCAACAGTTCTCGTACTCTGTTTGATGGACATGAGGCACTTGGCAGTGGAAGCGGAACTTGCGGGAACATAATACCCTTTTAAACGAGGCCGCAAACTCAGGGTAACTCAAGACAACAGGTTTTTGCGTCTCCCATAGAGGGTTTGCCCAGGCCAAGGCTCTCTCAGAAAGCAAAGATATCACGAAACCTACTTTGCTTCTGTCCGTGGGAAATGCCTGGGGCAGCATCTCAAAGTATATCTCAACCTCTGCATTGGACTGGATCACCCCCAAATCGCTGGGTAAGCGGAGCAGAACCAGACATACCTCTTATAGAGGTAATACTCGAGGAGGGTGCCTGCACAGAGACTGGCACAGCAGCAGGTTGTACCGGAGCATCCACAGTGGGAGATTCCAGGTGAGCCGTGTGACTCAGGAGCGTTTGTAACGCCATGGCAAACTGATCCATGCAGTGATCTTCCTCACCCAACCTGGAAAAAATATTACCAACAAGTGGGTTGACTGTATCTTCTGAATTCATGGCCTTCACCTACTGTCAGAAACAATGAAATCAGACTGAGACAGAAGTACAGTTAAGTCACACTTGTATAATAATAAAAGTAAATAGAACAAACGTAGTCAAAACATAGCCAGAGTTCAGTAACCGGAACGGGTAGTCAGACAAGCCAAACGTCAGGGAGCCAGAGCTGAGCGTAGTAAAACAGCAAGCAGGATCTGGAGCCAGAAGGGATGTCAGCCAAGCAAGTCTTTTAACAGAAATGCAGGAGATAGTCTTTGTGATGTTGACTAAGGCAAAGGCAGAGATCCACTGGGCTGAACGGCTTAAGTAGGCAGGACTGACGAGCAGGATATCATCAACAGCTGAGTAACTGTGGAGAAATAGGAGCTGGCAATTAGCCGACAGCTGAGCGGCCAGCTCTGAGAAGGAAGGGCTGAGCCCAGCCGTGACAAATGGTAAAATAATGAAAACACCAGACTCATTGTTGCGTGTCTCCACAGTAACAACATAATAAAAATTGGTAGAGTCCAAAAGAGCATATTATAGATAATGTATAAAAATAGTATGAGAGGCATCTAATAGCTTGACGCGTTTCGTGGCTATGTTGCCACTCTTCAGGAGAACATGCGATGTAGATGTCTATAAATGTATTAAGGCAAATATCAGAATGGGTATTATATAGAGAGAATAGTACAGGAACAAATCCTCCGCTCATACTTACAGACCAACCATGAGTCTGGGCACAGGCAAACGGAGGCAAGGGGGATCATCAGCCCGGGAGCTGAGGTGGTGACCCCCATGACACAGATGGAAGAATCAGCAGAGAAGGTAATGCCCGGGAGCAAATACCCCAGGGATAGTGGAGAGTAGTGTGAGCCACATATAGAAAGCCCATCTATAAAAAATATAATTCTGTATATAATATAAAAAAAACCTATAAGTGTATATATCATGGTGGCTAATATTTTGATAGAGGGTATACTAATATGTGATCAAGTAGTGATGGGTAGGTACAGTGACAGGGCTTGGACAAAAAACAAGTTAATAAATGGTGAAAAAAGTAGTATGGCCTAACCAGGGGAGATTACTGGTATGTGGTAAGGTTTGGGACTTTATGTGAAGCATGCAGCAAGGGAGGCAACACAACATAATAATACTAATGATGATGTCTGGTGGATAAACCATATTTGTGACCATATATCTTGCATAATACCAGAATACATACAATATAATATAGTAAAACAAGGAAACTTTGATTCCATAACATAGTACATAGTAGCAAAGTAACATAATGGCATAGCAGCATAATATAATCACAATGGTAAAATAATGAAAACACCAGACTCATTGTTGGGTGTCTCCACAGTAACAACATAATAAAAATTGGTAGAGTCCAAAAGAGCTTATTAAAGGTAATGTATAAAAATAGTATGAGAGGCATCTAATAGCTTGACACGTTTCATGGCTATGTTGCCACTCTTCAGTTTATATCACACCCCAGGGGCTCATAGATATGGTCCTTTAGGCAGTAGTTCTTTCTGCCAATTTTTTCTATTAGTGGAGAACTAAGGCCGATACCCGTAAGAAAGAGAGACGGACACCATGACACCAGCGAGAAGCAGAAGGATGTTGTTTATCACTAGGGATGAGCCTGATGTTCAACTCGAACGTAAGTTTGACTCAAACATCCAGTGTTCGCCGAATACCAAAAATTATGGGGTGTTCGCGGGAAATTTGAGTGCCTGCGGAACACGCCATAACCAACGGCGAGACCTAACCTGCATGCTTTGGCCAATCACAGCGCGCTCTGCTGTGAGAGCCATGATTGGCCAAAGGCAGGGTGCGCTTGTCCCAAATTGTCTACTGTCATTTTTACCATTTTGACACTTTTTTGGTGAATGTGTAGGGGTACAATGTACCCGATACCCATTTACATAGGGGGTGGGATCTTGGGGTCCCCTTGTTAAAGGTGGCTTCCAAATTCCGATAAGCCTCCCCGCCCGCAGACCCCCACAACCACCGGGTAAGGGTTGTGGGGATGAGATCCTTGTCCCCAAAGCACCCTCCCCATGTTGAGGGTATGTGGCCTGGTACGGTTCAGGGGTGGGGGTTCATTTTGGTTCAGGGTCTTAAAATCCATATCAGACTTGAAGGGCCTGGTAATGGACTGGGGGGGAACCCATGCTGTATTTTTCAATGATTTTTATTTATATGGCTGGGATTCGGCAATACATTACAGCCACGAGCAGTTTTAAATGACATTTTTTCCATTAGAAATTTCATTTTTTCTGTGGTACTGTTCTAAACACAGGAAAGATGCATTACTTTACAGGCATACTAAGGACACCCCCCAGGCATGATATTTAAAGGAATATTTCATTTTTATTGTTTCACTTTAAGCATTATTAAAATCACTGCTCCTGAAAAAACGGCTGTTTTTAAAACTTTTTTTGCATTGATACATGTCCCCTGGGGCAGGACCCGGGTCCCCAAACACTTTTTACGGCAATAACTTGCATATAAGCCTTTAAAATTAGCACTTTTGATTTTTCATGTTCGTGTCCCATAGACTTTAATA
The DNA here is from genome assembly GCF_042186555.1 of Aquarana catesbeiana. NCBI lineage: Eukaryota > Metazoa > Chordata > Amphibia > Anura > Ranidae > Aquarana > Aquarana catesbeiana. The sequence goes on from NC_133331.1 coordinate 88,184,280, forward strand.
GTGTTTGCACAAATTTTTCGCCTGTTTGCAAGTTCTGGTGCAAACCGAACTGGGGGGTGTTTGGCTCATTCCTACTTATCACCTCTTGGATGTGAAGTCATCAGAACCTAGGGTTGGCCTGAAGACACAAGCCCTGGAAGAATGCCTTTGATGGACTTTGTATGGCATGAACACTACTTTTGCAGGTATGCCGGGGTAGCACACAGCCTGTAGTTAGAGTTAGGAATTTAGGGAAGAATTCTGTCTGTGAATGTTGGATTCTGCAATTACTGTTTGGACTTTTAAAAGAAAGGCATTTGAAACATTGTCCTTGCCTGGTCTGAAGCCACTGAAAGGGGTGAAATGCAAGTAACCAGCACACATAGTCTACTGAGTGAGTCTTATGCCACTTACACACAATCAGAAATGCCGCCAGCAAAACTCCGATGAGAGCTTTTTGTCGGAAAATGCGACCGTGTACATGCTTCATCGGTCTTTTGCTGGCGGAATTCCAGACAGCAAAAGATTGAGAGCATGTTCTCTATTTTTCGGTCAAAAAAAGTTCCTATCTAAAAATGCATTCGTCTGTATGCAATTCGGACGCGCAAAAAATCACACATGCTCGGAAACAATTTGACGCATGCTCAGAAGCATTGAACTTAATTTTCTCAGCTCGTCGTAGTGTTGTACGTCACCGCATTCTTGATGGTCGAAAGTTCAGAGAACTTTTGTGTGACCGTGTGTATGCAAGGCAAGCTTGAGCTGAATTCCGTCGGAAAAACCATCCAGGTTTTTTCTGATGGAAATTACGCTCGTGTTTACGCGGCATTACACACATTGGGGTTTGAAGACATTGGTGTGCAGTGGAGCAGTGTAATTGATACATGGGGTAATAGAAGTCTAACAAGCAGCCTGTTGGTAGTGTGTACCTTTTATAGGAATGGTCTCTAGCAGCGAGGGAGATGTTGTCAGCACTCCTTCTGCCAGTGGTCTGTCTCCCAGAGCAAAGGGAGTGGATTTGCACTGCAGAGGTCCACAGGTACAGTTGAAGAGGTAAGTCAATTGCACGTGTGGAGCCAGCTCAAGGTGCCCAGCGGGGCCCACTCCGCTACTGGGAATGGTAGTGGAAATGCTGAACAGGCGGATGTGGACAGAGCTCAGCCTGTCACTCCTAAATGCAAGTTACCGGGAAGATGTACATTCCCAGATAGCAAGCAATTGTGCTGCAAGTTTGAAAATGACTTGCTAAGCTATTACTAGACTTGCCAGGTTTCACTACTTTGTTGCACAATTGCAGTAATTCCGCATTACATGACTCCAGATCAACTTTCTTTGCAAACATTCTGAAGGTCTGCTGCAAGTTCTGGTTCAGTTATGTTGTGCTATAGTCATCCCACCACAGGGGTCACTGTGGCTGAATTTTCATGCTTGCAATGAGACTTGCAATGCAAATTTGCTACAAATTGAAAAGGTGTCAACTAGAACTTGTGCTTCAAGTGCTCTGCAAGTGTACAACTTGCCAATAAAAATGTGCAGTAAGTTAACAGATTTACGATTCAACACAGCCACAAATTTGTAGCAAGTTATTTTTGCTATCCAATCTGTCACGGGGACCCGAGAGTTAACTGGAGAACAGTTACAGTGCCAGTGTACATGATTTATGTTCATCTCTAACAGCATAGCCTCAGTCTTGTCCAGGGGCAATGATGAAAATGGTACAAAGTAAAGATACCCCATGTGTAAAGGAGAGTGACCCTGTTATAGGTGCCTAGCGTAGCCCCTTCTCGGACCCACCCCAGGATAGGCCTCTCATGTGACCCTTGCTTGGCGCCCAACAAGGAGGGAAACCTGAAGAACATGATGACCACCCTTGTCACCTTTACCTGCCCCATGGGCCAATAAGTGGGCTTTGGACTCACTACGCTATTTTCTCCTTGGCAGGAAGTTTTGTCCAATGTTGGACCATGCCCCACTGACCTGGATGAGAAAAAATAGACACACAAACACCAGGGTAACCAGATGGTTCTTGACATTACAAGAGTTCAAATTCATGGTAGAATACAGGCCTGGAAAGCAGCACCAAAATGTAGATACTCTTCCTAGGGTACCCTGTATGGTATCCCACATACAGTTGAGGCAGAGAGAGGGGGATATGTACAGGATGCCAGGGATGGGTCCTGGACAGCAGGTACATTTCCATACTATTTGGAGTATTGGTCACTTTAAGGGGGATGTTTTGAAGGCAATGTTGATTACTCAGGGGTTCTCACTTATGCAAGGTGAGGGGTTCTGGGAAAGCCCAGCTGGAGAGAAGAGGACTGATTTTCAGTACACTCTGGATTGCTAAATACTCATTGGGGACCCAGACTTTTGGAAGTTCGAAGAGTTTTGGGTGGGAAGGACCTCGAAATCCTGATTACAGGGACTTTGGTCCTGAAGGATTAACCCGGTTGCATCAGAGTCCAGAAAAGGAAGAGGAAACAGTTGGCATTTGTCTGTGAGGGGAAAGCAAGAGTGAGCAGAGTGGAGTAGCTTGGGACTACTAGGAGTAGCAAGGTTCACCTCTTTTGAACCCCCGAAGCAGATGGAAAACCCCCAAACCCCAGTGTGGGACTGGTATGATTGCAGGGAGCCAATCTCTTGTTTTGGACTATTTTGTGTCCGTTGACTGTTTGGTTTTCTGGATTGTTTGCAAGTTTTAAGACTGTTACTTTTACAAGCGGCTGGCAGTGCTCCTGAACTCCCATGTCATATCTTGTATGGCTAAATTGTCAATTTTGATACAAGTTTATAAAAGCTTCATTAATGCTCTTATTTTAGTATGAGGCCCCTTTCAGATGGAATCCATCAAGCGGATATGCCTGCTCAGCGGGAGATCTTTCCGTTTATCCCTGCTGAGCAGGCAGATGACAGGTCCGTGTCTGCTCCGCTATGCAAAGCAGATTTGGACACAGCCCGCTGTTCTATATGGGCCGGACAGATGGCGAACATATCCCCATTCATCTGTTTTTAACGGATTTGATCGGATGCCGACGGGTGTCCGCTGACATCCGCTGCTCCATAAAGAGCAGTGGGTGGTCCAATCGGGTCTGCCTGAAAAACAGACAGGCAGACCCGATCGGTGCGCTGGTGTGAAAGAGGCCTTTTTTTTAGGTAGCACTCTCCATTGAAGGGCTCAAATAGCTTTGGAAGGTAATAATACAGCTTGAGGGCAAAATACCATTTTAACAGAACACAAATAACAAGGTCAAGTATATAGCTCCCAGCTATACAGACTTGTTTGAAGGGCACTCTCCTATTTAAAGATTGAAAAACAAAAATACGACCTTCCAATATGTAGGATAGTCACTAATTTCATCCACAATCTTGCGTGTAATCATTCTCATATCTCTGGAAAATATGAGATTTGAAGTGTCAGTTCTTTTTCTATTTATAATTAAAGATCATATATGTGCCAAGTCTGCAGAAGACCACTAGACAATCCCATTCCTCAAACTCAAAAATCTGCCCAGTATTTTTTTTTTCATAGAACAGAAATCCTTAAGCATGCTGCAAATCCTTTTTTTCTGAAGCTTTACTGTGCTCCTTATAACAAATTGTAATACAAAATAAAATGTTTTAGGGTTGTATCTTCCACCTGCACATAAATGCTGGAACCTCTAGGACTAAATGTCCAGTGTGGATGAGGTCTTATAAAACATCGTATCCTTAGAGTGATACTACAGTCTGTTTTTTTTTCTTTAAAAATAATAAACATGTCATATTTACCTGCTCTGTGTAGTTTTTTTTCATGGAGCAGCCTGGATCCTCCTCTTCTCGGGACCCTCGCCGGTTCTCTTGGCCCCTCCCTTTTGTCGAGTGCCCCCACAGCAAGCAGCTTGCTATGGGGGCACCTGAGCCGCAGTACCGTGTGTCCATTCAGACATGCAGTGGTTTGGCCCCATCCCCTCTCTCACCCGATTGGCTAACTGACTTTGACTGACAGCAGCGGGAGCCAATGTAACCACTACCAATCAGGAGGGAGAGTCCCGGACAGCCGTGACACTTGTGCACATTGCTAGATAGAGATGGGGCTCAGGTGAGTATTAGGGGGGCTGAGGGGGGCTGCTGCACAAAAATGGATCAAAATTTGGTCGATCAATTTCTGTACAATCAGCCTGTTGGGTTTTTCACAGTCAATCAGTGCCACCAGCTACAGCCAGTAGTACTGATTTGTTTATTCTGAAAGAGATGAAAGTTCCCTATTGTCAGATTACAATGACTCAGCAGGAAGGATTCTCCCATGCACATCGAGTGTGTGGATGAGGTCAATGGGTCATTTTTTTTTCATTCAAACCGCTGGTTGAACTAAAAGTAAAAAAAAAATTATGTATGGGTTGCCTTTACTAATTTGTTCAGTGGTATGAGGCTATGTGCGATTATTTAGCCAAAAAAATCACTGACAGGTGTTGCAACTTTTGCTTTCTCTGCTGCATTTTTACTTTAACTTAACAGGTCTCTGCCCCACCCCACCCTGTGACTGGGCAGTGAAAGAAGAAACAGCACACTGATGAGATCATCTCTCTGTCACTCTGATCTATCTGATGCTTCTGCCACTGCAAAACGTTTAATGGGAACAGTGAGCTGCTTTCCTTCCCCATTTCTGAGTTCTGCTGCACATGGACCTCAATAACAAGTCAAATTAAATAAGCTATACTTCTTGCATTTAAAAATAAAATATGGTGTATTCATGAATACAGAGCTGCATTCATTTGTCTCATACAGTAAACAATATTAAAGGGGTTGTAAAGGTAAAAATTTTTTCACCTTAATGCATTGTATGCATTAAGGTGAAAAAACTTTTGACAATACCGCCACCCCCAGCCCCCCCCCCGTTTTACTTACCTGACACCTCGAATCTCCGCTGCTCGTTCTCGTCATCTCTATTGCAGCTCAGCCTGGTCGCTGATTGGCTGCAGTGGATGGATTGAAAGCAGCGCAGCCATTGGCTCGCGCTGCTGTCAATCACATCCGATGACGCGGCGCGCCGGGGGGGACGGGGCCGAGTGATAGCCGCCGGCTGTATCACGGGAGCGCGCCCGCAACAACTAACCACCATGCGAGGGAGCTCGCATTAAGGTGGTTATTTCTTGCGGGGAGGAGCTGAAACAACCGCTGAGGGACCCCAGAAGAGCAGGTTCGGGGCCACCCTGTGCAGAACGAGCTGCACAGTGAAGGTAAGTATGACATGTTAGTTAATTTTTTTTAAAAACAAAATTACCTTTACAACCCCTTTAACTATGTATATATATATATATATATATATATATATATATATATATATATATATATATATATACAGAAGTGAGTACATTCACACTGTTGTAAATATTTTATTATATATTTTCATGTGACAACACTGAAGAAATGAAACTTTGTTACAATGTAAAGTAGTGAGTGTACAGCTTGTATAACAGTGTAAATTTGCTGTTCCCTCAAAATATCTCAGCACACAGCCATTAATGTCTAAACCGCTGGCAACAAAAGTGAGTACACCCCTAAGTGAAAATGTCCAAATTGGGCCCAAAGTGTCAATATTTTGTGTGGCCACGATTATTTTCCAGCACTGCCTTAACCCTCTTGGGCATGGAGTTCACCAGAGCTTCACAGGTTGCCACTGGAGTCCTCTTCCACTCCTCCATGACAACATCACAGAGCTGGTGGATGTTAGAAACCTTGCGCTCCTCCACCTACCGTTTGAGGATGCCCCACAGATGCTCAATAGGGTTTAGGTCTGGAGACATGCTTGGCCAGTCCATCACCTTTACCCTCAGCTTAATAGCAAGGTAGTGCTTAATGCATCCTTAATGCACCTTAGGATGCATTAAGGTGAACAAATGTCAAAAAAACACCAGGGTAGCCACACCAATTATTGATTAGATTTAGATTTTTCTTCTGTTCACTCACTTTGCATTTTGTAACGTGACAAAAATAACAATTAAAATATATATTTTTTAAAGCATTCTTACTTTACAGCATTTTTTCATATCTGTCTACATTTTTTGCACAGCGCTGCATAGATAGATAGATAGATAGTGTTTATCTTATATACAGTGTGTTATTGGCCCTTTAACATTGCAGTCCTGTTCTCTGTCTGCTCATAGACATGTCATCTAATGATGAGAATACCAGGAAAGGACTTTAGCATCTGTGTGTAAAGACAGGGCTGCCAGGAAGTCTGTTTAGCAACTTGGCACAGCCACTGATGCTGGCACAAACTCTAGTTTACCACAAGCACAGATTTTTTCATACCTGCAGTTACAAGTTTAAGTCCTCAATGCTGATTAATGCAAAACAATGCCTTGGCATGATGTGTCTTGTAATACAATTATTCAAGGCTGCTGCGGGCAATGGGAAGAAGACTAATAACAAAATGCAGATCAGCCTTTTCTTACTCTGCCATCCAAAGGGTTACCAAGACTAAGAAATAAAGGGAATGTGATTATTCATATGCCCAAGAGGCGGTGAGTATGTATTCTGCATGTCACCAGTGTGTTTGCTATGGCGACTCCCTTTTCAATAAAATCTGTGATGTTTCTCATATCCTGTAAACGCATTTTACTAAAAGAAATGGCAGCACATATAAACTTATATATTCTCTTTTCCCCAAAGGCATATACATACATATTTATAAATAAAACACTAACAATAATTCTTATCTATCTATCTATCTATCTATCTATCTATCTATCTATCTATCTATCTATCTATCTATCTATCTCTCCATAGCTGTGGGTTGGATGGCATACAAAATACAAAAGTTTCCTAAGGCCCCTTTCACACGTGCGGATCCATGTTGATCTGACCCGTGAACGTCCGCTTGCTCAGCGGGGATCGCTCCGTTGATCCCTGCTGAGCCGGCGGATGACAGGGCCGCCCTATTAGATCTCCGCTCTCCCCCATGGGGTATTGGATGAACACGGACTGTCTGTCCGTGTTCATCCGATCCGCTCTGCAGACGGATAGAAAAATAGGATTTTCCTCCATCTGCAGAATCAGACAATAGCGGGGACGGATGATATCGAGTGTCAGCGGATAGGAATGCATGTATGTCCGTATTTCATCCAAAAACGGATGGATGAAATATGGACATACGGTCCGCACATGTGAAAGGCGCCTAACACTCAACCATGTCAGCTTGCAAATGAAACCTCCATTGCAAAGGATCGCTCACGTTGGGTTATAAAAGCAATTAATAAAGTGAGAGCAAGCTTGCCAAGAATTTAACCTTTTCGCACCCTAAAGCTGTGACATGGAGCATTATCCTGCTGGAAGCAGCCATCAGAAGATGGGTACACTGTAGTCATAAAGGGATGGACACGGTCAGCAACAATACTCAGCTAGGCCGTGGTGTTTAAATGATGCTTAGTTTGTACTAAGGGCCCAAAGTGTGCCAGGAAAATATCCCCCACACCATTACACCACCATCAGCAGCCTGAACCGTTGATACAAGGCAGGATGGATCCATGCTTTTATGTTGTTTACGCCAAATTCTGACCCTACCATCTGAATGTTGGACCTGAAATCCAGACTCATCAGACCCATCATTCCTGTTCTTAGCTGACAGGAGTGGCACCCGGTGTGGCCTTCTGCTGCTGTAGCACCACTGCTTCAAGGTTCGATGTGTTGTGCATTCAGAAATGGTATTCTGCACACCTTGGTTGTATCGAGTGGTTATTTGAGTTATTGTTGCCCTTCTATCATCTCAAACCAGTCTGCTTATTCTCCTCTGACCTCTGACATCAACAAGACATTTTCGTCCAAACACAACTGCCACTGCCACTGAATATTTTCTCTTTTTCGGACCATTCTCTGTAAACCAGGGATCCTCAAACTACGGCCCTCCAGCTGTTGCAGAACTACACATCCCATGAGACATTGTAAAACTCATGACCAGGCATGATGGGAATTGTAGTTCCTGAACAACTGGAGGGCCGTAGTTTGAAGACCCCTGCTGTAAACCCTAGAGATGGTTGTGTGTGAAAATCCCAGTAGATAAGCAGTTTTTGGAATACTCAGATCAGCCCGTCTGGCACCAACAACCTTACCACATTCAAAGTCACTTAATTCCCCTTTTTTCCCCATTCTGATGCTTGGTTTGAACTTCAGCAAGTCGTCTTCACCACGTCTAGATGCCTAAATGCATTGAGTTGCTGCCATGTAGTTGGCTGATTAGCAATATATGTTACCAAGCAAATGAACAGGTGTACCTAATAAAATGTCCTAATAAAGTGTCCGGAGAGTGTATATCCACACAGAGAATGCATTAAGGTAAAAAAAACAAACCTTTACCTTTACAACCACGTGTAGAGAAATACTTAAGTCTTATCCTGTAGATTTTGCCCTCCAATGTTGGGTATTTGGCTCATTGAGAGGTTGTTTTGTCTCCCCAGGTCTTTGAATGCCTTATTATACTGCACTCTATTTATGCTTGGTTGTTTGGTATTTAGGATGTATAGTATAAGCTTCTGGATCATTGTATTGCTAGACTTGAATCATCAAACAGAGAGGAGAAGCAGAAAACATGAAGCAATTATGAGGAATTGCTTGAACCTTGAAATATTCGATAGAAAAGCAGCATTACGTGGTATTAAACCCAAAAGCAAACATTTACTATTTTGCAGCTTACCAATTCTTAGATGTGGTGGCTGCATTCGTTGTCCACTGATAGGGGAGCTTACAATGATCAGCTTTTATTTATTCATGTAGAACCTTTATCCCAAAAGAAAAAAAATGTTGCAGTAACTACTTGTGTGACTGTAGTGTGAGCTGGAGTCTGGCTTTAATTTGTTAGTGTATACAAATCTGTTAGTACACCCCCAAATTACAAATGCTGCTGCCCAAAGGTGCTCTGTGCTCATTCATCTACAGTGGGGGTACTCTAATACAGGAGGTGTATTACTGGCCACTGGCCACATCACCAGGTGAAAACACAGGGGAAACCCCCCCCCCCCAAAAAAAAAAAAAAAAAGAAAACTGATGTAGCCACCACATCTAATGATTGATAAGCTGCAATATATTACATTTTTGGTTCTGGGTTTAATACCGCTTTAAGGAAAGATTTGTACCAAGGGAATAATGTTGAAAAAGCATACAGTTATGCACAGGGAAGAAATGGAGAGGAGTTGTTGAGAGAAACAGGAAGTTATAAGAAAGAGATGATAACAAAAAGACTGGGGTAAGTGGCGCTCCCTATATAATGAAGAGTGATAATCCCAGGTCGCTCTTTATATGGTGTGTTGCTGCAGGTGTAAGTATAGTGTATAAATATACCGCTAATTAACACACCCTCCCACCAGTAAAGTGCAAAATATAAAAGTAAACGTGATCCCCAAGTCGGTCTTTAGGTGGTGTGTTGCCACAGGTATGGGTGTTGTGTATAAGTATACCACTAATTAACAAACATTACCAGCAATAAAGTGCAATATATTAAAGTGATCTCCATGCTATCATACCTACATAGAATCTGCTGTCTCCCCTAAGGGAGTAATATATTATAAGAGATATAAATAAACGTGATAAATGCTGAAAAACTATAAAAATATAAAAAATATATAGTGCAAATCCAATGATGATAAGTTCATATAGACCAGACAGGATATCCAATACAAATGCTAAAAAACTATATGTATCCAAAGTACATCAAAACAAAGTCATTATGGATTCCAAAGTGATGGATGCTTATAAGTGCAGAAATATCCAGGTGACTTTCGTGCTCCCCCTCCTGGGTCCCCACTCACCAGCTCCAATAACCCCTACAGGGGTATTTGCATAAAGGGCAGACTTGGTATACAGGTGATCCTTCCAGAGGTAGATCATCCGAGCAGGCTCCTCTCCAACCTTTCTCTCCAATCACCAGCTCCAATAACCCCTACGGGGGTATCTCACATACAGAGCAGATTTTGTATGCAGTTGATCCCTCCAAGGGCGGGTCAGCCAGCCAGGCTCCTCTCCAATAGTTCCCTCCGATATCCAATACAAGGTGGTTGCTAGATATTCATGCAAAAATGAGATATGGGCCCCCATAGTGTAGTATTCAAAATTGGGAATGTTTTTATCTAGGCTTGAAAAATAAGTTTAAAAACAAAACAAACATAAAAATAAAAACAAGCATTCCCTACAGGGAGAATCCTCCCAAAGAGTCTACGGCTAAGGGGTAGCTGATAGTCTCAGAGCCGTGGTAATGGTTCCGCATGCAGCGTGCACTCCAGCTGCATTCCACAGGCTCAGACGAGCAGCTAACGTACCCGAAAGTGACGTGTGTGCATGGCTCCGCCTTATGCGTTTCGTAATCAATGTCTTCTGAGGTGGTCTTAGGGAGCGCCACTTACCCCAGTCTTTTTGTTATTATCTATTTCCTAGCCCCCAAATAGGGGATATAGTAGGGGAGGCTGCAAACCTATTGTCTTTGTTCTAAGCGCTGATTTATACTTGGCAAAATAAAACAAATAATTCTGCGCTGCCCCAAAGAATAAGCAGCTAACACGGCCAGCAGGATATGTGCATAAATGAGAAAACAAAATAAGTGTAGCGCTAATATGAGAATAAATAAGATGGTTTAAGAAGACCATTACATCATCAATACAAACTCCAAAAAAAGGCAACAGAAAAATGCATCCTTAGTGGATGTGTGACTCCTATAAGTTAGTGACAGCCCTCAATACAAATGTGACTTCATAGGGATATCAGTGTGCACGTGACATCTGTAATGGAAGGAACACCACCACCGACTATAGGGAGGCTTACCAGAAAGTTTGAACCCAAAAGGACATACGTTCGATTGGGTCAAACAGGCTTGAATAATGAACGGCTGATGGATTTCCGTAGAGGCTGTAGAAAGATCCTGGGATGGTCTGTGAACCGGTATGTCCCTCAGGGGTGAAGCCCACAATGGAAGAAGATTAAAGCAAATGGGAAAAAACAAAGGAAGGCCACATAGTGTAACTTTGTATAAAATGTGTACCTATTTATTTAATAAGAGGAAATACACTCACATGAAAAATGGATAAAACAGCGCTGTATGAGTAAAATGGCAGCAGTGGGGCCTTAACCGATGCGTTTCGTCTCCTTGGACATCGATGTCCAAGGAGAGGAAACGCGTAGGGTAGGACCCGACCACTAAGTAGTTACGTGACCAGTTTGGTGATCACCTGGGTGATACGCATGATACAAATAATATTAAAGTAAACAATTATTTTGTTCAGAAACATGACTCCAGAAAAAATGAATAATTGAAAGTCCAGGTCTTAGAAAAGAACTGTCACACATTTCTGGAGAAGAAGTTTTTTTGGGATATTTGGTAGCAACACCAAGATATCTAATGGTTTAAATTTTGAATGAGACGTATCCACTTTTTATGATTGAATCTGTTGATGTGTTCTATTCATCTCCCTTCTTATTTATTATAGGCATTTATACAGGGCTAAAAAAATTACCTACCAGCATGTCTTTGGGGCGTGGAAGGAAACCAGAATACCCAGAGTAAACCCATGCAAGCAAAGGGAGTATATGCAAGTTTCATGCAGATAGTATCCAGGTTGGGATTTGAACCAATGACCTCAGTAGTGGAAGGAAGAAGTGATAAAAACTCAGCCACTGTGCCTGCCACCTCTTGCTCCCTTTTCCTCCCTCCCATCCTTCCCTTTAACCGCACCTTTCCCACTTCCCTTCTTATGTCAACCTTTTGCTTCTATTTATCTTTTATTGTAGATCATTTGGGCCTGGAGCAGTTCCTGCAGCATGTAGCCACTTACAAATTAAAATTGAAACAGTGCCTATGAAAAAAAAAAACAACCAAAAAAAACCCTACACCTTTGTCTTCTCCATGCTGTGGAATAATTAAATAAATTAGGAATCTAGAATGCAAGGATTATAGGAGTGGAGGTGTGGAGGCAGTTGCTGCCACTTGCCTGAACCACACGTACACATCTGTGAGTTGGGAGTTGGGACTATCTCGGCACCCATTAGTAACAAGTAGTACAGGAGAGTTAACTCGCTCCAACCGGGATGAGGGCACTGATTATTGAATTATACTACCACTGGTTCTACTGAGGTCATACTCACTCTTCATGCTAGAATGCAAGGATGTCACACCTTCATCATGGTGTTAATATCTTGAAGTCATCAGAGGAGTTACATCTCTAATGCCCACTGAGAAACAGTTTTGGGTGGAGTTTGGCCTTAAATTGAATTGAGACAAGTATCAAAGTGATGTGACTTGTGTAGATTGCAACATCAGCTGCTATTATTCTTGTCAACTATCCCATACTTTTATAATGCCACAGAGCCAGGGCACATAGCCATACACTGTTCTTATTTCCTGCGACCTTTGAAAAGAGAAGATGGATGAACAACAGAACAACCGAGATACATGCTGAACATGTTTAATGAAAGAACAAAGAGTGAAAAATGTAAATATAAGGAGTGGTTTTATATAGTCAAATCAGAGACACTGTGAAAGTGCTAAGTGTCTTTAAGTCTAAAGTTAAGGTTAGGTGCCCTTAGGATAAAGAATGCTTTATTCTCTGTGAAATTGCAGATATAAAGGTTATCAGATTTCCCACACTGATTAAATGTATATTTTGGTTGTCTAGACTCTAGAAAAGGTAAATGTCATGTAATTATAATGTGGAAAAATATATACGTTGTACAATAAATGATATTTACATTGCAAGAGAGGGCTAAGCATTATTGTGTTGGGTGGAGGTACATGGGTGCATAATATTAACTACACCCAATGGCTTGAATTAAACTAATGTCCAAGTGGCACAAAAAGCCTTCTTAAAACAAAAGGTATTTCTGTATCTCCATTCCATCACCTATCCCAAAAAGGGGTTTATCGCTCCTTTTTGGATAGTGGGCAGAGCCATATAAATCATTCTGTTATGTGTCTGTAAGCAGGTTCAGGTGGGGACACACCTAGAGCCCAACAGAAGTATTTGCCTAAACACATGAAGTGTGCTAAAGTGGCACTTTCTGTTAATAGACAGCACTACTTGCTGTTTGGTTGTTTAGTTTTTACTCTTACTTTGCACTTCACTTGTATACACTCTGACAGACACCTTTGACTTCAGCCAATATCACTAGCTGTGGCATTTCTGAGCCCATGCCACATAGCTTAAACCAGAGTCCACCAGCCAGTACTTATATTCTCCCTCAATTACATCATTGGACACCTCTATCCCCTTGTTTTTTCCATACATTCAATCCTATGCTGCTTGTTAACATTAATCTACTCGTGTATTCCTAGAAATTCAGTACCATGCTCTATTCCACATGGTCTCTCCCACTTTCTTCAGTGACTCCCAGGCTGGGTCCCTAGGATGCCCCGTGGCACAGTCAGACTCAATGTCGGAGTACCAACTGCTAGCCGGCACCCTTTGCTACAGGGGACCTCCATCACCCATACCAAGTCACCCTGCTTTCTTGCTGGCTGGCTGCTATATTTAGTAGACACTTGTACCTTAATTCACTGCAGCAGTGACCCCACTTACAAAGGTTCATCTTGCAACATATAGAATACTGTATATATTGGTGGCTTCTGTAGTGATTACGTCTAGAGAAAAAAGATTTCATCTCCAAATACAGAAAGATTTATTCACAGTAATGCTATGTACACACGATAGGATTTTCCGACAACAAAACAGTGGATTTTTTTCCGAAGGATGTTGGCTCAAACCTGTCTTACATACACACGGTCACACAAATGTTGTCGGAAATTCCGACCCGTCAAGAACACGGTGTAGTACAACATGTACGAGGAGCCAAGAAAAAAGAAGTTCAATAGCCAGTGCGGCTCTTCTGCTTGATTCCGAGCATGCGTGGACTTTTGTGTGTCGGAATTTCCAACAAGTCTTGTTGTCAGAAAATTTGGGAACCAGCTCTCAAACATTTGTTGGCGGAAATCCGGACAACAAATGTTCTATGGAGCATACACACAGTCGGACTTTCTGACAACAAGCTCACATCCAACATTTGTTGTCGGAAAATCCTATTGTGTGTACGGCCCATAAGAGTTGTGAAAATGTGGAATAGACTGCCTCCAGAGGTGGTTCTGGCAAGCTCAGTAGATTGCTCACTTTAAGACCAGCCTCGTTTTGGATTTTAGGTGTTTACATGTTTAAAACAGGTTTTTCTGCTAGAAAATTACTTAGAACCCCCAAACATTATATATGGTTTTTCTTCTAACACCCTAGAGAATACAATGGTGGTCATTGCAATACTTTTTTTTGCACCGTATTTGCGCAGCGGTCTTATAAGCGCACTTTTTTTGGAAAAAATTCACTTTTTTTGGAAAAAATTCACTTTTTTGAATAAAAAAATAAAACAACAGTAAAGTTATCCCAATTTTTTTTTATATTGTGAAATATAATGTTACGCCAAGTAAATTGATACCCAACATGTCATGCTTGAAAATTGCGCCCGCTCGTGGAATAGCGTCAAACTTTTACCCTCAAAAATCTCCATAGGCGACGTTTAAAAAATTCTACAGGTTGCATATTTTGCGCTACAGAGGAGGTCTAGGGCTAGAATTATTGCTCTCGCTCTACCGGTCGCGGCGATACCTCACATGTGTGGTTTGACCACCGTTTTCATATGCGGGCGCTACTCGCGTATGCGTTCGCTTCTGCGCGCGAGCTCGTCGGGACAGGGGGGTTTTAAAAAATTTTTTTTTATTTTTATTATTTATTTTACAATATTTTATTTATTTTTACACTGTTTAAAAAAAAAAATTGTGTCACTTTTATTTCTATTACAAGGAATGTAAACATCCCTTGTAATAGAAAAAAGCATGGCAGGACCTCTTAAATATGAGATCTGGGGTCAAAAAGACCTCAGATCTCATATTTACACTAAAATGCAATAAAAAAAAAAAAAAAAAAAAAGTAATTTAGAAAAATGACATTTGAAAAAATATGCCTTTAAGAGGCGTGGACGGAAGTGACGTTTTGACGTCGCTTCCGCCCAGAAGTGTCATGGAGACGAGTGAGCGCCATCTTGGCCTCACTCGTCTCCAGACACACAACGGCACAGGACGCGATCGCCTCCGCCGCTACCGACGGCTCTGGTAAGCGGCGGAGGGCACCGGATCGCGGCGGGAGGGGGGGGCCCCTCTCCCGCCACCGATAAAAGTGATCTCGCGGCGAATCCGCCGCAGGGACCACTTTTATCTGAAAGCCGGCCGCCGCACGAAAACGGGGATACCGGGGTTATGGCAGCTAGCTGCTGCCATAACAACGATATACCCCTTCAAACTCAGGACGTACATCGTCGTGCGGCGGTCAGGAAGTGGTTAAAAAAGGCCTGGATTCTTTCCTAAATGTAATATAACTGGGTACTGACATTTATAGGTAAAGTTGATCCAGGGAAAATTTGATTGCCTCTCGGGGGATCAGGAAGGAATTTTTTCCCCTGCTGTAGCAAATTGGAGCATGCTTTGCTGGGTTTTTTTGCCTTCCTCTGGATCCACTGTGGGTGAAGAATTGTGTATATGGGATTGTATTATGTATTTTTGTCCCAGCACCCTGACTGGGTTCCTGCTGAAGGCAACTTGCCCAGCAGAAAGTTCTAAAATCCTACAGCTCTCCATATACACATGGCCTGAGAGCCACATTCCGGTACCAGTCTCCGGTATATAACACATGAACACCAGAGATCTGCATGATTAACCACATTAACTCCTAGGGCACCAGGGGCAACCATACACAGTACAATGGAAAGACATAGTTCCCCCTCTCTACAATGGGACTTTAAAGGCATAGGAGAGTAACAAAGGTTTGTTTTAAAACTCAAAGTTTAATTTTACCAAATTAATTTACAACAGTAAAAAAAAAACATGTAGTTATCATAAATGAAATACACAGTAAAAAGAGGCATATATTACCACACCATTTGTTTACATAACAATTATTCAATATTTTTGAAACAGTTGCAACATGTCTGATGCATTTCGGAGCAGCTTGACTCCTTCCTCAGGGATAGTTTTTTGCTATTAGTATAGGTGCAGTCTACAAAATGAGCGTCATATTAAAAACATTCATCAAACTGTATATGTTGGTGGCTTCTGTAGTGATAGGTAGGATTTAGAGACAGTACTTACAATGTCCTCAGTCTATAAGTCCACAGAGGTTAAGATCCATAAAAGCATAACAATTTCAAAAAAGGGACTTCTCCACTGACATGCGTCCCAACCCAATGAAAATGGGAAAAGAAGGGAAAAGGGATGGAAAGTCTTCCGAAGCAGACCGCACAGGTCCCAAAAGGATACACACTGGGACCATATGGCTTAACTGAGAAGAGAGTAAGAAAATCAATAGAGTATATGTGTAGCATTTATAAAGGTATAGTATAGATACATAGTACAATTAACATTTTACAAGGTGAACATAATTGTTACCAAAACATAACCTACAGTATACAACAGTATATTGTAGGCTCCCGCCTACACGTCTGTGTGCCACTACTTATATTGGCATGGGGCCGGGTCGCCATGTGACATCATCCGGAGGCCCTGCCCTTATGATGTCACCGCCGGTGGCATGATGGGCGGTGACATCATAAGAGGTGTGCCTCCGGTGACCCCGCCTCATGCCAATATAAGTAGTGGCACACCGTGCACCCGCCATTAGAGCGGTAGAGAGCATCGAGTCAACATCAGAAGAAGAACAGAAGGGGAAAACAGCAGAGAAGACCGGGCAAAAGAGCGAGCAAAAGAGTGAGAAGACAGTGGAGGAGACCCGGCAGAAGACAGCGGACAGAGGAAGAAGAACTGGAGAGTGAACGGAGAAGAAATGGAGAGGGGAGAAGTACCGACAGAGGCAGAAGATGTCAGTGGAGGACACCGAAGAGCCGGAGAGGGGAGAAGTGATCGGAAGAGATTCTGGTGCTGCCATAATAAATTACTTTAAAAACATGTGTAATGTGTTTTGTTTTTGACACTTTTTTTAGGTGAATGGGTGAATGGGTAGGGGTACAATGTACCCCATACTCATTCACATAGGGTGGGGGCCGGGATCTGGGGGCCCCCTTGTTAAATGGGGCTTCCAGATTCCGATAAGCTCCCTGCCCGCAGACCCCGGCAACCAACGACCAGGGTTGTTGGGAAGAGGCCCTTGCCTCATCCACATGGGGACAAGGTGCATTGGGATGGGGACGCAGGGCCCCCCTGCCCCAAAGCACCCACCCCCCCATGTTAAGGACATGCGGCCTGGTATGGTTCAGGCGGGGGGTGCTCACTCAACCCCATCCCCTTTCCTGACCTGTCGGCTGTGTGCTCGGATAAGGGTCTGGTATGGATTCTGGGGGGACCCACACGTTGTTTTTTTTGGCATGGGGGTTCCCCTTAAAATCCATACCAGACCAAAGGGCCTGGTATGCTCTTGGAGGGGGAACCCATGTCGTTTTTTCTTTTTTAATTTGGCGTGGCGTTTCCCTTCAAGATCATCAGAGCACAAGTCGCATGCCAAAGTCTTTAAATACTGAGGTTTTAGTACTCTGCTACTTCTCCTCCTTTTTTCCCCTATTCCTGCTCTGGATTTACTCACACACCAGCTACAACTATGCACCGTTATCTAGATGGGACCACTTCACTTGGTATACTCACTGGCATGTATGCGATTGTCTATTATTCGCAAAAATCCTTTTTGTACCAAAAAATGTTGAAGTTCCTTTCAATTTACCATTTACAAAAAATAGTACAGTGGTGTACCTTTTATGGAGAGGTATTCCGTTTAAAAGTGGACAGTGGATTCTATACCACTGTTTATATCCTCTACTCTGTGAATGGATTCAGAGAATAAAGAAGGTTACACGGAGAATAACATTGGGCGTTTTCAAATCATTCTCCACATATCCTAATTGCAGACTGGGGGTCAGTGCCATGAAGGTAATATGGGGTCTCAGTAGCTTGCGCTCATGTTATATAGTTGTAATATTGGATGAAAAAGGTTAGGAAGCCTCATGGGGCCTGTACAAACCAGATTCTTCAAAATTAGGCCTATGTTCATAAAAAGAACTCTTTTATATGTAGTAATGTACTCTAATTTTTTTTTTTTTAATTTAAGACCACAATTAAAAAAAAAAAAAAGCTACTTATATTTTAAATGTAGGTCTCTTTTTCATAAAAGGACAGAGTTCTCTTTCCTGTTTTGAAGGGGGATTCTGCCTTGTGTGAAATCTTTGTAGCCTGGGATCACATTTACAATCACTGGATAGAGCGAAGGACTGGGATATTGACTAGGGATCCTGGAGACAAGGTCAGAGGCTGTAGGATTATATCCTGTGTGTTTTGATGTAGCGCCTACCCTGATTTTCCGGGAGCCTGATGGTGACTACTGAGGGTGGGGAGGGCTGACATACATCCTCAGGTTTTTGGGCATGGTGGGTGATGAACAAGAAAAAGAAAGTTGGGCGCCAGTCACTTTTATGCCTAAACAAGAGAGAAGTTCATTTCTCAAACTGGAAAAATGTGGGAAAGAGAGGATAGGGCACAGGTCACCCTAAGTAACGATCAGCAACAGGCAGATTGGCAGACTCCTTAGACAAAAATAGGTGAGGTAAGGTAGATAGCAGTACAGGAAAAAAAGGTCTTAAGCTGAACCAGCACATTTGTACTTTGTAGGACAGGCTGTCTCCTCTAGTAACTGAACTTTACTCACAACTTCATACACAGATTCCCTTGGATGAGTTCTCTCTTGAAGTCCTCCCAGCCACGTCATAGTCTTCAGCTCATGAACAGTCACCTCTGGTGCTTCCTTAGAACTCCACCCCTCTCAGAATCATTTCCGGATCTTTAGCAGGCTTTCCTCAACAGAAACTTGAATACTCGGATAGGCCTTGGATAGGCCTAGGAGCCGGTAGCCACCTGGATAGGCCTAATGCCGCATACACACGAGCGGATTTTTAGTCGGAAAAAGATATGACGGCTTTTCCGACGGAATTCTGCTCAAGTTTGCCTTGCATACACACGGTCACACAAAAGTTCGCTGAACTTACGACCATCAAGAACACGGTGACGTACAACACTACGACGAGCCGAGAAAGTGAAGTTCAATGCTTCCGAGCATGCATTGAATTGTTTCCGAGCATGCGTAGGAATTTGGCACATAGGAATTGCCACAGCTGATTGCATTTTTGGATAGGAACTTTTCCCGACCGAAAAATTGAGAGCATGCTCGCAGTCTGTTGCTGGCTGGAATTCGGCCAGCAAAAGTCCGATGGAGCATACACACGGTCGCATTTTCCGACGAAAAACTGTCATCGGTCTTTTGCGGACCGAAATTCCGATCATGTGTACGCAACATTAGGCTTCAGGCCTAGCAGCCAGGAACTCTTTCACACACATCCACCCAGGCTGCAGCCCTGGGCGGGAAGAGTAAAATCACCTGACTTCTTTTCAATAAATAGCTTCTCCCAGCATTCATAGCAGCGAATCTGATTGGCTGAGAAAGGTATGTTTATCCATAACTTGAATGTACTGTAGCTCATCATAATAATGTCAAGGGCAACAGTGTCAGTGTCACCTACTGACAAAGGGGAGAAACCACAACTGAATAGAATTAGAACAGTCATTTGACCACTAAACACTACAAATTAGCCAGGCTGGATACCACCCAGCATAACTAATTTTACCTGTAGCCTTATTCTTGGACAAGGGTGCTACACTGATATATTCTATAATTTTTGATGTGGTGTATAGTTTACTGGTCTGTATACGTTACTGCATCATCTTTGATTTTGAGTTATGGATAGTGACTTCCAGAACACGATCCTGAGTAAAAGAGCAGACATGATGTTTTTGTACATGGATCAGGCTTTCTTTTTATAGCCAGGTAGGCAAATCAGGAGTGGTCTCTGGGTGTATTGTTCCGTCAAACAGAAAGAAGCTCTATGACCTAGTATGAACATTTTATGTAGATGATCTATAGGTGGTACTAGTTGAAAATATACCAGCACATCCAAAGAGGAGTTTGTGACTGTATTACATCTCTAAATTGGTCTCCAAATACCCTGAAATGTCCCTGTAGGATTTTAAAGTCTATGACCTTCAAAACGAAGAAGTCTTACTAGACATTAAGAATGCCCATGATGATATGTGTTATAAAGATGATAATTATGCAATGGTTCTAGGAAATATTGTGACTGTGGAACATCTAATGTGATACTGTATATTTATGGAATTTATATTTTGTGACTGCGTGAGGGTCACTCTCTTAGGCTTACAAGTCTGTACTAGACAACAGAGAAAGAAAGCCGCAGGACAGCAGGTGCAACTATGGCAACATCTGAAATATTCAAAGAATCATATGAGATACGGAGGCTATCGTGATTTTTATCTATAGCACTTCAAAAAATGCATGTTTTCTATTAGTCACAAGTGATGTAGATGTAAAATGAAAACTCCACATTTTAGTAATTTACGAATAATGATAATGCTATATGTTTGTGACTTCAAGAAACAACGTTTTCCAGTTGTATTGAGGTCAAGCTATATCTCTATATATGTAGTCAAGGTCAAGCATCATAGCCCAGATGAACACATATTTTCAACTTAAGCCTTGGCTCAGCTAACAGTTGAGGTTCTCTAGATGGCAAACACTTTACCAGGGTGTCTTGAGATGTGACAATACAAAAATAAAATAAATACATCAGCTTTTCTTTTAACATGAGGTGTTTTTATAAACATATAAAAGATACAAAAAAACAAATGAAAATACATGTAAGAAAGTATACGATAGTTTTGGGGCCCATATGTCATATTATCTGGTACATCATTTACCTGCTTTATAATCATTTTATTAATAGGACTGTCATTGATGTTCTTCTTCAAGGGTATGTTTATGGCCTTATTTACTTATATTTACTTATATTGCATTAACAACTGAAAAGAGGGCTGTGTTTCCTATGCCACTGTAACTGAGCAGCTTGTACAATCATCAATTCTTTTGGCTGCCATGTTCTATGCACCATATATACAGTAATATATATTGAAACAGCTGGCGTTGATAGTGTCATAACTGTTTCCTCTTTGGTGTAAGGATTGGGCATCAGAGGTCCTGTTATATGTATGTATGTGGGGTATGTTAGGGGTTAGACGTGGAGCTTAGGGTTAGGATTTGGTGGTAAAGTGCTAGGTTATGGGGAGATTCACTAAAACTGGTGCACACCAAATCTGGTGCAGCTGTGCATAGCAACCAATCAGCTTCTAACTTCAGCTTGTCCAATGAAGCTTTGACAATAAAACCTAGAAGCTGATTGGTTACTATGCACAGCTGCACCAGTTTCTCTCTCTCTCTACCAGTTTTAGTAAATCTCCCCCGTGTTTTTTTTGCTATCCCAAAATGAACAGTACCTCTGCATACACTGCTGTAAGCTGTTTATTACTGTCATTCTCCTATCACATTTGTCTTTAAAAGCTTGATCTGTAAAGCGTGTGTATTATAAGTCTGTTCTGGAACTATTTATTATTTTTATTGACTGAGTTGAGCAGCAGATCTTTGAGTTTTGACAGCTGCTATCTTGGGATTTCTAGAGCTGTATAGAAGGAACAATAAAATCAGCCTTTATGCACATGAGCCTTTAGATAGGATAGCAAAGGGATTTGCGGTATGGGTCACCTAAAGTGACCTTGTATTTGGTTCCATCCATCTTCCCATCAACTCTGACCAGCTTCCCTGTACCTGCTGAAAAAAGCATCCCCACAACATGACGCTGCTATCACCATGTTTCACGGTGGGGATGGTGTGTTCAAGGTGATGTGCAGTGTTAGTTTTCCCCCCACACATAGCGTTTTGCTTTTAGACCAAAAGTTCAATTTTGGTCTCATCTGACCAGAGCACCTTCTTCCACATATTTGCTGTGTCCCCCATATGGCTTCTCGCAAACTGCAACGGGACTTCTTATGGCTTTCTTTCAACAATGGCTTTCTTCATGCCACGCTTCCATAAAGGCCAGATTTGTGGAGTGGACGACTAATAGTTGTCCTGTGGACAGATTCTCCTACTTGAGCTGTGGATCTCTGCAGCTCCTCCAGAGTTACCATGGGCCTCTTGGCTGCTTCTCTGATTAATGCTCTCCTTACCCATCCTGTCAGTTTAGGTGGACGGCCATGTCTTGGCAGGTTTACAATTGTGCCATGCTCTTTCCATTTTAGGATGATGGATTAAACAGTGCTTCGTGAAATGTTCAAAGCTTGGGATATTTTTTGTATAATCTAACCCTTTTTTAAACTTCTCAACAACTTTATCCCTGACTTGTCTGGTGTGTTACTTGGCCTTCATGATGTTGTTTGTTCACTAAGGTTCTCTAACAAACCTCTGACGGCTTAGTAGAATAGCTGTATTTATACTGAGATTAAATTGCACACAGGTGGACACTATTTACTAATTAGGTGACTAGATGGTTCCACTAGATTTTAGTTAGGGGTATCAGAGTAAAGGGGACTGAATACAAATGCACGTCACACTTTTCAGATATTTATTTGTAAAAAATTTTGAAACCCATTGATCATTTCCTTCCACTTCACAAATACAGTACAGTATGTCAGTATGTGCTACTTTGTGTTGGTCTATCTCATAAAATCCCAATAAAATACATTTACGTTTTTAGTTGTAACATGACAAAATTTTGAAACTTTCAAAGGGTATGAATACTTTTTTAAGGCACTGTATATATATTTAAATATCATTTCCTAATGTGTTCTTGAAACAAGAAAATATGTATGTTTTTATGTTTTACTTTAAAATGGAACAAACCTTTCTACAAACCAAGTCTGTTCAAAAAGAATTTCTAATCTTAAAATGTACTTTTGGTCCACTTTTAAGCCCCTCTCTTTCGTTGTCACTTAGTATTTGGGACAGATTGTCTAAGTCTCATAATTTTAAATCGCCTCACACTCCATTAGCTCCCTTCTTATGGAACAAGGACTTCGCCCGGGCCTCGCTCACCTTGCTTTTGAATGGTGGTAGAAAAAGGGTTTCATGTGGAATGCTATCCAAACAAACGCTTATAGAAAAACATCAACTGCCGGCCTCTGAACACTTTCGGTATACTCAAATACACCATTACCTGCATACCCTGTCTCGCAAATGTGATCTTGTAACCATGTCACCTATGAAATATTTGTGTCATCGATATGATAAAATCCGTGGTCATATAGCTGAAATATACATTATCTCACAAAAGTGAGTACACCCATCACATTTTTGTAAATATTTTATTATTTCTTATAATATTATAATTATTATAATATCTTTTCATGTGACAACACTGAAGAAATGACACTTTGCTACAATGTAAAGTAGTGAGTGTACAGCTTGTATAACAGTGTAAATTTGCTGTCCCCTCAAAATAACTCAACACACAGCCATTAATATCTAAACCGCTGCCAACAAAAGTGAGTACGCCCCTAAGTAAAAATGTCCAAATTGGGCCTACTTAGCCATTTTCCCTCCTTGGTGTCATGTGACTCATTAGTGTTAAAAGGTCTCAGGTGTGAATGGGGAGCAGGTGTGTTAAATTTGGTGCTATCACTCTTACTCTCTCATACTGGTCACTGGAAGTTCAACATGGCACCTCATGGTAAAGAACTCTGAGGATCTGAAAAAAAGAATTGTTGCTCTACATAAAGATGACCTAGGCTATAACAAGATTGCCAAGACCCTGAAACTGAGCTGCAGTATGGTGGCCAAGACCATACAGCAGTTTAACAGGACAGGTTCCACTCAGAACAGGCCTCGCCATGGTCGACCATGGAAGTTGAGTGCACATGTTCAGCGTCATATCCAGAGGTTGTCTTTGGGAAATAGACCTATGAGTGCTGCCAGCATTTCTGCAGAAGTTGAAGGGGTGGGGGGTCAGCCTGTCAGTGCTCAGACCATACGCCGCACACGGCATCAAATTGGCCTGCATGGCTGTCCTCCCAGAAGGAAGCCTCTTCTAAAGATGATGCACAAGAAAGCCCGCAAACTGTTTGCTGAAGACAAGCAGACTAAGCACATGGATTACTAGAACCATGTCCTGTGGTCTGATGAGAACAAGATAAACTTATTTGGTTCAGATGGTGTAAAGCGTGTGTGGCAACAACCAGGTGAGGAGTACAAAGACAAGTGTGTCTTGCCCACAGTCAAGCATGGTGGTAGGAGTGTCATGGTCTAGGGCTTCATGAGTGCTGCCGGCACTGGGGAGATACAGTTCATTGAGGGAATCATGAATGCCAACATGTACTGTGACACACTGAAGCAGAGCATGATCCCCTCCTTTCAGAGACTGGGCCACAGGGCAGTATTCCAATATGATAACGACCCCAAACACACCTCCAAGATGACCACTGCCTTGCTAAAGAAGCTGAGGGTAAAGGTGATGGACTGGTCAAGCATGGCTCCAGACCTAAACCCTATTTAGCATCTGTGGGGCATGCTCAAAAGGAAGGTGGAGGAGCGCAAGGTCTCTAACATCCACCAGCTCCATGATGTCATCATGGAGGAGTAGAGGAGGACTCCAGGGGCAATCTGTAAAGCTCTGGTGAACTCCATGCCCAAGAGGGTTAAGGCAGCGCTGGAAAATAATGGTGGCCACACAAAATATTGACACTTTGGGCCCAATTTGGACATTTTCACTTAGGGGTGTACTCACTTTTGTTGCCAGCAGTTTAGACATTAATGGCTGTGTGTTGAGTTATTTTGAGGGGACAGCACATTTACACTGTTATACAAGCTGTACACTCACTACTTTACATTGTAGCAAAGTGTCATTTCTTCAGTGTTGTCACAGATATAATCAAATATTTTCAAAAATGTGAGGGGTGTACTCACTTTTGTGAGATACTTTATAGTAGTCTAACATATACATTATCTCACAAAATGAGTACACCCCTTACATTTTTGTAAATATTTTATTATTATTAAATATTCTATACCGGGAAGGGAAAATGGCTAATTGGGCACAATTTGGACATTTTCACTTAGGGGTGTACTCGGTTTTGTTGCCAGCGGTTTGTCCATTAATGAATGTGTGTTGAGTTATTTTGAGAGGACAGCAAATTTACACTGTTATACAAGCTGTACACTCACTACTTTACATTGTAGCAAAGTGTCATTTCTTCAGCGTTGTCACATGAAAAGATATAATCAAATATTTACAAAAATGTGAGGGGTGTACTCACTTTTGTGAGATACTGTGACACACTGAAGCAGAGCATGATCCCCTCCCCTCAGAGACTGGGCCACACGGCAGTATTCCAATATGATAACGACCCCAAACACACCTCCAAGATGACCACTGCCTTGCTAAAGAAGCTGAGGGTAAAGGTGATGGACTGGCCAAGCATGGATCCAGACCTAAACCCTATTTAGCATCTGTGGGGCATGCTCAAAAGGAAGGTGGAGGAGCGCAAGGTCTCTAACATCCACCAGCTCCATGATGTCATCATGGAGGAGTGGAAGAGGACTCCAGTGGCAATCTGTAAAGCTCTGGTGAACTCCATGCCCAAGAGCAGGGCTGGACTGGGACAAAAATTTGGCCCTGGACTTCATCGTGACCAGCCCACTTTAATTTTGAGTGTCTCCATCAGCACCCCCCTTATATAGGGTGACCCCAACAGCTTCCCCCTTACATCAGAGTGTCCCCATCAGCAGCCCTCCTCACATCAGTGTGTCCCCATCAGCAGCCCCTTCACATCAGTGTGTCCCCATCAGAGTGTCCCCATCAGCCGCCCCCTTCACATCAATGTGTCCCCATCAGAGTGTCCCCATCAGCAGCCCCCTTCACATCAGAGTGTCCCCATCAGCAGATCCATCAGCAGTCCCCTTCACATCAGTGTGTCCCCATCAGCAGCCCCCTTCACATCAGAGTGTCCCCATCAGCAGCCCCCATTCACATCAGAGTGTTCCCATCAGCAGCCCGATCAGCAGCCCCCTTCACATTAGTGTGTCCCCATCAGCAGCCCTCTTCACATCAGAGTGTCGCCATCAGCAGCCCCCTTTACATCACAGTTTCCCCATCAGCAGCCCCCTTCACATCACAGTTTCCCCATCAGCAGCCCCCTTCACATCAGTGTGTCCCCATCAGCAGCCGCCTTCACATCAGTGTGTCCCCATCAGCAGCCCCTTTCACATGAGGGTGTCCCTATCAGCAGCTCCCTTCATATCAGAGTGTCCCCATCAGCAGAACCCTTCACATCAGAGTGTCCTCATCAGCAGCCCCCTTCACATCAGTGTGTCCCCATCAGCAGCCCCCTTCACATCAGAGTGTCCCCATCAGCAGCCCCCTTCACATCAGAGTGTCCCCATGAGCCGCCCCCTTCACATCAGAGTGCCCCCCCTCTCCTCCCTCTCCCATGTGTACTCACAGTTTTGAAGGCAGCTTCTCGTTCCTCTCTCCAGTCATCTGATAATTGCCAAGTGATAAGGTTAGAGAGTAAGGAACGTCTGCAGGCTGTCTATCTCCCGCTGCAGGCTGGAGGGAGCAGAAAGTCTAATGCTCCCTCCAGCAAGTGATGGCAGCTGCTCCTCCTGACAGAAGTGAAATTGTGATCACTCACTGTCAGAGAGGAGCAGCTCCAGGACTGCGCCTGACCGGCCCACTGAACCATCGGCCCACCGGGAAACTCCCGGTAGTCCTGATGGCCAGTACATGCCTGCCCAAGAGGGTTAAGGCAGTGCTGGAAAATAATGGTGGCCACACAAAATATTGACACTTTGGGCCCAATTTGGACATTTTCACTTAGGGGTGTACTCACTTTTGTTGCCAGCAGTTTAGACATTAATGGCTGTGTGTCGAGTTATTTTGAGGGGACAGCAAATTTACACTGTTATACAAGCTGTACACTCACTACTTTACATTGTAGCAAAGTGTCATTTCTTCAGTGTTGTCACAGATATAATCAAATATTTACAAAAATGTGAGGGGTGTACTCACTTTTGTGAGATACTGTATAGTAGTCTAACATACACATTATCTCACAAAATGAGTACACCCCTTACATTTTTGTAAATATTTTATTATTATTAAATATTCTATACCGGGGAGGGAAAATGGCTAATTGGGCACAATTTGGACATTTTCACTTAGGGGTGTACTCGGTTTTGTTGCCAGCGGTTTGGCCATTAATGAATGTGTGTTGAGTTATTTTGAGAGGACAGCAAATTTACACTGTTATACAAGCTGTACACTCACTACTTTACATTGTAGCAAAGTATCATTTCTGCAGTGTTGTCACATGAAAAGATATAATAAAATATTTTTAAAAATGTGAGGGGTGTACTCACTTTTGTGAGATACTGTGCTTTAAACTGTACAGTTAAACTGAGCTATATGACCAGATGGGAACAGGACATCCAGGAAACCCTTGAACTTGATGAATGGCACTCGGTAGCACTAGCCGCTTCGAGGTCACTCATCAACACTTCTATTGTAGAAGCAAACTATAAGGTATTACTGAGGTGGTATTTGGTACTGGCCAGATTGGCCACTAATGTTCCGGGGGCTTCATCTAAGTGTTTCTGGGGCTGTGGGCAAGAAGGGACAGCCTACCACATATAATGGCAATGACCCAAGTTACGGCGGTTCTGGATCAGAGTTTATCATTTCATCTTTACTCTTACTCAAATTAACCTGACCAAGTCCCCTAAACACGCGTTACTGGGATATAAGGTTGAGGAGGCCTCTAAAACCCAGAGACGACATCTCACGTTTATATTTGTTTCCGCTAAAATTACGATAGCCAGGAACTGGAGTTTGGCTGCTATATCATTTGACCAACTCAAACATAAACTTTCCTGGCTTATGTTAAATGAACAGTTGACAGCAATCTTACAGGATAAATTGAAGGTGTTTGAAAAGGTATGGGGTCCGTTGATCCGATCCTTGACTAATGATCCTTGGACTATCCCTGGCTAGGTTTCCTTCTGGTTGACATGGACCAGAGCATGGAGTCCTTTCCCCCTTCCCCTTCTCCTCTTTTTTCTTCTATTCATCCCTTCTTTGCTCTTTTTGATTTACCCCTATGTGGATTTTGTTATTAAGAGACTCAGAGTGCATAACTGCATTGATAGGGAATGGGGCATCCTCCTCTATTTGGTTGGCGGATGTGCATTCCTTGGAGTGAGTAACATACTCTGTGCCCCATTAAAATTGTGTTGTTACCATAACGTAATAGGTCATACTGAGACCTCTAGGTTTTACAGTCTGTTTTACATTTTGTTTTGAAACTAACAAATAAGACTGAGGTTAATAGATCATCATTATTGCAGATTATGTTTATATACCCCCTGAAATATAAGAGGCTAGTTGTCTCAGGGAGCATGGTCTATTGCCATGCGGATTGTTGTAATATGTCCTTCACATTGTACTCATGCAATTATACAGTATAACTTTCTATTTTTATACAGTATGCAATTCGAATTGTGGAAGTTACATATTGTTCAGAATCAATGCTGAAATCTCTTTATTTTTGTTCTGTGAAAAACTTTAATAAAAAATATTGAAACAGAAATGCTCATTTGGGTGAAATTAATTTGACCAGCTATACATACAATGTAAATCAGCTGATTAGAAAACGTATTTGAATGCAGGACCTCATGACCTAACATATGACTTTGTTTCTGTAAATGCTTAAAGAGTAACTTCACTTTTTCAGAGAAAAAACAATCTCCTTTGGGTGATTTATAAAAATTGCAATGATTTTACCAAACATTGTAGCAGAGTCCTACCTTTTTTGTTCTTAAGAAAAAGATATATGTTCATACTAATTCCTGAATGGGAGTATCTGTGTTCATTGTAATCAGCTGATGCACTGGCACTGTTCAAATTAGGAAAGTTGCAAGGTCTGCATCCCTTTAGAAGTACAGTATTTAACACTTATGGAGTATCTTGTGAAAATATAATTCCTATTGCAGAGGATGCCGAAAATTTTACTTGCAACTTAGTGTAGACTTCTGGGAAAATCATTGAGCCAAGCAGGAAATTACATTTCTGGGGACAGAAGACCTCCAAGTGGCCATATTGCACTGAATATTATAAAAAAAAGTAAAGTAGTTGCAAATTGAAAAGGAAAGGTAATTTTTTATTCAATTTAATAACATTAATTTACCACTTGGATTAGCACTTTCATATATTATATTATGTTTTTATATTTGCTATTGTTTTTTTCTTGAAAAGTGGAGTTACCCTTTAAATATCTCAATAGTTTTGCTAGGGTGGAAAAATCTAACCAGTAAATGTTCATCAAATATAGCAGGCTGAATTTTTATGGTCTCAATTCAAATCAGTCTCGCAGGTTGAAGAGATGTATGCATTTTTAAATGTGTGCCCGTAGACTAATTTAAATTCTGGGATCACAACCTTGTCCCTATTTAGCAAATTGGTATTCCTAATTTTGTTGCCTATAGAGCCCAGCATAGAGATGACATTTCCTTCCAAAAGAGACTGGACGCATCTTGTTTGAACTGATGATACCTACAGTGCCTTAAAAGTATTCATATCCCTTGAAATTTTCCACATTTTGTCATGTTACAACCAAAAACGTAAATGTATTTTATTGGGATTTTATGTGATAGACCAACACAAAGTAGCGCATAATTGTGAACTTGTCAACATTTTTTGCAAATAAATACCTGATAAGTGTGGTGTGCATTTGTATTCAGCCACCTTTACTCTGATACCCCTAACTAAAATCTAGTGGAACTAATTACCTTCAGAAGTCACCTAATTAGTAAATAGAGTCCACCTGTGTGTAATTTAATCTCAGTATAAATACAGCTGTTCAGTGAAGCCCCCAGAGGTTTGCCAGAGAACCTTAGTGAACAAACAGCATCATGGAGGCCAAGAAACACACCAGACAGGTCAGGGATAAAGTTGCGGAGATGTTTAACCTCCCTGGCGGTTTTCCCGAGTGTGGCTCGGGGTTAAAATTCAGTACCATTAGCGGTAACCCCGAGCCACACTCGGGATCGCATTGCAGGATCCTGGGGCGGCGTTACTTACCTTGTCCCCGGGATCCTGCGATGTCCCCCGCAGTGTCCGAGGGCTCCGTCCTCCTCCGAAGCCTCTCCGTGCCAGGCTCCGTTCCCTGCGAGCGGCGCGACGCACGGGGGCGGAGCCTGGCGGCAAATTCAAAAAATTGTCAAAATCATAACACATACAGTACTGTAATCTTACAGATTACAGTACTGTATGAAATGATTTCACATCCCTTTTGTCCCCAGTGCTCTGGCCCATGCCCTGCATGCAGTTTTACATGATATACACTGTTCTTTCTGCCTGGAAACTGGAGATTGTCCATAGCAACCAAAAAGTGTCCCTTTACGTCAAAAGTGGCTTTAGACCAGCTAGAAAACAGCGATAGTAAGTTAGAACACTTGCAGAATTGAGCGATAGTGAATTGTGGGGAAATGTATTTTATTACTATTTTTTAAAAATTTTTTTAATTATTTATTTTTATTTATTATATTATAATTTATGTTTTTGTGTTTCAAACTTTATCATACCCGGGATATCTACTAGACTCTGGTTTGGACAGATTTAAATGTGTTATTGTTAAGATTTACAGACCTACAATATAAAACGCCAAATTTCCATGCAAAATAATTGTACCGCTTTCAGCACCTAAAATCCGAAATAATCATACCGCCAGGGAGGTTAAAGCAGCGTTAGGTTATAAGAAAATATCACAAGCTTTGAACATCTCACAGAGCACTGTTCAATCCATCACCCAAAAATGCAAAGAGTATGGCACAACTGCAAATCTACCAAGACATGGCCGTCCACCTAAACTGATAAGCCGGGGAAGGATTAATCAGAGAAGCAGCCAAGAGGCCCATGGTAACTGTGGAGGAGCTGCAGAAATCCACAGCTGAGATGGGAAAATTCTTTCCACAGGTCAACTATTGGTCATGCACTCCACAAATCTGGCCTTTATGGAAGAGTGACAAGAAGAAAGCCATTGTTGAAAGAAAGCCATAGGAAGTCCCATTTGCAGGTGCTTTGGTCAGATGAGACCAAAATTGAACTTTTTGGCCTAAAAACAAAACGCTATGTGTGGTGGAAAATTAGCACTGCACATCACCCTGAACACACCATCCCCACCGTGAAACATGGTGGTGGCAGGGAAGCTGATCAGAGTTTATGGGAAGATGGATGGAGCCAAGTACAGGCAATCTTAGAAGAAAACCTGTTAGAGTATGCAAAAGACCTCAGACGGGGGCGGAGGTTCACCTTCCAGCAGGACAATGACCCTAAACATAGAGCCAAAGCTACAATGAAATGGTTTAGATCAAAGCATATTCATGTGTTAGAATCGCCCCGTCAAAGTCCAGACCTATGTCCAATTGAGAATCTGTGGCAAGACATAAAAATTGCTGTTCACAGACACTCTCTACCCAATCTGACAGAGCTTCAGACATTTTGCAAAGAAGAATGGGCAAAAATTTCACTTTCTAGATATGCAAAGCTGGTAGAGACATACCCAAAAAGACCTGCAGCATCATATTGTGGGGTGCTTTTCTTCAGCAGGGACACTGATCAGAGTTGATGGGAAGATGGATGGAGCCAAATACAGGGCAAGCTTAGAAGAAAACCTATTAGAGTCTGCAAAAGACTTATGACTGGGGCGGAGGTTCACCTTCCAGCAGGACCACGACCCTAAACATACAGCCAGAGCTACAATGGAATGGTTTAGATCAAAGCATATTCATGTGTTAGAATGACCCAGTCAAAGTCCAGACCTAAATCCAATTGAGAGTCTGTGGCAAGACTTGAAAATTGCTGTTCACAGACGCTCTCCATCCAATCTGACAGAGCTTGAGCTATTTTGCGAAGAAGAATGGGCAAAATTGTCATTTTCTAGATGTGCAAAGCTGGTAGAGACATCCCCAAAAAGACTTACAGCTGTAATTGCAGCGAAAGGTGGTTCTACAAAGTATTGACTCAGGGGGCTGAATACAAATGCACGCCACACTTATCAGATATTTATTGTAAAATAAATTGAAAACCATTTATCATTTTCCTTCCACTTCACAATTATGTGCCACTTTGTGTTGGTCTATCACATAAAATCCCAATAAAATACATTTACGTTTTTGGTTGTAACATGACAAAATGTGAAAAATGTCAAGGGGTATGAATACTTTTTATAAGGCACTGTAAATAGTATACAAAGTCACTTTCCTCTCCAGTGAGAATTTTTCTGGCACACTATCTCAAACAGACTAATAATAATAATAAATAAAGTAGTGAACATCAAAGAGTGTGCTTGTCCTAACATCCTATTGTAGTACAGGTGAGCATACAATGACCTTGATTAGCATTGAGATTAAATCAAAGTAAACATTGAAAAGGATGATGCTACATCTATTATTTATTTCTGTACTGGCAATTCTACCAGTTGAGAAGGCGAGAGAACTTTAACATGTACATTTATTCTGGGCTTACAGTCTCCCGAATCCAACTTTTATGCTAGGGGTCTCAGTAAGTGCTGTGAAGAAGGAAGCGTTGTAGCCTAGTTATGTATTACACACGCTGAGCCTGGTGATGCCATTGCATTAAACAAGCTTTGAATACCCCTACAAGTGCTATTATATTCATCTAAATGCAAATGTCCCTACTTCTTTTAATAAATTCCATTTATGCCTACGTTTTTATACTATGTGGAGCATTTGTTTCATTTTTGGTTATACCGTGTGAGTGTACGGGAAGGACTTGGTCCACCCTTTGTTTGAGACTGCCAGATTGTCCAGTCCTTATCACTTCAAGCCATCCAAGGGACGGAGGGATCATCCCCCATTTTGGCCAAAAGTTGAAGGCGTAGATATTCCATCTCATTGGTGTGTATACACCACAAGCCTTGGTGACTCATTGGGCATACGCCTTACTGAATCCATAAGTTCCGGTAAGCCTTCTCAAAGTCGGAAAAGCCAATAAATTGTATTTGTTCTGTGCATCAATGAAAATTTTTAAAACAACACTTTACAGCTGGATAGAGTACATGTTCATACTAATTATTCACGTAAGCCATTTACACAGCAAATTACTCTTAACTTTTCATTTTAAATTCTTTTTAGAGAGGATTAAGAGTTCACAACCATTCATGTGATTTCTTAGAGGTAGTAACATAGGGCTTTCTCTGGTATTCACTATAAAGCTTACAGCATCAAGAGTTAAGTATGACTGTTAGTAACACTGATGAATCACAGTAATCATGATGTACCAAACTTACCATGATTGTTTGAAATGACTCAAAGCCCTGTACATTTTTTGCCTTGGGTCAAAAGTACCACCACATGATGGGTCTTGTAAAATCTGTAACCAGTACAGTTCTGCGAGCCTAAGGGCTGATTTACACTTTTATGCTTAAAATGGACTTTCTGTGAAAATGGAAGGCTCGCTTTTCTGCAAGCTCTCTGCTGCCCAAATTAAATAAGCTACAAAAAACATTACAAAATAAAGATTTTACCCAAAAAATGCTCATCTTGGCTTAGATATCAACTGCTTCTGGGGTGTGTGGATGAGATTGCTGCACCTCACCACTGACTTTTGGGCACTTAAGATTGCACAACAATGTACTTCTGCAGTTGGCTAGGGTGCATTTTTATGGGATTATCAGTGTCCGGCTATCTTATAAGGTAGCAGTACTACACAGTGATATCATTAGCACCTTCAAGAAGCATCCAAAGCCAGCACCAAGGTTTTTTTATCTTTTATTTTAGTCTTTTTTTATCTTCTATTTTTATTTGTCAGAACATTTTCTGCCAGAACTGTAACATCTCATATAACATTGCTGTAGTATTCTTGCATTGGTGGACAGTGCTGAAAGGAAACATGTCCCCAGAACAGGCAGCAGCCAACTTGGAAGTTACCAGACTGATGTTACTGGGATTGCTATTGGCTGAAGAGACTGCCAGAAAGAAGGACATGCTGTATCCTGTTAGGCTAGGTTTCCACTAGTGCGTCCCCAAAGTCGCGCGATTTTGCCGCGATTTTTTACCGCGATTTTACCGCGACTTTTTACCGCGATTTGAAGCAATGCCTGTATCTATAGACCTCAAGTCGCATCAAAGTGGGACCAAAGTAGTGCAGGGACTACTTTGAAGTCGCTGCGACTTGAAGTCGCACAGATATGAACGGTACTCATTGGAAATCATGGGAAACAATTTGTCATGCGACTTTTCAGTCCCAAGTCGCATGAAAAGTCGCACTAGTGGAAACAGAGCCTTAGAGAACTTGTGGTGTACAGCTGCGAAATAAGTGGGCTTTTTTGGGTGTGCAAGGTCCATGAGCTGCTGCATCAACATTGAGTTAAAAAGGAACCAGAACTGTATTTGTGTCATAGGGGTTCCAGAAATACACTCTCCAAATGCTGCTGGGTGGCATTACCAGGTTCTGGATAAGGTTTACACTTCAGAGTGACCCCATAACTATGTTAGGAGAGGTAGGTGCTGCTTCCTAGGGACAGAGACTCGATAGTCCTCGATACTTATGAGTACTCGTAAAGTCAAAGACCGAGTTTGTTCTTTGTGAGTACCACACATTTTGTGCAGCACTCATTTGATATCAAATAGCTGTCACATGGTAAGGGTTTGAGGGCCTCTTAGACTATGTGTGAGCATTTGGATACAGAGAGTTAAAGAGAATATTCTTCTGCAAGGTAAGCCCTCCGCAGAGCCTTTTTTGGACTGAGCCACTACTGGCACAACAGTGGAGGAGATTCCATGGAGGAAAGACTGTCGCTGAAGACACTATCAGGTCATTTATTGTGATGAGTGCACTCCGGCCATTGTTTAAGTTTGTTTTGCTAACATGTGAGATTACAAATACTTCCAACTGGGGGAATCAGGGGTGAGCACTCTGATATGGGATTCAGGGGATTGTATATAGCTGTTCTTTCCTCCAGGGTAGTCTTGCTTAGTAAAATTTGTAACAAACCAAAGGTGTTTCAGTGAGTACAGTAGCTGCCAGAACAGGTCATCTCCCTCAAGGACAGAAGGGCTCAGTATAAGCAGCAACTTCTCTGGGGGCAAGTGGTACACAATTTTTAGGGCAGGTCCACTTTGAAGTGTACCTAACTCAAAAACAAAATATAATTACTGCAGCTTACCATTTCTTAGATGAGGTGGTTGCCTTAGTCTCTTTTTTTCAGACTCTTATACCCTTTATTCTCACCTGGTAATCCTGTGATTAACACACTTCTTGTCCTCGGGTGGACAGCTACGCTTACGCCTCCACTGTACCAAACCTGGACCTCACGATTAGCAGAAGTTTGTGGCAACATCCAAAAAAGATGGAAGAGAATGTGAATTGGGGCAGAGAGGGTGTCCTCTGTCCTCTGTGAGCTCTCAGTAGAGTGACTAAAAACTTACTCTGGGTTTTCAATCCTTGCTCCCAATGGCTGAAAAGAGTGGCGATGAGTGAAGGAAAGGTAAGTATATGTTGCTGGGGAGGGGGGCATTAAAGTGAACCTGTTGCTTTGTCCTGCATTAGCAAAGCACAGTGTCACTTTAGGATTTATCTGTTAAAGTTTAGCACCTAAAGGAAAAGTGTGTGAATATAAAAAAAGAAACATACATATTTACATACCTGCTGCAGCATCAGCCCAATGCTGTAAGCTGTCCACCTCTGGCTCTAAGCCTGAGAACTGAGCAATCATGTGACTGCTGATCGCTCAGTTCTCAGGTCCACACTGAGCAGAGAGCAGTGGCTGTCAATCACCGCTCTCTGCTCTGCCCTCCAGAGCTCACTGGAGAACCAGGTTGTGGAAAGGAGCAGAAGCAGCTGGCTCAGCCTCTCAGCAGCATGCTGAGAGGCTGAGCCAGCTTTTTGGCCAGACATCTGGGCAAATACCAACATTATTGTTAGATCCCTCCAGAATCTGGCAGCTCTGTGACATCAACCAGCAGCAGGCTTTAGCACACTGTCAGCTGATGCTAGGTCACAGGAAAGCACAAATGTTATCCTGCGACCCACAAAAGAAGCATAGCCAAAAAAGCTTTGGCTTTCTCTTTTAAAGATCGGGTAGTTAGGATGTCAGTCCATTACATCCAGTGGTCAGAAGATGAGAAAATAATTTAAAAAAGCAAACTGCTTATTCCTGAGAGGTTACAGTAGAAGCCAAAGAATCATGTTTGAGCCTGTTCATATGAGAGGCACGTGTCACAGTCTCACACAGTATGGACTGTATAATAATTATTATGAAGCTGACAGCATACACACTTTAATGTATATGAGTGAAAGCTACAAGCTGTATCATGTTCATTACATGACCAGAAATCTAAGAAATATTCCCCAATATTACAGACATCATCTTGTTATTTTACAAATAGCGCAGGATACAATCATTTCATATACAAACATTACCGACTGCTTTGTGAATGTGATTTAAACAACATGCTTAATAATGTTATGTCATGTTTTAAAACTCAATTAAATGCTAGTGTACAAATCGGCATATTGTGCTCAGTACAATTTACAGACTCAAATGGTTACCTTGTTTATTATGTAATATTTTTTTCAACTATGAATGTATCATGTCTTCTACATCATGCTTTTTACAGATGACTGCATATTTAGGCAATAACTTCTTATTAATCAGTAATGGGCAAACAATGGTTCATTTATACTCTTTAACTGAGTGCCCAAACTCTGTAATTGTAAGCGATCACCTTTTAAAACAACCCATTCAGTTATAAATAGAAATGAAAGGCAAAACATTTCTGAATAGATATACAAAAAAAAAAAAACATTATAAATACCCATATTCCCTCTGTTCTCAGCTGAATTAGAGCTGGGGAGAGGAGCACACTGATCTTCCCAGTGAATGGCTGTGCAGTGGGGACATGTCAGGACAAGTCTGATCATTGGAGGAGAGCAGGCTGAGTTCGCAGCACAGCTTGAGAAGTGACCACGCTGTGCTCTCCTGCTTAGGTCAGTTTTTTTAATAGGAAAAGGAAAGCAAATGGACTAGCAGGAACACCAGGGATTTCACACAAAAGAAGCGATACAAAGAGAACAGGATACTTTTTCATACAGGTACATGGTACAGCAGGCAGATATCAGGAATATGAAATGTTGGGGTAACGAACACTTTAATTTAGATACAACCACTCTTGTTTCTTAATAAGAAATTCCATTATTAGACTTATCCCCCATCTCCTACAGTAAATTGAGAAGATACCATTCAACCACACAACACCACCAGAATCATTTTTCCAATATATTAGAACTCCGGCATAGTTGGAGTTCAACTTTCCAAGCTTCAGGATCTGCCAGAGGAATAGCCCTAATGTTACTTCATGGAAGTGGAAGATATCCCATTTTGCTATAGAAAGTTTATTAATTTAACATTTTTCGGGTTTTTTTTAGGGTAAGTATGTAGCAGAACGAGTCAAATTAGTATTAGGGGTTAGGTTAAGATCGGGTTAATAGGTTGGGGGATTTGATTAAATGTTAGGGTTTAGGTGATTAAGTGTTGGGAAAGGCTTGGCCTTTTTTAGGGGGTAGGTAAATTGGTAAGGTTACCGAGAATTTAAGAGTTAAAATAACTCTATCATTAACAAAAGGGCTGCTGATAAGTATAAATTATAATTATGACAAATGCTGGGCAATTCTTTTTTTTTTTTCTTTGTAATCATTTTTTATTATGTTTTTTTACAGAACAGTAATACAAAAAAGTAACACAAACTGTAAAAAAACATTAATACAATGATAAGTTTAATAGAATATAGTAACAGTGCTTCTGTAACAATAGTCAGTGTAAATCCTGTGGTACCTAGGACAAATGCTAAAACAAGTAGGAAAAACAAGTGAGGAGGGAGAATGTTCTTTTCAGGACCACAGGTAGCCATAGGAAATAGCACAAGACAGAAATCAACCAAATAAAAATAAATTGGAACAATTGACACCAATAAACTACAAATCTGGGGATATACCTGTAGACTAACGCCCTGTATATACGATCGGATTTTCCGACAATAAAACCGTGGATTTTTTCCGGACGGATGTTGGCTCAAACTTGTCTTGCATACACACAGTCACACAAATGTTGTCAGAAATTCCGAACGTCAAGAACGCGGTGACGTACAACACGTACGTCGAGCCCAGAAAAATTAGGTTCAATAGCCAGTGCAGCTCTTCTACTTGATTCCGAGCATGCGTGGACTTTTGTGCCTCGGAATTGTGTACACACGCTCGGAATTTCCGATAACAAGTCTTGTTGTCGGAAAATTTGAGAACTTGCTCCCAAACATTTGTTGGTGGAAATTCCGACAACAAATGTTCTTTGAAGCATACATACGGTAGGACTGTCCGACAACAAGCTCACATCCAACATTTGTTGTCGGAAAATTCTATCATGTGTACGGCCCATAACAGTTTGAGAATGACCATCTCAGGAAATTGCACAGGGGGTGCATACTGCAAAATAACCAATTAAAAAAAAAGTCAAGGTAGTGGTGCCACGTGCTAAATAAATGCTATGGTAAAATAGATAAGGAGAAAGCACTAGGCTTGAGACATGCTAAATTACCAGTGTGTTAAAGTAGTTAAAAATTCAAAAGAGTGTTCAGTCATCTGGGATCTCATAGGAATATTAAATCCATTCCAACCATATATCATGGAAGCAGTCAAGTTGGTCCTTGGCAACATGCACCCAACCTTCCACTTCCATGACTTTGTCCACATCTCGTTTCCATCAGCTAACGTAGGACAAGCAGCCTGTTTCCAATAACATCAGATCAGGCTCTTGGCAGTGTTTAAAAGGTGGGGAGTCACACTTTTCTTATACAATTTAACCAATGAATGAACATCATGGAATAGAAACTGCAGCAGGGTACACTGAACTGGTTTAAGGGTTGTTCTCTTTACCCAAGGGGTAATTGCTTCCCAGAACACCGGATCTTTGGGCAGGAGGAAGGTGCCATGTTGGGGACATTCCTGCCACCAACTAGGATCAGCACCAGAAACATCTAGGCCAGACGAGAGTGAGTTCTGTACCATCTAGTTAAGAATTTATAGAGGTATTCCTGGACACAGTTACTGATGGAGGATACATGAGTCAAGCGTATAATTTTTTGAATATGGGGAGGGGGGTGAAATTCATTCTCCATCTCCTTCTTCCACCCTCTAATATAATATGGAGGTGGCTGGGATTGGGCCACAAGTACTAGCTTATATATATTCAAAAGTAGGTGTCTAAAATCTGAGGGGAATATGCACCAGTTCTCGAAAGAAGAGATCGTGTCCAGTGGATGCAGTTTAGGTTGCAATTTTTTAAAAAATCACATAATAGGAGATGCCACTCATCACTTGGGTGGGTGACAGCACTCCCTCACGCAGGCATATTCCTTGTATCGCTTTGCGTAAGGGATTCAGCTGTGGGGGTCAAATCTCCATCCCCCACCTCCAGGCCACCCTTCCACCCTCAGCTCCTAGGGGAGAACCCCTGGCAGTGATGTTTTCAAAGCATTAAGACTCTCCTGCCATCTTGGCTGACTTTTACCATGCGGTTGTGTTTTGCACGTTATCAACTTCCATATGCACACATAAACCAACTGTAGCTGACTCCTGATGATGTGGGCATTGTCCCACAAATGCATAGAGATTACAGCATCCATCAATGAATAATGCATTTTTTACTACGCTAATACCTTGTATGTTTCTTTGGTGAAAACATTTGGTATTGTGACAAAATTAATGTGGAAGTGTATACATGTTTTTATGTCAACTCGAATAAATTTAAAATTGTTATATATATTTTTTGTACCATTTATTTTTGAGCTCCACTCATTAGACGTCCCATGGGCACATTGCATTTTTGTACTTTGGATATGCCACCAAGACGACATCAGGAAGTACCCACAAAGGGATCGCAGGGTCTTTACAGACAACAACTTCCCTCCGGGAGTGAATTTAGCACAAGACTTATTCCCATCCACTCCCCAAGACCAAAAAAAAGGACATCCTCCCCCCCAGGGAGAACCACAAAAAGCCTCCTAGAGGTTGTTAATGGGGAAGTCCGAAAAGCGAACATACCATAGACATTCATACAGTAGTGCCCTGTACACACGATCGGACTTTCCGACAACAAAACCGTGGAATTTTGTTTGAAGGATGTTGTCTCCAACTTGTCTTGCATACACACGGTCACACAAATATTGGCCAACAATTACGAACGTGGGAACGTGGTGATGTACAAGACATACAACGAGCCAAGAAAAAGGAAGTTCAATAGCCAGTGCGGCTCCTTCTGCTTGATACCGAGCATGCGTGAACTTCTGTGCGTCGGACTTGTGTACACGCGATCGGAAAATTTGAGAACCTGCTCTCAAACATTTGTTGGCGGAAAGTCCAACAGCAAATGTTCGATGGAGCATACACACGGTCGGACTTTCCGACAACAAGCTCACATCCAACATTTCCCGTCAGAAAATCCGACCGTGTGTACGCGGCATAAGAGTCGTTTGAGTCAGTGGGGACATCCAGTCAGATAGCCCTCTGTCTCCCAACAGTACCCATGGGGCCCCTCGCTAAGTTCCTTCCCACCAGAATTTTCTCCAAAAGCACCCAAAGTTTTGTGGAGGTGTCATGATGTTAGTTCAATATTTGAACTTGCTGGGCTGTTCTGATCAGACAACGCAAGAAGCAAGCTTCAACCAGTGCCATCTTAAGAGCATTATATCCCCCCGGGCAATACAGTGCACCGGGGCCCTGTCTACACAATCACGCAGGAGAATAAAAATGCTAATTATCAATAAGGCTATATTTATTGGTACTTCTAACAAAATCAGTGTTTAAACATTAACACAATGTTTGAACAATATAACACGAGCTTGAAAAGCAAGAAATTGAAAAACAAGAAATTACAGATTGAAATGGGGAGCACAGAGTAAAATTGGGGGGGTCGTGGCCCCATCAGGCCCCATGCTGGTGACACCATTGCACAGCACTGGCACAATGTGGCAGAATGATGCTTGGCTGGTGGGGCCCCCCAGGCAAGTGGGGCCCCCAGGCAACTGCCCAGCATGCCCATGCGAAAAGACAGCCCTGGCTTCAACACTACCAGTACTTGGCCAAAATGTTTCCAATCAGACTGACTCGACAGTTGTACAGAGCAGAGGTACCTCTATGGCCTGTGCATCATACCCATCAACAACTTTAAGAGCTTGTTTTAAGGGTTAGTTTGTTTCAGCAGCACAGGTAAGGAGATGGTTAAGTATTAGAGTGTGCTTTTTTTTTTTGCTAGGGATCAGTTATGGTTAGGGACATGTTTTGTTTTTTTTTAGTTAATGTATTTTTTTATGTTTGTTTGTTTTTCTTGAGGGGGGGGTGAACTAATAGCCCCATCACATGAACTATTGCACCAGGTTCCTGACACCAAAATGTAACCTGCTGCACACTGAAATCTGATTTCTTTGCATGTTCTGTGAACTACCTTAATAAATAGGTGCCTAAATGCTCTTTGTCTAACTTTAGCAAATGAGGCATGTCATTCATCTTTATTCGCAATTCGTCTTTT
Organism: Aquarana catesbeiana; assembly: GCF_042186555.1. Lineage (NCBI taxonomy): Eukaryota > Metazoa > Chordata > Amphibia > Anura > Ranidae > Aquarana > Aquarana catesbeiana. The sequence goes on from NC_133331.1 coordinate 88,225,795, forward strand.
TAAATCTGATTCAGAAGTTGCATAACTGCATATATTACATTAACCCAATGAAACAGACAATGTTACTGGTGTGGCACAATATACCGATGTGTGTCATTCAAACTGAAGGCAAATTATGAATGGTAAAAAAACTACAAGCCACAGACCTGCCAAATTTCCATTCTGTGCCAGTGCTTGGTAACTGGGATTGGTATGAATGTATATACAGTATATGATTTTTATGAGCGATTTCCTACTTCCATGTTTGGTCAATGCAAAAAGGCACTTTTTTCCATACAATCCTCCCTACATCCACGTCAAACATACATGCTGTGACTCAATTATCCTGGGGGTGCTGCAGCAAAAGGAATTATTTCCGGATTTAGTTTATACCTGGAAAAAAAAGGAATTTAAAGAGTTATGTAATGAAATATAAGGATTGGCTCAGGGAGTAAAATGAAATCCTGCACTGTGGATTTCAGTTTACAGTGGGCAAAGAATAATGGCCTTAAATCTGTTCTATATGTCATCTAAACAGCCACAAATAGAATTGTAGACTTGGTTTTGTAACATAGGATGCTGGGTAGAAATTGCTGTTTGCAACTAACAGATATTAACGTACACTTTAAAACTTTTTGCTTGTTTGAAGAGTGGAAGAGTTGAAATCAGATTTTATTTGCTATTTGCATTTTTTATTGTAGAGAATTCTCTTAATTTCCTGCTCCAAAGACAAGGAATGAAGTGAGTAGAAATATGCACATAATGGGGGAAAATCTCACCTACAACAGTTGTCACCAGAGGAGGTGAACCCATTGAAAAATATATAATCAATTGTAACATTTTGGATTTACTCTTACTTTTTGACTTAGTAACAAATATTGAGGTTGATTAACCCAGCGGGGTCAAATAAAGTAATTCAAATGCTCCTTTCTATTTCTTTAAAAACAAAAAAGCTTTTACTGGAGTTCTACTGACCCTCTTAAGCTAGTCATACATCATCAGAATTTGGTTTAAACAATTTCATTTTTGGAATGTTTGTTAGATTTTTGAATGGCTGGTGGGATCAAAACTAGAATAGTTCAAGTGATCACAAAAGAAAAGAAAAAGGGGGGGTCATCCCACCCTGCTGACCTTACGCCAACTTGAAGCAAAAACGGGGACTAGCCCCAACCATGAGAGCATATAACCCAATCTTATAAAGGAAGAGAAGGAAAAAGATAATGAAAAGGAAGAGAGGGGGTCCCGACGGAAGACCAGACTACAGGTCCCAGAGGGGGAATAAGACAGGAAAACAGAAGAGGAAAAGGAACCTGCGAAAGCATCTCAAACCAGGAGGTCCTGAACAGGATACATAGAATAGAAAGACTCCTACAGATCAGTGTTAACATAACTAGCCCACGGTTCCCATACCTTCCTAAACTGAGGCACGGAATCAGTAAGCTTACTTGCCAAGTGCTCATTAAGCATAATCCAGGAAACTTTGCATTTAAATATAGAAATATTAACTGAGGGGAGCTTCCAGGATCGAGTTATGGCAAGTTTGGCAGCCAATAACATAAAATGGATCAACTTTTGAGTAGAAAGCGCACTGTCATTAACCTTTTAATTTAATAGAGTAATACGGGGTAGCTGTGGAACAGGTATATCCATAACTTTCCATATTATCACAAAGATTTTATTCCAGAACCCCTTAATTTTAAGGCATTTACACCAAACGTGCAGTATGGTACCCAGGGGATGACAGCCCGAAAACATGAAGCTTAGGAGGTCGGAAATAGCCAAGTTTTTAGAATTTCAATGTGAATGAATTCAAACTAAAATCTAACCATGTATGGCCAGTTTTAGATGAGTGGTCACACTAATACATTTCCTGTTAGTTGCTTTGGGTATATAGACAAAAGTGAATTTTCAACAGTGACTGAGCTTATTGTGGTAAATTCCACATGTAAAATGTCACACTGTGTTAAATGATTATCGCTATTATTGTTAACCATACACATATATTTGCTAAGATTTGAGCAGAATTATATTTCATATAGTGTGAGAATGCTAAATATATTGATGTACTGACTGTCCTATTAATTAGAAGCATAAATGTACAATTTATCAAGTTTGTATGCATATTCTTCAAATATATAATGTATTTTCATAGCTCAAAATTTGCATATGCAGATTTCTCTATTAATCTAAATTAGCCATTCTCAACCGGGCCTCCATAGGTTGCTAGGGGTTCCTTGAGCTGTGGCTGATTGACCTCCTATTCAGTGGTACCTGAATGGTTACAGAGCCAACATCACTTGGCAGAGCCAGCTGCATGACACCGTCACACCTGTGATCTCTTTAGATGTTTTTTTAGTCTGCAAGAGGGGCATTCAGACCATCACTCTAAGGGTGGCATTCTAAACACCACCATTTTTCCCACAGACTTCCAATAAATTGGTTTTAGCAGGGGTTCACTGAGTCCTGAACATTATTTCAATGGTTTCTCTGGGTCAAAATGTTTGAGAAAGGATGCTCTAAATTGTAAACTGACAAAGTTAACTTAAGACTGGGTTCACATTGGTGCGATGTCAGACATCGCATGTGATTCGCACTGCACTGCTGTGCAAATCTTATGCGATGTCTGTGCGATGCAAACTCAGCCATACAGACTGTATGACTGAATTTGCATCGCATTCGGACCAAACTCGTGCAGGACCCAATTTCTGTCCGAATTGACAGTTCGCCCTGTGATATGTGAACCGATCTGGGGGTGTCATTAACTTTGTATTGTCACTCCCAGCGGTTCACAAATGGCACAGTGAAGTGGCTGCGAGTCAGTGGATTTGCAGGGTTTCCCGCATCGCACCAATGTGAACCGAGCCTTACACTTTGCCCAATTCAGAGAAATACTGATTGAGTCCCCCCAGGTAGCCTTCTGAAGCTGAGAAATGCTGTGTGAAATGTGTGCTTTAGGTGTTTGTAAAGAAGAGAGGGCTTCAGATAAACAGGTAAAATGTATGTAGGAGGATTTGTTTCATCACTGTGTACCACCTGAGCCTAGTCACTTCAGTAGATATATGTAAGAGTTTACAACAACTGTAAATACATTGCTGATGATTTTCAGGAGGAATAATATAGAGCCTGACATGATCTTAATGCTTTTCTTATTGCAATCACAAAAAAATTAACTGGTCATGACCCATGAGAGTTCCTTTTGCTGAGTTACTGTAAAAGTGCAAACATTGGTCTGTTAGCCTTATCCTTGGTTTATTACTTAGTAAAATGACCAGGGGTCCTGAGACTTTACTGGCTATATACTTGCCCTGTGTCAGTGGGATTGATTAGCAAAAGGCAAATAGGCTGTTCACTTTCCAAGCAAATTTTCCCTTAGCTCAGTGAATGAGGTGAAGCTCTGCTGGCATCATCATGTGCATTTTTATTTTCATTGTGTATTCTTTGCAAAGTGAATTATCATCACATTCACTAGGCTAAGTCAAGTTTTCCTCACAAAGTGAACAGCCTATTTGCCTTTTGTAAATCAACCACATTGACTCAGTGGAGTTACTAAAACTGGAAAGTGCAAAATCTGGTGCAGCTCTGCATAAAACCCAATCAGTTTCCATTTTTTTTTTAATCAAAGCTTATTTGAACAAGGTGAAGTTATAAGCTGATTGGCTACCATACAGAGCTGCACAAGATTTTGCACTCTCCAGTTTTAGTAAATCAACCCCGCTATGTAGATGGGCAAGGGTAAGGATCAGTGGCGGCTGGTGCTCAAAATTTTTTTTTTGGGGGGGTGCGCAAACATTTTTTGAAAAAAAATCATCAAATGCTGCCGCTGTGCCCATTAAACACAGCCACTGTGCCCTCAAACGCTGCCACTGTGCCCATCAAACGCTGCCACTGTGCCATCAAATGCTGCCACTGTGCCCCCAAATGCTGCCACTGTGCCATCAATTGCAGCTACTGTGCCATCAAACGCTGCCACTGTGCCCATCAAACGCTGCCACTGTGCCCATCAAACGCTGCCACTTTTCCATCAAACGCTGCCACTGTGCCATCAAATACTGCCACTGTGCCTATCAAACGCAGCCACGGTGCCAAATGCTAGCACTGTGCCCATCAAACGCTGCCACTGTGCCATCAAATGCTGCCACTGTGCCTATCAAACACAGCCACTGTGCCAAACGCTAGCACTGTGCCCATCAAATGCTGCCACTGTGCCATAAAATGCTGCCAGTGTGCCCATCAAATGCTGCCAGTGTGCCCATCATATGCTGCCATTGTGCCTATCAAATGCTGCCAGTGTGCCCATCATATGCTGCCAGTGTGCCCATCAAATGCTGCCAGTGTGTGTGCCCATCATATGCTGCCAGTGTGCCCATTAAATGCTGCCAGTGTGCCCTTGAATGCTCCCAGTGTGACCCCCCCGCCCGCTCACCGTCTGCCCGGAACTTAGCCTGTCTTGGTGGGGCAGCAGGTGACAGCAACGAGCAGGGTTCTTTGTGCCTCTCCTGCCGTCCTCATCTCCCGTCCTCTCCTCCTGATAGGCGTCCAATAGCAGTGCCTGTCGTTTCAGCCAATCAGGTGACAGGTAACAGACACGAGCACCTGATTGGCGGAGAGGCGTTTTAGTGTTAGGAAAGCGAATATTCATTTGCTTTTCTAACACAGCTGAGTGACCACTTTTTTTGACACCTATTAGAGCCTATGGCTCTAATCAGGTGCTTCAAAAACACCCCCGCCGCTGTAATTCAGGCGCCCGGTGCCCGAAAAGGGGCTGAGCGCCTGAATAGGGGGTGGCAGCAACGGCCATAGATAGATTCATGCAATGCATGAATCTATCTATTGGTAAAAGAGAGGGTGGCAGGAGAGAAGGGGCGGCGCCTGTGCGCCCTTATGGACGCACCGCAACTGGTAAGGATCACAACTCCATAGCTCGTACCTTCAAAAATAAGCCAGTAACAGCTCTTTTACCTCTGGCCTGATGGATTCCCTGTAAGAAACACTGTCAAATATTAGACAAAAGAAAAGTTGGGTCCAAGGAATCTGGCTATTTCCAAGTGTGATATTTAATAAAACTTCTTTGAAGTCATACTGTTGTGACTAAAAGGCTCTGAAGTTGGCAGCGTGACAGATTTCTTGAGTTACCATGCTTTTTAACAAATGAATGGAAAGGGTCATGCATTGCCTCTTTCTGCAGAAAACGATTTCTTTTTTAGGGCAGAGAATTAATGTGTGCAGAAAAATGCAGTAAAGCAGATTAGTGTGAAATTTCAAGGTGTGTCTGATCTGCTTATTTTATTATTCACAAGATCAAAAAAAAGGAAATGAAAACCTGCAGAAAAAATAGCATTGTCCAATCAGCATCGGTGACTATTCGTGGGGTAAATTGGGTCAGGGCAGTGATGAGGATATGATCTGCTGTAACTTGCTCCGGAAATATGCAGAGCACCCTCCCCATCTGTATTCAGCAACCCCTGGGTTCAGCCCATATGGAAGGTTCGTCCTAATACATGCTTTGTGTCTGAGAAAATGTCACTATGGTAACTGGCTTCCACTATCAACATTTCCAACTTCTATTCAAGTTAAAAAATGCTAAACCAGTTAATCCAGCATGCATGCATAAATTTTATCTTACAATTTATGGAAGTACATTTACTCTGGAATGTATTACATTTTTTGCATCTTTACGAGTATCTCTTTTCATTAAGATATTTGCAAGTCATTACTTTAGATCAAAGATAGCAATCCAAAATGTGGATAGAAATACCTTGGTGACAAAGCTAATGGACAGGCTTGTCACTAGCCATTCTGGTGGTATGTTGAGCCTTTGTACCTAACACCAAATGCCATCACAAAGAGTTAGCAATCTCTTTTTTTCATTTTTTTAACTGAAAGAATTGAATGTCCTAAAGCCAAAACTTAATGTCCTGGAGACACAGCAGGACATGAAATTTTGGATTTCTAATCAGTCTTTGTCCCAGTAAGGATGATCACAAAGACAAACAATGGGGGTAATTTCCCCTCTGAGAAAATCGATATAAACCTGAAAGGGGTTCTAATTCTTTCCACGCAATCAAAAAATTAAAGTGACACCAAACAATGTTTTTATTGTCCAAAACCCATCAATAAACATCTGCTACTTACTAGCCCTGTAAAACATTTTTCATGAAATAATTTTTACTGTGTTTTTATGCTTCTTTGAAACATTCTCCCTGTGCTTCTGAAACTATGCTTCACCCTCCTTACTTCTGTTTGGAATGAGCAGTGCACTTTAGTTGTGATCATGTGCACTGCCCTATGCACACTACAAATCCCAAAGTCCCCTTGGGAGTGAGAAAGAGATGGTGACTACATTCCTACATACATGCGAAATCATGGAAAACTAACATAGCCAGGGCAGGTGCTTGACTATTTTGCGCCCTAGGCAAGACCAAGCCAACATCCAATATGAACTTACTTATTCAGTGGGACATCAGTGCCACCTTCTACTCCAGCATGAGCTCCAGCTTTTGGGTTTGCTTGGAAAGCCAGTGCAGCCGGTAGCAGCCCTCCAGCATGTTCCTGAAGCCAAAGAACTTCTCCTTCATCCTGAGGGAAGACATGATGCCTGCCTCCTCTGCCACCCCCCCAGCTGTCCTCCGACTCCCAGGAACGGGCTCAGTGTCGCCCTCCTCACAGGCTGAGCTGCTGCTGACCTCCTCCACAGCCCCTGTGACGGTTGTCCTCCATCGCTGCTGCTTTCTCTGGATTGGCCAGCAGAGAGTCAGTCAGTGCCCCAGCCCTGTGTAGGATGGCAGTCTTCAGACCCTCATGTTCCCCGGCAAGGCTATTAGGGAAGTCAGCAGTCGTTGCTGCACCCCTAGGCAGCAGTGCGCCCTAGGTGGCAGCCTAGTTCGTCTAGCGGTAGCACTGGGCCTGAACGTAGTCATCCTTTAAAGTGGTTGTAAACCCTTTTTACTACAGGTAAGCCTATAATAAGGCTTACCTGTAGCTACCCCAGATATCCCCTAAACCTGCACGGATTAGGAGCTATTCCTTGTATCAGCATGTGCTGACATCATCAGCACATGCGCACTGAAGTAATGGCATGTTTGTGCCATTGCTTCAGCTAGTATGCCGTTACCGGCGGCTCCCGCACGCATGCGTGGGAGTGATGTCATCGCGGCTCTGGCCAATCACAGCGCCAGAGCCCGCCAGAGCCCGCGATACCCGGAAGTAACTCTGGGAGCAATATCGCCGGCCAGAGCGGTGTACGAGGACCACTGTGGGGGCTTCGATCTAAGGTAAGTCATTTATAATGAGCTAGTATATTATGCATACTAGCTTATTATGCCTTTGTCTTGCAGGTTTTTCTTTTTTTGGTTATTGGGTTTACAACCACTTTAACAGGAAGTGGGATCACAGCAGCAAAAAAAAAAAAGGATTTTGGAGATTTGGAGGAGGCTGAGAGCAACAGAAGGGACTTTTTGAGTTAAGAATACATGCTTGAATAGAATACATAGAATAAAGTAAAACCAAAGTTTTACTTTAAACAAAACAATTTTTGGCTTTAGATACAAATTAATAATAATAATGTCCTTACATTTTTTGTGCCTTCTGCAAAGCTTACTATACCTAAACACAGCAGACAGCAGCCTCCTTTCGTGATGTAGGTGCCTAAGTATAAATCAGGCCAAATTGTATATTTTTTTTGCCTTGTATGTAACTCAAGCCTCTAGTCAAGTCTACAAAGAAGTCCATTGTCTCCATAGGGCAAAAAGTAAGCTACGCTTACTATTTATATATGTTTCCTATCTATTTAAAATACTCTGATTTTACTCTATTAACATCTTAATGAGACCTATCTTCACACTCACCTAATCCTCGTCTTAATTAATAGTAACTTTAACCTTAACCTGATAGGCATTGCCTAAGCCAAATACTCCCTTCCCTTTGTCTTTCTTAATTCTTATGATTTTTCCATATGTTTAATGATTATTTTTTGTCCATTCCATCACTCTGAGATCATTTAAAGTCTCCCTTCATAAAGAAACACCTCACACGTCTACTTCTATTCTACCCCCCCCCCCCCCATGACCTACCTTGCTGACCCAAACACAGATGGCACCTATTATGAAACACTATAGCTTACGATAGACAATTGTTTCCTTTGTGCTTCTTTATGGATCAAAGGATTTTCTGTCTCTACCTATTAGTTACTGGATTTCATTTTGATTACTATGTTGAATCTTAAAACTTTAATAAAAATACATTGATTAGAACAATTAGAGATGAACTAAAAACAAAAACAATGCATTCGAATATACATAAAAAGTATAATGAGACTTTATCCATGCCAATAAACTTTACATGGAAAATTATTTTATTTTTATTTTTTATCATGACTAAAGAAGCGCCAGCAATCTACCTAGTCTGTGGAATGCATATCTACTTTTGTGATTCGTGACAAAGAAGTATATCTTTCTGTAAAGTATAATGTTTCTTCTATTCTAGATTCAGTTACTGTACATTCAATCTGTGTTCTCAGACAGGTGCAGCCTCCTTCAGAGTTTACATCCTCCAGGCAGAGATTTTTTTTTTCTCTCCTCTTACAGATTATTGGGCTGAGTTGTAGGGTGGGGAGAAAAAAAACTCAAAGCCATGCCACACCTTTGTCAGGACTTGCCTGGAGATGACGGGAGACTGGGATAGATGGGTTGAATAAGAGAAAAATTGAACATTCTTGAAGCATCAGTCAGCCTCAACACACCTTGGAGGACGGGTAAACAAGTGTAGGAGGGCAAGCAATTATAAAAAGGAAAAGTTTTTTGGGAAGGCACACATAATTTGGCCTCACTTGTTGCCAGGGGTTCTTCTTTTGCCAAAACACACCAGGTACGTATCACAAAATACTGATTGTGCTTGTATGTTTCGTTAGACTGTTAGGTACATCGCCTTAATAGGTGTTACATTGTAGGAGACAAATAATCTATGATAAGTGTGTAAGTATATAATGTATACTTTAATGATATCATGCAAGGTTTAAATAACTAGATGTTAATTGAGATGTGCCCTCTACTGTGACAGAATAGAAAAAGTTGTGTGACATGATAATTGACTGATATGTTGTACAATAACATTGGTTCTCTTACTTGTAAGCGTTCTGATTTTGAAAGCCTTTTTTACATAGATACAAATTTAAAAGTCCTTTTTCTTGGCTACTCAATAGACTATTTACTAAGGTGGTGTTACCAATGCTTGTGACTCAGTGACTGTGGACTTTTGAACTTGACATTATTTGTATGAGATTCCTAGAGTGTTGTTCTAATGATGCAGGACTAGTACATGTATTAAATGTAAAATTATAATGTGCACCTCTGGTATAGGTTCTTTATCACACAATGTATGGAGACATACTATCAAATGCAATCCTGGACCATGTTACTAATTATTGACTTTTCACTGTTGTCACTGAGCCTTGGATGGGAGATATGATCATGGTTATTTCATTATTCAGCAGCTAACCTTTCATTTCTGTTTGATAATTGGGAGCAATAAGTTTGATTAAATCACTTACATTATGTCTGACTGCATGTCATGCTAATACCTGATATGCTAGACAAATATTTATTCTGTTCTGTAGTCAATTCTGGATTATATTATTATCCTACTGATAGCATGATCACTCTCCCTTAAAGGAAACCTGAATTGAAAGGACATGGCTGGCTACCGTTGTTGTCCTACCCTTGAAAATGCCAATTGCCTGGTTGTCTCTGGCTTCAATACTTTGAGTCACTGGGGTTGATTTACTAAAGTCAAATACGCTGTTTACTTTGTAAGAGAAGTTGCAATTTACAAGGGAATTTTCCTCAGAGCTTATTGAATGTGGTGAAATTTCACTTTGCAAGGAATACCCAATCACGTTCAAAGAACATAAAAAAACGCATTCTTGGTTGCACATGATTGGGTGACAGAAGTCAGCAGAGCTTTGCCTTTTAGGAAATCAACCCCACTGGTCCAGCACAAGCATGCAGCAAGTCAACATAGAGCCAGCACTCCTGATTTGTAGACTTTCCTACAAGAGCTGAAACCAGAGGATCAGCTAGGAAGCCAGGCAAACAACATTTCTTTTAGTACAGGTTTCTTTTAATACAGCCAAGACTTGTACTAATGACAACCAGACTTCAAATGTTTCATACCTCTACTGATTTAAAGGGAAAGGTCACTTTGCACAATGTGTCGCATACATGTAACATAGCAGTTTGCGCAAATGAGAATGACAGATGTCACCTACGTGACTAACTCGTCATGCCACACAAAATATTCACAAACTTGCAAAGTTAAAAGCCGTTGACACTGAATCACTTTTGGCATAGTAATCTTAAATATTAAACAGATGTTCCCCACATATTCATTGCCCATTGACAAGGTTGTGTTAGGAAGAAGGAAAGTGAGAGCAGTGTGCTTACTATGTGAGATGTGGAAGATGTGTTAGAGATTTGTACTGTTAGATCACTCTGAAAACCACACTGTCCATTGAGAAACAGTCAGGCTACTGTTATACCTTAGCAACAGATTGCATTTGTGGATGAGATGAAAAGGGAAAAAAATCCAAGTGAAAATGTTTATCCTGGCAAGAATCTGAACTACTTTAATGCTTTTGATGTTCTTCTACTGATGGCTCCAGAGCCCCGTTAAATATATGGCGTATTACAGCCAGTACTTGGGGTGTTTTGTGTATCTTTGTATTTTTTAGTATAAAATCTACAACATGTACACCATATGGCATGTATTATACAGCTGTAATAATGACAGCAAGCGATAGTTTTTGGGATTTTGTGTTTACTGGTTACGCTGTACAGCCGTGATTTGTACTGGTTTCGTTTTTGAAATACTGAAAAAAATATAATCACTAGACATGCTTTTTCTTCCTTTAATGGTATTGTTGTTTTACCCCAGCCATATTTATTCATTACAGTAATTTATATAGCACTGACAATTTATGCAGTGTTTTACATACTCCTCATTCACATCAGTCTCTGCCCACAAACAGCTTGAAATCTAAGGTTCCTGTGTCAAATACATACATACACTATATTATACAAACGTATTGGGACGCCTGCCTTTACACACACAGAACTTTAATGGCATCCCAGTCTTTTTCCGTAGGGTTCAATATTGAGTTGACCCACCCTTTGCAGCTATAACAGCTTCAACTCTAATGGGAAGGCTGTCCACAAGGTTTAGGAGTGTGTCTATGGGAATGTTTGACCATTCTTCCAGAAGTGCAATTGTGAGGCCCGCCACTGATGTGGACGAGAAGGCCTGGCTCGCAGTCTCCGCTCTAGTTCATCCCAAAGGTGTTCTATTGTGTTGAGGTCAGGACTCTGTGCAAGCCAATCAAATTGAGCTTTCCAGCATACGTTTGGAATTTAGCTTTCCAGCATACGTTTGGAGTGTGGGAGGAAACCGAAGTACACGGAGGAAACCCATGCAAACATAGGGAGAGCATGCAAACTCTGTGCAGATAGTGTTCTGGCTGGGATTTGAACCAAGGACCCTCTATGCTGCTATGCAGCAGTATAACTATAGTACAACAGTGCCTCTCCAAAAATGAAGTCAGGGAAAGGTACTGCAATTCAAAATTCAACTTTATGTATTTTTCCAGTAAAAGAGAGGATAAAAGATGTTTTTCAGCATTCAATAATATACAACCCAGTCAAGAAATTAGAGAGCTGGGGGACTGTGTACAGCCTGAGCCCTTAACTGTAATCAGCCATAAAGAGGATGACTGGTGTCATAGATACCTAGTCAGTTTTGGTAAAACCTATGGTAATATCTCCCTTGATAACCAGTTCTTACCAGGACAGAATTACAGATAAGTGCTCGGACTTCATATACAGCCTCCTCCATGAATAGGTGGAAATGGTTTATTTCTTTTCTGGAGAATGTTTAATAATTGACAGCATATCAAAACACATGTAGAATACATACTTAACCGAATTATAGTGGATATAAAACCAATCAACGCATATAAACGATGTACGCCACATAATTATACATAAAAATGTAAGCCATCGCCACAGGGATGGGTGCACGCAGGAATGCAGAATACATTGCTTTATGTTTCAGAAATTATGAGTATGTCATGTAGCTACAAGATTTCGATATGGTGTTATATAATGATAGCTACGCCTAGAGGATGACTTTGAAAATGCAGTAAAACTAAAGCTTGTAAACAATATAAATAAGCAAACAAAAGACAAATATTACATTGACCCTATGAATGATTACCAAAAAAAAGTCCCATTGTAATCCCCAATAAATAGAGGCATTTTAGAGTGTGCATGAGTATCTCTTTCTCTATTTGTGTTCTATTCCATTTTCAGAACCAGAGGACAGACATTCATCTAGCCAGAGACCAGTGATATATATTCATAAAATATACAAATAACTAACCACTTTCTAATCCAGTGTAGCAAATATATGTAACATCTTACATGAAAGCAAAACCATTCAAAAACAGTCATAAGATCAAATTGGCACATTCCATAAATAAATCTCATTGTTTCGTTAAGAAACACTATGGACACTTTTAGGATGCAGATAAATGTGAGATGCTTGTCATCCAATAGCAGCAATTTCCATGGATTTAGGTGATATGGGGATATGTATTGGGCAGAGCAGACTATAGTAGATCAACATATGAGACATTTAGCAGAAGGGAATGTCTATTTGACTGGAATGTTCAAGCACAGAACTATTATACTTGTTTTATTTTAGATACTGTAGATAATAATTGTGCCACATTAGCCTAAATACCACTGGATGTCTGTAAAATAGAAGAATGTATGAAGGAGCATGAAATTGCATGAAATTGTCTTTAACTTGGAATTTAAATAGACCAATTGGGTGCAAACACCAATAAGTGAAATCATTAAATTTAGTTTTGGGAGCCAATGCAGTCCGAGACTTCCCCTTATGTTAACGTTCTATGATGATTTTTTTTTGAGCCGTGTTTAAAGATTGCATCACTTATCTGATCTGTAGGATGTAAAATGTATTAATTTCATTGGGAAAATCAGCATTTGTAGATAGAATTTTCAATAGATGCTTCCAGAGATATAAAAGAAGCAGAGGATTCTAAATGTTTGTCATTCTATAGGGAAGGCTAGCATAGGACTCAGTCAATGGATGCCCCACCTGTATAGTGGGCTACTGTGTAAAGATTGCATGTTACAAGGTGTCCTTGCTATTACAGGTAGATGTGTTTAAATGTGCATATATAGATGTGTCTGCAAATAATATCATCTAAATGATCTTGTTAATAACTTCATGGTTATCCTAATACTTCCCAGAATGAAAGCCTATTACAGTAAAACATTCTAGACATGCACAATGGAACCCTAAGAAAAAGGCATAGAGGGTGGGAGCAGCCCATAACATCACATCATTTTGAATGGCTTAATAGAAGCATGGACACAGTGGGGTTGTTTTACTAAAGAGCTTAGTAAATGAGGTAAAGGTTCTCTTTGCAAAGAATACCCAATCACATGCAAGGAAAATTTATAAAAACAACATTTTTGCTTGCACATGATTGGATGATGGAAGTCAATAGAGCTTCTGCTCATTTACTAAGCTTTGGAGCATCTGCACTTTGCAAAGTGCACAGTCTCCTTGCCTTTAGTAAATCAGCCCCAATGTATAGCTGAGTTTGAGAAACATATTAACAAGTTGCTTATAAAAATGATCTTTGAGAGCCTTTATGTGTGCGCATGTGAATATCTCCACACAGTTCAAAAAATACATAAGTCAGAAGAATAACCATTTACATTTGTCTGATTTTTACTTTGGCTTGCCAGTTTAGAATACTCAAACTAAATAGATTGTAGTTAGATAAAAATGGATGCAGGTGTCTGATGGCATAACAGTTAGAAATTGGATGTGCTCAAGTTTTAGACTCTGTAAAGGGACCTTTGAGCATTTTAAATAAAGAAATTCTAAATGATCTTGTCTCATTTAAATATACTAATTGTTTTTGACTGACGCTCTTCTTTGCAAAGACGCAGTGTGTACTTTTGTGTATAAAATACCTTGGTGCGAGCATCAGCATTTTAGACTCCCAATACCGCTCCCTGCTGATTTTGGCAGTATCAATGACCTATCTTCATCTAGCCTTGGACCCTGGTTTCTTTGAACTTGACCCTGCTGATTTTGCCAGTATTAAAGCAGATCTTCACTGCATCAGAGCACCACAAACCAAATCTAATTCATTTTTAATATTTAAAGAAAACTCCCCCATTCATCCATGTCTCCATGCTTTATTTTGTTGAGAAATCACTTTTAGCATTTTTGGTCGTAGCCATGTTGAGTAAGGGCAAATGATTCATGTAGCATCTACTTCCTGGAATCCATCTCCTCTTAGCTCTGGCATGCATGCAGGAGAGTGAGCTTAGCTTGGAAAACCCCTTCTCCAGACTCCTGGGATGTATGACATCACTTGCCTAGGCAAGAAACCAGAAAGTAACTGAAGAAATGTAAAAAAAAAGTTTAAAAGTTAATATGTAATACTTCCCTATCTATTTACTAATGCTGCAGCATAAATATTAAAAATAATCAATGTTGATTGGGTGAATGCATGTCCTATAAGTATCTTCATCCAACCTTGGACCATGGTGCTTCTGCACTGGACCCTTCTGGTTTTGGCTATATTGATGGCTCTTGAGAGTCTTCATCCAACCTTGGACACTGGCTCCTCTGCACTGTATGCATTTGCTGTTGATCTACAGTCAAATGGAATAAGATTTCTTTTATGACATGTTCTGCTTTTTTTGGTAGATCAATCTTTCTGTAAAGTAGATTTTTTTCTCATCCTTATTCATTTCATTATTTTCAAAAACTTCTGACTATGGATTCCTTGGCCAACAATATATGCTGCCCTCTAGAATCATATCATACCCATAAAAGGTTTTTCCTCCCTCCAAGCTATATTTTATAAGGGTTTCAATTACTATAGTCTGTAGAGGATAACTCTGGGCGTTGCTCTGTTACAATAAATACAGGTGTTTACATGTATGTTACCTGCAGGAACATTATATTGTGCAGATTATAATGATCACGCAAGGTGTCTGAGCTACAAATGCTTTTGTTGCTGAATAGTCTTCATTCTTCAGCAATGCAGCCAGTAAAGTCTGTACACTCTGGATAAATAGGGGAGACTTGTTTACAGCATTTCCAGGAGCCTAAACTGTTTCAACTTGCTTTAGCATTTGATGGAGGAGCTGTAAATATGTGACAGAATGTAGCAATGTTAGAGAAGAGTACTATGTATTTCTGAATATCAATATATACTGAAGTTAATATACAAGAAATGCATCAAAGGACAGTGTTAGGCTAACAATGGATGTCTGGCTTCATTTTATATCTCACATTGAGAAATAATTTCACTATTGCATCCTTTCCCAACCCTTTTAATATCATGGAATCCTTGAGATAACTTTCTGTTCTCAGGGAGTCTCTGCTAATAATTACTTTATCTACAATTTGTGATACATTAGCATAGTGGTCAGTGTGAAGAATGCACTTTACATTTGTGGTCAGTGTGAAGAATCCCCCCTTTTATGGTAGTTAAGAAGATCATTGGCATCAGTGGCTACTTATCTGAGAGGCAGATATTGCTCATTGCTCAAGGAACCCCTTGCAATCTCTGGAGGAACCCTAGGGTTCAACACAACCCTGGTTGGGAAAGGCTGCTCTGTTGGCTGCAATACCTAACATGGCTTCTATAAAAGAGCCCCACAGCAATGTGGTTGGTCAGTTTAACTAGTCTTTAACCCATTAGCAAACAGCCTGTGCTTTAGATCTGCAAGCTCCAGGGAAGCAAGATTTTGACTAGGTGTATCTGGTCAAGTGCAATGACAGGCACTCTGATGTGAAGCAGCGCTCCCCGTATATACCTATCTCACACTGATGAAATGTCCCAATGAAATGAAAACAAATTGCAATCAGGGTTGACAGGGGGCAGACCCCAGGTCTTTGATTCTTCACACGTATGTCTATAATAGCTGAAAACACATATTATTGATAGTGTGTATGTAAAAGTCAGAAATAGATTTCATTTTGGATTTTCAGTGGGAACAATCATTTATTTCCCATATTGATATACCAATAACAAGTTGTGCAACATATTACATTATACTTAGAACCTTTCACATCAGTCACTGCACTCCAAAGGAGCTCACAATGTAATGCCCAAATGTGTACACTAGGGCCAATTTGGGAGGAAGTAAATTAATCTACCAGTATCCTCCTTCGTTTGTGAAAAAATAGAGCAGAGACCCCTGCAGAAAGGAGAAGCACAAACAGACTACATGTAGATGGTGCCCCTGGTGAGACTCAAGACCACAACTTTAGGGCTGGATTCACACTGCTCCATGTACAAGTAGCACATGTAGTAAATCACATGTGTAGGTGTGCATGGGCCCGTATAAGTTTTCTTTCAGAACAAAACTACACCGTTAAGCATAGAACCAACCCCATGGAAAAGAATATTTTTGCTTTAAATGCTACAAATGTGTATTGAAGTATTGCTTTTACGATTTACCATTTACATTATATTACATATAATTATAATTAATGTTGTTATAATTATATATATAATTAATGTTGTAAAGCGATGCGTAAACTGTCGGCGCTGTATAAATCCTGTATAATAATAATGTATAATAATAATAATAATTATATATATATAACTAGCAGAGTTGTTATGTGGTTAGTGCTCTTGCCTTAGGGCCTATTCACCCATGTCCATTTACATGCAGCTAAACTTACACATTTTGCTGTACGAAAATGTATTTCAAGCAGAAATCCTATTCTATGGCTGGTTCACAACTATGAGGCTGCAGTTTAGTGTGTTCTGAAAGGTTTACACCTACACATATGCCTTACTATGTGTGTTAAATGCACATGGAACAGTCTAAAAATAATAGGATTGAGTGTAATGTCAAAGGCAGCATGCTTCTGTGTGTAAAGCTGCAAGATATCTTGTTTTGACTTTGATGATGTCTTTAATGGGAACATTTAGGAACATTTATAACACCCCATTCTTTACAAACACTCAAACTATTTCCTCCTAGGTTCTCCCACTGGAAAAAAAAAATCACAGACCTTAACAAAAAAAAAAACATTGATTGTCACTTAACCAAAAATATAGAATTTGTTACAACTTTCATTTACATTTTTTAGTTGGCATATTGTGTTCTTAATAAACTGTGTGCAGCCTCCAGCTTTAGCAGCGCTGCCCATCTTTTGGGCTGCACACTAGCTCCAGGGCAGTATCACTTGCAGTGGAGTTGAACTGGTGCAATAGAAGCACCTAATGAGGGTTCAAGGACTGACTAATCCCATTTAAGCCTGCTCACAATGTACTGAATCAGTAACGTGTGTATTTCATTTGTGTAACGCTATTGCTGGATGTGCAAATTCCTTTATTGCTTCTCCAGGCAAAATTCTGAATTTTGCAGATCATCTTACAGTGGGAATAATTAGAGCCATCTGACATAGCAATGAATCAAGCTTAACAGAACAGGTTTTGGAATTAGGATAGCAGACATGAAGTGGAGCTTGCTGTCAGAGATGTATACCTCTTTAAGGTTTTACTTCCCATTGTCATAAGGGGTTTAAAGAACAATGATTATGTGCAAAGTGAAGGGAACCTGAACAACTAAACAAATTTAACTAGACCAGTCAGAACAATGATCATTGGTTATTAGTTTCTACATGGCTCCATACATTGTATCTTTATCCTATGATAAACTTGGAGGAATGTTTTAGGTAGAGTTTTCAGATTTTTTTCTGGAAGTATACATCTAATTTATAAGATTATTTGCAGCCCAAAGTTTGGTGCTTTAAATGGGTTTTCTTATTGCTAGAAATTCTGTATATAGCTTTATGCATACAGTGCATAGTCCACATGGGCTTTGCTGCTTAACTGCAGACAGGAAAAAGAAACTTTATTATACTGAGAAAAGACATAGAGTTTAACAATAGATGCAGCGGCAATCTAAACACTGCTATCTACAGGCTGATGCAGTTGTTGCACAAAATACATATGAACATTGTATTCCAACATGTATTCAGTCTGCATTGTAACAAATGTTTACTTCCTACATAACTAAGGCCTATCCTCTACCAAAAAAACTTTATTAACCCTGTATAATATTAAAATGTACCACAAAGACTGTTATTTCAAGAAACCTAAATAACAGTTGACCGCTTGGGAAAAATACATCATCTTTTTCTAGGATTTTGCTTTATACATTCAAACATTTGCCTGTATTTAAAGTAAACTTGTAAAAGGAAACATGGAGGCTGCCACTGATGACATCTGAAAACATCTGTTCTCTGGCCTTTATGTTGTTTTAATGTATTCACTTTCTACTTTCAAAGGTGTACTCACAATCGGCTGCATATGCTGAGCCTTAGCAGATTTGAGCCCCAAAGTTCAGTTTGTCTGACTACTAGGATAGCTTTGGCCACAGTTCAGCATACTGTGCCATGACCCACTTGAAAGAGGTGAACTGGGGCGCTTATCAATTGTATTCAGATCTGTGTTATTTTCAACCATGCTCAAGCATGGACTTCAAACACTGGAACAGATTAGTTTTTAATTTGTGTCCCCTCAGTAGTAAAGGTACAGATAATGTAAGCATGCTCAGGCCTAAAACAATGTGTGGGCAAGAACCATGCTTGGATCCAACGTGATGTGAGCACTGGACAGTGGGGAAGGAAGGGCAATCGTATTTGGCACAGTACAAGGCAACTGTGCCTTGTGTGATTACGGTCTAAATCATTTACTCAAAACAAGTATGCAGATTAGGAGTGAGTCCATTTAAACCAATGGCAGGCTGACAGCGGCCGCTGCTGTTATATAGCCACACGCAGAGCAGTTAGCTGTGGTTTAGGACATGATGCATCTAAGCCTGGATGCATCTGACTGTGTCCAGGATGGGACATCTGTCCCTATCCGCAGCTAACCGCTCTGTGTGACTATATGCTGATCTCATTACCCAGTCATTCCAATGGCAAGAATATTCAGATTCTTGTCACAGGAATCCAGTGGCCGTACTAACCTTGCCATGTAAAAGGGGCCTAAGCCATTTTAGAAAATAAAGGCAACCGTTCATTGTTAGGCCCCTTTCACACAGGCAATCCAATCAGGTCCACCTTTCAGTTTTTTAGGTGGACCTGATTGAATGGTATATTCACCCGTATGGACCGGCGGGTGTAAATAGACTAGTGTCCATTTACACACACCTACCTCTGATCTGAAGGGGATCTATCTTCCTCCATCTAGATGTATCAGAGGGCAGTTGGGGGTATATGGACAGTGGAGCCCGTTTGCACCCAGCCACCTATAGGGTAGAGCATGCTCTGTTCATGTCGATTCTGCCCAAACTGAGTGGACATGGTCCTGTCATCTGCCCGCTCTGCTCTGTTCGCTGATCCCCTGCTGATCAAAATGGAGTTCGCCCCATGTAAAAGGGGCCTTAAGCATTCTTCCTTTTGCTTGAACGTCCAATATTTATTACATGATGGATATTTTAATTTAAGTGAATAGTCTACATTAGTCTATAAGCTGGTTTATGATCAGAGATGATCCATAGTGGTAAGAAATTGTTTGTTGTTGTGCAAGAAATGTTTAATATTCCAGATGAAATCAATATCTGTGTTATAAGTATGGTAACTATATGATTATGACTTAAAGGGACACTATCGTGAAAAATCTTGTATTATAACAGCCATATGAGTTTAATATTTGTAATAATAACATTCAGTATATTCTTCAAATTCCCACACTAATGCCCCGTACACACAGTCGGACTTTGTTCGGACATTCTGACAACAAAATCCTAGGATTTTTTCCGACGGATGTTGGCTCAAACTTGTCTTGCATACACACGGTCACACAAAGTTGTCGGAAAATCCGATCGTTCTAAACGCGGTGACGTAAAACATGTACGTCGGGACTATAAACGGGGCAGTGGCCAATAGCTTTCATCTCTTTATTTATTCTGGGCATGCGTGACACTTTGTCCGTCGGATTTGTGTACACACAATCGGAATTTCCGACAACGAATTTTGTTGTCGGAAAATTTTATAGCCTGCTCTCAAACTTTGTGTGTCGGAAAATCCGATGGAAAATGTGTGATGGAGCCTACACACGGTCGGAATTTCCGACAACAAGGTCCTATCACACATTTTCCGTCGGAAAATCCGACCGTGTGTACGGGGCATACTACTTATATTTTTCGTCACATTTACATGTAGTGTCAAAAGCAAGGGTTGGGGCAAATTGTATTTCATAAAGACTCTTTTCTGGTGAGCTGATTTAAACAGTCACCTTGCATCATACTGGCTTGAGTGCCCATGGAATACTATATATTTTTAATAGAGATCAGAAACTTTAGAACCTCTGTTGGGTTTTATTTGCTATCCAGATATGTGTTGCAAAAGCTTCCTGAAGTCTCTGGAACAGGAAGTGAGGGAGGGTCTCTCCAATAGGACCAATCGTTTTTATTAAATTTCCAAAAGATTTTTTGCAAAGATCCTTGCAATATAACATGGTGTAGATAGGCATAGTGGCATAGGAGTTTATTTACTAAAGCTGGAGAATGCAAAATCAGGCTCACTTCTGCATATAAAATAATCAGCCTCCAGGTTTAATTGCCAAAGCTTACTTGAACAAGGTTAGAAGCTGATTGGTTTCTATGCAGTAGTGAACATGATTTTGCACTCTCAAGCTTTAGTAAATAAAACCTATAGAATATTTAATCAGTATCATATGCTCTCTGTAGGTTTACTGATGTATAATAATACAGGTAAATTTACCAATAAGGCTTCATGCTCATGGCTTACAGTGGCCATACAGCATCACTCTCCCAGGACCTGCAGCTACCGAGCACAGAAAACCATTGAGATGAATTAGCAGATGTGACTGTATATGGTTATGTGTGGAAGCAAAAAACACTTGCTTGCTTATGGACATATGCTTTGGGCACAGAAAGTCTGTGCATATGCGGGTGCTTTACACAACCCCTGCGCATAACCTCATTCAGCCGTGTCTTCTAATTCATCTCAATGGGTTGCTGTATGCTGCAGGTTCCAGAAGAGTAATTCCGCAGTCTCCAAATAATGTACGGTTGTGTGTATGAAGCCTTAAAGAGCATGGTGGTACATCCTCCAACACATACACAAAACAACCACAAAAAAAAAATGACATACAGTACACCTCAGTGTCATTATCCTTTCTTATTCTACAAGATTATTCTTATTCTACAAGAAAAATATTTTAAAAATGTAAGCTCTGTCAAGCTTTTATTGTTGTCTGCCTGTCTGGAACATAAAAACAGGGGAGATCCACTATAGACATACTTTTTTACATTTTCAATTTTGTTTGTAAGCAACTATTAGAAACTCCAAAGCATATTTTCAGATGTAAAACAAGAATTTTTCAGTCATTGAGCACTAAAACCAAGGACACTGACTTCCACAGCACAATTATTACCCGAGCAGAATCCAGGAAGCACAGAACTCTTATTAATTGATGTTAGCCAATGATCCAATTCCAATACAAGTCTGCAACTACACAAAACACGGCCTTAACAGAACATACCATGTTTGCCATTAACTTGCTACTGAATGTTTTTTTATTACCTTTTGCTTGTCGAGCTTATTTAAAAAAAAAAGTGCAACTAGTCACACATTTTCATTCTAAAACCTGGTTCTAGTAAACATGAATCTAATTATCTGCTATAGGCCACTGTATTTTGTGCATTTTGACTGCTTTAGCCTCATTGCCCTATTGCAAAAGCTTGTAAATCAATTTAAGGCATTTTAGAAATTTAGAAAGGTTCAGAGAACAATACTGTTTTCAGATTTTGATCCGATCATTAGAAAACATGGAGTATAACAGACACAGACAGAATGTTGTGACTAAATGTCTGCATTTCTTGCCAGGTGACTATGGAATGGATATTTTAAGTAAGAAAAGTTATCGGGAAGGTGGGGACTCAGCAGGAAGAGGTAAGATATGTTTAATATCGTTTTAGTTTTTTTTTTTGCTTTATTTCTTGTCAATATCCAAATACAATCATCAGTATGTTATCTTGTAGTGAAAATTTTACATAAGCATTTATACATGAATAGAGAAGCATCTTTTCTTACCGCACTCCAGGACCAAGTAGGTCAATGTTAAGTTTTAATTTTCCAACCCTCTCTTAATTTAATGCAGAATGATAGTCAGGCCACATATACAACAATATGCAGCCTGACTGTTATACAGTCGCTTTTTTACTAAGTGCTGTAGCAATAAAAGCAAAATGATACCCCAGCTCCACTGCCTCTACTGCTGTAGCAATGGTTAAAAAAAAAATTCTTATGCTGTCAACATATAGGATAGTTGGACCATGGCTATCATACACATTCTTTCCAGTGGTTTGACATGCCCCACTGAACACTGCTCTAATTAACATCACTCTAAAGCTGGCCACAGACCACAGCCACTTCTATTCATTCAACCAGTGGGCTGAAGGAGGAAAACATTTGAAAAGATTACTCCATCCACATAAGTGAGGTGGCTGGAGGAATCCCTCCGTCAGGAGACTGCATTCCAACAACAGGACTCAAAGCTGTCAGAATACACTGATCAGCAGCTGCAGCCATTTCCAGCATGTCCCTTCAACAGGAGTCGATAAAGTGATCACCTTCTGGTGAGCAGGGATAACCACACACTAATCAAAAATGTTCTGGTCCCTGCTGAACTAGCCAAATTTTGATCTGCCTATGGCCAGCTTTACTCTCTGAGCAGAGATGTTAATTATCTGTTATAACACCTGATGCAGGACATAGCTGATTTAAAAGAAACAGTAAAAAGCTAATTCCTCATTGTATATGCAGCCTGACTGCATTACAGTTATAAAATAAGAGGGGTTGATTGGGCTTTAAATTGGGACACTACATGGTAATTATATACGTCTTCTTCTTAAAAAAAAAAAAACTGTGATATCAACAATAGGTTCTATAATACATTCTGGTATTATGTGTGTATATTGCAATGAAGTTAGAGTATAGATAAAACTGCTCTATTCATGTCAGGGAAAAGTGAGAGGTTGTTGTAAATAAATTTGCTATTTAAAATCATCTTATTGTTTTTCAGCCTATTCAGAAACATTAACAACTTCATCAAGACTAGTATCACTACCACCAAGTAAGTCATCATGTTAGCATTGTGAACGTAGTGAGTGTTACATGTTACATATAAATTCTCTAGTGTTTATGTATACTAGTTTAACTGCATTTTCTTTTTATACAACATAGTAGTTTGTGACTTTGTGACTATAAATGATTATGGGTTGTGAATGGGGTTGTGAAAGTTCTTTCATCATTGTATTGTAACAGAAGGAGCAAACACTAGTGGTTCCAAAATCTCATACCAGGTGGGAGGTGGTGGTGGTGGTGTGGAAAAGAAGACCCTGGTACAAAGCAGCTCTAGTTACGTCACATCAGGTATGTATTGTGGCTTTCATATTTTTAATATTTGATATTATTAAATATATTACACATTGTAAGTAGAGATCAGCTTGGGTGTCTTCCAAACTCATCTCTAACCTGAACACCGAACTCCCAAATTTTCGGACTCCAGTGAGTTGCGGGCGGTCATTTCTCCACCTTGCATCTCACTGGAGTACAAAAGAGGGTGTTCAGAGTTCGGGTTAGAGATGAGTTGGAACCCCTATTTCCGTTGGGGGGTTTTCCCATTACTTACTGTCCCTAAAACACAACAGGAAGTCAGTAGAAATACCCCTAAAGCGAGGGAATGTCTCTGCTTAGTTGTCACTAGAACAGGTGTCCCCATTGGAATATTTCCCATATCTCATGTTTGAGTGGCAAATATACTGTTTTAGATTTTCTATGAGTTTTTAGTCCTATTCACATTTGTCACCAAGACAAGGAAAAAGGTTGCATTAATATGTCAAGTGCATATACATAGACAGAAGCAGAAATCTGTAAAATTTGGCTAAAGATACATTTATATGACAATCTGCATATTGACAAGGTCTTTTTTTATTTGTATTCCCAAATGATTAAGAAATACAATGCATGGGGTGACATTCTCTAATTTGTCCAGTAGATGGTGCAGGCATTCTAAAAAAAAATGCCTTTGAATCCCCCTATGGGCTTTAAATGGTACTTCACTCTTGACAACGAAAACAGCTGCAGCTTCTGTAGTTACACGATCACAGCACATCCAATATATATATTAGGACACAATAACTGTCCTAGCATAATGTACACATATGTTAATTGGTTATGTTTAAAAAATGACATAAAGAATTATAAGAAGGAAATAATTCTATTTAAGAATAGAAAGGAAAATAAACAAAATATGAAAAGTGATTTATTTCAATGCAATGTTCCAATTTGTCTACAATACTAACAAAACATATCCTAATCCAGCTACAAGTGGCAGCTCAAAAGTTAATATTAGCACCTCGGGATCAAGATACGCCCAGTCCCCCACTTCTACCCTCTCAGTATCACCAAACTCCACTTTCGATAGGAAGGCTTACATCTCCAGTTCTCGCCAAGCGGGTTATGAAGGTAAGGGCTATTCCAGATTTCCAGTAGACTAAACTATGTACATTTCAGACAGTTCAATTTTCCTATTTGGATCTGCCAGTTAAATGAATCACAATATATATTTATTTTCAACTGTAGGAAGTTCCAGTGGGAATTCTTCACCGGAATACACAAGAAAAGAAATGGGTATGTTTAGCTTTGTAATTCAAAATCATTTCAAATACTTGACCGAGATGTATAGTGAGTTGAAAATAAAGGATTTTAAATGGTTATTTTTAGGCCCAAGTGGCCCATGTGGCCTTATGCTGGTCATGGTTCTCCTAAAATATTTGCATCAATAGTGAATTAACTCCAAAAAGTAGGGTTCCATGCCCTGGGTAACTAATCAAAATAATTTATTCTTTATAATATTTTTGTTTTCTTTTAACAGCATCTTCTGCCACTAGAGGGCGAACTCAGAGCAGAGGTGAGTACGTGATTAGGACATGCAAGGAAGCCAACGAGATCATGTAATATAATCTACCTTCAGTCTTTGTACAGTGATGGTTGGTTAACCATGTCAGTCAAACAACATCTACATCCATTGTAAGGGATGCAAATTCAGTCATAAGCAGTTCAGCCTGAAATAATCTAGAAAGTATTTACCCAAAAGAAAAGATGTGTTAACATTTACAATTTACGTTTTATTCAATTGACTAGTCATCTCCCTAGCACAGCCCTTTCCTTCTTGCACATCATAACTGTCTCTTCTTCTGGAGCGTCTAATTACTGTCTGTGCACTGCTTCTTTTTCTGCCTCTGCCCCTTTTTTCACCTCCCTAAATAACCACAAAAGAAGCAAAGGGGAACATTATAGAGTGTCACTAAGTGATGGCTCTGAGACTGCTGGGGTTGCTGACATCACATACAAATGGCAGTCTCTGGGCTTTTGGATGTATACACAAGGGATAATTCTACAGGAAAATAACACACATAAAATATGTTAAACATATATATAATCATATGGGAAGATTTTTGTTAAAATTAATGGTCTGATAAAAGAGTATCCTATCTACTTTGGCTGAATATGTCCATATTTTT
Source organism: Aquarana catesbeiana (assembly GCF_042186555.1). Taxonomy (NCBI): domain Eukaryota; kingdom Metazoa; phylum Chordata; class Amphibia; order Anura; family Ranidae; genus Aquarana; species Aquarana catesbeiana. The sequence continues at coordinate 88,251,459 of NC_133331.1, forward strand.
TATAGTTATTATAAGCTCTTTATACAGAATCTTATTTTTTAGTTTGAAAAATAGATATATAATAAATGTATTATATAATATTTTATTTTTTTATACATCCATGTGGATTTACATATACATTTGTTACTTGGTGTTACTTATTGGTCCTTTAGGGTTTTTATAGTAAAGAATAATCATAATCACTTATATATATATATATATATATATATATATATATATATATATATATATATATATATATATATATATATATATATATATATATATATATATATATATATATATAAATAAAGTATATCCAAAGCAAGTAAATTTTTTGCTTTTTGTCTTTTACACTTTTCAAAATAATTTTATTATTGTGTGATTTTACAGAAACTGAAATCCGCACTCGGCTGCAGAGTGCATCACCCTCCACAAGATGTGAGTGTTTATGTCTATTTGTCATTTTTCTATCACTGACATAGAAAAAGCAATCATTTATATGTTATGGAATTTTTGAGATATCTTCTTTCTAAGGAGTTTTATTTCTTTGACATTTCTTCTTTGTGAAATTTAGGATTTAGAGAAAAAAATTTAAACTAGTATAGAGCTTTTTATGTGCTGACAAATATAAATGATATACCCACAGGCAAATGAAATAGACAAGTGTTTCTAATACCTGTCCTGGAATGAAACAAACAAAAATCTGTATAACTGCAATTTGTAAAGATTTATATTTGGGCAGCTTTATTAGCAATTGGTCACACTATATTATGGAATGTCCACCTTTTTGTAGGTGATTAAACTGATTTGTTTATGTCTCCTCTTCCTCCAGGGACAGAACTCGACGACGTGAAGAAACTGCTGAAGGGCGGCCGCTCCACCAGTGTCAGCCCCAGCAGATCCCCAACCAATACCCTTCCCATCCCTAAGAAAGCCGCTGTGGAGACGAAGATGGTAACAGAAAGCTCTCAGTCAGGTGAGGGCCTGAGACAGCACTGTGCATGCCTTTGACCATCATGACATTTACTGATTCTAATCAGTGGTTCCTTCATACAGTTTCAGGGTCATATGACACCGCCATCTTAGATTCGGCACTCCCATCATACATGTGGACCTCCACGCTTCCTGCAGGGTCATCTATGGGTGGCTACCACAACAACATGAGTGGCATGGCCTATGGGCCTTCTATGATGAATGCCCAATCCTCAGGATCAGGTAGATTTATAAAAGGAAAAAAAATGGTTGACAGTTCTACAAATGGCTGACCAATCTACGCCTATGGCTTTTGTTTTTTGTTTTTACAATGTCTCTTTATAATTTTTCTATTTAGTATTTGGAATTCCCAACAATCTGGCCCCCAGCTCTCCTACCTTACATTCAGGACTTTCCTCCTCCTCTGCAGGTAAATGGCTTACTTTTTCTTTTTAAATAAATCTCTTTATTTGAATTTTCGATGATGATACAAGAGAAAAAAATACACAGTAGCAGGCGGTGTGGCCCACACAGGGGTGTGCGCCAACCTGAGTAAGAAAAAGAAAATACAAGCACCAAGTGCCAATAATAAAATAAATAAAATCAAACTAAACCACCTAACGAATACAGCTTGTGTGAATATGTGGCTGAGAAAAAAAACAGAAAAATAAAAAAAACTCTATACCATAATCTTTCAATAGTTCATGCACCAGACATAGATGGAGCTTTCAAAAAGAAAATACAAGCACCAAGTGCCAATAATAAAATAAATAAAATCAAACTAAACCACCTAACGAATACAGCTTGTGTGAATATGTGGCTGAGAAAAAAAAATGAAAAAAAAAAAACTCTATACCATAATCTTTCAATAGTTCATGCACCAGACATAGATGGAGCTTTCACATGAATGGCTTATTTTACTTCAGTTTGTTTCATTTTAGGGGAATAAATAAGAAATGTGTTTAACCACTTGCTGACCATATAACTTGCCGCTGATCCTTCGGTACAGAGGAAGAACGGTTGTTTGCATGTAAACAAGGCAGACCGCTGTTCTGTCAGTAGGGAAGGCATGGATCCTGTGTTCCTGCAAAGCAGGGGCATGGATCTATGCCTTCCCCTAGTAAAAGCACCTCCCACAGTACATTAAAACACAGGCTAGGAACACAGTTAACCCTTTGATCATCCCTGATGTTAACCCCTTCCTAGCCAGTGTCATTAGTACAGTAACAGTGCATATTTTTTAGCACTGATCACTGTATTAGTGTCACTTATCCTCAAAAAGTGTCAAAGTGTCAAATAGTGTCCATCTGTCCGCCGCAATATCTCAACCCCGCTATAAGTCGCTGATCACCGCCATTACTAGTAAAAAAACTGTAAAAATAAAATAAAAATATCCCATAGTTTGTAGATGCTATAACTTTTACGCAAACCAATCAATATATGCTTATTGGAATTTTATTTGCCAAAAATATGTAGCAGAATACATATTGGCCTAAATTGATAAAGAAATTTGTTTGTTTTTTTCAAATTTTTTATTGGATGTGGTTTGTAGCAGAAAGTAAAAAATATTGCTTATTTTTTCAAAATTGTCAGTCTTTCTTTGTTTATAGAGCAAAAAATAAAAACTGCAGAGGTGATCAAATACCACCAAAAGAAAGCTCTATTTGTGGGAAAAAAGACATACATTTTATTTGGGTACAGTGTCGCAGAACCGCACAAATGTCAATTAATGTAACGCAGAGCCGTATCGCAAAAAATGGCCTGGTCATGAAGGGGGGTAAATCTTCTGGAGGTCAAGTGGTTAAATATATAACAATAATAATATTTTTTTAATATAATTATAATAATAATAATAATAATAATAATAATAATATAAAATCAAGAACCTTGAAATATATTTTAAAAAGTGAAAAGCAGAAATTGCACTTTGAGTTTTAGATTTTGCGTTCATAACGTAAAAAAAACAGCCAGCGGGTACATAGGTATAGTTCTATATGTTTTCCAGTAAGTAAATTTCCTCCCAGCTACCTCTCTTCATTTCTTCAAATCTTTCAGTTTGGTTTTTAGTGCTTTTTCTCCCAAAATTATTTACTGCCAGGGTTCTTTCAAATCTTATAAAATGGCTTTGCAAAAATAAACTTTGAATGAGCAGAAGTAATTTAAACTGAACATGTGGTAAAAACATTATAAACAGAGACTAACTTCAGCAGACTGATCAGCAGATCCAGAGATATAGGCAACATACGTCAATACAAATCTTAACTTTTCCTGCATAAATTGAGTTTGATCCCATAACTTCCCATCTCCCCAGTCTCTTTATTTGTCCTATGCTATGATAGGCAGCCTCTATGACCAATATTGAGTTCTGGGGGGCAGGACCAAGTCAAGATTCACCTATAATTATACAATGTATGCTATATAGTATACAATGTATTCATACCCCTTGAAATTTTCCACATTTTGTCATGTTACAACCAAAAACTTAAGTGTATTTTATTGGGAATTTATGTGATAGACCAACACAAAGTGGCACATAATTGTGAAGTGGAAGGAAAATGATAAATGGTTTTCAACATTTTTTACAAATAAATATGTGAAAAGTGTGGTGTGCATTTGTATTCAACCCCCCTGAGTCAATACTTTGTAGAACCACCTTTCGCTTCAATTACAGCTCTGATCAGCTTCCTTGTCCCTGCTGAAGAAAAGCATCCCCACAACATGATGCTGCCACCACCATGTTTCACAGTGGGGATGATGTGTTCAGGGTGATATGCAGAGTTAGTTTTCCGCCACACATAACATTTTGCTTTTAGGCCAAAAAGTTCAATTTTGGTCTCATCTTCTTCCACATGTTTGCTGTGTCCCCCACATGGCTTCTCGAAAACTGAAAATGGGACTTCGTATGGCTTTCTGTCAACAATGGCTTTCTTCTTGTCACTCTTCCATAAAGGCCAGATTTGTGGAGTGCTCGACTAATAGTTCTGTTGACAGATTCTTCCACCTGAGCTGTGGATCTCTGCAGCTCCTCCAGAGTTACCATGAGCCTCTTGGCTGCTTCTCTGATTAATGCTTTCCTTGCCTGGCCTGTCAGTTTAGGTGGACGGCCATGTCTTGGTAGGTTTGCAGTTGTGCCATACTCTTTTCATTTTTGAGTGATGGATTAAACAGTGCTCCGTGAGATGTTCAAAGCTTGGGATGTTTTTATATATCCTAACCCTGCTTTAAACTTCTCCACAACTTTATCCCTGAACAGTCTGGAGTGTTCCTTGGCCTTCATGGTGCTGTTTGTTCACTAAGGTTTGCTAACAAACCTCTGAGGGCTTCACAGAAAAGCTGTATTTATACTGAGATTAAATCACACACAGGTGGACTCTATTTACCAATTGCCTTCAGCAATTGGTTCAACTAGATTTTAGTTAGGGGTATCAGAGTAAAGGGGACTGAATACAAATGCGCGCCACACTTTTCAGATATTTATTTGTAAAAAATGTTGAAAACCATTTAACATTTTCCTTCCACTTCACAATTATGTGGCACTTTGTGTTGGTCTATCACATAAAATCCCAATAAAACACATTTACGTTTTTGGTTGTAATGTGACAAAATGTATGAATACTTTTTCAAGGCACTGTATTTATATTTAGTGATCTTAGCATTTCTCTAGTCAGTTCACACAAAACTTTCAGTTTTTTTAGATGTCTTTAGAGGAATCACCCTCAGCTTCATGTGCCTCTTGGGGACTGTGATGGGAAAGACCTGGCTTTTAAATTGCCAGATCCACCTGCCATTGTCATTATTAGGGAATCCTACACTACCTGTCAGATTTGCATTAATATGACATTATTGAAATTATAGAGAGAGGATTGAGATTCCTCTTGTTGCCATATGATGTAAGGGGCACATCTAGAATCTCCAGAGCATAGATGCCACTACCAACCTCCCTAAAAAGTATGAGAAAACAGTATTTGATTCAACTCACCAGCATCTATCTATAAACAAAATATTAGCAATGATCAGGCTAACCAATAAATAGTATCACCACGTGCACCACATGGATACATGCTATGCAATAAATAAAGAAGTCTTATTGTATATATAACTTTTTTCTTTTTGTTTTCCAACACAGTATTCGGTGTTCAAAATAATTTGGCCCCATTACAAGCTCAAGGAGCTACATTAGCTGCTGCTCCCCTTACCCACAGTGCAGTCACATCTGCACATTCAGGTTTGTGCTCATTGCTCAGTTCTGTGCACAATGATTGACCAGACTATGACTATATTCATCTGGGTGACTTTTTTTTTTCAGGAGGATATGGAGTGCAGAAGAATATCACACAAAACACACAAAGTGCAGGTGGAGTCGGCAGCACTCTTGCCTCATCAGCTGGTGAGTTTCTCTGATTTGATGGTGAATTGAAGGATCTTTAAATAACTTTCCTGATACTCATGGTTTACAAAAATGCACACCTGTAATGTAGTAAGAAATATGAAGCAATCATTGAGGAGGGGAGGACAGATTGGCACTATACTTGATTTTTGTAACATGAAAGGTTTGTTTAGACATCATGTTTGCAGACAACCCTAGTCCTTTGTGACTACAGTCCTACTTAGGACTGTAGTTACCATAATAATCATTTTGGGCTAGGGCCTAGTGTCCTATAGTTACTATAGTTTAAGAAACACACAAATCTATCTTTCCTTTCTCTTGTTTGTTGGTTACAAGATTACTCACATAATACATAGGGATGTATAATGGTGGAAATTATTAGTACAGGAGGTTAATATATAAATCAAGATAAAGTGGGTAGTGGAGTATGGCTTTATGTGACCCTTCTTAAAAACAAACAAAACTTTCATAACAAAAAAAAAAAAAAAAATGACAAGGGCAGTGTCCACATTACCTCACTGCCTTCTTTGGAGAATATCATTTTTTTCCAATTCTACAAGTGCACCTTCAATATAACTAAAGGCAAAACTTTTATTTTTTTTTTAGTTTTAGATAGAGTGGTGAGGGATTAGAATACCTATTAGGTTTTCATTGCTGTCTGTGCCCCGGGAGATTCACACTCTCTATTTGTCCTGTTTACCATCATCGTTGAATGTAAAAGAAAATACCAAATTTTGGTTGTCCCCAGAAAAGTAACAGAGGGGAAATCTTCCAATGGGGACACTAGATTTGGTGACCTAGGGAGCTCAAGGAATTACCTTAATTTTCAGGGATTTCCTCTCACATTCTGTTTGGCTTCGGGGACAGGAAGTGAAGGTGAATCTCCCCAATGGGACACAGATGGCAAAAAAGACTAACAGGAGTTATAAACCTCCCTTACTCTATCCAAAAAAAAATGCCTATAGTTCTACTTTAAATTTCATATTTTTTTCCCTGTAAGAAAATTTATTGAACATTTTCAAATGTGATCTAACAACATCATTATGCTTTACAAAGGTAAACCTGGAATTGAACGTGGACATATACAACTCAAGTGAAAGGCATAATAGTCATAAAAACAATAGGAATGTATAGAAACCAAGGGGGGGTTGGGGGGGTATAATATTAGTAGAGAAGCCCCCTAGGGATTCCCAAGATCCCCAAGGAAGGGGTCATATATATTCAAGTAAAGTGTCCCCTTGTATCCGCACTCCAAAATGGTCTGAATGGACCTCAGTATGTTGAAGACATGAGGGTAAAGTTTGCCCTTACAGTTGCCATAGCATACTAGTTATGGTTTGTGTGGGAATAGAGGAAGTTGTATTTTATGTATTTTTTCCCTCCATTCTTTTCAGTAACCAGCAGTAGAACGCAAGGTGAAGAAATACTCAGCAAAGATTACAAGTTCCTTCTGCTGGAGAAGGAAAAAGCACCCGCTAAGAAGGATGGAGACATGCTGATAATGTCCAAAGACAGCGGAAAGGTCTTTACAGCTGCTAGCGTTGCCAGTTCAGGTATTTAGCACAATTACGCCAATCATAGTATATATACAGAACACAGTGTACAGCGCAGCAATTCTTACCAACAAATCAGATTTAATTCTTCTTTACTTTAAACTGATGAAAGCTGAATGTGATTAGAACTGTTTATAAAATTAACCTCTTAGATATGACAATGATGGAGAGGGTCAGATAAGTCAGATGGACTCAGCCAGCTGCTGACATATGTTTTATTATACATCCAGTATCCACATTAAGTTCAGTATACGTTATCATGCAGAAAAGACATTCATACTATTGTCTCTAGATCCCTGACCAATGGTCTACTCGAGTGACACCTTCCAAAAAACCTTGGAGTCTTCAACCTCTGGCTCCTATAGCCTGTTCTGTAGACTCAATAAACCAAATTCATTTTACATATAACACCAAAACTGTCTCCCATTTCAGATCGTATTTCCTTTTATTGTGCAAAGATTATACACAAAAAATACCACAGTAAATGTTAAAACTGACACACTACAAAATTTTCTTTTACTTCCCTTAGGTACACTGTATACATAAACAATCAATTTGTGAAACATTATTATTTAATAATAAGCCCTGATGAAAGGGTGTATTCTTACCCACAGAAACATGATGCTGTCTGACCATCTCTTTTATCTCATTTTGGAATAAATCTACATCTGGACACAATGCTGTATCCTGGCCTAGGCCAACAAGGTCCAGGCCTAGGGCAGCACTTTGCAGGGGGGCAGCACGGAAAGAGTCCCTGCTGGATTGCGCTACACTGTTAATGTAGTGCCAGTTTTATAGGATGAACTTGGCTGAGAGGCACATTAGTCTAGTGCCCCCATAAAGCTGCCGCACTGCTTCCGATATGCGGCAGCCGGCATTCCGCAACTGTGGGGGGGGGTCGCCGCTTCTAATTTTGACTGTCCTCTCATCCTGGACCACAAACCTTCCTCACTGTGCTATATGTTCTCTGCTGCACCTTTGGCATGGTTATATCTTCTTAGTCCTCTCCATAACATTTTCAGAAGTTTGGGCTTAAAGTAGAACTATAGGCAACACTTTTTTTTTTCATTTTGGATAGAATAAAGGAGGGTTATAGCCCCTGTCAGTTTATTTTTTACCATCCCTGTCCCATTGCAGAGATTTCCCTTCACTTCCTGCCCCATAGCCAAACAGGAAGTGAGAGGAAATCTATGTAAATTAAGGGAATCCACTGCCCCCCTCCCCCAGGCCCTCAGAACTAGTGTCCACACTCGAAAATTTCAGGGGTGTGGCCTTGACAGGAAGGGGTGGGTCATATTTAAATTAGGGGGTGCTCGAGCTTAGTCAGGCCTAGGGTAGCACAAAACCTAAATACACCACTGTCTGGACATTTACATTTTTTGTGTGCTGCTTCAATCTTCTAGTCTCAAGTCAGAGGGATAGTGGAGATCCTTTGGGATGGAGAAGCTGTTGCTCTTAATCCAGATGTTTAAAATATATTTTATAAATCTTACAATGAAAGGGCAACCCTAGGGTCTTGGTGCTTTCATTTCATTTTCTCCAAGCAATAAAAACCTGACATGGGCTCTACCTGTTCCTTATTCTACCCAAAACAAAAAAATACGTTTTTCCTACGCCTACAGTTTAAATTAAACTTAGTACACTGCAGCTACATGTTGCCAATGTGAATGCTACCTTAGGCTTTGTACACATGAGGGTCTAAAGCATAGAACACATGAGCTCATATTTGAACCCTCTATTGACAGGTTACACGTGGTACCCTTCTAAGTGTGTACCTGGTGTCCAAATTTAATGAAACTGTTTATATGGGACCTATACTGCTAAGCTGAAAACCTACATCCAGTAAGCATGTAGTTCTTTGTATAGTTCATTTTCTGCAAACATTAGTAGGTATATAACCCATCTTCTCAGTCACTTGAGTTTGAGGCTTTGATGTTGTTTATGTGCACATCAAGGTTACACGTAGAAAACCTTTCAAATCATCACATTGTTTGGATATTTTCCTAGGTTCATATGGTGAAGAAGCTCTAAAGAAAGAAAAAACTATGACAACCAGTATGGACACCTCATATAGAACAGAGGCTAATGGTAATTAATGTGTTCTTCTCCTACATTTCAATTAGGAATGACAGTAATATAGACTAACATGTATGATGTTATATCCTAGGGGGCCTAAAGGTAACCAAAGACAAAGCAACATATGCAGGTAAGGAATCCTATGTACAGCAGTCATTTACTTCCAATGCTCAATTTTCCAAATTCAGTTGTTAAACTAAGTAAAGTCTTAAACAGGTAGGGAAAAAATAATACATATACATTAAAAGCATAATGCTATTGGTATTAGAAAAGATAAAGTGTTTACTAAACCCACAACAGTAAAATCTGTCTGTATATGCAGCATAGCATGCTTGTTATACTCACTGTGGAACTTAGGGGTTAACCCTATGCATTGTGTAAAAAAGCTGTTTTATCCTGTATGCACAGATCTGTCCCTTCTTGCATTGTCTATGTTGGGAAGGCCAGCTAACACACAGGCAGTAGTCAACCTGCACATGCTCAGTTGTGTCTTTTATGCTGGAGAGAATATTTACTTGTTCTCATAGACAGCCAGGTCACATGATATTGGCATCACACATGTGGGCGTGTATACAGGCTGTAGTGGAAATCTCCTCCCACCTGAACTCTCAGCACTGGAGAAACTATGCAGTTTATCACTGACCGTGGTATACAGATCAGCCAAAAAGGTATATAGTGGCAATATTTTAATGTAAAAAGAAGATTTATAAGTTATGTGCACTGCGGGGGAGGGGGGGGGGCAGATTAACTATTTTCATATTACTGGGTTTAGTAACACTTTAATAAAGTACATATAAACAAACAGCTCACATAGTGCCTAATTCATAGGTATAAATAATGCACATATTAACTCCTTGTAAAGTCTACTAATGAGATATCTAAGATTTTGAAAGAACTCTCTCCCCATGTGTGCCCCTGCAGTTTGGCTTGTGGTGTGTTATCACACACCTTACAGTGTTTATACAAAATCGCAGAAGTGTATGCTATCAATAGACATTTAGTCTATGGACCCCCTTATATAGCACTGAAGTGTGATCCACTATGTATGGTCGGCTTATTTGTGATGTTATCTGTGTGGCACTGATGTGCTTTGCAGATACTACCTAGAGGTTTTATTTATGCCCTTACTGATTATACATTTAAGAGAAACCTCTACAAATGTATTTAGAACACCATGGGATAGCTAAACTGACTTGTATTAATCCTACATAACAGTGTCAGAGAAATTATATATAAGCTCCCGAAGAAGCGGTTCCCCGCAAAACATGTTGAGCTTCCTGTAATTTATGCTTTGTAACTAGCCGTCACTACAATACTTGGGTTGTCACCAGTACACCCCTAATGTAGACGGCTGTCTTGGAGACATACATTCAATTTTTGTGTGTTTTTTTTATTCTGTTTTTATATTTATGTGGTGTGCTTAATACAAATTTAATATTTTTTATCAGTGGTGCCTATAAAGTCAATTTTTCCAGCTATATTTTTCCTTAATTTCTCATTTACTTCCAACACTCCATATTTTTCCAAATTCAGTTGTTAAACTAAGTAAAGTCTTAAACAGGAAGGGGAAAAAATAATACATTTGTTAAAAGCATAATACTATTAGTATTAGAAAAGTTAATAAAGTATGTATAAATCTCCCCTGTTCTGTCCTGACCTGGGCACCTCTGTCTACAACAGTTCACTCTCATCATCACTAGATGCACTTGCTCCTCTAACCACATGCAGAATCAGGCCCCGACCGTTTCAACCCTGGCAAACTGACAACACTAGAAATCTCAAGAGACATTGCCATGCTCTTGAACGACTGTGGCGTAAAACCAAATGCCTGCAGGACTTCACCCTATATAAATCTGCCCTTCTAAAATACAATTCCTGCCTCCATGCTGCCAAACAAACCTACTTTGTCTTTCTTATTAATACCTTGTCATCCAGTCCCCGTCGGCTCTTCTCAAACTTTAACTCTCTGCTTCGTCCCCCACCCCCTCTACCCACTAACTCACTCACTGCCCAAGAGATTGCCAATCACTTCAAAGAAAAGATTGATGCAATTCGTGAGGACACCTCCACTGTGCGTACATCTTCCCCACCCAACATACCTTGCCTAACAGCACATTCAACACTCTTCTCTTTTGAATTGGCTACTACTGAAGAGGTTACAAAACTTTTCTCAGATTCCCACCTAACCAATTGTCCCTTGGATCCTGTTCCCTCACAACCACTATGGTCACCCTCTTCTTCTATCCAATGCTACCTCACTCACATCTTCAACTTCTCCCTCTCTAGTGGCACCTTCCCCTCCCCTCTAAAACATGCACAGATCACTCCCTTGCTTAAAAAGCCCTTACCGGACCCCACCAACCTGAACAACTTAAGACCAATCTCATTGCTCCCATTCACTTCTAAACTTCTAGAACGCTTAGTCTACAACCGTCTTAGCTCCTACCTCAGTGAAAATAACCTTCTTGACCCCTTACAGTCTGGCTTCCACTCACAGCAATCTATGGAAACTGCCTTACTAAAACTCACTAACAATTTACTAACTGCTAAAACCAACAGCCTGTACTCCATACTCCTACTACTTGACCTCTCTGCGGCCTTTGATACTGTTGACCACCTGCTTCTCCTCAATAAACTCCATTCCCTTGGCCTCCAAGATTCTGCTCTATCCTGGTTCTCTGCCTATTCTATCACAGCGCTCCTTCAGTGTTACCTACAACTCTGTCTCCTCCTCTCCATTGCCCCGTTCTGTGGGGGTCCCAAAAGGCTCTGTTCTTGGACCCCTTCTCTATCTACTCCTCCTCCCTTGGTCACTTGATAACTGCCCACGGCTTCCAATACCACTTATACGCTGATAACACCCAAATCTATCTGTCTACTCCTCACCTCACTCCTTCAGTCTCCTCTCGCATCACTAACTTACTTACTGACATATCAGCATGGATGGCGCACCACTTCCTTAAACTAAATCTCTCTAAAACCAAGCTGTTAATATTATATATGGCCCCCTCCATGACTTTTCCATCATAATCAACATTGCAACCATCAGTCCCTCCCCTCACACCAGGGTGCTAGGTGTAATCCTAGACTCTGACTTGTCATTTCAGCCTCAAATCCAATCGTTGTCAAAAGTTTGTAGAATTCACCTCCATAACATCTTTAACCTCCCTGGCGGTATGATTATTTCGGATTTTAGGTGCTGAGAGCAGTACAATTATTTTGCATGGAAATTTGGCGTTTTATATTGTAGGCCTGTAATTCTTAACAATAGCACACTTAAATCTGTCCACCAAGAGTCTAGTAGATATCCCGGGTATGATGAAGTTTGAAACATAAAATCATAAATTATAATATAACAAATAAATATAAATTATTTAAAAAAATAATAACATAATAATAATAAAATAAATTTCCCCACAAATCACTCAATTCTGCAAGTGTTCTAATTTACTATCGCTGTTTTCTAGCTGGTCTATGCCACTTTTGATGTAAAGGGACACTTTTTGGTTGCTATGGACAATCTCAAGTTTCCAGGCAGAAAGAACAGTATATTTAATATAAAACTGCATGCAGGGCACTGGACAAAGCACTGGGGATAAAAGGGATGTGAAATGATTTCATACAGTACTGTAATCTGTAAGATTACAGTACTGTATATGTTATGTTTTTTACATTTTTTTTAATTTGCCGCCGGGCTACGCCCCCGTGCCTGTCACAGAGAGGCTTCAGGGGAGGACAGAGCCCGCAGACACCGTGGGGGGACATCGCAGGATCCTGGGGACAAGGTAAGTACAGCGCACCAGGATCCTGCAATGCAATCCTGAGTGTGGCTCAGGGTTACCGCTAATGGTGCTGAAATTTAACCCCGAGCCACACTCGGGAATACCGTCAGGGAGGTTAAAATTCCCCCCTTTTTAACAAATGAAACCACCAAGCTCCTCATTCACTCCCTTGTTATCTCTCATTTTGACTATTGCAACTCCCTTCTCATTGGCCTGCCTTTCCATAGGCTATCCACTCTTCAGTCTATCATGAATGCTGCTGCCAGACTTATCCACCTTACCAACCGCTCAATGTCTGCCAACCCTCTCTTCCAATCCCTACACTGGCTCCCAATCACCCAGCAAATTAAATTCAAAATACTAACCACAACATACAAAGCCATTCACAACTCTGCCCCAAGCTACATCACCAATCTTTTCTCTAAATATCACCCAAACTGCCCTCTCCACTCTTCTCAAGGCCTCCTACTCTCAAGCTCTCTTCTCCTCCTCCCATGCTCGTCTCCAGGATTACTCCAGAGCCTCTCCCATCCTCTGGAACTCGCTACCTCAACCTGTCCGGCTATCCCCTACTCTTGCTACCTTTAGGCGATCCCTGAAAACTCATCTCTTCAGGGAAGCCTATCACGTCTCCAACTAATCTTTTCCCGCTTCCGTCAGCTCATTCCCCACAGTTACAACCTTTTGTACCACCTGCCCCACCCTTTTAGATTGTAAGCTCTTCTGAGCAGGACCCTCTTAATCCCCTTGTATTGTATTGTATTATAACTGTATTGTGTCCCTTTTATATTGTAAAGCGCTGTGTAAACTGTTGGCACTATATAAATCCTGTATAATAATAATATAAACAAACAGCTCACATAGTGCATAATTCATATGTATAAATATTGCACATAGTACCTCCTTTTAAAGTCTACTAATGAGAAATCTAAGATTTTGAAGGATCCTTTAACCATGAAATGGTAAAGTGGTATTAAACCCAAAACCAAAAATTGAATATTGTAGCTAAGAATAATTTGATGTGATGTCTGCATTAGTTCTCTTTTTTAGGATTTTTCCCATCTGTTTTCACCTGGTGATCTGGCCAGTGACACACATCCTGTATTAGAATACCCCCACTCTGGATGAAGGGAGACATTGGACAGCAGCATTGTCAGTCTGAGGGGAGGGGAGTGTTAGATGGACTAGCGGAATTAGATACACTAACAAATTGAAGCCAAACACCAGCTAATACTTTATAAGCAGTTACAGCAAACAGTTTTTCCTTTTGGGATAAAGGTTTTATACAAATAAAACTGATCATTGTTAGCACCCTTGCTAGTTATAAATGGTTTGTCTCGTCTCTTAATTTGAACACTCTGCTGGAGAGCTTATTCTGTTGAAAAACAACAGACTTACCAGCCAGATCACCAGGTGAAATTAGAAGATGCAGCCATCACATCTAAGAATTGGTAAGCTGCAATATAACAAATGTTTGCTTTTGGGTTTAATACCACTTTAATATACAGGCAATAATCTGGCATTTCATGAAATAGAGGAGCCTCAGAACTAATCCACAATACCAAGAGGTGTCAAGGTGATCCACTAAGTAGCAAGGCTAAAAACCATAGAAAATATGATGTTTTCATTTCTCATTTTACATTTTCCAACCATGTGTTTATTTTCTAGTGCTGGCCTATGACCATTAAGCTGGTTATTTTTTCCTTTCTTATTATATTCATTATTGCTTGTTACTCACCACAGAGATACACCGGGTAGATGGCTTGAAGTCCGCCAATGATCAGTATGTTGAAAGACAGGATAGTGGAGTGGATGGAGCCTGTGGACCATGTGCCACCTGCTGCAAATGGTGGATGTGGGCGCTTGGGTTAATCCTTGGACTATTATTCCTTTTGGGACTGCTCTTTGGACTGGTCACTCTTTGTAAGTAATCATCTTTTTTTATGTACTATTATGCCAAAACAGGACATACAGCTCACAACTGAAATTTATATCCCAAATAATAAACAAATTAAACTTTTAAAAAGAAACTATAGACTTATCAAAGTTTTTTAGACCTTTAAGAAAGATTAGCCTGGTATAAATAATCTTATGAGTGTGTATAGTTACATTTTTAGTTGTATCACAAAAGTGAGTACACCACTCACATTTTTGTAAATATTTTATTATATCTTTTCATGTGACAACACTGAAGAAATGACACTTTGCTACAATGTAAAGTAGTGAGTGTAAAGGTTGTATAACGGAGTGTACATTTGCTGTCCCCTCAAAATAACTCAACACACAGCCATTAATGTCTAAACCACTGGCAACAAAAGTGAGTACATCCCTAGGTGAAAATGTCCAAATTGGGCCCAAAGTGTCAATATTTTGTGTGGCCACCATTATTTTCCAGCACTGCCTTAACCCTCTTGGGTATGGAGTTCACCAGAGCTTCACAGGTTGCCACTGGAGTCCTCTTCCACTCCTCCATGACGACATCGTGGAGCTAGTGGATGTTAGAGACCTTGCGCTCCTCCACCTTCCGTTTGAGGATGCCCCACAGATGCTCAATAGGGTTTAGGTCTGGAGACATGCTTGGCCTGTCCATTACCTTTATCCTCAGCTTCTTTAGCAAGGCAGCGGTTGTCTTGGAGGTGTGTTTGGGGTTGTTATCATGTTGGAATACTGCCCTGCGGCCCAGTCTCCGAAGGGAGGGGATCATACTTTGCTTTAGTATGTCACAGTACATGTTGGCATTCATGGTTCTCTCAATGAACTATAGCTCACCAGTGCCAGCAGCACCCATTGAGCCCCAGACCATGACACTCCCACCACCATGCTTGACTGTAGGCAAAACACATTTGTCTTTGTACTCCTCCTGGATGCCGCCACACACGCTTGAAACCATCTGAACCAAATAGCTTTATTTTGGTCTCATCAGACCACAGGACATGGTTCCAGTAATCCATGACCTTAGTCTTTTTGTCTTCAGCAAACTGTTTGCAGGCTTTCTTGTGCATCATCTTTAGAAGAGGCTTCCTTCTGGGATGACAGTCATGTAGACCAATTTGATGCAGTGTGCAGCGTATGGTCTGAGCACTGACAGGTTGACCCCCCACCCCTTCAACCTCTGCAGCAATGCTGGCAGCACTCATACATCTATTTCCCAAAGACAACCTCTGGATATGAGGCTGAGCATGTGCACTCAACTTCCTTGGTCGACCATGGCGAGGACTGTTCTGAGTGGAACCTGTCCTGTTAAACTGCTGTATGGTCTTGGCCACTGTGCTGCAGCTCAGTTTCATGGTCTTTACAATCTTTTTTTATAGCCTAGGCCATCTTTATGTAGAGCAACAATTCTTTTTTTCAGATCCTCAGAGAGTTCTATGCCATGAGGTGCCATGTTAAACTTTTCAGTGACCAGTATGACAGAGTGACATTGATAACACCAAATTTAACACACCTGCTCCCCATTCACACCTGAGACCTTGTAACAATAACGAGTCACATGACACAGAGGAGGAAAAATGGCTAATTGGGCCCAATGTGGACATTTTGACTTAGGGGTGTACTCACTTTTGTTGAGTTATTTTGAGGGGACAGCAAAGCTGTACACTCACTACTTTCTTCAGTGTTGAAGACATGAAAAGATATAATAAAATATTTTAAAAAATGTGAGGGGTGTACTAACTTTTGTGAGATACTGTACATGTTCATCCAGGCAGCCATGAAGCCATGGAGGTAGATGCATGCTTTCTACCTGCTTTACAGTGTTATGTTGATTGAGCTAGTTTAGTTCCAACTTCAGAAATTTGGCAGATTCATTATACTAGTTAATCTAGGCTGTCCTATGCAGTTTATCTATAGCTCTTTACATTTAATATTATTTACATTTTACCAGTCGTAGCAGAAATAAAGAGTCTGCCACTTGTAATCTACTGAAAATGCTTATTGCCTAGCTGTTATGCTGGCCCTCTGGCTTCAATGCTTGGTGAGTCACCATTGCAATGCAAGTACACAAATAAGGAAAGTCAGAGAAAAGTCACAGGGAGGGACGGTGTGACAGACAGGCCACTAATATTTTCAGAAGGAAAGCTTAGCAATGAAAATTTCCATGTTTCTCTCATGACATACTTAATTTAAATACAGTCTTGATTAAACAAGTATACAAGTACATACCTAAATTTAATTTATTTGACTTCATAAATTACAGTACAGTATATCTAAAGCTGTAACCTTTTTGTTTTGGATAGAGCAGGGAATGGTTAAAACTCTTGTCCTTTTTATGGGTTTTTTCTGCTGTCTCTGTTCCATCACCAGAGACCAATCAGGAAGTGAAGGTAAATATCCTCAAAATGAGGGGGGGTCACCTCTTAAACAGCTGCCACCCAAAGAGGTGTCCCCACTGGAAAAAAAAAAAACCTTAACTCCTATTCCTTTGACATCTATGACAATGGTCACAAGGATTGATAGGAAGGGTGAATCTCCCCAGTGGGAACACAAACAGCAATAAAAAAAAGTTTTGGTTTTAGATATACTCATTCTACCTGGTATATTGCCTGGACAGCAGCGCTGTAATTTTGCAACCAATAGGTATACCTTTACATTGTACATATCTTAACCACCCCACTCTGAATTTGGATTGTTTTTGATGGCATCCTTCAGAGACATAAGTGTAGACTTAATGAATTCACCAGCACAAAATATGGATTCAAAATTTATAAATGATTACTTCTTAGGGCAAGATGTGAAGAATCTGAGGCAACGCGTAGACAATTTGGAAGGCTCTGGCAGTGTATTGGGACGATTGGAAGATGGTCCTGTGTTGCGCTCGAATGTCAACCTAGACAGTTCAATTCCTGCTGGTGGCACAATTACCGGTCTATCTAGAGATGAAGTCTGGGCCTACGTAAGGGAGAGGATGTCGGCAGAAAGAGGTAATTGTTTAATAGTTTTGCGTTTTAGCGGAACATTATACCAATTAAAGAAATGAGCTTTTATCGCAATGACTGAAAATAAAATCTGCCATCACTGTCCTCTGGGATTTTCCCACAGTGATCTTACGCACTTAGGCACATTGTGCTACGAAGAAGCTGAGAAAGGAAAACCACCAGAGTACCAATCTTGACCACAAATGAGCATTCATACACAATGCTTTACATTCAAACTACTTTAAATGTAGCATAGATTATACATACTACTGCACTTGTTAGCTTTATATTTATATTGTTTGTTTTCAGAAGTCTTGATGTCTTTTGAAATGTTTAACTAATTCCAAAATTTCCCAATTGTTACAGGAACCATTGCTGGTTTGAGGGGTGAGCCTGGACCGAAAGGTAATTATTTGTTTTGAACTTTCTGTATTTTGTTTTATACCAATTCTAAGAACTACAAGGTGCTAGAGTAGCATATGTTTTGAACAGCATAAAAACTTTGTTTTAATGGTAATATTATAATTTGATCTTATATAAAAATAATGGAATTATTATTAATAATGTGTATGTATGTATGTATTATTTTTATTAGTTATATATTTATATTTTATAGTTATATTGGATACAACTTTACACTAGGTCATAAATTGTTAACAAAAAAGAACAATAACTATTTAAGGACACAACAGGGAACAAACATAAAAGACCTTGCTCAAATAGTCTACGATCTAATAGGCAACATGGAATAGTACAAAAGACATAATATATGAAAGCCCTGTATTGTTGTGTTTTGTTCTCATATGTTTGTGATTATTTCATCTGCAGGTGATTCTGGAATGCAAGGAGAGAAAGGTTAGTGATCTATTGCCTGTCTGTCTTTATTGCCTATGTTTCATAATGGAAATATCTATAGAATTTATATTTAACATAAAAAGCAGGTGAAGTGTAGCCTTGTATTTTATGTTTGTAGAAGATGTTGAATGTGTAAATCATAACAGGGCAGAATAGGGACATATTGAAATCTTTACGTCAATGCTGTTTGCAGTATTTGGAGGAAGATGTCAGCTAGTTGACCATTCTGAACCTAACAGCATATAGGCAGACCATAAAAGACCAGAATGTTTAGGCTTCTCTGTTTTAATAATTATCAAGTATGTACATTGTAAGCATTGCTGCTTCACTGTATGCTGAGAAATTTAATTTATATTTCTCTGGAATAAAACTGCATGGCATTTAATGTCGGGTTCTGAGTCTTATCAAGTTCTAGCAAGGGTATCAGAACATTATATTACGAGGGTTCTTCAAAAAGTTGCGGCACTTTTTTTTATATGTTTCGCAGCCATCTTCACCACAGCGTTACAACTCTTATTCTAAACTGCAAGGTCAGCTGGTTTGCCAGACAGACTAGTCACATGATACTCTCAGACAGGACCAATTACTACTACTCCCGCCCTCTCCGTTTCCAATGAAAATATAAAAGTGCAGAAACTTTTTGAAGACCCCTCGTACATTATATTATTTAAAAGTTATATTATATTATTTAAAGTTATTTATTATTTTTGTTTAAAACAAATAGCATATTGTATGTTGCCTTAGCAAGTAACACTTTTTTGTTGTTTTGGGCATAGTAAGACATGGCTAAAAGGTTAAAACCCCTGAAAGTATGGGAACGCTCCTCTTAGACAGTTGTCATTAGAGGAAATATACATCTGCATCATTAGTCTTGCCTGTGTGGTATCCACAACCTATTTAATGTTTCAGCACAAAGCAGTAATAATCATTGATTATTTGTTAAGTGGGAGAAAGTAATATATTTGTTAATTTTTTTTTCACAGGTGACAGAGGATATCCAGGCGCACAAGGTAGGGAAGAGTTGGAACCCAATGTCATCTGCTATTAATTAATTAATTACTGAAGAAATATTTATAAATATTTTTTAAAACATATATATGTATAAATATATATATATATTTATATATATATATATGTTTTATAATCATGACTGTGAAGAGAATGAAATTGCCTGAAAGGAATTAAATGAACAAACCTGCAAGTGTAACAAGTGGCACAAGTGTAGTATAGGTGGAAATAATGTGGATTGGTCAGTGTGGATAAAAGGCAGGGCCCTATTATTAATAATATGATAAATAAAAAAACTGCCCTCAGTTTAATAATATGCTAATATGGGTGTCGCCCTAACCAATTAGTCAAATTTTTTATTATATTTATCAACTTATTAAAAAAAAATTAAAAATATAATTTTATAAGTTGTTCGATGGATTTCCAGCTCACCAATTCATCACTTCAAGGGCCATCATTCAGTCAGTTCTAAACATCCCTTTACTTTGTAGCAAAGTATATTTATTTTTGCCTGATATTGTTAGTTAGATTCACTTTGTAATCTTTGTGACAGGTACTCCGGGTCTCATTGGTCATCCTGGCACAGAGGGACCCAAAGGACAGAAAGGCAATGCAGGTAAGAAATTGGCTATATCAGTGTACAAATGTATTTCTCAAGATGGATTCAGGTTAGGGTCTAACTTTGTGGGATATGAGACATCAATGCTCTGCCATTTGTAGGTGATTCTGGTGTGGAAGGTCCACCTGGACAAAGAGGAAGGGATGGCTTACCTGGAAATCGTGGTGACCCTGGTACACCAGGCGTAGGAGAAAAAGGAGACAGAGGTAAATGTTTTTTATGTGCGTTTCAGTGTATTAATAAGGTTGAAGGTATGCACATATATATTAATTTACATAGGAGCTGTATGTATGGCTTCTATTCAGTCTTCTGAAATGATTGGTGGTGCCATATTGATTATGGAGCTAGTTCATCACTAAAGGCAGTGGAAAAGGACGTTGGCACTCCCTGCCTCTCAGTCACTAAGCTTTGCACAGGGACCTATATATATGCTATATATTCCACTGCATTGAAGTATGCAAGTAGCTGCTCTTATTTATTTTATTTTTTTATCTTTATTCTTTTATAAAATTACTAAGTATTGTTTCTAAGGATTATCTCATACCTAATTTATCTACTACAGGTTTGCCAGGTGAACCAGGTGTGCCAGGTTTAGCTGGTGTTCCAGGACAAATGGGACTAAAGGGTAAGCATGTTTTAAAAACTCTGTACCACTTTAGGTAAATTTTAAACTGATTATTAGGCTGATAAGTAAATTAACTATTAGGTTCACTTTGTATTTGTAACTAGATAGTATGCTAGCTGTATTAACCTACTTCTTTTTATTAGATGCCCCTCATCTAGAGTTTGTGATTTTAACACAGTTCTTGACAACTCTCTATACTCATGTGACATCCGCTCAATGTCACTATGGGTCCTACTTTAAAAGATCTTACAACATAAAAGATCTGGAATCTTTGAATCTGGAATCTGTTGAAAATTTTAACCTGACTAAATATTTTTTCTTTGTAAAACCAGTGAGGCTATGAAGAATCTCAAAACAGACCACTCAGACCACTCTTAAAATGTAATATTAACACATTTCAGGCAATTACTCTTTGTTACAACTAAAGAATATCTAAAACCAAGAACAGAAAACTCAAGCTAAAAAGGGGCTTTACCTCTGTAACCCACAAGCAAACTTTAATGCCAAATAAGACATATATACAACATACTAATTTATTGAATCATATAGGTAATAGTACATACAAAAAAACATTAAACAAGCAAGCTATTTGCCTAACCAACCACCCTATAAAGTATTATCCTAAAGAGTCACACCATTATATTCCTATATGTCCACCGGGTCTATGTTTTTCAAATGGCACTTCCTCAGGACCCACTCTCTGTTAAATCAAGATGAGCTTTGTATTAGGAAGCAAAATGGCTAGTGGTCACAATAGGATTTTTTTGACAAAGTCCAAAATAAATTATACATAATACATACATTATATAATTTATATCAGGCTGAGGAAGGGTCATTAGCTGTGAAACATGTAGACCCGGTGGACATATATGGCTACATTGGTATGAATTTTCAGGATTATACTTTATAGGGTAGTTGACTATCTATCTTGCTTGCTTGTTTTAACCACCATAACTGTGGACAAATGAATTGCAATATATTACATTTTAGTTTTGGGGTTTAGACATGCTTTAACAACACGATATAGTCCCAGTAGTCTTATAATCTGCACTTTGTAATATAAGGTCAAAAGTTTAAAAAAAAATGTCTTCAAATGTTAAAATCTAATTTATCATTAGAAAATTTGCATCTTGAATTACGCTTGGAATACAGAATATAGAGTTATTCAATGGTGCATCTGGAGGCTGGCAACGAATGTTCCAAGAAACTTTGGCTCATCATCCAATAATATGTATATATAGTTTAATATTTCCATTTCTATCTGCAGGTCTGCAGGGTCCTCAAGGTCCTCAAGGTCTTCCAGGTATGTTGTCACCAGTGGCAATTAGAGAAAATAATATACTGTATAGGATGATTTGTGATGATGTGACAGCAGTAAAATTTAATTATCTCCGATTTTAAAGCTGAACTTCCCAATAAGCAAATATTGTTTGAATACAAGAGTCATATGTATTCTTACTTGATCTTGTGCTTTGTGTATTTCTTACAGATCTGAGCAGTAATTCAGTGTAAAACTTTGTCTCTTTGCTGAAATGATCTGTAATAAAGACCAGTTACTGCTGCTCTTTATCCTTGTACAGGGTGACTGGTCTTGTTTCCACCCCCTGTAGTTTTCTGCAGACAGCCTTTAGTGGGTGGATGTGTTGGGTCCCTCCCACAGCTCTTCTCCCCGCACAGAGTATGGACAGCCCAGTGATGATGTCACTGCTACTTTTGCAAAATAATATCTGGGTTTCCAAAGGCTTTTGGTGCACACAAAGTGTATTTATATCCGTTGTGGCTATTGGGGAATACATTTAAGTGAAAAGTTCTTTTTGCCCGAAGTTCAGCTTTAAGCATCCCATTAATGTTCTTTAATTGAGAATATTGGATACCTGTGGACCTCACAGTGTGGAAGAACTGCAAGTCCCAGCACTGCCAAAAGCCACTAATTGTCAGACGTGCTGAGATTTGTAATTTCTCAATAACTGCAGGACCAGAGGTTTTCTAGACTAATTTATCTATTTATAGGCTTTAGGATAATTTACTTCATAAAACTCTGACTAGCAATCATATTTGAATGTATCTATATATATATATATATATATATATATATATATATATATATATATATATAAAGATATAAGGTATACCTTTTGTAAAAGGCTAGTACACTTCTATAGTAAAAAGATGTCATTCCATTTTTAACAGGTACTCCAGGGCAGCAAGGTTACAAAGGTGAAGCCGGGTTTCCAGGACCTAAAGGTAAGATCATAGTCAAACCTGACATTTATTATGCCTGCTGGGCTAAGCACGATCAATGCTTGGACCCATTAGTAGAGGAAATAGTGATAGCTCCTTAACTACTTGGTTGGGGGTGGGAGACTCCCTATCAAGCTTAGCAGATAATGCATTCAGCTTAATAGCAGTGAAGTAAATAAACAATGGTTGATCCATTCCATTACTGCTGAGTAGTCATGCACTGCGGTAGTATCTCTGCTCTTAGGATCTCAAATGCTTTTGTATACAAAAGAAATGCATAAATGTATAGCAATGCATAAATGTTTCGGCAATTGTTTATGATAATTTAGACATGTATGTTTATTTTCCCAACCAGGTGAAAAAGGACTCCTTGGACCACCTGGAGTTAAAGGTACGTAACATGTATTGTCTGGGACTTGTTTCCTCTGTTCTCAGGCCAATGTACAACACAATATAGATTTTGTGTTTTTATTTGATAGAATAAGAATATTTTTTGTTTGTTTTAGGTGACCAAGGAGACAAGGGAACCAGAGGTCTTCCAGGTCAGTAAGAGAGCAATGCAGTACCCAAGATGGGTCATATACATGGCAATATTACTAACTATTTAGCCACTACTAATTTTCTTAAGACCTTAACTGAGCAAAATGTATTTTGTATACATCTACTGTAAATTGACCAAATGGCCTCCAAAAATGTTTAAATAAATAGAAATGCAAAATGCTTTCAATGGTGCCTGAATTTCAATATGCGAATCTGGCTGATGTCTTATATTTGTTGGCTCTGTGTCTGAGAGTTTTCTGGAAATAAGGATTATAATTAGAAAAAAATACAGAAATGCTACTTAATTAATGTCTGTTCTGCTTGTGGTCTTTTTTTACCATACTTGTTTTATTTATTTATAGGAGATCCAGGGCCCAGAGGATTACCAGGACCCACAGGAGAAGCAGGAGCTAAGGGATCAGCGGGTAAGATCACATCATTTTATGATGCTAAGAGATCAAGGGGCTGATTTACTAAAAGCAAATAGACAGTTGCACTCTGCAAGAGCAGTTGCTCCAGAGCTTAGGAAATGATCAGAAGCTCTGCTGACTTCCATCATCCAATCATTTGCAAGCAAAAATGCTGTTTTTTTAAATTTTCCTTGCACGTGATTGGGTAACCTTTCAAAAGTGAAGCGTTTCCTCATTTACTAAGTTCTGGAGCAACTGCACTTGCAGAATGCAAAGTGCACAGTCTATTTGCCCTTAGTAAATCAACCACTAAATGCCTTGCTGTGTTCACAATTTGTGTCAATTTGCAAAAAAAAAATAATTGTCTAATCTTTCCAACACTGTTCTGCTATTTACAAAGTAAATTCTAAAAAAAAAAACTTCCATACACCTAGGCAATCAAAACGTAGAATATAATATTAAAAAATTATTTCAATGCTTCTTTTTAGGTCCATCTGGACCAGATGGACATCAAGGTCCAAGAGGTAAAGTCTGGCATTTCATTTAAGAATTTATATATTTCATTATTTTTTGTCATTTGTCCTTTTACTTTAATGCACATCAGTCAACTCTAATGGAAATTAAAAAATGTACTTACAAAAAAAAAATAAAAAAGAGCAGATACATTTCTCTCTGCTTCAAAGGTTTGTACCTTGGACCATGAGAAAATATCAAACTAGGACATATAACCTCCACCTCATTTGTTAGTTAAGGGGGAACATCACTCTCCCAATCAACACTGATTATTTTTAATCTTCATGCTGGTAGCATTAGTAAACAGATAGGAAAGTATATCATATTTATTTGTTTTAAACTTTATTTTTTAGATTTCTTCCTAGTTACTTCTTAGTTTCCTGCCTAGGCAAATTGTGTCATACATCCCAGGAGTCTCAGGAGGGGTTTTCTTAGCTAACACATTAAAAAAATTGTGCTGGAGGAATATTTTAAATGAAAAGTCACTAGTGGAAAGTCCATAAAAGTCCAATCCTGGTATATTAAGATGAAAATGGCAGGTGGATGATCAAGCTGAGCACCAGTGGCAGCACCCTTAGGAGCAGTGGTGGCTGGTGGGATTTTTTTGGGGGAGGCGGCAAACAACCACCCCCCGTTTGGTTTGTCGGTGGCAAGTTGCGGGCGGGCAGCGGCCAGGTTGCGGGCTCCTACGGGCAGCGGCCGGGTTGCAGGCTCCTACGAGCGGCGGGCAGCCTCTTCTGCATTCCGCCGTGTGGGTCCTCCTCCTAGGCGTCCAATAGGATCGCCTGACATTTCAGTCAATCAGGTGATGGGTCTCAAGACCCGCTTCCTGATTGGCCGGGAGTGTCAGTGTGGCGATAGCGAATATTCAGTGAGGATCAGTGTGGCGATAGCGAATATTAATTCGCTATTGTCACACAACTAGGTGGGATCAGGGCGCAGTGCTCTGCGCCCTGAGCCCACCCTATTTTGAAGCCTATTAGAGCCTCTGTATGTAGATCATGGGGCCGGATGCATGGATGGGGGGAGACACCCGTGCGCCCCTAATGGTTGGGCCGCCACTGCTTAGGAGTGAAGCTAAACTCTGCAAACAATAATAAGAACATAAGAGAGGTGACAGACTAAGTGCAGCGGTTTCCCATGCATGGTATATCAGTGTCTGGTTTAAGGTGGAGAAGCAACA
This sequence comes from Aquarana catesbeiana, assembly GCF_042186555.1. Classification (NCBI taxonomy): domain Eukaryota; kingdom Metazoa; phylum Chordata; class Amphibia; order Anura; family Ranidae; genus Aquarana; species Aquarana catesbeiana. The sequence goes on from NC_133331.1 coordinate 88,277,118, forward strand.
GAAGCCTGGAACTATAGGAAGCCGCAGGCCATGATGGTAACCAGCGTGGAACACAAATAGCGCCAGATCAGGTCTGAAGAAGAAACAGAAGTTTTGAAATGCATTACCTCTCACTATCCACGTCAGCACTCTCCCCTGCTGACTTCAGTTCCAACCCGGCGCCATTTGCATTCCATGCCATCCATGGGGAATCCTCATGCCTAGCCTTGGAGTTTTTTTACATGCTTGTTTATATCTACAAAAATGTGAGTTGCCAATTTGTTGTGTTTTTAATAAATCCAGGTAATCTAATGGCTGCACTTAGTCTGGCGCCCCTCTTTTTGTTTTCTCAGCTAAGCACACTCTCCTGCATGCATGCAAGAGCTAAGGGCATATGTATTCCAGAAATTAAATGCTACATGAATCATTTGCCCTTACTCAAGATGGGCACAGCGAGAAATGATAGGGGGTGTTTTTCAAAGTAATAAAGCATGGAGACATGGATAGATGGAGGAGTTTGTTTTGAATATTTGAATAATAAAAATATCTGGTGCTCAGATGCAGTGAAGATCTGAATTAAATTCATACCCACAAATTCACCCAAAGGAATGCCCACAAGCATTGCAGTTCACCACACACAATAATAGCGGCAGGGAGATGGATTGGAGATTGACTATAGAACATTGTGGAATAAACATGCATGATTGGATCAGTGAGGTATGCATATTTATACCACTTCAAGATATCGTGCAAAATATCTTATTCAGGCCATTGCACTAAAAAGATGACTTTCCTCTGTAATATTATGTATTGTCTGTGGTGTTCAGGTGAACAAGGGACTATTGGATTGCCTGGACCAAGAGGACCACCAGGATCATCAGGAGACCCCGGAATTCCAGGTAAGAAGCTTTTTTTCTCTCCTGAAATAAGATTAAGGGAGCAGCTTTCAGCATGAGCCATACTGGCAGTATTAAATAAGATTCCTTGGTACCTTCAGATCACTTCAACATTTTAGCTTGTCTGTCTATAGGCATAGCAAAGGTGACCTTAAAAGAAACAGATAATATGCTCTTATGCCCTGTACACATGGTCGGACATTGATCGGACATTCCGACAACAAAATCCATGAATTTTTTCCGACGGATGTTGGCTCAAACTTGTCTTGCATACACACGGTCACACAAAGTTGTCGGAAAATCCGATCCTTCCGAACGCGGTGACGTAAAACACGTACGTCGGGACTATAAACGGGGCAGTAGCCAATAACTTTCGTCTCTTAATTTATTCTGAGCATGCGTTGAATTTGTGTACACACGATCGGAATTTCCGACAACGGATTTTGTTGTCGGAAAATTTTATAGCAAGCTCTCAAACTTTGTGTGTCGGAAATTCCTATAGAAAATGTGTGATGGAGCCTACATACGGTCGGAATTTCCAACAACAAGGTCCTATCACACATTTTCTATGGGAAAATCCTATCGTGTGTACAGGGCATTACATTGTACATATTGGCTTTATCTCTCTAGAAAGGCAGATTATGGAATGATCAAGTAGTATGGGAACTGAGGGTAGACCTATACCCTTTTGTTTTGGTTGACCTCTATGTGATTCATTTCTTTATATAGACTGAAATCTACTGTATTTGCCCTTTCTTCTTTGACCTGCTTAAATAATGAGCAGGAAATATATCCAATAACTAAAATAAAGCAAAAGTCAAATCTAATGTTAGAAAATAAAGAAGTTAAGAAACTGTGTTACTGAGGAGTTACTATAAGAACAAATGCTTCTTTGGTACCACAAACCTGATTCAGACATTCGACTATATGTTTCCAATAGGAGCAAGAATGTTGAGAAAAACAATGAAGGCAAATAGGCTGATAGCTTTTGCGAGGGATCTTTTTACTTTATGAGGGAATTTTCCTTTAGCTTAGTCGTTGAGGTGAAACTCTGCTGACTTCCATCAACCATTTATGTGCAAGTGAAAATACAGTTGTTTTTTTCCTGGCATGTGATTGGATACTATGCAAAATTAACTTCCACCACATTCACAAATCTAAGGGAAAATTTCCCTGCAAAGTGAACTGCCTATTTACCTTTAGTAACTCAACCCCAATAGTTCTGTCCACAGTATCCTAGATATGTACTGAAGGTGTTTTTATTTTTATTTTTTGTACAACCCTTCAATAGTCAGTTTAGTTAAAATACTTACCGCATAGCTCGGCTAAACAAATGTCTGTCCGTAAAATTGACTACTTGCTCTCATTATGACATTCTCTCCCAATTTTAATGGATAGTACCTAGTTCTGTTTGTGGGCAGAGGGTTGGGTTTACATAATGTAAAATGTCACAGAAAGTTTAACCCATACATAATTTATTTACTGCAAAGAATCACAAAACACATGATACCTATTTCCACATAATCCTTTCCGTTCAGTTGTTGCTTTAATTATTCACAACATGAAAGCAGATCTTTTTAGAAAGCTGGTTTTCCTGGCACAGCATTTACATTACAATGTAGTTACATAAACTAATATATTATATTGCCTTTCTTTTTGCCTTATTTTTAGGACTTCCTGGAGCACAAGGCCCACCAGGTAATCTTTCTGAACTCAGTATATAACACCTGTGTAACAACACTCATTCCAACCAAACTCTCAGACAGTAGGCAGAGAGAGCATTGGGCTGGGAAATGTCTACTGTCCATCGTTAAATTGTGCAATAGTATCCTCCTGGTGAGAGGACGTTTTTACTATTTCACAATTCTACGGTGATTAAATCTAACACATCAGTACAGTCTCTTGACATGTTTTATATGTACATTTCAGTTGTACTCCAAACATGCGTGTAAGTTATGAAAATTGGGTTGGCTACAGAGCAGATGGGTAATTACTATGTCTCTGTCTTAAATTCTTCATATGGGTTTCATCCTCCACATTTAACTCATTGCAATTATAATATTTATAATAGTTAAGAATTAAAGAGAATAAACAAGTAAAAGGCGCAAAGCACTAGTACCTCTAAAAAATCCCTTTTGAGTCCATAATAGTCCAAAAAATACAGGGTGAATGGTGGATCTGTATACTCAGGGCTGCCACCAGAAGAGACCAGAAGCCAGAATTCCAGTAAAGCAAAAAAACAATAGTAACTCACATGGGAGAAAGTAAAGTAGAGCACATCTGTAAGTTGGAAAGCATTCAGGAGCAAGATGGATGACCAAGTAAAGGTTGTTCCTCTTATCACTGGTTCTGCAGGAGATATGGCAGGCACATTAAATATCCCAAGAGGGTGGGGGCGGTGAGCTGTCTAATCCTGGAGTCCTCGCTGGGAACCGCTATAGATGGAAGATGGCCGTGCGGTGGTTAGTCCAGAGCGAGGCTTGGAGAGCACGGGGCAGAGTGGCATAGGGCAATGATGTCACAATAGTGTGACACATTTCTGAGCGTGCGCGCTGCATATGTAGTGGCAGCCACTCTCCTTTTTCAAGCATAGGGAATCTATCATCTTGCTCCTGGACGCTTTCCAAGTTACAGATGTGCTCTACGTTACTTTCTTCCATGTGAGTAACTATTGTTTTTACTATTAAAGTGTTTTCATTTCTACACTCAGAGGCGTTCCTCTCCTTGTTTTTCTAAGAATTAAAGAGAAAGTATAGGATATTTTTCCTCGTTAGGACATTTCATAATGGGTATATGTTAATTTTTAGTTTGTTGATAACTACAGTTGGCCATTCGGCAGGAAATAGTATATCAATTGATCTTGATATATTCTATAAATATGTAATGTAATATGTTTTTTTTATTGTGAATATTTTTAATTGGATTTAAAGTGATTGTAAACCCTCATCTTGTAAAACAACCCATTCAGTTTAAAATAGAAATGAAAGGCAAAACATTTGTGTATAGATTATAGAAATAAAAATCTAAATACCTTTTTCCCTTTTTTATAAATGATCACATATCCTCTGTTCTCAGATCCATAAGAGATGGAGGAGGGGAAACAGCACCACACTGAGCTTCCCAGTGAAAGGTTGTGCAGGGGAGCTGTGTCAGGGCAAGTCTGATAATTAGAGGAGAGCAGCCTGAGTTCCCAGCATAGCTCGGGAACTGTCCACATTGTGTTCTCCTGCTTAGTGTGGTCAGTTTTTAATAGGAAAGCAGAGGGACTGGCAGGAACTCTAGAGATTTCACACAAAGGAAGCAATGCAAAGAGAACGGGATACTTTTTCATACATGGTACTGCCGGCACATTTCAGGAATTTGAAATGTTGGGTTTACAAACGCTTTAAATGAAAATGGGGTATGGTAAAATGTATACTGAATATCATTATCCAAGTGATTTCCTTTTAACCAGGACTGAGAGAAGAAGGGGCCGCATTAGCAGTCAATCACTCAGCAGCAATTGAGCTGGGTGATGCTGCTGCTGTTTTGTCAGTGCTCAGGCAGCAACTTAACTTTTAGGAAACCATCACAAATCATCCCTGTAATGTGTCTAATATGTTTATTTCCTAGGATTGTCAGCTCCATCTAGTGGCCATAATGCAGTATTTTCCTTAAATACCTTAAATAGGATAATACTGCATTATGGCCACTAGATGGTGCTGACAATCTTAGGAAATAAACATAGCAGACACATGCAGCGGATACATTTTTGCTTTGGCTGGTGACTATTACTAATTATATTACCCTGTTAGGGATTTTAATAAAAATGTAACAGCAAATATTTAATATAAATCTCAACTGTTTTAGGACCACCTGGAACACCTGGGCGAGGAGGAGCCAAAGGTAAATAAAAGGATGAGATGATATTTGAAAGATCAGAGATTTTACATTTGTTTTCATCTACTTCAAAAAAGAGTATTATGCAAAAAATATTAACTATATATTTCTGATGCCTTGCCATATAGGTGACCCCGGAGATCCAGGAAGAGTTTCTTCAGGTACAATCTTTTTTTTTTTTTATTCTTTTTATTCATTTTTTTCACACATATTATACAGTCAAAAACATAGAGGTCAAGAGGGAAACATACCCTCTCTCCTCTTGGCCTTGCAGGGCCAACATTTGGAACTAACATAGTCCAACTAACTGCCTAAGTGGAATCTAACAATCTCCCCCCCCCCCACTCCCCCACCCCCAAAACTTCAGGTACATTCTTATATTTAATTTTGCTCAACTGCTGCTATGTTTTCCTTGACATCGTTTACTGTGCATACAAACTGTTCCAATTGCTAGTGTATATCACAGTGTTAACAGTTGGTATGTATTTTTCATGTTGATTTATTAACTGTCATAGCAGTTATGCAAGCATTGGAGTATCTGACCATAAAAAAGCCCTAAGGGCCATCATTACTGATACTACAGTTTTGGATTGGCACCAGGGGGTTTCACCTGTTGTTTTCTTATATATGCCAAGGATCCCAGTGATAGGATATAGTTGTTTGTGACTATTTAAGAACATGTTAGCAGCTCTGTAGCCATTTATGATCAATCTAGGTAGGAGAAACACTACCTAGAAACCTAGAAAACAAGGAATTAAAATGTAATTTTAATGTTAAAAAGAAGCAACACACTCAGTATCATTACATACTTTGCGATTGACTGAAAACATTGTTTAAAAATATGATCTATCAGTCATAAATCTAAAAGAGCTATGGAAAATAATTTTTAATTGATATATATTACAGTCAGTTCTCTGATAAACAAAATTGGTCAATAGCTTATTAATGTCATATTGTTATGTTTGTGAGCACCTTAAGAACTCCCCAAAACCTTGCTTATTCTTAACTATGAAACAACCACTGGATCTCTGTGCTTGTTTGCAATATTGTATCATTTGGCAGAAAGACAGGGTTGCTCTTTTATGTTGTATAGTGGGATATGCATAAAACAATTATGTGCTCTATCCAAGCCCAACAAAAAAACAACTCCCTCATTTACTGTATATGTACAATAATTTAAGTATATCTAAAGCCAAAAGTTTTTTGGTTTTTTGGTAGGAAATAGCTAAAATCACTTTTTTTCTTTTTCTGTGTGTATAATTGGGGGGGATTTCCCTTCACCTGGAAACATAATTGAAAGTACGAAAAAATCCTCCTAAAGTGAGAGGATTCTCCCTAGTGTCTCTTTTGGAAGATTGTCCCTTACTTTCTGTTTCTGCACCAGCTACCAAATATTGGCTTTCCCAACACTGTTGTGCCCTGAAGTAATGGTCACCAAGAGAAATAGAAGGGTGAATCACAGACAGTGGTAAAAACATGAAAGATGTTATAACCCTTCTCTACTAAAAAGAACGTTTTGACTTTAGGTGCACTTAAAGATCTGTATATAATATAGCAAAGTAATAGCAATGCAGTGTTTTGTCTTGCAGTATAGACAATATTTGTTTTTCTTTCAGATTCTGGTGCATATCCCATGCCCGGACCACCAGGACCAGCAGGACCTGTGGGTCCACCTGGATCTCCAGGAGTCCCAGGTATGTTCACATACTAGAACTAAACATGGCTGGGTACTGTATTAGCCATTGACTATGCTACCATAGTTACATAGTTAGTCAGGTTGAAAAAAGACACAAGTCCATCCAGTTCAACCATAAAAAAAAAAAATATTGTACAATCCAATATACCCAATACTATACCCACAGTTGATCCAGAGGAAGGCAAAAAACCCCAGCAGAGCATGCTCCAATTTGCTACAGCAGGGGAAAAAATTCCTTCCTGATCCCCCAAGAGGCAATCGGATTTTCCCTGGATCAACTTTACCTATAAATGTCAGTACCCAGTTATATTATGTACATTTAGGAAAGTATCCAGGCCTTTCTTAAAGCAATCTACTGAGCTGGCCAGAACCACCTCTGGAGGGAGTCTATTCCACATTTTCACAGCTCTTACTGTGAAGAAACCTTTTCGTATTTGGAGATGAAATCTCTTTTTCTCCAGTTGTAAAGAGTGCCCCCTTGTCCTCTGTGTTGACCGTAAAGTGAATAACTCAACACCAAGTTCACTATATGGACCCCTTATATATTTGAACATGTTGATCATATCTCCCCTTATTGTCCTCTTCTCAAGAGTGAACAAATTCAGTTCCTCTAATCTTTCCTCATAGCTGAGCTCCCCCATGCCTCTTATCAGTTTGGTTGCCCTTCTCTGCACTTTCTCCAGTTCCCCGATATCCTTTTTGAGAACTGGTGCCCAAAACTGAACTGCATATTCCAGATGAGGTCTTACTAATGATTTGAACAGGGGCAAAATGATGTCTCTCTCTCTGGAGTCCATACCTCTCTTAATACAAGAAAGGACTTTGCTCGCTTTGGAAACCGCAGCTTGGCATTGCATGCTATTATTGAGCTTATGATCTACCAAAACCCCCAGATCCTTCTCCACTACGGATTCCCCCAGTTGTACCCCCCCTAGCATGTATGATGCATGCATATTCTTAGCCCCCAAGTGCATAACTTTACATTTCTCAACATTAAACCTCATCTGCCACATAGACGCCCAATTAGACAGAGCATTGAGGTCAGCTTGTAAATTGGAGACATCCTGTAAGGATGTTATTCCACTGCATAGCTTGGTGTCATCTGCAAAGACAGAAATGTTACTTTTGATCCCAGACCCAATATCATTTATAAAGATATTAAAGAGTAAGGGTCCCAGCACTGAACTTTGGGGTACACCACTGATAACCTTAGACCATTCAGAGTAAGAATCATTAACCACTACTCTCTGAATTCTGTCTTTTAGCCAGTTTTCTATTCATTTACAAACTGATATTTCCAAGCCTGTAGACTTTAACTTACACATGAGCCGTGTGTGCGGAACTGTATCGAAAGCTTTTGCAAAATCCAAGTATACCATGTCCACCATGATTATGTATTAAATATAGGACTTTAACATTTAAAGTGGTATTACACCTAAAAACAAAATTGTAATTAAATTGCAGCTTTCCAATCCTAAAATGTGGTGAATGCATTAGTTTAAATTTTTTAGGCTTTTTTCCCCCTTTTTTCCCTTGGTGATCCAGCCCGTAATGCACTTCCTATCTTAGAGTGTCTCTATTCTGGATGGAGAAAAACTAGAGACACCTTTGGACAGCAGCAATGTCAGTCTGGGGAGAGGGTTAAACTAGTAGATTTGGATGGACTTGACTAACAAATTTAATCTGAACTCCAGCTAACACTTTATAAGCAGTTATTGTAAACAGTTTGTTCCTTTTGGGATAAAAGTTTTACATAAATGAATAAAAGCTGACCATTTTAAACACGTTGTCTGAACAACTTGGTCTGTTAAAGTAAGTTCAACAATAACAGATTTATTGGCCAGATCTACTGTACAAACAAATGGCAAACACCTCACCCTATAACTAGCCTTTGCAGCAAGAAGCACATGGAAGGGCAACATCAAAAACAAACAAAAATTCCCAGCTCACTTATCAGCCAGCCTGCAACAAAAACCAAATTGATCCCGTCTAACAGTTCAAATTAAAAACAAGGTATTTAGTTGCACACATTTGCAAATATATTTGTAAGCCCCAGTGGCCACATCAAGGCACCTCAGTGTACTGCAGTCCTAACTCTATAATTTTGAGTCTCCCAAATTGGAGCATAATAGTGCATAGATTAAGGGCAGTTTTGCCTGGAGGGAGCCCACTCCTCCTTAAAGGTACAGGGACACACGGGACACCCATCAGGGGCACATTGGCAGCTGAAGGTATCCAGTGCGTCCCCGCACCAATTCCCGAACTGTACAAACATATGGCAACAACCCTAACCTATAACTAGCCGTAAACATACTGTGCTTTTTTATATCCAAAACAATTATTTTCAAATCAAGTTAGTTTGTTAATTTCTACTGAATTAAGCTACAACTCAGTAAACATTTGTTGCATTCTTTTCTTATGACAGGTCCAATTGGGCCATCTGGTCTTCCCGGAACACCAGGTAACTAAAAAGTTATCTATAATAGGGATTTAAGCTCTCTGTAATTAAATTATTTTGAATGCATGTGCCATAAAGCAAGAGTTTCAAGGGTTGGGCTTTATTAATTACGGGGGTAAACAGAACATACTTTGGGCACATATGCTAAAAACATATCTCTTTGACCAGGTACCAAAGGAGCTCGTGGTGACCCTGGTGAACCTGGTATCTCTGTCACAAGATCAGATGGTATGTTTCTGTTATGTATCATGAAATTTAGTATGGAATAATGCCATAAATTTATATCATGAATAGACATTTGCACATTTGAGAGGTTTGGCCACTTTCTATAGGAAGACTGGGCATTATTTCATGCCAAGGTATATATTTAATGAACACTGTACTGAACACCAGGCAGTTCCTTTTTCAGTTTTAGGAATAGGTGGTAGGCCAATGGTGCGAAACCTGGTGAGTATGGTGGATGGGTAACCAGAGAAAAAACAGAAATTGATGACCGCCCATGCTTCATTTTCTCGATTTTCAACTCGGATTGCCAACTGTTTGCAAGAAGCACACGAAAACTGTATACTGTGCATGCGCCATTTTTAGAGCTGAACATCTGGAAGAGTAGCTTGGGTCATTGATAAAGTTGAATATCTGTGTAATCACTCTTTCCACGTGAGGCCTTAAACTTTTGGGATGCCCCACATATACAGCATATAATGCATTGTCTGCAGGACACATACATGGGTTAGGAATGTAAGAAAGGCTTTTTTTTTTACCTCTAAGTCTAAAGCAACATATAGCAAATTTAAAGGATTAAAGTTAGTACTTCTGATCTTTGTAACTCAGCCAGGTAGTTAGAATTGTAAGAAGAGGTCAGCGTTGACAGCCTGTGTATTACTCTCTTGATAGATTTTATCTAAAGCACATGTGTCAAACCAAATGAGGCCTGTCAGGCCATTTCATGTGGCCCTCGCACCCCTCCTGCATCTGCGGCACCCCAGCTGTCTCTGCCCCCACCTTGTCTCAGCGGCTGGCGGCAGAGAGGAGGACAGAACTCCTCCTACAGATACTGCGCCTCTCTATGCAGCCACATTTTCCCCTCCCTGGACTCCAGCAGCTGACTCCAGCCCTCCTCTGGTCCACCTCCAGACTCTACCCTTTCTGCTTCTCAGCTCTGCCCCCAGCTTGGGGGTGCACTGTGATGTAAGGGAGGGTGGGGGACTCTTGTTTTCTGATGATGGGGGCTCTTGACGTCTGATGTAAGGGGGAGTGGGGTGCTCTGGACTACTAGTTTTACAGATCCAAAGTGGCTCTTTGAGGGCAATCATAATGATAATTTCCTTTTCCAGTGACTAGGTGGCAAGTGTAAGTGTACAATTGCTGGATTTCAGCTTAGTTCTCTGCACAGACCAGAATAGCAGGATATCAGCGTATGCACTCACACACACAGCACACATCTGAATGAGTCAGCTGACTGACTTAGAGGAGGGATACATCCTTTCCTGATTCAGATCTCTAGATCCTCAGTATGCAGGTGTTATCAAAAAGTTCAGAGCTAGTGCTGGAGTTTCTTATTAGGCAGCTTAGCATGTACTGTACATTTAGAATGTAAGTAAGGATTGTTTTTACAAATGAAATAGGGATTTTATAAAATATCAGTTTATAAACAATACAAATAAATGATTATTATTTTAATGTCAGCTAAAAAGTATTTCTTTGTTTGTTCTTTAATTAATTAGTAAAGAAAATATATAAAAATATATTATTTTAAGACATTTGCTATTGGCCCCCAACATCTAGCTTGTACAACTCATGTGACTCTTAGACCTTTGGATGTTTCATGCAGCAGCCACTCAAGAGTTTTTCAACATTTGTCTTTCTGAACACCTGCTGCATTGCACTCTTCCCAAAAGCATCAGGTTTTATGTTTCTATTTTGTATGTTTTTATGAAGTTGCATACTCAGGATTCTACTAAACTGGCAGATCTTGCTTTGGCATTGCTAAAACCAAAATGTCACCCCCTTCCTGATATTTCACGTTAGGCTTTAGAAAAAAAATGATGTAAATATATGCACATTACTACAGAGATTATGGCAACTTTTCAGTTGTGAACATTATTAAGTCACTGTAATGAGATATTCAAAACCTTTGGGTTGTCCCATAATGCAGTCTGAGTTTGTTTTAAAGTCTAACTCTGACACTTGGTCACAGATGCTAACAGACCCTCAAGCTGACCCTACCTAACACCTACTGTTGGCTTTTGTGCATATAAATTAATGACTCTTTGTCTACTAGCATACTGGGAAAAAGAATAGAAGATAGCACACCATCTTTCACGTTGTTTTTTTTATAATGACATGAGCCTCAATGCATTTGGTTTGGCAAACACACAAAAATATGTTTACCAAACCACTGGTTTGCTACAATGCTTTTATGACAACTCTGCCTGATTGGCTGGTTGAACGAGCAGACAAGGGCAAAGGAGGGTGAGAAGGTACGGAAAGCTTTATGGGGGAAGGGGGTATGCCAAAGACTACCATAAGTGGAAATACCTTGATGAAACTCTGTAGGTCTGTGAATATCCATAAAGATCAAAGAAATCCAGTCCAGATTAATCATTATTCCCAGTTTGCACATATTTAGGAAGATGTGTTAAAAAAATGCATTGTAACAAAACGGATTGCCAGGAAGAGTTATGTAACATTTTACATTTCTTTACAGCTTCATTGATGGCTCAGGCAATGCCAGGACCTCCCGGACCACCAGGACCCCCAGGTAAAATTACTAATGGCTGTGACAGAACTGGAAAACATTTTGCTTTAAACACAAGCCTTATTAATGGCTCTAAACTCAAACGTCATTTATAAGAAAAAGTTATCTGCATGAGAAAATTAGAGCAGAGGCTAGATTGGGGAATTAGGAAGGTTGTCCATCCAAAATTGGACAGTTTATTTTGGGTAAAGGTCTTACAGCAGCCTTTGTGTAAAATAATATTGTAATCCCAATCTGACAATCTTGTGCTCTGTAGCACTTATGCAGCTAGTTTTAAATTTTTACTGTAGCTTCTCGTTGCCGCTTCTGGAAACAACCCATCATCCTGGCAAGTAAAAACAGAGCAGCAAGAGAAGGAGTTTGTTAGAAGAACTAAAGATGTGTCTAGGTGGCACAACCCTCTAGACTTTCCTTGAATCTAATATTATTAAACACACATCAGCGGAAAAATACTGATAAAAGTCCACCTCATTAAAACAGACAACAATTAATTTACAGCATTTTCTGAATGTTGGGGCCTCTAGTATGAGGTCTAGGGCTCCTTTTAAAGTATTTTAGTGAGAGGTGCTTTTGTTCTCTCACCATAACTTGACCGATTACACTGTTTTGCTATTTGTAAATGAAGAAAAATAAAAAATAAAAGAAGTAAAAAAAATATAAAGTTAATACTTATACTTATGGCTTATATCATTTTGGTCTTAACTCAGATTTTCTGCTTTTCTTAATTAGGTGCTTCCATACAAGGCCCACCAGGACAAGCAGGTTCTCAAGGTCCTCCAGGACCTCCAGGTCCAGCAGGACTAGCAGGAGCAGCAGGTACACCAGGTGCAGCAGGTCCACCAGGGCCACAGGGTAAGTCCTTGCCTAAATTAGCATAATCAAAATATGCAGTGTATGTGATAAATATAAGGTATTTCTGGCCTGGTTTGGAGGTAACTGATGAACACAGATTGAGCTAGAAACCACTAATAAGACAACAGACATTTGTTTTTTGTCATTACCCCAACTTTAACAACTGACTTATACATTTAATAAATTGGAACAAATGACAATGAGAATTGGAAAACCACACTGATTTTTCTGATATCAACTTTCTTTAGAGTAATGGACTAGGCTACTACAGTACTTTGATTACAACATAGAATTTTGCTTTTCATCCTGCTACTCATATCTTTTAGTTAAATTATACGTATGATTTATCTGAAAATTATCAGTAAAAGCATGACCAAATGGGATTCTCTTGATCTCTTTTTTGTTTATGTAAGATAAGAATTATATAAATATATAGGAAAGTATCTAACATTAATTTATGATTGCGTTGTTCAGGAGAAGCTAAACAGGGACCCCCAGGCCCAGCAGGTCCACCAGGTTCACCAGGCCCAGCAGGTCCAGCAGGTCCAGCAGGTCCTCCAGGATCAGCAGGTATGCAGACATTTTTAACTGTTTACTGCCTGTCAAATATCTTATAGAAAGACTGGTGGTAACTGAAAAATACATTGTTTTGTTTCCACAGAAATTGCTGTTTCTGGCCCACCCGGACCTCCTGGCGCACCAGGAAGTAAAGGAGACCCAGGTAAGAGCAAATAATAAAACACTAAAGCTTCATTCACACTTGCGCGATTTATCATATTACTTTGGACATCAAACTCGCACAGCAAGGACTTAAAGTCGCAGCGACTTTGAAAAGGTGCCTACAATACTTTCGTGTGACTTTTGATGCAACTTTGATCCATAGAATGTAAATTGAGTCTTAGTGTCAGGGACGAAGCATCTGAGAAGCTCTTATACAGTAGAGTAGTTTAATTTATAGCACATGCAGTCTTCACTGCCTCATTCTGTAGCAAAGCAGGTCAAAGCAAAAGGTTCACTTTAAAGCCAGCCTCATAGCATCTAAGCCCTTTGTTTTCTGCTACTCTGATGTGAAGAGAAGAAGCCTCGTGAAAGCTCTTAGTTGATCCTAGTCAAAGCTTACACAAGATTGATGAATCTCTCTCCGCTACCATATGATAGCAGTGGCTCAATCACCAAGCAGCAACACTGTCACATGAGAAAAGGGGAGTATCTGGTATTTTTCTTCCCTCCTGGCAGGGAAGGGAACAAAGGAAAGGTAAAAATATGCAGGAGAGAGGCTCAGCAATTCAAGAGTACTGCTGTTTTGCTCTGTACAGGTTCACTTTTTCATGCAGTATTAGCAGTCCCTACAAGCCTTAGAAATATAAGACAAAAGTGTCCATATGTTAAATTTAGGAATCGAAACAGATTTTCCAGTAGACATCACAGAAGAGTTTGGCTTCCAGTAGAGAGAAGCTGTTAAAGTATAACTGAAGGCAAAACTTTTGGGGATATTTTCATTTTAGATAGAGTGGAGAGGGAGTAGAGAGTGGCGGTTTTTTGTTTTGTTGCCTGTGTCCCTGTTAGAGAGATTCACCCTTTCTGTTTGTCCTGTTAACACTGTGAGTGAAAATGAAAGAAAATCTCAACTTTGGGTGGTCACTAGAACAGGAATAGAGGGGAAATCATCCAATAGGGACACTAGTGCTGGTGACTACCAGGGATTTCCCTAAATTTGGGGGAGTATCCTCCCCTTCCTGTTTTTGAATGGGACTATGGTACAGGAAGTGAAAGGAAATCTCCTGCATGGGACTCAGATGGTAAAAAACAAAAAAACAAAAACAAAAAAAAAAACAACAGGGCTTACCTTATTCTACGCAAACTAAAAAAAAAAAAAGTTTTTCCTTCAGGTCTTTATTAAAATGTTACCGTCTTTGTAATAGCTGAGTAAGCCTGCACAAGAAAAAAAAAGCTGCCAAGATGTAGACTTTCCCAATGTTTTGTGTGAACACTGTGCTCTCCATCAGCATGATGTAGCACAGGAACTGGATGCAGAAAGATAGTCCGTTTCTAAAAGTATCAAGTAATATATATATATATATATATATATATATATTTTTTTTTTTTTTTTTTTTGCTTTCTAATTGCAGAGAAATTAGACACAACTGGCAGAATGTATTTATTTTTAACAATTCGCTTTGTAAAATTATCTTGATTTTAATTAGACTAATGTCCATTCCTAAAACAGTGAACCATAAATGAGAATCATAGATTTCACTTATATCCACTCAACATTTTCAAAATGTTATTTGGCTATTAGTCTCTTAGCAAATTAGGGTGGTCCAATTGCAGTGTGAGAATTTTCACTGTATTTTGGTTGTTATCCAATTGTCTGTTAGGCAGCAACAAGCGCTGGGATGAGTTTACAAAAAAGTCTAAAAACAGAATTAAAAATTAACAACCATACGCTACTGATAAAAATTAATAACCAGATATTCTCTTTTACGTTCCTATTTAGTCTTCATTGCTTCACATTTTATAAATGACCCAGTATACAATCAGTGAAGAACAGAGGCATTTGACTAAATATATCTTTAAATATAATCAATAAGGCAAACAATTGTATTTATTTACACAACAATTATTAATATTTCTGTTTTCTTTCTGTAGGTGATCCAGGTCAAAGAGGTATTCCAGGACAACCAGGTAAAAATAATAAATATATATTTTTATTTTCTTACTTTCTTTGTAAATATTTAGTTGTGATTGCAAATATAGCTCCTCGCCCTATCTCAAGCTACGATGGTAGTGAAATTTACAAACTGAATTTTGTCTGTAAATAACTGCATTTCTATCTTACAGGGCAACCAGGTGATCCAGGTCAACCAGGAATTCCCGGACAACAAGGCCGTGATGGTCAGTGCTTTTACTCATTTGATAAAAACTACATATTTTCCACAAAAACAAGTTTGCTTTCAATTAGTTAACTATATGATACCAATTCGATAGGAATGCCTGATTCTTACATTGTCATTTCAGCTGTTGGACCTCCCGGACCTCCAGGAAGCCCAGGATCTCCAGGATCACCTGGATCTCCCGGAAGCCCAGGACAACCCGGACAACCAGGAGAGAGAGGTAATATATATTTCACAGATCTTACAGTTAACCAATTACCAACCTAAGGCTGACCATACATTATACAATTTTCCTTTATATTTACCATAACATATAATATGAGGTCAAACCTAAATACTTCCACTACACGACATTGCACTACATAGTTGAAGGTAAGTCTAAAGGAAATTAAACAAGAAAATTATGTATGACCAGCCTAACTCTCAAACGGGGCCATCTGGTGATTTTCTTTTGTTTGTGCCGTCAATGTTAAAAAAATGTCACACCCCTCTTTCCTCAAACATGCATTTCATCAGTGGTTACTCAGTTAGGATTAGACGAGGGCAGAATGTATGTTTGGGATTAGAGTTAGGATTAGACTTTAGGGGAAATGGTAGTGGGGTTAGTTTACAATTATTAGCATATTAGAGTTCGTGGGATAACAAAAACACTAATTTTAAGCAAATATACTGGCACACATGTTCATTACCACAGACCCATTGCACATATCCAGGTAAATATGAGTTTCAAAGGGTGACATTACAGAATAAACTAAATTAAGCAGATCAACAGTTCAGATGTCAAATGTTATTAAATCTACTTGCAGGTGAAGCTGGTATTCCTGGTGCCCCTGGTATCCCAGGAAGCTCCAGAGGTGAGTAGAAACATGTATAGTTGGTATGAATGTAGTAATGACTATGCTATGAAACAGTATTAAATATATATCATTGTACACCGATTAGCCATAACATGACCGCTGACAGTTAAAGTGAATAACATTGATTATCTCAATACTATGACACCTGAAAGTGAATGGGATGTATTAAGCAGCAAGTAAACATGTTGTCCCTGAAGCTGATGTGCTGAAAGCAGAAATAATGGGCAAGAGTAAGGATTTGAGCGACTTTGACAAGAACTAAATTTCAATGGCTATACGACTGGGTCAGAGCTACTCCAAAACTGCAGCTTATGTGGGATGTTCCCGGTCTGCAGTGGTCGGAACCTGCCAAAAGTGGTACAAGGAAGGAAAACCGGCGAAGCGGTAACAGGGACATGGATGGCCAAGGCTTATTGATGCATGTGGCGGGTAAAGTCTGGCCCATGTAGTCTAATCCAATAAAAGGGCTACTGTAGCTCAAATTGCTGAAAAATGTAATGCTGGTTCTGATAGAAAGGTGTCAGAACACACAGTTTGTTGTGTATAGGGCTGCATAGCCACAGACCAGTCAGGGCGACCATGCTAAAACCTGTCCACAGCCAAAACCGCCTGCAATGGACACATGATCAGCAAAACTGGACCACTTAGCAATAGAAGAAGGTGATCTGGTCTGATGAATCACATTTTCTTCTACATCATGTTGATGGCCGGGTGTGTGTGCATCGCTTACCTGGAGAAGATATTGGACCAGGATGAAGGAAGACAAGCCAGCGATCTGCTACTAACAGCTTGATGCCAGATACCATAGCATACCTTCAGAGCAGTGGCGTCACTAGGGTTGGTGTCACCTGGTGCAATAAAACAAGGTGTCAACCCCCCCCCCAATAATTTTTATATATAATATTATACACAAATTAAGGTGCGCTAGGGTTACCTAAAAGTCACTTAGTAAAGCTGCTGACACAATATTGCTGGAAAGCAATATAAGATATGACACTTAAAAGGTAAATAGGGACTTACTGTTAAAAAAAAAAAAAAAAAAAAAGGTAAATAGGGCAGCGCTACAGAAAGGGAGCCTAGTAAAGCCCGCTTTGTGATTTTTACCTACAGGTAAGCCTATAATAAGGCCTACCTTTAGGTAAAATAAATATCTCCTAAACGGGCACAGTTTAGGAGATATTCACACTAGATGCAGCCGGTGATGTCACCGGCGCATACACTCTGAAGGTATGGGATACTGTGCCGAACCTTCAGAGCACCGCACTGTGCCGTAACCGAGGGCTCCCGCACACATGTGCAGGAGTGATGTCATCGCAGCTCCACCCATACTTTTCATTATATGCTGTCCTCAGGGACAGATCCAATCCATAGATCCCAGTGTATGGCGACTGAGGACACCAGACAATGGCATCATTGCATTGATGATTTGATTTGGATTTTGGAATTGACCTTCTGACACGATGTGTTGCTTGCTGGATGGGATCTGATGCCCGCAGCCAGGGAAGATGGCAAGATGCTGTGACCTGCCGACAACAAGGTATGTTGCTTGCTGGACCGTGGTGGACGGTATCTGATAGCCGCAGCCAGGGAAGATGGCAAGATGCTGCTGTGACCTTCTGCTTGCCGGACGGATCTGATTTGGGTATGGGTCACTGTCTATCTACACCTGGGCTGCAGACAACCCTGCCCCACTCCCCCTTATCAGACCAGCTTAGGGCAACTCAGCTCAGCGACTATACCTGGGTGGTGGACACAGCAGCAACCCCCCCTTCCTTTTCAGATCAGCTCAGGGTGGGCGGCTTAGTCAGCTACTATACCTATATAATAAAGCTGTGTCTGATAACCACAGGGGGGGGGGGGTGCTGCTGAACACAGCTATATTATATTATATTGGTATTGTAGCTGAGTGAGCTGCCCACCCTGAGCTGGACACAGTTGCTATATTATATATATACAGTGGGGATGGAAAGTATTCAGACCCCCTTAAATTTTTCACTCTTTGTTATATTGCAGCCATTTGCTAAAATCATTTAAGTTCATTTTTTTCCTCATTAATGTACACACAGCACCCCACATTGACAGAAAAACACAGAACTGTTGACATTTTTGCAGATTTATTAAAAAAGAAAAACTGAAATATCACATGGTCCTAAGTATTCAGACCCTTTGCTGTGACACATATATTTAACTCAGGTGCTGTCCATTTCTTCTGATCATCCTTGAGATGGTTCTACACCTTCATTTGAGTCCACCTGTGTTTGATTATACTGATTGGACTTGATTAGGAAAGCCACACACCTGTCTATATAAGACCTTACAGCTCACAGTGCATGTCAGAGCAAATGAGAATCATGAGGCCAAAGGAACTGCCTGAAGAGCTCAGAGACAGAATTGTGGCAAGGCACAGATCTGGCCAAGGTTACAAAAAAATTTCTGCTGCACTTAAGGTTCCTAAGAGCACAGTGGCCTCCATAATCCTTAAATGGAAGACGTTTGGGATGACCAGAACCCTTCGTAGAGCTGGCCGTCCAGCCAAACTGAGCTATCGGGGAGAAGAGCCTTCGTGAGAGAGGTAAAGAAGAACCTACGATCACTGTGGCTGAGCTCCAGAGATGCAGTCGGGAAATTGGAGAAAGTTGTAGAAAGTCAACTATCACTGCAGCCCTCCACCAGTCGGGGCTTTATGGCAGAGTGGCCCGACGGAAGCCTCTCCTCAGTGCAAGACACATTAAAGCCCGCATGGAATTTGCTAAAAAACACCTGAAGGACTCCAAGATTGTGAGAAATAAGATTCTTTAGTCTGATGAGACCAAGATAGAACTTTTTGGCCTTAATTCTAAGCGGTATATGTGAAGAAAACCAGGCACTGCTCATCACCTGTCCAATACAGTCCCAACAGTGAAGCATGGTGGTGGCAGCATCATGCTGTGGGGGTGTTTTTCAGCTGCAGGGACAGGACGACTGGTTGCAAACGAGGGAAAGATGAATGCGGCCAAGTACAGGGATATCCTGGATGAAAACCTTCTCCAGAGTGCTCAGGACCTCAGACGGGGCCGAAGGTTTACCTTCCAACAAGACAATGACCCTAAGCACACAGCTAAAATAATGAAGGAGTGGCTTCACAACAACTCCGTGACTGTTCTTGAATGGCCCAGCCAGAGCCCTGACTTAAACCCAATTGAGCATCTCTGGAGAGACCTAAAAATGGCTGTCCACCAACTTTTACCATCCAACCTGACAGAACTGGAGAGGCTCTGCAAGGAGGAATGGCAGAGGTTCCCAAAATCCAGGTGTGAAAAACTTTCCCAAAAAGACTCATGGCTGTATTAGATCAGGTGCTTCTACTAAATACTGAGCAAAGGGTCTGAATACTTAGGACCATGTGATATTTCAGTTTTTCTTTTTTAATAAATCTGCAAAAATGTCAACAATTCTGTGTTTTTCTGTCAATATGGGGTGCTGTGTGTACATTAATGAGGAAAAAAAATGAACTTTAATGATTTTAGCAAATGGCTGCAATATAACACAGAGTGAAAAATTTAAGGGGGTCTGAATACTTTCCGTCCCCACTGTATATTTATATGTGTATATATATATTTTATATATATATATATATATATATATATATATATAATAGCTGTGTACAGCAGCAGACACCCCTCCCCCCCTCATGGTTATCAGACCGGCACAGGGCGCCGGCTGGACACATACACTTCTTCTTCCTGTCATTACACTAGCAGCAGCTACACTAGCCGACACCATGGCGACCTACCTCACCTATCACACCTCACCTTGGGCTCGGGGCAGTGGCGCTGGTCGACAGCCCCCTAAACTTTACACCCAGGTGGCAGCTGGAGAGGAGAGGTCTGAGAGGACAGTGTGCAGCAGCACCGCGGAGATAGTGACAGGCAGCGAGGTAGGAGGAGGAAGACACAGGCCAGGCATCCACGGCACTGGCTGGAGGTGTTTCGGGTCGGCTGAAAAAAAAAAAAAAGGGAGCCAGGGCTTTCAGATGGTGTCACCCCTCTAGCGGGTGTCACCCGGATGTGGACCGCACCACCCGCTCCGCCTAGCGATGCCACTGCTTCAGAGGTCTAATGGAGTCTATGCCTCAATGGGTCTGGACTGTTTTGGTGGCAAAGGGGAGACCTATGCAATATCAGGTGGGTGGTCATGGTATGGTGGGTGGTTTTTACAATGCATATGGTAAAACTACCTCCCATTTTTCACTACCCCCATCTCCAAAGCAATAAACCCACAGAGAGCAGTAACATTTGCTACAAAGCTTTCAGTGTGATAGTCTAGTTCATGTTCTGAAAGTAAAGTTTTTAAATAATGATACATTTTCTGGTAGTATTTTGTTCTGTCATTCCATGACTGCTATCCTAAAAGTTTCCTTTCAGTCCATGACCATGGTAGAATTTCATTATAGCATGCTGATACACATCTAAGTGGTTTACCATTGATATAAACAACTTTTTTAGTTTGGTGCCATAAAATGTTGGTATTTTGTCTAGATTATTTAAAAATGCCTATTTTACCTTTTTAGGCCCACCTGGAGGAAGACCTGGTCAAGGTGCACCTGGTCTTCCCGGTCCACCTGGTGCTCCCGGTCCACCTGGCCCTCCTGGTGAACCTGGCAGTTCTGCTCGTGGAGCAGAAGAAGTCCAACAGTACATTGCTCAGTACCTCCAAAGTAAGTAATGAATGAAATAGAGTATCTGACACAGTAAAGTGGTTACATAGTCGGTTATTCACTAAAACTGGAAAATGCAAAATCTAAAGCTACTCAGATTAGAAACCTATCTGAAAATAGAAGCTGATTGGCTACTATGCACCGTTGCACCATATTCTTAATGCTTCTGTTTTAATAAATCTCCCGAATATGGTTTGAGAAGCTCAAAGTATATTTAATAAACCTTAAGATATACTGGAATATTTGGTAATATCAAAAAAGTGCATGAAATTTTAATAAAAACATACATTTTTAGAACAGGTATAGTTTGAATTCACGTCATCTAATTGACATGTCCTTCCTCTTGAGCAGGTGAAAATGTCAGAAACTACCTTGTTGGACCACAGGGACCACCAGGGCCACCAGGAGACAGTGGACAAGAAGTGGACTATGCAGAATTGGCAAGCCGAGTTATGAGTTATATAAGGGGTATGTTTTGAATACCTTGTGTGGTGAGAACCTCCATTCTTTATTTAAAAACATTCAACACAATTAGATTTAGTTAATAACATGCAAAGTGCAGAATGTGCAGTTTTCTGTGGCAACCTAACATAATTCATCTTTTAGCAGCTTAGGCCAGCGAAATAAGTAAAAGGTGAATTTGAATGGCGATACGAATAGCTGCATACTACTGCTCTTTGCATCTTTGAAATAGACTCCATAAGTACACTCTGTCTGTTTTGTATTCTTAGGTTCAGGATTAACTTCAACTGATGGAGCCGGAACAATTCTAGGTCCAGCTGTAACTTATGAAGAAATCCTGTCCATGCTGCAAAGTATGTTAATAATTTTTTAATTTGAACAATACTAGCAGGAAATTCATACATATGACATAGTAGTGTTAAACATGTATTAAAATAGACTTTAAAAAAAGCCATACGAATAAAAAACCTCCATATACACTATTCTTTTCCCACAGTTGATCCAGAGGAAGGCAAAAAAACCCCAAAAGAGCATGATTCAATTTGCTCTAGTAGGGGAAAAAAATCCCTTCCTGATCGCCCATGAAGTAATGGGCTATACCCTGGATCAACTACCCCTGGCATTATTACCTCTCATATTAGTATCCAGTTATATTATGTGCTTTGAGGAATGCATCCAGTTATTTTTTAAAACAATCTACTGAGCTGGCCAGAACCAGTTATTGAGGGAGTCTATTCCACATTTTCACAGCTCTCTAAAGAAGCCTTTCTTTTCCACCAGATGTAAAGAGTGCCCCCTTGTCCTCTGTAATGACCTGAACGTGAATAACTCTACACCAAGCTCACTATATGGACCACTTATGAATGCATACATGTTGATCATATCGCTCTTAATCTCCCCTTCTCAAGAAAAAATATATTCAGTTCAGCTAATCATAGCTGAGGTCCTCCATGCCTCTTATCGGTTTGGTTGCAATGCTCTGCACTTTCTCTAGTTCCCCAATATCCTTTTTTGTGAACTGGTGCTTAAAATTGAACTGCCTATTCCAGATGAGGTCTTCCTAATTATTTGTACAGGGTCAAATGTATGTCTCTCTCTTTGGAGTTTAAACCTCTTTTAATACAAGGAAGCATTTGCTAGCTTTTCAAAACTATAACTTGGCATTACTTACTATTATTAAGTCTATGATCTACCAGAACAACCAGATCCTTATCCACCATTTATTCCCCCAGTTGTACTCCCCCTAGTATGTATGATATATAAAAGTTTTTAGCCCCCAAGTGCATACATTTACTTTTATCAACATTAAGCCTCATTTGCCACATAGTTGCCTAATTAAATAGTGCATTGAGGTTGACTTGTTGGGAGACATCCTGTAAAGACGTAATTCCACTGCATAGCTTGTTGTCATCGGCACAACACTGAAATGGTACTTTTAATCCCAGACCCTATATCATTTATAAATATGTTAAAAAGTAAGGGTCCTAACACTTGGGGTACACCTCTGTTAACCTATTAGACTATTAGACCATTTATATTACGAATCATTAATCACTACTCTCTGAATACGGTCTTTTAGCTAGTTTTCTCTCCATTTACAAACTGATTTTTTTAAGCCCGTGGACTTTAATTTACACATTAGCCGTGTATGGTGAACTGTGTCAAATTCCAAGTATACTATGTTCGCAACCACTCCTTTATCTAAGATTTTGCTTACCTCCTCATAAAAAGAAATCAGATTTGTTTGACAACTGTGGTCTTTCATCAATCCATGCTGACTATTGCTTTAAAATATTATTTTTTAGCAAAAACTCTTCTATGTGGTCTTTTATTAAGCTCTCAAGTATCTTCCTGACTATAAAAGTTAAACTAACCGGTCTGTAGTTACTTACAGTAAAGAATTTGATCCTTTTTTAAATATAGACACCACATTGGCCTTACACCAATTCAGTGGTACAACACCAGTCAATAAAAAGTCAATAAAAATTAGCAATAATGGCTTAACTTTGAGCACCATTGGGATAAGTCATCTGATTTAGGTGCTTTATTCACATGGCAAAACTGTGCTAGTGGGGCAAACCTTTTTACATGCTGACAACAATGCTAATTCTTATGGTGGGGTTAAAAAGGACCAAACCAGGGTATAAAGACACTAGTATACAAAAGTGGTTTATTTGTGCCACTGGGTAACATTCTAAGAGATTGATGTTCATTTATCTGTCTTCTAGATCATGGGCTACAGATTGGACTTCCGGGACCACCTGGCCCACCAGGCTTGCCAGGATTACCTGGATCACAATATGGCGATATAACAGCTTTACTCCAAAGTAAGAAATAATGTTGTAATGCTAAGTACAGTTCAAATACATATATGTTTTACCTATGATAATTTTTCTCATTCTATACAGTCAATTATGTATTTTACACATGGCTGCCACAATACACAAGCAATTAAGGCATCTAGTTTCTGAGTCTGCAATGGAGATTCAACAATGTCATCTCTCTGTTTTGGTTTTGTTCATTGGATGCGGAATTAGTCTCAATACCATTGTTCAGTTAGCACTGAGATGAAGATATAATATAATTGAACCAGGGAGTAGTACAGTAGTACAGTGCCGTGCAATAGGGGTGTGTAAATGCTGTATACACCACCACAATGGATTTGAAATGAAACAAACAAGATGTGCTTTAACTGCAGACTTTCAGCTTTAATTTGAGTGTATTTACATCCAAATCAGATGAACGGTGTAGGAATTACAACAGTTTGTATATGTGCCTCCCACTTTTTAAGGGACCAAAAGTATTGGGACAATTGGCTGCTCAGCTGTTCAATGGCCAGGTGTGTGTTATTCCCTCATTATCCCATTTACAAGGAGCAGATAAAAGGTTCAGAGTTAATTTCAAGTGTAGTATTTGTATTTGGAATCTGTTGTTGTCAACTCTCAATACGAGATCCAAAGAACTGTCACCATCAGTGAAGCAAGCCATCATTAGGCTGAAAAAACAAAACAAACCCATCAGAGAGATAGCAAAAACATTAGGTGTGGCCAAATCAACTGTTTGGAACATCCTTAAAAAGAAAGAACGCACCGGTGAGCTCAGCAACACCAAAAGACCCGGAAGACCATGGAAAACAACAGTGGTGGATGACCAAAGAATTCTTTCCCTGGTGAAGAAAACACCCTTCACAACAGTTGGCCAGATCAAGAACACTCTCCAGGAGGTAGGTGTATGTGTGTCAAAGTCAACAATCAAGAGAAGACTTCACCAGAGTGAATACAGAGGGTTCACCACAAGTTGCAAACCATTGGTGAGCCTCAAAAACAGGAAGGCCAGATTAGAGTTTGCCAAACAACATCTAAAAAAGCCTTCACAGTTCTGGAACAACATCCTGTGGACAAATGACACCAAGATCAACTTGTACCAGAGTGATGGGAAGAGAAGAGTATGGAGAAGGAAAGGAACTGCTCATGATCCAAAGCATACCACCTCATCAGTGAAGCATGGTGGTGGTAGTGTCATGGCGTGGGCATGTATGGCTGCCAATGGAACTTGTTCTCTTGTATTTATTGATGATGTGACTGCTGACAAAAGCAGCAGGATGAATTCTGAAGTGTTTCGGGCAATATCATTTGCTCATATTCAGCAAAATTTTTCAGAACTCATTGGACGGTGCTTCACAGTACACATGTACAATGACCCGAAGCATACTGCGAAAGCAACCAAAGAGTTTTTTAAGGGAA
The DNA here is from genome assembly GCF_042186555.1 of Aquarana catesbeiana. Lineage (NCBI taxonomy): Eukaryota > Metazoa > Chordata > Amphibia > Anura > Ranidae > Aquarana > Aquarana catesbeiana. Next base: position 88,302,288 of record NC_133331.1, read on the forward strand.
ATAAGTGGAATGTTATGCAATGGCCAAGTCAATCACCTGACCTGAATCCGATTGAGCATGCATTTCACTTGCTGAAGACAAAACTGAAAGGGAAAATGCCCCAAGAACAAGCAGGAACTGAAGACAGTTGCAGTAGAGGCCTGGCAGAGCATCAGCAGGGATGAAACCCAGCGTCTGGTGATGTCTATGCATTCCAGACTTCAGGCTGTAATTGACTGCAAAGGATTTGCAGCCAAGTATTAAGAAGTGAAAGTTTGATGGATGTTTGATGTGTGTTTGTTAATCTGTCCCAATACTTTTGGTCCCTTAAAAAGTGGGAGGCACATATACAAACTGTTGTAATTCCTACACCGTTCACCTGATTTGGATGTAAATACCCTCAAATTAAAGCTGAAAATCTGCAGTTAAAGCACATCTTGTTTGTGTCATTTCAAATCCATTGTGGTGGTGTATAGAGCCAAAAGGATTAGAATTGCGTCCATGTCCCAATATTTATGGACCTGACTGTATATCAGTCTGGATTTCGCACCACTTCCTCAAACTTAATCTATCCAAAACTGAACTTATAATTTTTCCTCCCCCACGTGCCTCCTCCCCTAATCTCTCTGTAAAAATCGATGGCACAACTATCAGCCCATCCCCACATGCCAAGGTCCTAGGAGTAGTCTTGAACTCTAAACTCTCCTTTAAAATCTTGCCGCCTCAACCTTCGGAACATCTGCAAAATATGCCCCTTTCTAACCAATGACACAAGAATGCTCTTAATTCACTCCCTGGTCATCTCTCGCCTCGATTACTGCAACTCCCTCCTCATTGGCTTACCTCTGCATACTCTATCCCCCCTTGAGTCCATCATGAATGCTGCTGCCAGACTCATCCACCTTACCAGCCGCTCTGTCTCTGCTACTCCTCTCATCCATTGGCTTCTGCTCACCCAACAAATTAAATTCAAAGTACTAACAACTACCTACAAAGCAATCCACAACTCTGCCCCAGCTACATCACTCACCTAGTCTCAAAATACCATCCTAATCGTTCTCTTCGTTCTTCTCAAGACCTCCTGCTCTCTAGCTCTCTCATCACCTCCTCCCATGCTCATCTCCAGGACTTTTCCAGGGCCTCTCCAAGCCTATGAAACTCCTTACCCCAATCTGTCCGTCTATCTCCTATTCTATTAGCTTTTAGACGATCCCTAAAAACCCTCCTCTTTAGAGAAGCCTACCCTACCCACACCTAACAACTGTATTTTCATTTTGTCCATCTGATCATCACCCACAGCTACTACCCTTTGTTCCACTTGACCCCCCCTTCTAGATTGTAAGCTCTAATGAGCAGGGCCTTCTGATCCCTCCTGTATTGAATTGTATTGTAATTGTACTGTCTTCCCCGATGTTGTAAAGTGCTGCGCAAAGTGTTGGCACTATATAAATCCTGTATAATAATAATACCCTGGCAGAATTTATGATTTCTTGCCATTTTTCAGAGAATATGAATGATTACACAAAAACATTTTTTTCACTCATGGTTAGTGTTTGGCTGAAGCCATTTATTATCAGTCAACTGTGTTTACTCTTTTTAAATCATAATCACAACAGAAACTATACAAATTACCCTGATCAAAAGTTTACACACCCCAGTTCTTAATACCGTGTATTGCCACCTTTAACATCAATGACAGCTTGAAGTCTTTTGTGGTATTTGTGGATGAGGTTCTTTAACTTCTCAGATGGTAAAGCTGCCCATTCCTCTTGGCAAAAAGCCTCCAGTTCCTGTAAATTCTTGGGCTGTCTTGCATGAACTGCACGTTTGAGATCTCCCCAGAGTGGCTCAATGATATTGAGGTCAGGAGACTGAGATGGCCACTCCAGAATTTTTACTTTATTCTGCTGTAGCCAATGACAGGTCGACTTTGCCTTGTGTTTTGGATCATTGTCATGTTGGAATGTCCAAGCACGTCCCATGCGCAGATTCCTGGCTGATGAATGCAAATATTCCTCCATTATTTTTTGATAACATACTGCATTCATCTTGCCATTAATTTTTGCCAAATTTCCTGTGCCTTTGTAGCTCACACATACCCAAAACATCAGTGATCCACCTCCGTGTTTCACAGTAGGAATGATGTACCTTTCATCATAGGCCTTGTTGACCCTTCTCCAAATGAAGCGTTTATAGTTGTGGCCAAAAAGCTCAATTTTGGTCTCATCACTCCACATGACTTTGTGCCAGAAGGTTTGAAGCTTGTCTCAGTGCTGTTTGGCATATTGCAAGCGGGATACTTTGTGGCATTTGCGTAGTAATGGCTTTCTTCTGGTGACTCGACCACATAGCCCATCTTTCTTCAAGTGCCTCCTTATTGTGCATCACACAATAGCCACACCACATGTTTTCAGAGAGTCCTGTATTTCACCTGAAGTTATTTGTGTTTTTCTTTGCATCCTGAACAATTTTCCTGGCAGTTGTGGCTGAAATTCTAGTTGGTCTACCTGAGTGTGGTTTGGTTTCAACAGGACCCCGCATTTTCCACTACTTGACTAGAGTTTGAACACTGCTGATTGGCATTCTCAATTCCTTGGATACTTTTTAAATCCCTTTCCTGTTTTATACAGTTCAACTACCTTTTCCCGCAGATCCTTTGACAACTCTTTTGCTTTCCCCATGACTCAGGATCCAGAAACGTCAGTGCAGCACTGGATGAAAGATACAAGGGTATGTCAGGAGTCCAGAAACTAATTGGCCTTTTTTACACCCACACTAATTGCAAGCAAACAGATCACAGATGAGGATGGTTATCTTTAATAGCCATTCAAACCATTTTGTGTCAACTTGTGTGCATGTTATCAGGCCAAAATCACCAGGGTATGTAAACTTTTAATCAGGGTCATTTGGGTAGTTTCTGTTGTCGTTACCATTTAAAAAGAGTAAACACAGTTGATTGATAATAAATGGCTTCAGCCAAACACTAATCATGAGTGAAAGAAAAGTTTTTGTGTTATCATTCACATTCTCTGAAAAATGGCCAAGAAATCATAAATTCTGCCAGGGTATGTAAATTCATGAGCACAACTGTATGTATATTTATTTATTTATTTATGTACTGTGTGTATACACACACACACACACCTATACAAATTTGTATATACAGTATATATTTTTTATTTTCTTTTTCTTTGTTACTGATGTATCCCTCATCATTTTTATTCTGGTATCTGTATTAATAACCATTTATTAATATTTATACAAATCTAGCTTCTGAATTCAGAGGACTTGTTGCACAACCAGGACCACCAGGTCAGCCTGGCCGCCCAGGTCGCCCTGGCGCACAAGGCCCACAGGGCCCACCAGGACCCATGGGACCACCAGGAAATTCTGTAGCAAGCTTGACAGCTGGTTTCACTCCAGAGGACATAGCAAGTTACCTGCAAAGTAAGTACAATGCCTTTCTGGCCATGACAGTGTTATTTAACTATTTTAGATATTGCCTTAGCTACAATTCACTGTTTCTGAGTTTAACTTTCAAACACTCATTACAGGAAATATGGTAAAGAAATTATTGATCTAAGTCAGGAGTCTCCAAACTGTGCCCCGAGGGCCAGATGTGGCCCTTTGCTAGCCTTTATCTGGCCCTTGGGCACTATTCCTCCCACTGATATGAGGCACTATTCCTCCCACTGACACCAACAATCAGGCATTATTTCTTCCACTGATACCAATGATGGGATACTATTCCTCCTACTAAGAGGGGCACTACTCTTCCTATTGACCACCAATCCTGAGGCCATATTTATTCTTACTGATGCCGGGCCCAGGACATTTCTACCCCCGATAGCCACAATCCAGCCCTCCTAAAGTCTGAAGGGCAATAAACTGGCCCTTGTTTGAAAAGTTTGGAGACCCCTGATCTAAATCATCATTACTAATATTGGTACCATTTTGTTTCCTAAGATGTGCAACATATCGGAGGCATTCCAGGACCACCCGGACCACCTGGGCCACCTGGACCACCAGGCAGCGGCAGCAGCAGTTTCGCCACCTTCGCTGAGGACTCCAGGAGCGATGTTTTACGGACTGAGCTTATTGAATATCTAACAAGTAAATATATATATATTTTTTTTACTTTCTTTAATGCCTGACCCAGGGCCAAGCATAAATGAGAGGTGACATAAAGGTCATGCTTCCATTCTTGTTGCCTGAGCAGATTCTGTCTATGTGCTGGTATATTCAATGGTTATGGAATATGGCATCTTACTGATTGCTGTATATTTTTGTACAGTACACATTTCAGTTGCTTTTTACTCTGTTTTACAAACAAAACTTTTTCTTTAAATCTTCTCAAAGACAAATAGTTCCATGCAATCTTTTCTACAAATGTAATACTCAGTATGCATTGTTTGTGTAGCGGTACCCCCTAAAGGGCTGCTGGTAGTTGTGGTCCGTCTGTCACCCTTCCCAGCCAGGCACACAATCTTCAGTCACTCCCAGACAGAAAACAGTCTATGCACTTTGTTTTTGTATTTTTATTGAGGGGATTAAACTAGGATGGTAATAGGGTAGATATGAGATGCCTAGTTGATTGCAGAAAATGTAGGGACTGAACTATATACATCTCCAGTATATACAACTTTCTTCAGCACTGATTGAACTCTTGATCTCTCTCTCTCCAGCACTTTACTTGGCTCTTGATCTCACTCTCCAGGACCAGCTAGCACTGATATGCAGGCCTGACACTGGCCCAGCCAGGCTCAAAGCAAATGCCCTTTGCAGGCAGGTACCTCATGCCCCTACGGTGTAGCAAAAATATAGGTAGTCCCAATGCTAGCTGTCCACGTGGCTACTGATCCCAGCACCACCTCTCCAGGCCCTGCCAGCCCCCCTGGCTGCAGCTGCCTCTCTCCACTGCCCATGCCACAACAGTCCACTCCACTGGCTCTGCACCCATCCCAGACTGCAATCTCCCAGTCCTCTCAGGCATGCCTCCCCTGTCCTTCCTGACTGTGTGTCACTCACCAGCCCTCCTGGCTGTGACGTGTACTTCCTCCTGGAGATATGCCTGGCAGTGCTCTCCTGCTGTCCTCTCCTTGCTTTCGTGCCACCTGTCCAGGACACCTCTGTGTGTCTTGAGAGGGTCCTGTCTGCACCCGGCTGCTAGCCAAGCTTGAAATTTGCCTATTACTATCAAAAACCTAACCACTACCACTTCTAGCACAATAGAGGGTGCCACACTTTTTTAATGAAATTAGGAATATGAAGTGCAAAGTCTACCACATTATAACTTACACTCCCTTTATTTTTCACAGGTGACAACATCCGCCGATACATCTCTGGTCCACCAGGACCACCTGGACCTCCTGGACCACGAGGATTCAAGGGAGACAGTGGGGAGATTCGATCATCATCTTCTTTATCATCATCATCCCTTTCATCAGGCTCCTCATACTCTTCTTCATCAGGCTCCTCATCATTCTCCATAGATTATAATGAAGTGGCATCTCGTGTAACAGAACAAATCCAGAGTAGGTTCTTTGCTTCAGTTGCATTTCCAGCTAGTAGACGTAGATCAGGTTACAGAATTGCTGAAACAGTATAATGTTGTTGCATGAACATACACACTCATTATCCTTGTATCGCCCTGATTTTGTTGGTTTGCAATTTTCAGGTCAAGGCCTTCTTGGAGATATCTCTTTCAGCCAGCAGAGAGTTTCTGTTCCTGGACCCCAAGGACCACCAGGACCACCTGGAATCTGTCAGATATATGCAACCCATTCTAACATCACCACTGATCTTATGGAACTCTTCAGAAGTAAGAGAACGCTTTCTGTATTATATTTTATCTATATTCTTAACACATAGAATAAAGAACCAATGATTAAAAAATAGCATTTCACTGTTTGAGAAAGTCAGTAGCATTTGCTTATATAGAGCGTGGTTTATCCTATAAGATAGTATAGAATGCTGGTCTATATTTGGGAAAGTTTTAGCATTTTATACCAGTAGTAAATAACCACTGTAAAGGATTAATATAGTTTGGTCTACCAGCTGCCATCATAAAGTTAACTTCTATGTGAAGGTATTTGCCACATTATCCAAGAGGAAAATTAACAACTAAACTCTTTTATTCTTCAGCCTATGGAACCATTACCGGGCCACCAGGTCTGGCAGGACAGAAAGGCGAGAGGGGATTCCGTGGTCTCAAAGGTAACAACATGATATAAACAAGACTTTTTAAATGTACAGTGCATTTATCAAGTTAAATTATTTTATGTTTTTTAATTCATTATGTATGGGCTTTTATTCTATTAATCTACCAAAAATAATTTTAACAAGAGTACATTTCATTATAAAAAATCTAGCTTTATCCTGTACATTATTGAGTCAGTCACTATGTGAACCACATTGATATTCTTTATTCTATTCAGTACAAAATAAATATTGTACCTAAATCAAGTTGCTGCTTTCTAGTGAACTTTTAGACACCATGTATTATGGTTTTGCTCAAAAGGCCAATACAGCTGATTCACCAAGCAGCAGGAATACTGTCTAATACACTGAGTTAAAATTGAATGTTTTTTGCTTTATGCTTGAAATGCTAGTAGAGAAAAAGAAAAAAAAAACACAAATCCTGCAGTTCTCTGTGTTAAAGACGTAAAAGCAAAATATGAACGTTTTTCCTTATCTCTACAGGTGACAGAGGTGAACCAGGATATACTGGACCACAGGGACCAAGGGGTTTTAAAGGAGAGAAAGGTATGCTATTAATATACATATTTTTGTAGTTCCAACAAATCCCAGCATTGTTTACAGAATATTTATTTAGAGATTTATCTTCTGAGCAGCTTACACACTGATGGTCCTACCACAGTCAAACACACAGTCTATGGCCTATCTGGTTAGAAGCCATTAAAAGTAAGCTAGTCACTATCCACAAAAAAATTATAATAGGCTGCCTGCAAAAGAAGACTCCCAATAAGTACCTCCACGGCACACGAAGAGTCATAACTTTGCTTTCATGTAGATCTATGGCTTCAAGCAGAATGTGAGGAACCGGATAACTCCAAATGTGTTGGATACCTGTGTCCCCTGCTGTGCATTGCAGTCCCATAAGCCAGCCTGTATGTCACTACCGGACACAGTAGTGATGTATGGGCCAGTAGATTGAACCACAGAGCACAGAGAGGGACCAAGCATCTGACACACCTGAAAGTGTGGTGGATTATGAAGATTCTTTGGCAGCTGTAGCTCCCGAAGAGAGTACAGATTTGACTCAGCTCCCACCTTAGAGATGAGTCTTCTTTTTAAAAAAATGTTGGGATAGCATTACTTACTAAAGTTGTAGACAGAAAAGCTATACAAACATGGTAAATATATTCAAACCATAGGCAGAGAGTAGGGTTTGAACCTAGGGCCCCATTGCTGTAACACAAAGCAACTAACCACCAAGCCAAATTTGTTTTAGAACATCCTGTATTCCACATTAGTGGACAATATATTTATAATTATATAGATTTTCTTGTGGTTATCAGTGAGCAATATTATATTATTTAAATATATGTGACACCTGTAAAGAGAGAAATTTAATAACTGTCATTGCTGAGTTCTTTCTAAATCAACTAGTTGCAAGGCTTCAATGCTTTTCGAGTCACTGATCTGGAATAATTATGCGAGAAATTGAAAAATAGATTAGAAGACCTGTTCTGTATGTTGGTTCTGGATCAGAGACTCATCACATTGAAGCAAAAGGGTCAACATGACAGCCAAACATGTAGGGATTCCAGAATGGAAAGGCAGCAATGTCCAGCTTTATGCTTTTTTTCAAGACATACTTTAAATTTACATTTTTTGTTTTTATAGGTGACTCTATAACTGTAGGAAAAAGAAAAAGACGAAGCCTTGGTGTTTGACAAAACCATCTTAGCAAGTGATTCCCAGGATCATCTGCTGCTTAATATGATGAGAGCCATAAACTTAAGCTGAGAGTGCATCAATCTTGTTTCTGTACACCCAGCAGTCCACATAGGATCTGGACACAGTGCTCCTCCACAAGAACATTTCAGAGCAACAACAAGCAATAATTTATATCAGCCACTCAACATTTTGTCTTCATTCTCCACCGATTCCACTGATACAGACATTGTCTATGACTTTGGAGAAATAGTAAAGATGTGTAAAGATATTCATTATGTTTGTTAGTATATTCTCTAGAAAAAATTGGAATTGTTAATGCCATAATACTTTAAAGATTAACGGGCATTAAAAGTATTTTTTTCTAAGCAGTGACTAGTTTAAGAGATACAACCTGTAATTCCTACTGGGGATTATGTATCAACGAGGTGCAAAAGATTAATTTCTTAATGGATAATGAAAAATAATTCCATATTCACCCTAAGAAGGTAACACAATTTTGTATATATGCCATGAGAAAACCCTGATGCAATTCAGCACCTCCTTCTTACGCTATCCCCTCCAATGCCAATAATTAACGTCAGAAACCACAGACAGGAAATACAGACCTTTAGATGTTTTTGAACTAATACTCCCAGCAAGATTTGTCAACACGAGCGATGCAGTTCAGGAACTACCAAAGTTGCCTGAAATTGCCTTGCTACACAATCTGGGAACCCAACTTGAGTACAATGGCACTGGTGTTATAAAAGATACTTTGTCTTCCAATCTAATTCCTTAATTGTTTTGTTTCTTTTATTCTTTAATACAGATATGGTTGTGAGTGTTATTTTATAATTAGACTTGTACATTTAAAAATGTTTTTTACAAACTCATTTTAGTATCCATAGAATATCTTTTATATTTTTTAATATCATTTAAAGCCTAAAAGTATTCGGCAGTTTGGGCCCATATGCAGAGGTTTAGTGAAAAGTTTACAAGATGTAGAGATAAAACAAGCCTTGTATGTCCATGCACTAAGAACGGTCTGTGCCAATAGCCTGTTGTATTTATTAACCATATAGAATACAAAAAGAAGTCAATACTGATAATCTGTAGACATGCCTTTGAGGCACAGGCACATACACAGTTTGGTATCAGCTGAAGTCTCGAGATGCTGGTCTTTATGAATTTTGACAACGCCAAAAACCTTGACTTCACAATAGAATAATCTAGTAGATAATGTAAGGGGGAACATAGTACAAGTAAACATTTCATTATGGATCAGAAAATGGGTTATCTATCATAAATTTTTTTTTTTTTTTCACCAAATACACCAATACCAAATTCATGACTGTAGTATTTCAGTTGACCATTCAAAAGATTTTATTTATATAGTTATACTCACCTTGTTTCCAACAATTCAAAAAATGAAACAGTAATATAAATCACTGCATATATGATTTTTTTTCTTATTTGTAAACGTACCATCTTGCCTACATAAAGCATGCCAAGCTTTCACATTGTCCAGATTACATCTAAACAGCTGGTTGCCTGTGGGTCAAAAGTGGCTTTCGAAAAAATTCACTCTTCCCTCTGCCAGCTTTAGTCAAAGCTCTTGTCTTGGCCTACTACTCTGAATGGTTCACTGCAGACTTTTCATTCCAACGCACAGATTTGTAATTGAAATGAGTTCTTTTATGGAATTATTTAGTTAAACACTGTTTAAAAAAAGCTGAAATAATAAAATATTCCTGTGGACATGGAAGAACAGTGCAAATACTTATATTGTATGCCAATAGACTCCCCCGACAAACAGATTCAGAGGCATCAGCTCAAAGACACAGAAGCCGTGATAGATAAGGGTTGCTTTACTAAAGGCAAATCGGCTATTCACTTTGCAAGGGAATGATTTTTTAGCCTAGTGATTGCGGAGAAAATTCCCTTGCAAAGTAAACAGCCTATTTTCCTTTAGTAAATCAAACCTATAGTCTCAAACCTGACCTCTCAAATGAGCAAAATGACTAGTTGCAGGATTTCTTTATGGAAATGTAAATGAATTTAATACAATTCTAGACTAGAGCTTTACTCGTGCTGTGTGGAAATGTTACCCCATATATGTCTGGCACTGCCGCAGTACAGGTTTAAATACCACTGAATTACAATATAAAAGAAAAAATTGTAGCAGAGACCTCACACAACATCAAAAATAACCAAGTTACAGTAAAGTCATTAAGAGGTATTCCTCATATTAAATGTAACAGTATAAAGCAGGGATATGCAATTAGCGGACCTCCAGCTGTTGCAGAACTACAAGTCCCATGAGGCATAGCAAGACTCTGACAGCCACAAGCATGACACCCAGAGGCAGAGGCATGATGGGACTTGTAGTTTTCCAACAGCTGGAGGTCCGTTAATTGCATATGCCTGGTATAAAGGATGAACCTGTATATTTCAGCAATTTAGCTTTCATGTTTTTGTATTGGTGAAACATATATGGTAAGTCAGCTCTGTCCAGCTCCAGTCCTTGAGGTGCACATTCATATTTTACAGACAGGCACAGTCATTTCACTTAATTGACATTGACTCACTTTGTTAATAGAGGGATTCTAAAACATGGATGGTCTTTGAGGACTAAGATGTACAGTGATGTAGTAAGTTATTGCCTTCAGACATTCTTCTAGCAGCTGTTGTGTAAATGTGCAGGAAATAATTTTATTGGAAACCCACAGCTATTGGGACATTCACTTTGTTTAAAGATGTTAAAGTGTACTTGTTGCTTTTAAATGTTTAGCCATTTTGCTTTTGGAACCAAGAATTGCACCCATTGGGTTCCCACAAACTAGTGTCCTTCTGTGATGTCATCAATTCCTGGAGGATGAATCGCCTGTGTGATATTGGATAATGTTTTAGTCCCAGCATGGCTGCGTACAGCAGGTGTGCATGAAAACTGGTTTGCCGTAGGTTTTAAGTAATATTCAATAAATGTTTGACTTGTACTCATACTCAACAGTTGCTTTACTTTGTGTGAGATTTGTAATGACATCAGTCACATATGCACTTTGTGTAAAACAAAATAAAATACATTTTTTAAATGGTGTTCGAGATCTTTAATACTTATATTTGAAACTTTTCATACTGGAATTTTCCAACATGAGGGTTGTTCCAAAACATTTTATGACCTTCCATAGGTCATTCAAATTTCACATGTGGATCTAGAGGAGGGGTAGGCAACCTTTTGAGTACAGTGTGCCGAAAAATGTTTTCAAAGAAATTGAGCGTGCCGATTTTATAACAAAAATGTCAACTTCACACACTCAATCACGAAAAGGATTTTTTATAAAGTAAATGCTGTAAACTACTTGAGTAGTAGTGAGAAATTAACATCCTGCACTCTCACGCCTCAGATCAGCCCCAATTGCTGCAACTCCACACTTCAGACCAGCCCCAATTTATGCACCTTCACACGTCAGATTACTGTCCCCCCTGCTTATCTGCCCCACCAATGTACCCCCTGAACATCTGCCCCACCACTGTATTACCCTGCACATCTGCCCCACCACTGTATTACCCTGCACATCTGCCCCACTTCTGTCCCCCGCTGCTCATCTGTCCCACCACTGTAACCGCCTGTACATCTGCCCCACCACTGTACCACCCTGTCTCATTTGCCCCACCACTGTACCTCCTGCACATCTGTCCCACCTCTGTTCCCCTTGCTCTTCTGCCCCACCAACATTTATATAGACCCCAGGACGAAACCACCCCCCTACATTAGTATAGACCCCCCAGGACAAACCCCTCCCCCTACATTAGTATAGACCCCCAGGAAGAAACCACCCCCCTACATTAGTATAGACCCCCCCAGGACAAACCTCCCCCCCACATTCGTATAGACCCCCCAGGACGAAACCACCCCCCCACATTAGTATAGACCCCCCCAGGACAAACCCCTCCCCCTACATTACGCTAATTTAAAACACCCGGGCAGCAGCTGAAGAGGAGAGGACAGTATGCAGCCGCGCCGCCCAGGTGGAGAACAGAGCGTGCCAGGCAGGCTTGGGCAGCAGGCGGGAGTGAGACACAGGAAGAGGTGAACTGGAACACGTTGGGCACGGGCATGGGCCGCTCCCCCGTGACATCACTGCGCGGCTGGTCTCTCACACAGAGACAGCCGCTCTGATCTCATTTCGCTCTCCTCCTCTGACAGGAGGAGGGAGGGGGGATGGGCTTCGGCACTCAGCAGGAAACACAGCGGCGGCGACCAGCAGAGAGAGCCGCCTACGGACAAGGAAGAGGAGGTGGAGGGAGGGGAGCACTCTGGCGTTTCAGCTCCCCCACCTCTGTGGCGCCCGGGTGCACTGCACCCCGCGCACCCCGTCCAGGATCGGCCCTTGATGTCACATACAAGCATCTGGAATGGATGCGCAATGATAAGCTCAGGTCAGGGGCATTTCCTGAAAGCATTGGCCTGTGTGCAGGATCATAAGTTATGCACCCGCAGCTAAGAAAAAGTTTCTGCGCCACAGGAAAAGTTGGGTGTAATTTTCATTGCTCTGAATACTGGCTGTGGCTTAAAGGGACACAGAGTGCAGGGGTTCAGTAGTAAGTAACACAAAGGTTCAGGAATAATTTCAACAAAGTTCCCAGAAGCTCAACAGTAATTCCACAAAGTGTCACCTGATTGAGGTTTTCTCAATCACAGTGAAATCTCTTCTTTCTGAGATTGGTAGTGGCAACCAAGCGAGTCATGTTCCTCCAGCTGGTGGGCGGAGCTAGCAGGACTGTGATTTAGCAGTGGCCAATGACAGTCATCCTCCTCCTCCTGGAAACAGGGACCGCCCCCCCCCCACCAGAACTGCACCCAATCTCTTCCCCATCACAAGAGCTGAGGATCGCAGCTACAGCAAAGTTAGAGAACCAAACAATGTTTCCCATATTTTACAATGTGTGTGGGCACAGTGCCTCCCCCTCAGTGCAGGTGCGGCATGGGGAATTCTGAAATTGGAATGCATTAGTGTCTCGCTGACACTTTCCTGCACTGCTGTGCTGATGGAGAGGGAGTCACATGCCTGCAGAAGAGGCTTTGTGTGCCGCTTGAGGCACCAGTGCCAGGAGTTGCCTACCCCTGGTCTAGAGGAACTGTTTCTCTATAATAACTCTTCTTTTTCATTTCAGGTAAATAATGGATTCCAAGCAGAAGCAACGTGCTGTCATTGAATACTTGAGAAAGGAGGGATGCAGGCTACCCGACATCCACAGAAGGATAGAGAATATTTACTGAGATGACACCAGTGACAAGAGTCACCAATGACAGGACTTTGTTGATGGTATCATCTCTGTAAACATTCTGTAAAATTCTGTGGATGTTGGACAGCCTGCACCTCCTTCGTCAAGAACTCAATGACAGCATTTTGCTTCTGCTTGGAATTATTTACCTGCAATGAAAAATAAGAAGAGTTACTATGAGACTGAGTTCCTCTACCAACATGTGAAATGCGAATGACCTATGTAAGTTAATAAAAAAAGTTATACCCACTTTTGCATTACTGTTGGTATAGCCATCATACATTGTAGTAGCAATAAACCCTCAGCATTTGTTTTAGCTTAACACATTGAGTATGATAAAATAAACATTCCCCAGTAAACCTTTAGTTAAAATTTTCACCTAGCACTTGCAATTAGAATTGGGCCGAATACCCCCCGGAGTTCGCGGCAGAACTCTCAAATATCGCAAAAGTTCGGACCCAAACCGCAAACCCTATTTAAGTCTATGGGACCTGAACTTGAAAAATCAAAAATGCCCATTTTGAAGGCTTATATGCAAGTTATTGGCCATAAAAAGGGTATGAGGGCCTGGGTACTGCCCTGGGGGACATGTATCAATACAAACATTTTTTTAAAAATATTGCTTTTAAAGGAGCAGTGATATTATTGATGCTTAAAATTAAACAATAAAAATGAAAAATTCCTTTAAATATAGTGCCTGGGCCTCCCCTTAGTCTGCCTGTAAAGTTGGGAATTTGTACCGTGTAAAGAACCTGCTGCAGCAACATTGACATATATAAAGAAAAAAAAAATACATTTAAATTGATTTTACCTGCAAGCTTTCTTTATTTTGTAAACAACAGCTAGGGGAGCTAGTCAGTATGATGAGACCACAATTTAGTGCACTCGGAACAAGATTAGAGATTTTATGGATAAATACTTTTGTCTCTTTGGCAGACTTTGGATGGAAATAACACATTTTTGCACCACAGTGAGCAAGCCTTATGTGAAGAAGTCAAATTATAGTACACTCAGGCCAAGATTAACATTTTTTTTTAGATAAAGTCTGGTGTCTCTTTTGCAGACTTTGGATAGAAGTAACAGGTGTGGAAAAAATAGGCTTTGGGTGTTGGTGGTGCCTTCACACCTTAACCCTATTGAGGTACTCTTGAAAAAAAATCTGTTTGTTTTTGTATGTTTTGTTAGGAAAAATAATGTCCAACAATAACCTCAAAAGAGAAATTTCAAAATAAATTTACAAAACTAATTTGGAAATTGCTTTATTCTCTCATCTCGCCATCTTCTTCCTCCTTTTCTACTCCTCGTATATACAATACATTATTACACCTTATTAGAACTTCTCCAAGATGTCCAGACAATGCCCCATCAATATACTCTTCTGCATTTGGCTGCATGTTCATGTAGCCATCCACAGAGACCAACTATCCCTTGTATTCCATACCCCACTTAAGTTTCACCATTACTGGCTTACCAATAAGGCCATAAAGGAATGGTTTTGGGTTAGGTGGCAAACTCATTCTGCTGCTGAAACCACCATTGATCTACAGTGAAAGGAAGAAAAAATTTCCCCGTGGAGTGTTCAGAGAACATACTGCTGGTGAGAGCAGGAAATAGCTAGAGGTACTCTTTAAAAAAGGAAGAATTGGCCGTTCTGTAAAAAATGTAAAAAAAATTGGGCTTTGGGTGTTGGTGGTGCCTTCACACCTTAACCATATAGAAGTACTCTTGATAAAAGTAAGAAATGGCCTTGTTGTAAAAAAATGTAATTATATGCACCTGTCAAACAGGTGCGAAAAAATTGGTCCTTGGGTGTCATTGTGTCATTGTGCCAATGAAACCTATACCAAAAAATTACTTCAAGATAAAATCAATACCCGCAAAGCTAGGCAGCCTTGACAGTCTTGCAGAGATCCCAGATCTCAAAAACATTTATTCAGCGACATCACCATCAGGGGCTTGATAGCTGCTGCTAATCCAGGACTGATTCACTTTGACAAATGTCAGGCGGTCAAAGTCTGGAAACAGACACGCTCTTTTATCCGTCACAAAACCTCCAGCAGCACTGAATGCCCATTTGGAAAGCACGCTGGGTGCAGGAGAGCCTAGCAGCTCAATTGCATACTGGGCAAGTTCTGGACAGTGGTCTATTCTCATGACCCAGTAACCCAGAGGGTCGTCTACTGGAAAGCTCTCCATGTCTGTTTTTGCCCCTAGATAATCTTCCACCATATGATACAGATGCTGCCAATGGGATGTGGAAGCTGACAGCCCAGGGCACCGAGGACTAAGATGCTTTTTAAGTGCATCACCCCCTTCTCCACCGCTTCTCCTTTGACCAACAGAAGCCTAAAAAAATACCTTTTCCATGAGACTGTAACCTACCAGAGTCTGGAAAAGTGTTACATAAACTGCTCTTTAAGGTGTCCTCCAGATATTTCATCCTGTGCTCCCTCTGTGAGGGCAGGATGAGTTTCAAGACTTTCCCCTTGTAACGGTGGTCAAGGAGGGTTGCCAGCCAATAATGATCCTTCTCCTTGATGCCACAAATTCTTGGGTCCTTTCGCCGCCTTTGAAGAATAAGGGAGCCTATCGAATATAGACTATCTGGAACTGCCTCCTCCTAGCCACATACTACTCTCAAGGTTTCTGGGGACTGAAAACCATCTCCTAAGGTTTTATGTATGTCTTCCTCTGCTTCAATGCCTCCAAAACTGCCAGAATCTTCCTCCTCCTCCCTCTCCTCTTGTGTGTTCTGTGGCGTTTCAAGAACGGTATCTGCATAAAGCAAAATGAGAGGAAAGGAAGTCCTCCTCTTCCTTCTGCTGCTTTGCCTCAAGTTCCCTGTCATAATGCCACAAGTCTTTCTCCAGCAGGAACACAACAGGGATTGTGTCAGTGATTCATGCATTGTCTTGGCTCACCATCCTTGTTGCCTCCCCAAATGGTGACAGTTCAGTGCATGCATCTTTTATCAGCAGCCATTGGTATGAGAATAAAAAGCCGAGCTCCCCTGAGCTTGTCCTTGTGCCATACTCACACAGGTACTCATTAATGGCATGTCACAAACCAGGCGGTTTACGGACAGGTGGAATTCCCGCTGAATTTCAGCCAGCCGAACACTGGCTGTGTATGACCTCCTGAAATGGCTACAGACTCTTCTGGCCTGCCTTAGAAGATCTTACAAACCCGGGTACCTGTTTAACAGACTCTGCACCACAAACTTGAGGACATGTGCCAGTCATGGCACGTGTCAACTTTGCCTGTCAAAGGGCAGACAGAAGGTTAGTACCATTATTACATACCACCATTCCTGGCTCAAGCTTCCATGGCGTGAACCACCTCTGGGCCTGTCCCTGCAGAGCTGAAGGATTCTCTGCTCCTGTGTGGCACCTGTCCCCTAGACAGACCAGCTGAAGCACTGCATGGCATCCTTTAGCCTGACTCGTTGAATAGCCCCTTGACCGCTTAGGGAGTACTGGTGGTTCATAGGACAATTCAGCGGAGGAGGGCATGGAGGAGGAGAAGGAGGGGTGGAGCTGACAGATCTTGCATCATCACCACCAGCTGCATGGAGACGTGGTGGCAAAACAAGCTCCAGCACTGAGTCCTGTCCTGCATCCTTCCTAGTTGCAAGCAGAGTTACCCAGTGTGTTTTGAACTAAGTATATTGTCCCTGACCATGCTTGCTGGACCATGTGTCAGCAGTAAGGTGGACTGCCTTGCCCAATAATGCCAAAAAATTGCCTTCTACGTGATGGTACAGAGCTGGAATGGGAACCTGCCATTGTGGTACAGCACATTCTGCAAATTCACAGAAGGGGCAGAATCCACCAGACGGAAAGGCAGGAGTTGTAAAGCCAGCAATTTGGACAAGCTGGAATTTAGATGCTGGGCATGTGGGTGTCAGGGAGTGTATTTTTTTTATTCCGATGCAGCAGCTGATGCAGAGAAAATTGCCTGCTATACTCTACAGCTGGTGGTGTGCTGCTGGCAGATGTGTTGCAAGGACCTGTGACACCCTTTGCTATATCATCATCTCTGTCAGTGGAGGCTGCTGAGAGGTGATTAAATATAGCGGGGGTAGATATGAAAGGTGAGAAATGAGGAGGAGAAGAATAGTGTCCCTTTTGTGTGGCTTTCAGGTGCTCTTGCCAACGGGCTGAGTAGTGGGAGGTTAAATGCCTTTGCAAGCATGTGGTACCCAAATGGCTGGTGTTTTTTGCCACACTTGATCTGCTTGCAGCAGAGATTGCAAATTGCAGCAGTGCAATCACCTGCACATGTGCTAAAAAAAAGGCCCACACAGCTGAGCTGTGGGAAGTGGGCCGGGAGATAAAAGCTCCGCAATCTGATGGAGTAGGATGACTGCTCTCTACTCTTCCATGATGCCTGCCTCTGGAGGACATCCTGACTCATTGGGGTTGTGCTCCCCCCTCACTTTCCTCCTCTGCTTTATCCGGCAGCCAAGTCACATCATTCACCTCATCATCTTCATCCCCTCCATCCTCATCATCACTGGAGGCAACTTGGCAATATGCTGAGGGAATGCGATTGCCAATTTGTTTTTTATCAGTGTGCTCCCCTCTCTGTAGGCTTATGTTAATCACTTCCTTAACCTCAGTACCAACATCAAATTCAAGTAATGCCCGTGCATCATCAAGAAGCAAGAGGCTAACGCTGTGTTAAAATAATTCAGTTGACCCTCTCAGAGTGGCTTGGGAACATCCGCCTGTCTTTCTGGCCTCCCAGACATGATGGGGGGAGGGGGGGCACATTCCCCAAATTTAATAGATACTGGGAAATGTGTAATTAGATGCACTTTATTCAATGAAAAGTGTTGTTTGGTGCACTTTAAATTGAGGACTGCTGCTGACAGAATTGTAAAAACCATAAATAATAAAAAGGGAGAACAACAGCATCGCAGTCAGAAAAACTGTAGCTAACAATAAAAAAAAAAAGGGGCAGGCATGGGACAAATAAACCCCCCAAAAAATGCAGCAACCAAAAAAAAAGGGGGTTATACAGAACTAAATGTTGTGTAATGCTGTGTTAAACGCTGCACTACACTACACTATCCTCAGACTATACTGACACTACACTGTACTCATACTACACTGACACTCTACACTCAGAGTCGCAAAAACACACTAACTCACTAGTAGCAAACAGAGCACTTCTCTATCTATCTCCACTCCAACAAAACACTGCAAAAGGTTCCTGTGGGAGAAAACTGCGCTAAAAATAAATCTTAATAAAGCAGCAACCCTCCTGCGAGATGTACACAGTCAATAGGTATGGTATTAAATAGAGCTGTGCTACTCCAAAACAAACATTGTGACAAATTAAATATAATTATGAAAATTGTGAAATAATCCCAAATGTGATTTGCTTATCATATTAAAATAGCCAATAGATCAATATGGCGTCAATATGAACAGTGAGACAAAGTCCAAGTTAGATAAAGTGTCCTTCCAAATTCTTAGAGTGCCCTTCCACAATATTAGTATTCACCACCACAGGATAAAAGTGCATCCTCCACCGCAAGAAATGCTCACTTACCAGCTGAAGGGGACCTCCTTTTAAAGAAAGTCACAATCGCTTGTGGCTAATACCTAGCCACGGCCTTGAAGGTGATATCCAAATGGCACTTCTCACCAAGTCTGTATTCCATAGACCAGGGCACAGCTGTACTTGTGTTGGAGACTAGGTCTAGAACCCTCCACAGGACTTGTAGTGACGAGTTTCCCTCTTACAGTGTTAGTACTCATAGATCCCCAAAAAGAGATAAACTTGCCATAGTGTAAAACCTCATACTTTAATATAAAGCCATAAAGTAATGCACTTACATCAAGGTAGTTAAAAGGAGCATGTGTAGAACAAGCAGGCCGGCTATAGCAAGAACGCCCTTCCTTTACATCACATGTAGCACGGTGACGTTAACACGTCACTCCTCCCTTGGGAGGAGGCAGCAGTCATGACACACCAGCTTAAACTGTAACACAAGCAAGGTTTAAAATATAAAGAAGCTGCATACTCAGTGATTAAAGCAACTACCAAAAGTGCTTAAAAAAACGAGGGTTTAATATCACTTTAATGAGAACTAGACCCTCTTATCCACTGAAGATGGTGTCATGTTAGACTTTATTTAGATCTGCAGTTGATATGGTGTTGCACATGTGATCAGTTATGACACCAGCCATTCATGGACTTGCAAGATTGGCTGAGAGCTGCCATAAGCACACTATCAACTGTGACAGTTATCACCAGAGGCATGCCTTGAATGTAACACACTGTGTATGTGCTAGTAGCCAGAATACTGTATAAACAAAACACTGCACAAAACATTGGTATATTTGATTAAACTTTCTTTATAGAAACAGTTAAACCAATGGCTTTAGGCTCCATCCTCACCTGTGCGACTTCAAAGTTGCTTTGGCTTTGACCAGTGATAAATAATGGACAACTGTTGCACAACAGTTGCATTGTATAACATTCAGGTATGATTTTCATGCAACTTTTGACGGTTAACATTGAAGTCTATGGCCCTCAAGTTGCATGAGAATCAGAGCAAAGTAGTGCATGATCTTTTACCCTACTCTGTGATCAGCCAAGTCTGAAGGACTCAGTGATCACAGAGCACGCCGGGTGCGCGGGTGGCGTGAGGATTCCCTCTCTGCATTTGAAGTCCATGCTGCAGCTGCCTTTCAGCTATAGTGTGGACGTCAAGTGGTTAATTGTTAACGGCACACCAAACACAGAAGCAAACACACATATTGCCACATGAAAAACCAGTTGACAAATGCAGCAAAACAGGCAGTAAAAAGGTGCAACCTGCACCAGGCCAAAATGTCCCATGAGCTGCTTTGCCATGTGTAGCGCAGCCCACTGAAATCGACTGCCCTATGTGTGTCACCAGAATAACGAGCAAAAAAAATGCGCTCCCACTACTCTAGGTGTGCAAGCGAAATTGGTGCATTTACACAAGAACAATGAAGCTCCATTCACATCTGTGTGGTTTCAAATGCATAGAAAACTGCACAGGAAATGCATACTTTGCATGCGTTTCAGAAACACGCTGCAAATGTGCATCATGTTTGTGTTGTCATTACATGTTAAAGGCACCCCATTCAAGTGAATGGGCTGCCCTATGCGTGCGAGTGAAGACATTCCAAAACACCCAAAACAAACGCATGCGGGAATGTGTATTTTCACTACGTGGAGATGTGAATGGGGCCTGACAACTGAGTGTCTCCATCCACTCCCTCCTATGTATTTCTATAAGGATGGCCATACACTATGCAATCTTATTGTGCAATTGCCTTTAGATTTACCAGAACTATGGTTTAGGAGGACACACCTGAACAATCCATTCAATTTGTGTCAAATCAGACAGGCCCTGAGGAGTCTGTACAAGAAGATTGTACAATCAGATTGTATAGAAAATGGGTGGAAGGTAATATTGTAATGAAGTAGGTGTGGTCCAGAGTGCTGAAGACACCCTATCACACCCTCTTCTGTGATGCAACAAGAAAGTGAAGGCTTCTGGGAGATGGCCTACAGGAAGTGAATGCTAAGAGAAAATCTATAGGAAGTGATGGAATCTGAAAATCATTAAAAAAATTCCAACAACCTGACAAGATTTTAAACCTCCTGTGGATAAGTTGAGTAAGAGAAAAGCACAGCGGAATAGCTGGGCCAGAAATGGCATTGGAAAACGCTTCTATTTATTATAAAAAATGAAATTCTGCCAAAAAAGGGGAACTTATCCTTTACTTGCAGACTAGCGCTGTGATTATACTGCGGCAGGTTGGCTCGTTCCCACGAATCGCTGTCATTGTACATCGGTTCAGGAACTCTATTTTGTGTACACTTGTGCTCCCACTGGCCAGCGGAGGAGCCAATCAGCGAGTGGCGCGGCCTCGATGTCTGCCGGCCACCTGCGATCGTTCCCTGCAGTGACAGAACAGGAATCTGCATTTGTAAACAAGGCAAATCTCCGTTCTGACAGGGGAGATCACTTAGATCCTGTCATTCTGCTATGCAGAAAGAGGGATCTGTGTGTTTCCCCAGTCACACTGTCCCTCATACAGTTAGTAAACACACCCAAGGAACACATTTAACCCCTGGATTGCCCCTGATGTTAACCCCTTCCCTGCCAGTGTCATTAGTACAATAACAGTGCATATTTTTAGCACTGATTACTGTAATAATATCACTGGTTCCCAAAAAAGTGTCAATAATGTCAGTTAGGTGTTCAATCTGTCTGCCACAATGTCGCAGTCCCGCTAAAAATCGCAGATCACCGCCATTACTAGTAAAAAAAAAAAAAAGAAATAATAATAAAAATGACATAACTCTATTCCCTATTTTGTAGACGCTATAACTTTTGCGTCTACAAAATAGGGAATAAATCAATCAATATACACTTATTGTGATTTTTTTTACCAAAAATATGTAGAAGAATATATATCGGCCTAAACTGAGGAAGAAATTTGTTTTTTTATATTTTTTGGGGAAATATTTATTATAGCAAAAAGTAAAAAATATTACTATTTTTTTTAAATTGTCGCTCTTTTTTTGTTTATAGCACAAAAAATAAAAACCACAGAGGTGATCAAATATCACCAAAAGAAAGCTCTATTTATGGGAAAAAAAGGACATAAATGTTGTTTTGGTACAACGTCGCACGACCGCTCAATTGTCAAGTAAAGCGACGCAGTGGCGTATCGCAAAAAATGGCCTGGCCTGGTCAGGGGGTAAATCCTTCCAGTACTTAAGTGGTTACGCATCCAGTTTCCTCTACTAAAAAGCCATGCTATTGTCATGGATGCAGTATCCCATATTTTATTCACAATAGAAAATAGAAAACATATCAAATGTACCTTTTTAAGGAAAAAAATTAAGATAACCATCTAATGGAAATGTGTGAGTCGCATTGACTCACCAATGTGCCTCGGGGAAGCTCTGTTGCTGCCACAGAGCAGTGCCCCCCTCTATGCTAATTGAACAGACCAGTGCTTGAAAAAAAATTAATCTATGGTTTTATTATTATTTATGATTTATGGTTTTGTGTGTCCCAACATATGACATTCTATGAATATGTATGAGTTCATTAATGTGGATATTTTTCTTGGAGCTTTGGGTGTATCCGGGAATGTGAGGCCTAAAAGAAAATGTGTGGGGTTTAAGGTGATAGGTATATCTAGGACCTTTTCCAGGAGGTTTTGAACTTGTGCCCAGAAGGGTGTAAGTGCAGTGCATTCCCAAAATATATGATAATGGGTACCTAAGGATAAACCACATCTCCAACATTGCCCAGATGATGTCAGTTTTCGAGCAAGTAAAAAGCCTGGGGTCCTATACCAGAACATAAGTATTTTGTAAGCAGTCTCTCTCTGTGCCACACACCGTGAAACTTTAGATGGATAGTCCCATATTTTCCCCCAGTCACCTAGGGATATAGGCCATTGCAGAATATGGGACCATTTCCACATTTATGCATGACTGTTTTCAGTCGGGGGGGAGCTGTATGTAGGATTTTATAGATAGATGAGATCAGGTGGGGTTCATAAGGGCCTTTTCAGCATAATAGTTCAAATTCGGTTGGCATGTCTAAAGTCATATGAGGGATTTTGGTGGCAAAAAAAATGTTTAATTTGTAAAAAAGATTAAAAGAGAGATTTTGGGATTTTATGTTTGGTTTGTAGGTCAGAGAAGGAGAGGAGTTTACGTGTCACTGGATGTACCAAGTGGCGTAACTGAAATATACCAGCTTGGGTCTGTGGTAACATAGGGTTATAGGATAAACTGTCTGGGATTTCCGGGTTGAATAGAATGTTCACAAGTGGCGAGTATGGAGAAGAGAGAGAGTATCTACCTGAGCAACGTTTCCAAATCAGAATTGTGAATAACATCGGGTTCAAACATACACTTCGCAGTTGAGAGATGGATTTGTCAGAGGATGGCCATAACAGCAAGCGTGAGCAGGAGAGGTGATCATCATTTCATCATTTCAATCTCAGACCATCTGTTTGGGGCATACCTGGACGTCCAAGAGGCAATGGCTCTCAGGTGTGTAGCATAATAATATTTTAATAGGTCAGGAGCTCCCACACCTCCCCTGGTTCGTAAAGCCTGGGCCACCGAGCTTGCTATCCTATGAGAAGTGTTGTTCCATATAAAATTCTGAAAATTTCTCTGAAGTGCTTTCAGTTGGGGCATAGGGATCAATACTGGTAGTGTCTCAAAGAGATACAGCAGTTTAGGGAGTACTGACATTTTGATAGGAAAAGGTCATACACAAAAGTTTCGGTTCTGATTAATGGAAAAACACCCTATTGACTAGGCACCACATCCCTGAAAATGGTTATAAATGGCAAGGAAAATGAAGGGATTTTAACGGTGCAAATAAACTGAACATAGAAAATTAAAAAAAACTAAATTTTAAATAAACCATTAAAAAGTATACAATTTGTACATAATTCATAAAATCTCAATATTGATATAGTTACAGTGGTCAAATGGGATATGAGTGTACATTTATTTTGAAAGATGATATAGTTGCATACTAGCCCGACATGTTTCGCAGTGTCGCTTTTTCAAGGGATATGCAAACTGAAAGGTGATATCATCCAACACTCCTATAATTTCTAAAAAGATAGAAAATTACAAAATAACATTCATTGTGAGTCACAAGAAAATACAATATACAGTGGCTTGCGAAAGTATTCGGCCCCCTTGAACTTTTCACTTTGCCACATTTCAGGCTTCAAACATAAAGATTTAAAATTTTTATTTTTTGTGAAGAATCACCAACAAGTGGGACACAATTGTGAAGTGGAACGAAATCTTTTGGATTTTTGAAACTTTTTTAACTAATAAAAAAATGAAAAGTTGGGATTGCAAAATTATTCGGCCCCCTTGCGTTAATACTTTGTAGAGCCACCTTTTGCTGCGATTACAGCTGCATAGGGATCAATACTGGTAGTGTCTCAAAGAGATACAGCAGTTTA
The DNA here is from genome assembly GCF_042186555.1 of Aquarana catesbeiana. Classification (NCBI taxonomy): domain Eukaryota; kingdom Metazoa; phylum Chordata; class Amphibia; order Anura; family Ranidae; genus Aquarana; species Aquarana catesbeiana. The sequence continues at coordinate 88,326,467 of NC_133331.1, forward strand.
GGGAGTACTGACATTTTGAGGACATTGATCCTCCCAAGCAGGGAAAGGGGAAGATATGACCATTTTTTCAATAATCTATTTATTTCTGTATATAAGGGGGGAAAATTGGCCGGAAAAAGCGTGGAGTATAAGGGAGTCAGGTGGACACCCAGGTATTTAAGTGAGTGGGAACATCAACGATATTTAAAATTCCCCTGTAGGGAGATGAGAAGGTCTGTCTGGGTATTTATAGGAAGGGTTTCAGTTTTAGTCGAGTTAACTTTAAATCCTGAAAGACTACCGAATTAATGTAGGGTGTCATGGAGTGATGGAAGAGAGATGTGGGGATGTGTTATTGTCAATAGGATGTTATCAGCAAATAAGGACAGCTTGTACGCCCTGTGTCGCAGCATCACCCCCTCTTATATCAGGGTGGGATAGAATATCTGCGACCAAAGGTTCTAGACTAAGTATAAAATGCAAGGGTGATAAGGGACAGCCCTGTCTAGTGCCGTTACTCAGGGAAAATAACGGAGACAAACGGGAGGCAAGCTGTACTTGGGAAGTAGGTTTAGAATATAACGCCTTAGGGGCCTGCATAAATGGACCAGAGAATCCATATCTGGATAGTATGGCAAACATGAATGACCAATTTAAGCAGTCAAATGCTTTCTGAGCATCTAAGCTTAACACTATGGCAGATCGCTTAGTTTTGGTTAAGAGGTCAATAAGGTCAATAGTATGTCTGGTGTTGTCCCCCGCATGTCTAGTAGGGACAAAACCAACCTGGTCTTTGTGTATTAGCGAAGGGAGCAGTTTGGACAGTCTATTTTCCAGGATTTTTGTGAAAATGTTATAATCATAGTTTAGTAGAGCAATGGGGCGGTAGTTATCAGGAATCGTCGGGACTTTGTCTAGTTTCGGGATTACCGTAATAAAAGCATGTAAAAACTGGGTGTGGGGGATGTTCCCTTTCATCAGAGAGGCAAACAAATTTACCATGTGGGGAGCGAGAGTCTGGAGGAACGTCTTATAATAGGAGTAGGGGAGCCCGTCATGGCCTGGAGACTTTTGTGATGGTAAATGACTAATAACCTCAGTGATTTCTTCAACACTTATAGGTGCGTTTAGCACAGAGTGATTATCAGGGGAAATTGTGGGGAGTTGTAGGGAAGCAACAAAGGTATTAAATTTCTCTTGTGTGAACTGAGAATTCGGGTCTGTAGGTAAACGATTATAAAGTTTCTGGTAGAATTCACCAAAGACTTTAGACATGGTCCGAGGGCAATATGTTAGATTTCCATCAGTTTGTAGGAGAAAGTCAGGAATAGAGACAAAGGCTTGTTAGCATATTCATAAAATTTTTGTCTGGCCCATAACAAGGACTTAGAGATTTTGCCTAAATCTAGTGACTTAATACAGTTACGAAGAGAGACTACAGCATGGAGACAATTCACAGTGGGGGAGTTGACTAAGTGTTCCTCCGCTGCAGACAGTTGCGTTAAATTAGAAGAGCGTTGGAGGGTAGATTAACGCTTTAGGCAAGATCCAGAGGAAACACATTTACCTCTGAAAAAAGCCTTATGAGCTTCCCACAGAGTGGAGGTCTCAGATACTGTACCCTCATTGAGTTGAAAGAATTCAGTCAGTTTTTGTTGCAAGTGAAGCTTGACATCGGGAATATTAAGGAGAGATTCATTAAGGTGCCAGTGACATTTTCTGGGGGTTGGAGCAGATAGGAAAAGGTCATACACAAAAGTTTCGGTTCCGATTAATGGAAAAACATCCTATTGAATAGGCACCACATCCCTGAAAATGGTTATAAATGGCAAGGAAAATGAAGGGATTTTAATGGTGCAAATAAACTGAACTTAGAAAATTAAAAAAAACTAAATTTTAATTAAACCATTAAAAAGTATACAATTTGTACATAATTCATAAAATCTCAATATTGATATAGTTACAGTGGTCAAATGGGATATGAGTGTACATTTATTTTGAAAGATGATATAGTTGCATACTAGCCCGACATGTTTCGCCGGTGTCGCTTTTTCAAGGGATATGCAAACTGAAAGGTGATATCATCCAACACTCCTATAATTTCTAAAAAGATAAAAAATTACAAAATAACATTCATTGTGAGTCACAAGAAAATACAATATACTGTACATAATTGTTAAATAAAAACACAAACAAAAACAAGCGCAGTGTCTTCTCTGAAACAGCACTAGTAAGGTGCTTACCCCTATATATGACCCACGGCTCGGTCAGTCCCCCCCATACTGGAACACCGATAAGTCCAAATGTGCAACCACAGGGGACAGAAAGGTAAAACTATATATGGGACAAAAAATGCAGTGTATCAAGTTGGACTATTTATTGATATAGAGGAAATAAATGTATATCTAAATACATATATCAATAAAGTGAAGTACTTGTTTTTGTAAACTTATGATGGTTCTAGTAAAACTCGCAGGAAGTGCATAAAGAGGGAACTAGTAAGCTCAAAAGCAAGGAGCTATTAAGTACTTTATATATTATTCAAAGCAAAGCCTGTAGAGTGGAGGCGATCTTCAAAACACCTGCTAGTGGTAGTTACAGGAGATGATTCAGTAATGCTGATGAATGAAACACATTTTGTATATATGTGTATAAGGATTAATTGAAAATAAAAAATAAATAATACAATCATAAAATAATAACAATAAAGAATGAAACTCTGCTAAGAATAGCAAGATTTGAAGGACTAAGGGTATAATAAAACGTAGCCTAAAGATCATAGAATGATTGGGATTAGGTATGAATCATCCAGTGTAAATAACTGGATGGTAATAGACACATTGTCTCCATTAGTACATATGAAAAGGCAAATCAGCAAGTTAGGTGCTTTTTGCACTAAGTGTTAAAGACAATTTAGTACTAAGTAGCAGATGAATAAACTGAAAGTAAAAAGGACAGCTGGTTTTAGAGCAGTGTGTGGTAAACTTACCAGTCACTGACACTGCTAGGGAATGAGTTCCACCCTCCGGCTCTGGCTGATTGCACTGTCAGATTAGCCGGCTTATGTGCTGTCCCCCATTGAGCTGGCGTGTGAGGTCACCAGCTTGATGCGGACGTGTAGGCGCCATTGCACATGCCCAAGGAGCCAGGAATCCCATCCTACTACAGATCCCATGGAGCCCCGCGGCCACACACGGAACCGACATGCGCACTGTGTTGCATGGGAATTCGAAGTGTGTCTCCGCTGGGCCCGGGCTGCAGGGACGGGGAGCGGGGCACGATCGTGACCCACTGATGTTCCGATCCCTCAGGAGGCGCGGCGCAAGATGGGCACATCACAAGGATGTGCCCCGGGCGTCCGTGTGGTTGCGATGGACCCCCCTGAGACCAGTGAAGGGAGGGGGCTGGGGGCAACCAGGCGGAGGGAGATCAAAGGGGCAACTGATCGGTGTGGAGAGGACCACACACACACCGATCCGATCAGTAGAACAAAGAGACAAAGCGCTTGAAAAACATGATAATAAATAAAAAATACACACAGGTTACAACAAGTATAAATGAGGTATTTGTTATATAGCAACTATGTATGGAAATTCGAAGTTATATACATCTGAATATGTTAAGTCTATAACAATGGAAAGTAATATAAAAAACTTAATTGACAAAATGAAAGGGAACAAAAGGGGGGAGGGGAAGGGTGAGGATCGAATTGGAGAGGTGGCAGAGAGTATGGGATTGCAGAGAACACTGTGCAGATTCACAGGAAGGGCTTGTAGCTTAAGCTCTCATTTAAACCCGGGAAATTAGTTGCCCTAAGGATGTATACCCAGTGGGCCTCAAGCTGGAGCAGCGTACGATCTACACTGCCCCCTCTTTCATCCAGCGGGACATGCTCCAAAGCCAGGAATTTGATGGTATATGGATTGAAGTCATGACATGTACCAACGTGTCTACCTATAGCAGTGTTCATTTGTTTTTTGAAAATAGGTTTTATGTGGTCCCTTATCCGTTTAAAAAATGGTCGCTTTGTCTTGCCAACATAAAAGCTACCACAAACGCATTGAGCCAGATAGATTACACCAGGAGTTTGACAGGTCACTTTGAATTTAATCGAATGCCACTTCCCGTTGGGGAGCAAAAAGCGGGACTTATTGTCTACAAAAATGCAAATATCACATTTTCCACATGGGGAAATGCCTATGTTGGTTGGATCGTTGTCAAGAGAAGCTACATTAAAATGGCTATGAACTAAACGATCCTTTAGGGAGGGAACCCGTCTGAAAGTTATCTCTGGGAATGGATTTATATATTTCCTGGCTATTGGGTCAGCTGATAGGAGGGGCCAGAATCTATTCAGGATTCTTCTGATTTCACTATGCTGATTGGAGTAGCGGGTAATTAATCTGACTGTATCTACTTTTTCGAAGATTTTTTAGAAAATATTAGAGAATCCCTGTTTTGGACCTTAACACGATTATATGCCCTCTTGAGGCAAGAGTGACTGTAACCCCGAGAGAGCAATCTTCTATACAGATCTTTAGCAGCTACTTGAAAATCTGAATCCTTACTACAGTTGCGTTTGAGTCGCAGATATTGGCTATAAGGGATACTCTTCAGCAGCGAATCTGGATGTGAGCTATTCGCATGGAGAATTGTATTGCCAGCAGAAGGTTTTCTGTAAAGTGAAGAATCCAATTTTCCATTGACATCAATGGAAATTGTTAGGTCAAGAAAATTGATTGCAGTTTTACTATATTCCATGGTGAATCTGAGATTGAAATCATTGATAGAGATCAATCTCAGAAAGTCATTCAACTCTACCTCAGAACCAGACCAGAAGATTAACACGTCGTCTATATACCTATACCATGAGATGACCCTCTCCATGAGATGGGCAAGGTAGTCTCTGGAAAATACATCCTTCTCCCACCCCCCCAGGTACAGGTTGGCTTACGATAGGGCACACCTGGTTCCCATCGCAACCCCCTGCACCTGGAGGTAGTGGGAGGAGTTAAACACAAAGACATTATGTCTTAAGATGTAATCAAGAAGTTCCAAAATGAATTCATTGTACTTGTTGGAGGAGGGGCCTCTTTCAATTAGGTGATTTCTTACTACTTCAATGCCCTGACTGTGAGGGATGGTATTATACAGACTTTCAATATCAAGTGCTACCAGCCAAGTGCCTGGTGGAAGTGAAATGCCCTCAATAGTTCTTAGTAAATCAATAGTGTCTTTGATATAGGAGGAAAGAGAGATAACATGGTGACCCCGCCCCCCTCTGACGTACGGGACATGACGGGACTTCCCTGTGGCATTCCCCGTGACATCACAGGGAAGTCAAGTCACCGTGCGTCCGAGGGGGCGGGGTCATCGGGTGGCCCCGCCCCCTGTTATTTAAGAACCATCAGAAGAGGAGAACCGTCACACAGCAGGAGCCTCCCTCCATGCCATGGATGCGGAGCGGCCCGGAGAAGAAGATGAAGGAGAGAAGAAGATGAAGAAGATGAAGAGAAGAGCGGAAGCCTCCCTCCATGCCATGGATGTGGAGCGGCCCGAGGAGAAGAAGGGAAGAAGACGCCGCGAAGGAGATGCTGGACGAGAACACCAGAGGAAGAACCAGAAGAACCAGAAGAAGAAGAAGAAGAAGAAGATGAAGGAAGATAGAAGAAAGAAGAAAGAATAAGTATTTAAATAAAGAAATTGTCAAAAACTGTCTCTTGTCATTTTTAACATTTTTGACAGTTTTTTAGTGAAATGGTAGGGGTAAGTACCCCCTTACCATTTCACACGGGGGGGGCGGGATCTGGGGGTCCCCTTGTTAAAGGGGGCTTACAGATTCTGATAAGCCCCCCGCCCGCAGACCCCCACAACCACCGGCCAGGGTTGTGGAGATGAGGCCCTTGTCCTCATCAACATGGGGACAAGGTATTTTGGGGGGCTACCCCAAAGCACCCTCCCAATGTTGAGGGCATGTGGCCTGGTACAGGGGGGGCGCTCTCTCGTCCCCCCTCTTTTCCTGCGGCCTGCCAGGTTGCGTGCTCGGATAAGGGTCTGGTATGGATTTTTGGGGGGACCCCACAACCTTTTTTTAAAAAATGTTGGCGCGGGGTTCCCCTTAAAATCCATGCCAGACCTGAAGGGTCTGGTATGGAATTTAGGGGGACCCCCCACGTCATTTTTTTAAAAAATTTTGGCCAGGGTTCCCCTTAATATCCATACCAGACCTGAAGGGCCTGGTATGGAATTTAGGGGGACACCCCACGTCATTTTTTTTTTTAAATTTTGGTTCGGGGTTCCCCTGTGGGGAATTCCCATGCAGTTTTTATCAATGAACTTCTATGTGTATTGTCGGACCGGCAATGCATTAATAGCCGCGAGTAGTTTTAAATGGCTTTTTTTCCTTTGAAATGTCATTTTGCTGTCAGACTGTTCTAAACACGGGAAACATGCGCCCCTTTACAGGCATACTATAGACACCCCCCAGGTACCAAATTTAAAGGGATATTACACTTTAATTGTTTCACTTTAAGCATTATTAAAATCACTGCTCCCGAAAAAACTGACATTTTTAAAACTTTTTTTTGCATTGATCCATGTTCCCCTGGGGCAGGCCCCAGGTCCCCAAACACTTTTTATGATAATAACTTGCATATAAGCCTTTAAAATAAGCACTTTTGATTATTCATGTTCGCTTCCCATAGACTTTAACGGTGTTCGCGTGTTCGAACAAACTTTTTTCCTGTTCGCATGTTCTGGTGCGAACCGAACAGGGGGATGTTCGGCTCATCCCTAGTCTCTGACCACCTATCTTACCCATAAAGTACCTGTGGGGTAGCTGGATGATTCCGGGATTGAGTGAGAGGGCTCCCGGAGCTGAGTGCTGATGTAGCTGAGCGGGAGCTTTCGGATGAGGGAATGGAGGCCGGAGCTCTGGTCCTAAGCATCCACCATCTTACGAGCCACACATACGTCCCAGATAGAGTTTATTTTTTAGCCTCCTTAATTTATTACTTCCAATTTCCGGTGCCCTGTAAGGATGGCTTTCTGACCACCACTGTAATGAGGCCATTTTTTCCAATAACCACCAATATAAGGGGGTAAAAAGAATGAGAAACACTGCTTTAAAGGTATTTATAAGCCAAAGAAATAACAATGTAATGTACTACAGTTTACCACCCCTTGAATATGGTGACTGGAATAATTTTTTCCCTAGGCTAAGATTTTCTGCAAGTAAAGAAAATCTCTGCTGATCCTGCCAAAAACCCAGTGTCCTTGTAACTTCCTATGCAATGAACCGAAAACAATGTTATTAGCCTTCCCAGTGTTCTAGTGTGAACTACAGAACACCTTCTGCCTATGTTATGGAGAGGGGAAAGTGTTTATAGTCATAGCACAAAATTCTGTTCAAGGATCACAAGACATTTCCAACACAGAAACAGTACAGAGAGTGAGTGTAGTCACTCTAGATTAAGAATTGGTTTACTGGCAGGAGCATCAGGTGAAAAATAAAGTATAAAGCCTGAAAACAATGTACCCACTACATTTAAGAGCTAGTAACCTGCAACATATTACATTTTTGTTTTTAGGTTTAGATACACTTTAATAGAAAAGATAAAATATCAAAGGTAACAGAATTTCACAAAATGAATCACAGTCTCTAAAATGTTTTCACTCTAGAGACTAAAATTGTCACTCTAACCTAATAATGACAGAACACTAAAACAATTGAAAAATATTTCTGTCCACTCACTTACTCATTATGGCGCAGTATTAAATCAGATTCTAATATTGGGGAGAGTACACCAACATCCATCAAACTGGCCATTCCAGAACTAACTGTGAAAGGTTCATCTTCCTACTTATGAAGCCTGTCAACTGTAAAGGTTACTCTGGCATTTTCAATGATAATGTCCATACTGAACAGGACTGCTAGTGATGAAAGGTTTTTGCCTGACATTCATCTCTTGAACTTGAAAAAATGTAGAATACAATTTTGGTATAAGTGATTTCCAGTGTAATAAATTAAAACGTTTGGATTCCAGTGCACTAGATAGAAGTCAATAAATAATAAAAAATTGAATATTTCCTATTCTGTCTCTGTGGGATTTTATAATTATTTGATATTTCAGCAGCTGGGGCACTTACCTATTTCCACACATCTCACCCACCAGACATAAAATGTAACTCTTATTAAAAATGTTATTCCGTATATTGCTCGTGTGCCCATATAAAATGATATCCACCAATTAGCATAAGTGTTGCTGAGCTTGGGCAACTGGCGCACAGGCCTTCTGGCATCATGCTCAGGGTCCAGCAATGCCTCTACTCTGTACCACACCAAGATGAGTTATGTACAAAGCAATAAGAAAATAAATGCTAGTAGTGGCCTAGACGCCAAGAGGGTCTTGCTCTACCAGATCCTAAACCAGTGTTTCTCAACTCCAGTCCTCAAGGCGCTCCAACAGGTCATGTTTTCAGGATTTCCCTCAGATGAAACAGCTGTGGTAATTACTAAGGCAGAGAAACTGATCAAATCACCTGTGCAAAATAATGGAGAGCCTGAAAACATGACCTGTTGGGGCGCCTTGAGGACTATAGTTGAAAAACACTGTCCTAAACAATATTTTTTAGCTGTGGTTTTAAATAAGATTGCAGACGCAGTTTCCAATTGGGATGTGAGTTGAGCCAAGCCTCTCTTCATCTGCTCCCATTGATACCAAGACAATTTCAAGACCTCTCTACAACCACTTCCCCCTTAACTTTTTCATCTCTAGCTATTTGGGACTTTACCCCTAAAAAATTCCACTGGAATTATACTTCACCTCTAATGTCCCTATGAGGTCATGCCTACTTTTCTCCGGGCCAAATGGACACTGGTTTTCATCCATGGACTGAATCGCCTTCATTACTACTGCACCAAGTGCTCCACAATGGTGTACTTATCCCTCTACGAAAATCTAAGCTACCTTCCACAATTACCAAAATGGATGAATGGCGTTTTACTCTAACTTTCTCAACTTATACGATCATTGCCGAAACCTCTAAGATCATGCTAGGATCTCAATCCAATAGAGCATTTATTTGCTTCAATAAGCAAGGCTTATTGAAGAGAATATCACTATCTGGCCCTTCAGGATGTAGGGTACACCGAATATCTTTGTTACCTATCCTCGTGGGAGACGGACCTACAACAATTGCTCACAGATGCCCAACAGGATAAAATATTAGTCCTTGCTCATATCTCTTCACTATTCTCCAAAACAGCTGAGGTGATTTTTAAGTTGCTGTCACATTGGCATTACTCTCCTGGCTAGGTTACGTCAACTATTACCTGATTATTCATCTCTCTGCTGGCAAAGATGTGGCTTGGAAGCCACACATGCTCATATTTGGTGGACTTGCCCCTCATACGCCCCTATTGGTCTTCCATCAGGTCTTTCATATTATCCATACAATATTCTGTACTTGGTGATCCCTGGGTAGGTGGTCTTCCATCGGGTTTTTCATATTATCCATACAATACATAGGCCTCTAAATCTAGTGGTATGTGTTACGTATGTGTTACTCAGTCCACCTTTATCAAAATTTGAGCATGCTGGTTAGAATTCAAGACCACCTCCCGTTATGCAGATATTATGACCTCTGACAATTCTGCAAGTTCATAATAATTCTTTGGGTATTACTCCTTATTAATGATTGTTAAATATATCTCATACACATAATTAGGATCTTGTTCTTGAGCATGGCGCTTAATCCCTCCTTCCTCTCTCCCTGTATCTACTTGCCCTCTCCATCCCCCTTCACTCCTCTTTTTCTTTCCCCACCATTCCCTCCTTTCTATATCTTGTCTTAAGATTGAAACTTAACCAAGATGCCTGATATTAGAATTATGTGGATGTATTATTCATGTCTACTATTTCTTCTTACAATCATATTATGGGTATCTACCAAACTTACCTTTAATCCTGTTGACATCAACTGTTATTATGTCTTTTGACAGCTACTGTATTTTTTGTTTTTTCTATATCCAACTGTTATACCACATGATATGGAAGTATTTCTGTGTTTCTTGTGTACGTTTCAATAAACATTTATTAAGGAAAAAAGATGCGAGTAGCGACAGGTAGTGTAATACTCACCTCATGGTGACTTGCATAGTTCTTGCATGACATTACTCAACGGAAACGCAGGAGGTGGTAGATATAGGTGTGAGACCCGTAGACTTGTGCACAACGGAAAATTTTGTTTAGTTTAGTTTTGTTTTCTTTCATAAAATACATAATTTCGTTCTGTTATATGCATTATGTTACGTTAATTCGTTTTCGGATAATTTGTTATTTCTGTAGTGTCGATGTTCGTTATACTGAATCTCGAATCATGTTGAATTCATTCATTATATCCGCTATAATTTCTTTCGTATTAGTTGAAGTTCAATACTTATGTATGTATATATATTCATGATAATGATTCGTAGTTTGGAAAGCCGTTTGTTTATTGAATCTATTAACACACACAATGACAATATCTCTTCTCCTCTGGTCAAATACAATACAACACCCTTCTCACTCAGTTCTCAGGAATGCACTTTGTCAGTAATCCAACCTCCAGCACAAAATTAATCAGCTGATTGGACTGTAAGATTTACTTTGAGTTGACCTTTTGTTTCATTAGATCTTTAACGAATTACTGAATCATGTTGAATTCATTCGTTATAACCACTATAATTTCTTTCAAATTAGTTGAAATTTGATATTTATGTATGTATATTGATTTGTGATAATGATTCGTAGTTTGGAAAGTTGTTTGTTTATTAAATCTATTAACACACACAATGACAATATCTCTTCTCCTCTGCTTAAATACAATACAACAACCTTCTCACTCAGTTCTCAGGAATGCACTTTGCCAGTAATCCAACCTCCAGCACAAAATTAATTAGCTGATTGGACTGTAAGATTTACTTTGAGCTGACCTTTTGTTTCATTAGATCTTTAACGAATTACCGAATCATGTTGAATTCATTCGTTATATCCGCTATAATTTCTTTCATATTAGTTGAAATTCATTATTTTTTTATTTAACCACTTCAGCCCCGGAAGGATTTACCTCCTTCCTGACCAGAGCACTTTTTGCGATTCGGCACTGCGTCGCTTTAACTGACAATTGCGCGTTCGTGCGACGTGGCTCCAAAACAAAATTGACGTCCTTTTTTTCCCACAAATAGAGCTTTCTTTTGGTGGTATTCGATCACCTCTGCGATTTTTTTTTTTCGCTATAAACAAAATAAGAGTGTCAATTTTGAACAAATCGCATTATTTTTTACTTTTTGCTATAATAAATATTCCCAAAAAATATATAAAAAAAACATTTTTTTTCCTCACTTTAGGCCGATACATATTCTTCTACATATTTTTGGCGAAAAAAATCGCAATAAGCGTTTGTTGATTGGTTTGCGCAAAAGTTATAGCATTTACAAAATAGGGGATAGTTTTATGGCATTTTTATTAATAATTTTTTTTTTACTAGTAATGGCGGCGAGCAGCGATTTTTATCGGGACTGCAACATTATGGCGGACACATCGGACATTTTTGACACATTTTTGGGACCATTGTCATTTATATAGCAATCAGTGCTATAAAAATGCACTGATTCCTGTGTAAATGACACTGGCGGTGAAGGGGTTAACCACTAGGGGGCGGGGAGGGGTTAACTATGTCCTAGAGGAGTGATTCTAACTGTAGGGGGATGGGCTGTGTGTGTCACTACACTGATCTCTGCTCCCGATGACAGGGAGCAGAGAACAGTGACACTGTCAATAGGCAGAACGGGGAGATGCTGTTTACAAACGGCATCTCCCCATTCGTCCTCTCTGTGAGGCGATCACGGGTATCCCCGCGGCGTTCGAGTCCGCGGGACCTGCGACCCGACTCACGGAGATCGCGGCAGGCGCGTACGCACACGGTGGCAAATTCAAAGTAACGTATGGGTGCGTTTCTTTGCGCAGCCATGCCATTCTGCTGACGTATATCTACAGGAGCCGGTCGGGAACCGGTTAAGATGCAAAATTCGTCCGAATTTCGATTAATTACGAAACAGATTGCACATGTCTACCAGGCACATTCTTTCAGGTTAGTAATCAATGACACTAATGATTTGCTGTACTTTGCTCCCACTGACCACCAACTTTAGAAGGCATTCATGGCTGGCCACCAACAAACAAAGGCAATTACTGCTGACCACTAATGAACAGAGGCACTTACTGCTGACCTCTAAAAACAGGGGCACTTCACCATTTACCACCATTGTTTAAGGAACCCTTCAATGCTGGCCACTGTTGTAAGGGGGAACTTTACTACTTACCACTATTGTTTAAAGGGCTACCCAATAACAATCAAAAAAGGGGGTATGTCACAACTAATGAACAAAAAAACAGGGCACTCACTACTGTCTATCAGCACAGTATTAGAGGGCAGTTTCCAGTAACCTATAACATACTGTAAGGGACAATTCACAGCTAAAATAAAGGAACCGTACACTGACCATTTTGTACGGTGCATACTTCAGACTGCTGCATTCAAAAGTTGTGCTGTGCATTACATACTACTAATTTCTGCACTTGGTAGGCTGTGCTGTACATTACATAGGCTTGCCCTAAGTAATCTCCAACTATTTTATTGAAGTTATTCTCTAGGATTGGTTCAGACGATGGGGATGATTTACTAATGGCAAGTAGGCTTTTCACTTTTCAAGGGAATCTTCACCAGACCTTAGTGAATGTGGTGAAAAGAATACCCACTAAGGAAGAAAATAAAAGACAGCATTTTTTGCTTGCCTCTAATTGAATGATTAAAGTCAGCAGCATTTCACCTTATTCACTAAGCTCTGATAAAAATAACCGTGCAAAGTGCAAATTGCCTTGCAAAGTGAACAGTCTATTTCCCTTTTAGTAAATCAACCCCAATGCTAACTCTATGTGTTTATGCGGTTAACAAAAACTCATGCGAGAGAAGAGTTATGACTTTTGAAAATTATCCTTTGTGCTGAGGTTTGTGTGTGCCTGTAAGACCCTTGTTTTTTGGCATGGTAACTAAGGCATGTTTTGAAGGTGCAAGAATTATGTTATATGTAAGTAGTGCATGCAGTGATTAGGCTCATGGTTGTTTTGTTTTTTTTCAATCCCCTTTAAGCCACTTCCACTGTTTTGGATGATTGGCCACACCAAATCATTTGGCTTGACAAATTCCTTTTCTTGGTGTGTGTTTCACAAATCTAGCAACATCATAAAATAGTGTCAGCCCATGCTGTGGGCCATGAGATTGTTTTTTAAACTTTGGTATTCATATTACAGTCTGAAAATACAATCCTTCTATAATCGGTTTTATATTTACAAAATTAGGCAACATGTATGGAGAGCTTAGAACTGTCTGTACACTTTTACTTCTATCTAAGTTACCTTCTTTATGTCTCAGCCTCTAAATTGGCTTACTCTATTATGTTGCCAGATCTCTTTTCTATCATTCTCTCTGACTTTCTCTCTTCAGTGCAGCTTGTTTTTTCTATCATTATTTTACAGTCATTAGCTGTCTTTATCTGGATATTTTTTTTTTCTATTAATCTTGCAGCATCGTAGGCTGCCTATTTGTGTTAGGCTCAATATTACTTTCCAAGCCTAATATTTGATATCTATTTCCTCCCAAAAACATGACTTCTTCTTCTTTCTTTCAACAGCTTCAAACACTTGAGAAGTCAACATCAATAAATATAAAGTGTATGTGGTCCCTAAACCATTCCTAACATGTTTTTCCATCTAGGTGGCTTCATCAGGAAAACTTAAAGTGTGTATATTTATATTGTGTCAGGTCGAGCCCATGCCACTAGTTAAAATGGCGATCTGGGCCAGATTTTGCAGGAAACAAGCACACCAATGATGCAGGTGTGTACTGGGTTTATGTTAGAGACAGGGTTAGGTCAGTGGCCCCACCCTCCCGAGAGTGTCAGCGTGTGAAGGGTGCTGCAAGGTGCAAATTGCACCATACAGTCCAGGTCAGGACAGACAAAGGCCCGAGCCTGTGGGGATGTAGCAGCTGGGAGCTGCAGGAGAAACAGTCAAGCAGACAAAGGTACAGTGTTTTGTGCATGAGCATTGGGATTGTGTGTTTTATAGTATGGAGGGCCAAGGCAGGATCCCGGAGCAGTGAAGCTGGAAAGAGAGCCATGAGGCTGAATTCTATGTTTTTTTGCATTGATGTTGAGAACAACCTGCGTGGGAAACTATTCAAGTGTGAACTTTTTGCTTTGTTTTAAATAAAAGTGGGCAGAAAAAGCCCTGAAACACACTTTTGGTGTGGAATAAACTCACTGTTTGGTGCTACCAATGAGCTACTAATCGCCCAACTCGTCACGATATATATCCTGCTAAGAATTTCAAACACAGGATTACTACAGTAATATTACAATGCCCTAATTTAGAATTTGTTTAAGTGAAAAAACCAAACACTACTGTATAAACCACAACGTTATGAATTAGGAATGGAAAAACAGAATAGACTAAGGAAGCATTAGAAAAGACACCAACCAAAGCACCTATTTAGGCAGTCACACCTCAGGTGGTGTGCATGAAAGCAATGATGTCACACAAGGTCTTTGACAGGGGATACCCTGATGAAGTCCTTGTGTGATGAAACATGTAGGGTCGAGGAACCTCTAAAGACATGCGTTGCTTTAGTTGCTGCGACTCGAACATCGAATCGTGCAAGTATACATGTCTGTTCAACCTTTTAACAAATGTTTTTACTCTATAAGAGCCTGTCTTTTAAAACCCTTGATAGCTGACTGATCCCTGAGGACAAGGAACAAATCTGAGGAGTGGAGGGTTTTGACATTATTACTTAAAGCAGAGTTCCACCCAAAAATGGAACTTCCCGCTTTTTGGAATCCCCCCCCCTCCGGTGTCACATTTGGCACTTTTCAGGGGGGAGGGGGGAGCAGATACCTGTCTAATACAGGTTTTTTAGATAAAAATAAGAGTGCAGCGCCAGATAAATACTAAAAGTGAATATGATATGTATAATGATACTGTATACAATATACTACTAGTGTAACAATAATGATTAATAGTTAAGTGCAAAAAAAAGTCAAGAAAAAATAGTCCATATGTAATTACTCCTTTGCCAGTAAACATGCATATGAAAACAAAAAAAATTAGTGACAGATACATTTCATAAATGAAAATATCCAAAAGGAAGATTTCCAATGCATGACCCAGGGTCTTAAGCTTTCCACCACTTGTGCTGCCCATCACCTTTCAATAAAAACAATGGAGGCTTACCAGCCTGCTATCGCCCTTATTAAGGGGGGTCTAAACAGGCTTAGTAGAGCAACAGGAATGCTGCTAGGATCTCCCAGACCTTCTACACAGGTGGCCGGTCAGCTTCAATGAAGATAATCCTCAATGGCGCACTTCCAGGAGACAAACGCTATGCACCAATTGACGTGCGCTTCCACGGGCTGATTATTACTTATATCTTCTCCTGATGACCTTATTGCGTTGTTGAAGTAATAGTGTTTTCAGATCAGAAGAGTATAAATACTGCATCCATCCATCTTGCAAAGCATATATATGTGTGCTCTCCCCGGGCGTATGCATGTTTACTGGCAATGGAGTAATTACATATGGACTATTTTTTCACTTGACTTTTTTTTTGCACTTAACTATTGATCATTATTGTTACAGTAGTAGCATATTGTATACAGTATCATTATACATATCATATTCACTTTTAGTATTTATCTGGCGCTGCACTCTTATTTTTATCTATACCTTTTTGTGCCCTATATCGGGGTTATAGTGTTCAGCTGCAGGATATCTTTCACGGTTCCCTTTTATATAATTTTTCTATTTTTCACATTTATCACATACCTAGCGCAATTCTTCTTTTTTATTTTTTAATACAGGTATTTTGCTCCTACTTCCGGGCATTGATAGCTGAGCCACCCACTGGTATCTACGACACTTCACGCATCTTCTCCGTCCCCCCGCTGTCTTCTGGGAGACAAACAGGTCCCCGAAAGACAGCAGGGACCAGTGGGATCGCGCAGCACGAGTCGCCCATGCGCAGTAGGGGAACCAAGAAATGAAGCCGCGGGGCGGCGCCTCCACCCGAGAGCCGAGGGATGGGTTCGGCTTCGGGTGCCGACATCGTGGGCGCCCTGGACAGGTAAGTGTCCTTATTTTAAGTCAGCAGCTGCAGTATTTGTAGCTGCTGACTTTAAAATATAAAAAAAATTAGGCAGTACTCCATTTTAATTGAACAGCGCTTTTGTAGACCCATGATTGTATAATCAAAGGATTTAAACAAACACACGTATATATATTTTGTGATACATATAATATTTAAAAGACTTAATGTATTTTTCAAAAGTAGGTTTTTTTAAACAGTCTACTTTTATCCCTTGTGCCCATCTTTGGAGGTCACCTGATTTGAAGGCACTCCACCTACCATATGCTTTTTGATGTACAGCTGTTTCTTGTGAGTAGAGACCCCACTAGTACTACCTTTTTGGCCATCGATAAATTTTCTCCTCATTAGAGAGGCAGTAATACCAGGAGGGAAATTTCTCGCTTAGAAACAAAGTGTATATACAGCCTGAAGATTTATGCGCCCTTTGGCATGAACCAGGGCCGATCCTAGGGTCACAGACGCCTGGGTGCATAAATATTTCTGGCGCCCCCACGTGGGCATGGTCATCTTACCAACTCCTCCCCTTTACAAATGTTTCTATGGCAATGACTCAAACACAGAGATGCTCCCCTAAGAAGTCTTCGTTACCCTGGGATCCTCCCATGATCTCTTAACAATAAAGCAAATACAGGAAGAGCGTACACTAATGAGACCTGGAGGGGAGTCTCTCTGATGCACACAGAGAGGGCTTCTGTTAGAGAGTCTGTTAGAAAGAGCCCACAGACATGATGCAAGAGATGGTCAGAGACTGCAGACATGTTACAAGAGATGGTCAGAGACTGCAGACATACTACAGGAGATGGTCAGAGAATGGAGACATGTTAAAAGAGATGGTCAGAGACTGCAGACATGTTACAAGAGATGGTCAGAGACTGCAGACATAGTACAGGAGATGGTCAGAGACTGCAGACATGTTACAAGAGATGGTCAGAGACTGCAGACATAGTACAGGAGATGGTCAGAGACTGGAGACATAATACAGAAGATGGTCAGAGACTGCAAACATAATACAAGATTTGGCCAGAGACTGCAGACATGTTACAAGAGATGGTCAGAGACTGCAGACATGTTACAAGAGATGGTCAGAGACTGCAGACATGTTACAAGAGATGTCAGAGACTGCAGACATGTTACAAGAGATGGTCAGAGACTGCAGACATGTTACAAGAGATGATCAGAGACTGCAGACATGTTACGAGAGATGGTCAGAGACTGCAGACATGTTACAAGAGATGGTCAGAGACTGCAGACATGTTACAAGAGATGGTCAGAGACTGCAGACATGTTACAAGAGATGGTCAGAGACTGCAGACATACTACAGGAGATGGTCAGAGACTGCGGACATGTTACAAGAGATAGTCAGAGACTGCAGACATGTTACAAGAGATGGTCAGAGACTGGTCAGAATGCAGACATAGTACAGGAGATGGTCAGAGAATACGGACATATTACAGGAGATGGTCAGAGACTGCAGACATACTACAGGAGATAGTCAGAGACTGCAGACATGTTACAAGAGATGGTCAGAGACTGCAGGCATACTACAGGAGACAGTCAGAGACTGCAGTCATGTTATAAGAGATGGTCAGAGACTGCAGACATAGTACAGGAGATGGTCAGAGACTGCAGACATAATACAAGAGATGGTCAGAGACTGCAGACATAATACCAGAGATGGTCAGAGACTGCAGACATGTTACAAGAGATGGTCAGAGACTGCAGACATAGTACAGGAGATGGTCAGAGACTGCAGACATGTTACAAGAGATGGTCAGAAACTGCAGAAATAGTACAGGAGATGGTCAGAGACTGCAGACATGTTACAAGAGATGGTCAGAGACTGCAGACATGTTACAAAAGATGGTCAGAGACTGCAGACATAGTACAGGAGATGGTCAGAGAATGCGGACATATTACAGGAGATGGCCAGAGACTGCAGACATACTACAGGAGATGGACAGAGACTGGAGATATAATACAGGAAATGGTCAGAGACTGCAGACATTATACAAGAGATGGTCAAAGACTGCAGACATGTTACAAGAGATGGTCAGAGACTGCAGACGTTACAAGAGATGGTCAGAGACTGCAGACATAATATAGGAGATGGTCAGAGATGGCAGACATAATACAAGAGATGGTCAGAGACTGCAGACATGTTACAAGAGATGGTCAGAGACTGCAGACATAATACAAGAGATGGTCAGAGACTGCAGACATGTTACAAGAGATGGTCATAGACTGCAGACATGTTACAAGAGATGGTCAGACACTGCAGACATGATACAAGAGATGGTCAAAGGCTGCAGACATAATACAAGAGATGGTCAGAGACTGCAGACATTTTACAAGAGATGGTCAGAGACTGCAGACATAGTACAGGAGATGGTCAGAGACTGCAGACATAGTACAGGAGATGGTCGGAGAATACGTACATATTACAGGAGATGGTCAGAGAATACGTACATATTATAGGAGATGGTCAGAGACTGCAGACATACTACAGGAGACGGTCAGAGACTGGAGATATAATAGAGGAGATGGTCAGAGACTGCAGACATACTACAAGAGATGGTCAGAGACTGCAGACATGTTACAAGAGATGGTCAGAGACTGCAGTTCCTATGGATGTTAGTAGATAATAGCTGATCGGCCCTCTCACCTGACCCAGCGATACAGCAACAACGGTTCCTCTGATCAGGAGTCAGCTCACTCTGAATTGCCCGTGGCGACTCCGTTGGGTAGAGCCCAGTTCTGTATTCTGGCAATGACTCCATTCCTTTCTCCGCCAGGGATGGCGCTAGGCTGTGTGGCTTTCCCTCTGGTGGCTCAGGGCAGCGGGGTTCTCTCTCTGATGATGTTCCCTCAGCACTGTCCTCTCCCTCTGGAGTCCTGGGTGTACTTCCCTGAAAGCTTTCCCGGGCTCCTGGCTCTCCCTCTCTCCCATTCAGCTGAGCATGCTGTGTGGGCTGCAGTTTCCATGTTACAGTGGGGCTGCCAGTCCTCGGGACTACATGTCCCACAATCCTCTTCTTTGCTCCTTTTTTTCTTCCCTGGCCGATATGAAGGCAGGGGAAGAATCATAGTGCGCAGCGCACGCAAGGAGGAGAGGGAGAGGGGAAATAAGAGAAATAAGAGCCCACGGCTGCAGTGGCGGTAAAACATGGTGTCACCCCCCTCCACCAACTATAGTCGCCCCTCAGTACAGACCCCCTCCACTAAGTATAGACCCCCCTTCGTCAGTGCAGACCCCCCACTAAGTATAAACCCCTCTCTCAGTACAGACCCCCCATCAGTATAGACCCCCAGGACAAAACACCCCCCTCTATCAGTATAGACCCCCCTCAGGACAAACCACCCCCCTCCATTAGTACAGACTCCCCAGAACAAACCACCCCCCCTCCATTAGTACACACCCCCCAGAACAAACCACCCCTCCTCCATTAGTACAGACCCCCCCAGAACAAACCACCCCTCCTCCATTAGTACATTGAATTTTATTGCTTATTACTTAATTTGAAAAGTCAGAGACGGGGACAGAGCTTAACTTATTATTAGGTGATAGTTCATGGTGTAAATAGTCATATCACATTGTTAAAGCACAGCGCTTTTGTAGACCCATGATTGTATAATCAAAGGATTTAAACAAACACACGTATATATATTTTGTGATACATATAATATTTCAAAGACTTAATGTATTTTTCAAAAGTAGGTTTTTTTAAACAGTCTACTTTTATCCCTTGTGCCCATCTTTGGAGGTCCCCTGATTTGAAGGCACTCCACCTACCATATGCTTTTTGATGTACAGCTGTTTCTTGTGAGTAGAGACCCCACTAGTACTACCTTTTTGGCCATCGATAAATTTTCTCCTCATTAGAGAGGCAGTAATACCAGGAGGGAAATTTCTCGCTTAGAAACAAGGTGTATATAAAGCCTGAAGATTTATGCGCCCTTTGGCATGAACCAGGGCCGATCCTAGGGTCACAGACGCCTGGGTGCATAAATATTTCTGGCGCCCCTACGTGGGCGTGGTCATCTTACCAACTCCTCCCGTTTACAAATGTTTTTATGGCAATGACTCAAACACAGAGATGCTCCCCTAAGAAGTCTTCGTTACCCTGGGATCCTCCCATGATCTCTTAACAATAAAGCAAATACAAGAAGAGCGTACACTAATGAGACCTGGAGGGGAGTCTCTCTGATGCACACAGAGAGGGCTTCTGTTAGAGAGTCTGTTAGAAAGAGCCCACAGACATGATGCAAGAGATGGTCAGAGACTGCAGACATGTTACAAGAGATGGTCAGAGACTGCAGACATGTTACAAGAGATGGTCAGAGACTGCAGACATACTACAGGAGATGGTCAGAGAATGGAGACATGTTACAAGAGATGGTCAGAGACTGCAGACATGCTACAAGAGATGGTCAGAGACTGCAGACATAGTACAGGAGATGGTCAGAGAATGCGGACATATTACAGGAGATGGTCAGAGACTGCAGACATACTACAGGAGATGGTTAGAGACTGGAGACATAATACAGAAGATGGTCAGAGACTGCAAACATAATACAAGATTTGGCCAGAGACTGCAGACATGTTACAAGAGATGGTCAGAGACTGCAGACATGTTACAAGAGATGGTCAGAGACTGCAGACATGTTACAAGAGATGTCAGAGACTGCAGACATGTTACAAGAGATGGTCAGAGACTGCAGACATGTTACAAGAGATGATCAGAGACTGCAGACATGTTACGAGAGATGGTCAGAGACTGCAGACATATTACAAGAGATGGTCAGAGACTGCAGACATGTTACAAGAGATGGTCAGAGACTGCAGACATGTTACAAGAGATGGTCAGAGACTGCAGACATACTACAGGAGATGGTCAGAGACTGCGGACATGTTACAAGAGATAGTCAGAGACTGCAGACATGTTACAAGAGATGGTCAGAGACTGGTCAGAATGCAGACATAGTACAGGAGATGGTCAGAGAATATGGACATATTACAGGAGATGGTCAGAGACTGCAGACATACTACAGGAGATAGTCAGAGACTGCAGACATGTTACAAGAGATGGTCAGAGACTGCAGACATACTACAGGAGACAGTCAGAGACTGCAGACATGTTATAAGAGATGGTCAGAGACTGCAGACATAGTACAGGAGATGGTCAGAGACTGCAGACATAATACAAGAGATGGTCAGAGACTGCAGACATGTTACAAGAGATGGTCAGAGACTGCAGACATAGTACAGGAGATGGTCAGAGACTGCAGACATGTTACAAGAGATGGTCAGAGACTGCAGACATGTTACAAGAGATGGTCAGAGACTGCAGACATAGTACAGGAGATGGTCAGAGAATGCGGACATATTACAGGAGATGGTCAGAGACTGCAGACATACTACAGGAGATGGACAGAGACTGGAGATATAATACAGGAAATGGTCAGAGACTGCAGACATTATACAAGAGATGGTCAGAGACTGCAGACATGACACAAGAGATGGTCAGAGACTGCAGACGTTACAAGAGATGGTCAGAGACTGCAGACATAATACAGGAGATGGTCAGAGACGGCAGACATAATACAAGAGATGGTCAGAGACTGCAGACATGTTACAAGAGATGGTCAGAGACTGCAGACATGTTACAAGAGATGGTCAGAGACTGCAGACATAATACAGAAGATGGTCAGAGACTGGAGATATAATAGAGGAAATGGTCAGAGACTGCAGACATACTACAGAAGATAGTCAGAGACTGCAGACATGTTATAAGAGATGGTCAGAGACTGCAGACATGTTACAAGAGATGGTCAGAGACTGCAGACATGTTACAAGAGATGGTCAGAGACTGTAGACATGTTACAAGAGATGGTCAGAGATTGCAGACATAATACAGAAGATGGTCAGAGACTGGAGATATAATAGAGGAGATGGTCAGAGACTGCAGACATAATACAAGAGATGGTCAGAGACTGCAGACATAATAGAAGAGATGGTCATAGACTGCAGACATGTTACAAGAGATGGTCATAGACTGCAGACTTGTTACAAGAGATGGTCAGACACTGCAGACATGATACAAGAGATGGTCAAAGGCTGCAGACATAATACAAGAGATAGTCAGAGACTGCATACATTTTACAAGAGATGGTCAGAGACTGCAGACATAGTACAGGAGATGGTCAGAGACTGCAGACATAGTACAGGAGATGGTCAGAGAATACGTACATATTACAGGAGATGGTCAGAGAATACGTACATATTACAGGAGATGGCCAGAGACTGCAGACATACTACAGGAGATGGTCAGAGACTGGAGATATAATAGAGGAGATGGTCAGAGACTGCAGACATACTACAAGAGATGGTCAGAGACTGCAGACATGTTACAAGAGATGGTCAGAGACTGCAGTTCCTATGGATGTTAGTAGATAATAGCTGATCGGCCCTCTCACCTGACCCAGCGATACAGCAACAACGGTTCCTCTGATCAGGAGTCAGCTCACTTTGAATTGCCCATGGCGACTCCGTTGGGTAGAGCCTAGTTCTGTATTCTGGCAATGACTGCATTCCTTTCTCCGCCAGGGATGGCGCTAGGCTGTGGGGCTTTCCCTCTGGTGGCTCAGGGCAGCGGGGTTCTCTCTTTGATGATGTTCCCTCAGCACTGTCCTCTCCCTCTGGAGTCCTGGGTGTACTTCCCTGAAAGCTTTCCCGGGCTCCTGGCTCTCCCTCTCTCCCATTCAGCTGAGCATGCTGTGTGGGCTGCAGTTTCCATGTTACAGTGGGGCTGCCAGTCCTCGGGACTACATGTCCCACAATCCTCTTCTTTGCTCCTTTTTTTCTTCCCTGGCCGATATGAAGGCAGGGGAAGAAACATAGTGCGCAGCGCGCGCAAGGAGGAGAGGGAGAGGGGAAATAAGAGAAATATGAGCCCACGGCTGCAGTGGCGGTAAAACATGGTGTCACCCCCCTCCACCAACTATAGTCGCCCCTTAGTACAGACCCCCCTCCACTAAGTATAGCCCCCCCAGAACAAACCACCCCTCCTCCATTAGTACAGACCCCCCCGAACAAACCACCCCCCCTCCATTAGCACAGACCCCCCCAGAACAAACCACCCCTCCTCCATTAGTACAGACCCCCCAGAACAAACCACCCCCTCTATTAGTACAGACCCCAGGACAAACCCCCCTCCATTAGTACAGACCCCAGGACAAACCACCCCCCTCTATTAGTACAGACCCCTCAGGACAAACCACCCCCCTACATTAGTATAGATCCCCCGACAAAGCACCCCTCTCCATTAGTACAGACCCCCCGGCCAAACTACCTCTCCTACATTAGTACAGACCCCCCAGGACAACCCCCCCTCCATTAGTACAGACCCCAGGACAAACCACCCCCCTCTATTAGTACAGACCCCCCAGGACAAACCACCCCCCTACATTAGTATAGATCCCCCCAGGACAAACCAAACCCCCTACATTAGTATAGACCCCCTAGGATGAAACCACCCCCCCTACATTAGTATAGACCCCCCAGGACAAACCACCCCCCCTACATTAGTATTGACCCTCCCAGGACAAACCCCCCCACATTAGTATAGACCCCCCAGGATAAACCACCCCCCTACATTAGTATAGACCCCCCAGAACAAACCACCCCCCTACATTAGTATAGACTCCCCCAGGACAAACCACCCCCCTACATTAGTATAGACCCCCAGGACAAACCACCCCCCTACATTAATATAGACCCCCCCAGGACAAACCACCCCCCTATATTAGTATAGACCAGGGATATGCAATTAGCGGACCTCCAGCTGTTGCAAAACTACAAGTCCCATCATGCCTCTGCCTCTGGGTGTCATGCTTGTGGCTGTCAGTGTCTTGCTATGCCTCATGGGACTCATAGTTCTGCAACAGCTGGAGGTCTGCTAATTGCATATTCCTGGTATAGACCCCCCACGATGAAACCACCCCTCCTACATTAGTATAGACCCCTCAGGACAAACCACCCCCCTACATTAGTATAGACCCCCAGGACAAACCACCCCCCTACAT
This sequence comes from Aquarana catesbeiana, assembly GCF_042186555.1. Classification (NCBI taxonomy): domain Eukaryota; kingdom Metazoa; phylum Chordata; class Amphibia; order Anura; family Ranidae; genus Aquarana; species Aquarana catesbeiana. Next base: position 88,350,774 of record NC_133331.1, read on the forward strand.
TAGTATAGACCCCCCAGGACAAATCACCCCTCCTCCATTAGTACAGACCTCCCAGAACAAACCACCCCCTTCCATTAGTACAGACCCCCAGAACAAACCACCCCCTCCATTAATACAGACCCCCCAGAACAACCTACCCCCCTCCATTAGTACAGACCCCCCCCAGAACAAACCACCCCCTCTATTAGTACAGACCCCTAGGACAACCCCCCCCTCCATTAGTACAGACCCCTGGACAAACCACCCCCTCTATTAATACAGACCCCCAGAACAAACCACCCCCTCTATTAGTACAGACCCCCCGACAAACCACTCCCTCTCCATTAGTACAGACCCCCAGGACAAACCACCCCCCCTCGATTAGTACAGAACCCCCAGGACAAACCACCCCCTACATTAGTATAGACCCCCCAGGACAAACCAAACCCCCTACATTAGTATAGACCCCCCAGGACGAAACCACCCCCCCTACATTAGTATAGACCCCCCAGGACAAACCAACCCCTACATTACTATAGACCTCCCAGGACAAACCACCCCCCTACATTAGTATTGACCCCCCAGGACAAACCACCCCCCCACATTAGTATAGACCCCCCAGGACAAACCACCCCCCCTACATTAGTAAAGACCCCCCAGGACAAACCACCCCCCTACATTAGTATAGACCCCCCCAGGACAAACCACCCCCCCTACATTAGTATAGACCCCTCCAGGACAAACCACCCCCCTACATTAGTATAGACCCCCCAGGACAAACCACCCCCCTACATTTGTATATACCCCCCAAGACGAAACCACCCCTCTACATTAGTATAGACCCCCAGGACAAACCCCTCCCCCTACATTAGTATAGACCCCCCAGGACGAAACGACCCCCCTACATTTGTACAGACCCCCAGGACGAAACCACCCCCCCTACATTAGTATAGACCCCCAGGACAAACCCCTCCCCCTACATTAGTATAGACCCCCCAGGACAAACCCTTCCCCCTACATTAGTATAGACCCCCCCAGGATAAACCCCTCCCCCTACATTATGCTAATTTAAAACACCCGGGTGGTAGCTGCAGAGGAGAGGACAGTGTGCAGCCGCGCCGCCTGGGTGGAGAACAGAACGTGTCAGGCTTGGGCAGCAGGCGGGAGTGAGAGGCAGAAAGAGGTGAACTGGAACATGTTGGACACGGGCATGGGCCTACCCAGTGACGTCACTGCGCGGCTGATCTCTCACACAGAGACAGCCGCGCCGATCTCATTTCGCTCTCCTCCTTTGACAGGAGGAGGGGGGGGATGGGCTTCGGCACTCGGCAGGTCGAGGCGGCGACCAGCAGAGAGAGCCGCCCACGGACAAGGAAGAGGAGGAGGGAGGGGAGCACTCTGGCGCTTCAGCACCCCCACCTCTGGCGCCCGGGTGCACTGCACCCCATGCACCCCGTCCAGGATCGGCCCTGGCATGAACTTTGATTGGGACGTGAATTGCTTTATTAATAATGGCTTACTATGACCTGTTTCTATATTCAGGCTCCCGTTCATATGTATTTTTGCTCAAATAATAGCGGCAGGCTGTTTATTTGATAGGATTTTTATGAATTAGTTCATTTTAAATAAAACATTTTTTCGTGTAATATGGTGCTTTCCCGCTAGATGGAGTTTTTCTGCCACTGAGTACTTTCACACTATAAAGGTGGCTTTTACAATAACTTCCCTCTGTTCCCCTTCTCTGAGATGTGCTGCATTGCAATAACAAGCACTTCACAGTCTGTGTTGGTTGCCTGGTTATTAGCAGGCGTTTCAAAATGTCTTGCGTGGTGTACGATGTGTAAGCCACTCCCCTGGTGACGTCATCTCCTTGACTAAACCAGTTGGGCGTGGCTACGACGTTTCGTCATCATGCACGCTCGCTGACCGGCGGTTGAGTTTGGTGCAGCAACACAGCTTGCTGCTTTTTGGGAGAGCATTTGTATCTGTTTTTATTGCTATATGCAATTTTTTTAAACCTATTGCCCAAGGATTTGCTTAGTGTGATTCCCTTTGCAAGTTTACTTGTTATTTTTTGAATTAATGTTTTTTATGGGTTACACCATGGGCATATATGCTTTTTATTTTTCATCCTGCTGATGAACCAACCCAGACTGGATCACTTTTGGCACTTTGGAGTTTCCCTTCATAAGGAGATGTAACACACGCATTTTACCATACTATATGATGGTCCACAGGATCTGGTAAGAGGCTTTAATACTTGGTGTCATCTGGTGGTAGAAGCATAATTGTGATTGTGGGGATACTGGTTGAGCAAGTGAATCTTGGATGATCTGCTTCCTTTGGACTTTCTTGTTTAACATATATTTTTCTTTTAGCCTTGGTGAATGGGCTCTTATGGACACTTATTTACATATTTGGTGTGCTTTCTTTATACACGTTTTTTCACCTAAGTTTGATGTCATTATATTGATTTATTTTTGTGTTCTCACAATAATTGTGAGGTAAATTTTTTGGAGCGCTGCTTTCTATATTTATCACAATTCTTGCATTTAGTGTCACAGATTGCTTAAACGGCTGCTCATTTGTAATTTATATGTTTTAGAGCCCATATCCTATATGATTTTTGCTTCTTGTGAGCTATTTGAATAGAATTGAGCTTTATGTAACCACTTTGTACCCCTTATGAGTATTGACTTATACCTTTATTATAGAAAGCGATCAGTGACATTAACGCCCTGAGGAAGACAGATATTATCCGCAAGTTGAAACATGTCAAGCGTTTATATATGTCCACCTGGCACTTCTTCTGGAGTACCCAAGATACATTTCTAGTGGTGTTCTATTGTGTGCTTTTAACTCTGTACACAGTTATTGTGCTTATATACAGTAACCCATAGGCCCCTTTCACACATGCGGACCGCTTGTCCATTTTTCATCCATCCGTTGATGGATGAAAAACAGACATCAATGCATCTCTATGGAAAAACAGATGATCAGCTATTTACATCGGTTTACATCCGCAAACTTTTTTTTTTTTTAAAACGGATTAAAGCCCTATTTTTGTTCCGTTAAATAAACGGAACAGACGACAAACGGATGTTTTTGCATTGGTAGTGGATGTAAAAACCCATGAGCAGCTGATGTAAACTGATGAAAACTAACTTAAACTTCGTCCATTTTTTTTTCTTTGAAACTTTGCGCAACTGAAAGGGGCCTTAGGGTAACTTTAAACTTTATGATGTTAATAAATACAATGTAAACTTTTTTTGATTTTTTTTTGTGTCCATGGTGGGTGCTTAAAAGTCCCTTCTCCCTGTCTATATGTAGTTTAATGGATATAATTGTTTTGGGATCTGGCACCACGATTTTTACTGAGTCTAGCTTATGTGTATCTATTATATACTTTTTAATAATAATTATTTGTCGTATTTAGCATGGAAATTGGTTACATATTGTTTGAGGCAACTGATTTATTTGTATTTCTTAGGCTACGTTCACACTGAGGCACTCTGCAGGTGCTATATCGTTAAAAATAGTGCCTGCAAAGTGCCCTGAAAGAGCCACTCAATTCACTCCAATGTGAAAACCCAAGGGCTTTCACACTGAAGCGGTGCGCTTGCAGGACTGTCAAAAAAGTCCTGCAAGCCGCATCTTTGCAGTGCTATAGAAGCGGTATGTTCACTGCTCCTAAAGCGCCCCTTCCTATTAAAAACAATGTGGCAGTGCCGCAAACCCGCCGGTAAAGCGCCGCTGCAGTGGCGATTTACGGCAGTTTTAACCCTTTTTTGGCCATTAGCGTGGGTTAAAACCGCCCCACTAGCGGCCAAATAGCGCCACTAAAACGACGGTAAAGCTGCGCTAAATATAGCACCGCTTTTCCCGCCGACGCCTGCCCGTTCCAGTCTGAAAGTAGCCTTAATGTATTTTACATTTAGTGTTAGTGTAATCATATTATGCTGCATTATGTGTAAGGCTGGGTTCACATATGAGCATGCAGTGGCTCACAGCAGGAGTCTGGTGCGTCCTTGTCCTCGTTTTAGCACAAATTTTGGGCTGAATTCGGACCTGAAATGGACCAAAAGACGCACAGGGCTCCTGTGCAAATCGCCCCGGAGCCGCTGCAGAGATATGTGAACCGGCTCCATAAAGAGCCAGTCACAATCTCTTGCTGTGCTAACCCAACCTAAAGGTTGATCAACAATTATTAAAGTTTTCTGTCTTTCTTTCTTCCTCCTGCTCTCATTTCAGGGTAATTTTCTATTGAAAACGTGGAAATATGCAATAAGGAACATAAAATTTGCAAAGTGCTTTACCCTACAGCAACTGATTAGAAGTTTTTAATTACAGTATTTTAATAATTCAAAACTGATAGAAAGTAAACGCTTAATAGTTGCTTTAGGTTGCTTATACTCCCAGCAAAAATATTTACCTATATGTATGTTTGTGTACATCATTGTGTACAAGCAATCTATCTTTGACCAGGTACCCCAGCTAGGCAATATACTCTTCTCTGTGGCCCTTTCCGATTGCACTAGCATGATTATAAAGCTTACAAACGAAATGGATGGAGACGACTCCAATTATTTTTTTACATACTATCTTGCCATCCCCATATTTCTTTATGTGTAGTGCAGTGTATTTATGTTGTGTACTTCTCTCTCTATAAGCAATTTTTGACCAGGCACATAAGTCAGGCAGTTACCCCTTAATAGTTATAATTACCTTCTAATTGATGTAATATTTGCTGTTGTCCCATCCCATTTATCAACTGTGGATAAGAATGCTAGATTGTTACGTAAAAGGGAAGGAGTTTTCTTGTGCAAACCAAAATCGCTCTCTATATTGCACGGTTAAAGATCCACAGACAATTGATCTAAACTGCAGCAACCTTTCATTCTTTCTTCTCATTATTGCTATGTACAAAGAAGTTACCTCTAATGATGGTTCTAGGTCCAGATGGCTGCTGTGTAAGGTAAGAATCCTGGCTTTATTCATGTTATCAGATTACAATATGTGCTGTGAATGGGCAAGGGGAGAGGAAAGGAAAGGAAAATGACAGGAGGTGTCTGCTCATGATCCCATCTACTATCTGCTAAGTTTGCCAGCAGTCTCCTGAGTAGCAGGTCTGACTTTGTATCTAGTAAAGCTCACAGTGTCACACTATTACTAGTATTATTTTACTAGAATAGGCCAGAATTCCTGAGGGACTCCTTGCAGAGACTGACTGTGCATCCTTTGACTGCTGTGCAATAAGTGCATAAACACATTACAAACAATCAGAATTAAATTTATCGTATATGAATGAAGAATACTAAATGTAACATAGTATAGCATGAATGACCCACTATTCTGCACGTAGCTCTTTCCAGTCTGAGGTTTTCTGTTCAGGGCATTACAGAATGGGTTATATACTTAGCCAGTTATGTATTGTAATTGTAAAAATAAGCATACACTGTATCTACTTACAAACGATAAAACAGACAAGCGCCCCCAAAGTAATAAACTTTTCCCATCTCTGAGGAAGAGGGTACTACCCTTGAAAGTTCTAAGCCAGTTAGATCTAGGTAATGTCCCCCCAAGCCTAGGAGCATGCGGAGTGGACAGAATAACTCTGTTACTTTGATGCGCCTTGTCTATTTTATTGTTTGCAAGCAGATATACGCTTATTTTTTACAATAAATGGTTCCTGGGATAATGCGCTAGGCTGGTGTGCCCTCTCTTTCTTGTGTTACACAGTAGTGATGCATGGAACAACACTGTGCAGGTGGGGGCCAGGCATAAGTATATTACCTCTACGTGCGGGAAGCTTTTTTTGTTGAAACCGTTTCACTTTAAAATGTTAAGTATTAGAGGATGAACGTAAAATGTTTATAGCTATGCAAGGCATGCAAGCCCTTGCCTTCAGTCTAATTGTAGGCAAGGCACTATTTAGCATATATCATGTTGTCAGTGGGATGTGCTCTAAGAAAAATTGTCTTGTCAATGCAATGTTTAACTAACCTGTCAAAAAAAAAAAAAAAAGCAAGCCTTGTGTATTAAAGGGACTAAAAGTACTGTGAGGCTCTCAAGAACCAACCAAGTTCTTTTCTGTAAAAGGTATAATTTATCCAGGTCATGGCACAGATGCCAGTAGTTAAGTCACATTCAGAATTCAAAATTTGACTTGGTGCTGGACTACACAGTGCTTTTTCTGACAACCTTTTAAAAACGCCAGTGTGTCTCCAGCCTCACAAGACCCATAATTTATGTGCCCTTGCTATCATGCCTCCTAAAACCTCAGAGGGAATTACCAAGGAAAATGAATGCAGAAAGTAGATTTTGACCATTTCTGCTCTGTAATTATTTCACACCTTAATATAATTTTGACAATCTTTAGGTCCTCAGCTCTATGTTGTTTAGAAGAAACAAAAGCAAGCAACATAGAACACAAAATGAAACATGATACAGGTGGGTACAGTATATCTGATTTATTTACAGTACAATTTTACAGAAAGCATTTTCTTCCAAACAGACCATGTGCTTCTTGACACTTGTGGAGTGTTCTTTCAAGTTAATTACTGGCCAAACAAGTTAGCTCATACAAACAAATTCGTTTTAAAGACAAAATTAAAATTTTTTGATAACTGGCAGTCTGCCTAAAAGTAACAACATTTGTAAAAGAGTATGGGTTTTGATGCATGAGTTTTCATCACTTTCCCTGTTTGTGTTTTACAGTTCCTGGGTGTTCTTTACAGATGTGTAACCACAGAGACAATCCCACTCTACATTTTGCAGATGTCAGTACTTCGCTGCTTTTCTAGGTGCATCCAGTAGTCAGCAGGTATCAATCATTTTTGACATTTGCAACTCATCATAGTAATTGTCTCTGTGACATTTAAGGCCTGCAAAATGCAGGAAGCGAAGGATACAGCAGGCATGGTGACAACCAACTGACAATACAAGCCCTCTGTATTTTCTAAATGGTTAAGTGACTCTTTATTTCTTCAGAAGTAAGATTTAAACATAAGAAAGACAGTAAAGAAGGGTACAACCTCACAGTAATGTCTCTAAACACAAACCTTATACAAAAATAAAAAATAAAAAAATGACTTTACTAACAAATAGTGGACTTTCTTAAAAAAAAAAAACAAAAAAAAAAACAGTGTGCAGTACCAATCAGAATTAGGTTTTTATTAGCCAGACTGCTGCCAAATGCTATTTTTTGATTGGCCTCTATTACAGAACTTTTATTTGTGTAAAAAAAAAAAAAAAGTCCACTTTGCATATTAATTAAAAAAACCATTGCGGAAAAGGGCACTATGGCCAGTGGTACTCCAAGTTTTATTTACTATCAGCAATAACTGTCTGATAAACTTTCAAATGCTACAAGATTTGCCAGTATGTTGGTTACGTAGTTATGTCCTGAAATAAAACAGGTGGACTCAGCACAGCAGGCTAAATGCACAGAGTCATAGACACAAGGTCAAGTCCACCACAAATATTACTTTTAAGTAGATGCCAAATGGTTAATCAGGTGTTTACTTTTTACTTGAGCCTTCAGTGGCAACATTTTCTCCATTTTTACTTCTACCTCCACCAAGGCCATTGTGAAGTTGTCGCAACCTAGTGGACTGTCAATGTGTTTTACACATGTGATGAAAATGCAGCCGTGGGTAGAAGACTGCTCTGCTCTGGCGCTTATTTGCCTGCATGGTGAGGCACACCCAACAGCAGATGAAAACTCCCCTGAAATAGCAATTTTTGGTGTATAGGGGACAATTCTACAATATATAAGGGTAAATACTGCTATAATTTAAACCAAATACTTTAATGTCTGTATCATTGCATTGACTCACTATGGACAGAACTTTTTACTTATACAATGTTTTGCCAAGAATCAATAGCAGGTAATACACATGTGGTGACAATGAAACCCACAGATTGTATACAATAGCTTTACAAGTCACTGTAAAATGCAAACATTTTTCAACATTTGATAAAAGTAAGCCAAGCAATGATTAAGGGTGCATTTACACCTGCAAATGCACCCTGTCTTCGATTAGATACGAGAGCCCCAGTGGGGGTCCCCACGGTTAGCTGCAAGAGGCTGCTGGCTCTCACAGCTAATCGTGGCCACTTGCATGTAATCACTCGTGCGGTGATGACATCAATCACAGGCAGTCTGCGTCCAGGGCTGTTCATCCACATGTAATTTGTCCATGAGAGATGCACTCTAAAGACGTTACACTTTGCATTATCTTCTTCCTGTCACACTGCAGTAATCATTCTTGCCACAACTACTTGCTCAAGACATTGCCATCTGCTTCTAGAAATTAGTATGTTTCAGGTCTTACATTGTGCTGCATTAAAAACACACAATGGACTGACCACAGCCCAAGAAGAAATCATGTGCATTAACGCACAGCAACCAGAAGCCAGCTTCCTTTGGTTGAGTGGGGTTCGTCCTAATGAGTGCTGCTTGGTGATTAGTTATCGTGTGGAACTGAACACCACTGTTCTGTGACCTTTGCTGGTCTTTAAGTCACAAATGTTTTTTCATAGACTTTTTTCTTGAGATTAGTAAAGGAACATTCAAAGCCCCATCTCAAAATATAAGACTATTTTATTTTATAGAAAGCTAGTTTATAAACTCTGCTTTGCAGAAAAGCTAAATAACCATTGTCCAGTAAAACCAGGCAGACGCCTTAAGTTGACTTTATCATGTGACCACTAAAAGCAGCCTGCCAGTGGATTCAATGGATATTTAGAGGTTTATGAATCCTACTGTGGCAGGTTCTGTTCTCTGTAAACATTCACATGGCTGTATTATGGTAACATGTTATAGTCATATTCATCTCTTAACATGCCTTAACCCCTTGGAGCTGGCGCCTCCCAGCCCTTTAGGGGGTTTAGGACGCTGGGAGGTGGGGCAAGGTTCATGATCATGTAACCGCCATAATTGGCTGTCACTGCAGTCACATGGTCAGAAAGCTCCCGATCGCAAGCAGCGATCGTGAGCCGTTACCTGCCAGCAACTGTGCCGAGGGCGCGCTCTCGGCACAGCTGTATCCCACCTTATTACGCAAATATGCAGCCGCTCTGTGCCCACCAACGGGTCAACAGGTCAAGGAGCAAAACAAATCCATTAAATTGGATTGGCTGCCTTAACGCACAAAAATGTGTTGCCTTAACATATAGCGTAAATGTGCCCTTATAAGGAGAAAATGGGGAAAAAAAAGATATACAAAAAGTATCAAAACCATCTTTAGGAAATAAAAGTTACATAATATAAGACATAAGAAAATCTTTTTTTTTAAGCTATCCCTGTGTACAAGCCTAGCGGTGAGAATAAGGTATTAATATGACTCCAAATAGTGGTGGCCTTAATTCTCTAAGGTACAATGTGGATCCTGTCCAGCTCACATATGGCCCACACTCTGAATCCACTGAGGCCATAGTTTCCCAGTGGCACACCAATCCACTGGCAGTGGTCATGCAAGTAGGCAGTATGTAAATATGTGGAAACCGCTCAACAAAACAAAGCTAATACTGACTAAAATAAAAATTACAACTAGCCCTTCAAATTATACAAGCGCAAACTTCACTATATAATAATTTTCTATGTTATAATCAAAGCCACCACAGGAGAAATATACAAATGTCATCACTGTTGATTTAGCATGAATGTAATGGGGAAAATAAAACATGCAACAAACTAAATACATAAACTTCAACTCTGCTTGAAAAAAAAAAAAAAATCCAGCATATGTTTCTATTGCATTCCATTTTAAAAGGGAGTGGGTTACACTTAAGGAGGGTTGTGTGTTAAATTGTGCTCACCAACCACATACAGTAGAGACAGAGATTTTGATGACAGAACCAATTCCTAAGGAGTTTTACCTTTTTACCATGTTTAACCTCAAAATATTCTTAGAAGTTATTTTTTACTCCACAAAAAGGAGACGACCGTTCTAGCTTACAAAATGGTTGACTGTGTTTATACACTGGCTCCTAATAAGTTACTGGTTTGGGTCATCACAAGACTAACTCAACTGCATATAAAAAACACATGTACTTCAAAATATAAAAGTAACAACAAATATGGTGTTGTTCTAATGTGCTTGCAGTTAACCTTTTTTAGTGCAAAAAAATGATGAGTGCTTTGCAAATGGGCATTTTGCTGGTTAAACAAGTAAAAGACATAACCAATAAAAAAAAAAGCAACTCTAAACCACTGCACACACATTGAACCAGAGCACTGAGAATGCCCCAGTCTGGACAAAAACGTGTGTCTAAGGGAGTCAATTTAAAAAATGAATCATTTAACCTTTTAAATATATTTTAAATGTGCTCTCATAGAAGCAATGTGAATAAAACTAAATGCTCCCTTTGGAAGCTGTGTACAAAATACCTCTTCCATTAACTCATGCAATTATTTTAAATCTAAATGTCGCAAATTTTTTCTTAGGAAATTCTATATCACAATTTAAAACACAGACTGTTTTGAAGTTTTCTAAATAAACCTAATTTCTAAAAAGAAAAAAAGAAAAAAAAAAGGGGTGGGGGATCTGATTGGCTGCTATAGGTTATAGCATAAACACTATCAGTTTCCTCAAGATGCTTAAACATGAAGACAGTGTTACCTGTAGAGACCAGACACCATTTCCAACTTGCTTTAGAAAAGAATATGTGCCTAAATAATAACACAAAGTGGATAATAGTGGCACAAAGTAAGGGTGCATTCACACCTGCCTCCAATAAGATGTGAGAACCCCAGTGGGGCTTATGTAATCTCTCATACAGCGATCAGTCGCAAAGAGGCGGCCTATCACAGGAACCCCCGCTAGGGTTCTCTCATCTAAGACGGCGGCAGGGTGCATGTGCAGGTGTGACTGCAACCTAAAGTCTAGTACACACGGGCCAAATGTCTGGCCGGTTCAATAGAAACAGATTGAAATTCAGCCTGTGTTTAATGCAGTCGATCCGGCAGAAGCTGGCTACTGTTGAAGGGGGCATGACGAAAAAAGGTCAGAACACAATAGAACAGCAGGGAAGATCACTGTACTAACTTTGCATAGTTAGTACAGCGGCTCCTCCTGAGCTGTCAGTTTTTTTTCGTTCAGCCCTGCTGGGTTGAACGAAAAAAAAAAACACCAGTGTGTACTAGGCTTAAACCTAAGCAACATAATCTCCTTTTTCATAGGCCTGTATAAACAGACTTGTGAAATATGAGAGAATTCTTAATAAGCATCCAAGTTCAATCGACTAGACAGTCTGCATAAAGGCTAACTGCAGCAAATGTCTGCATTGTGATTCCATAACCGCACATTACAGTGCAGATTACAGTGTAAGCACCTTCCAGCATAAAAGTACTGATATCAGCAGTGAACTGCTTTACAAATACAGTATAAGTGGAAATATAAATAAGGTCTTGTATTAAATGCGTCTTAAAGGAAAGTATATTTTCCATAGCAAGCAGTTAAAACCTACCTTTATTTTTCTGACACGGCTTACTAAATAAAAGGAATAATCTTACTGGTTGCTGTGAGCATCACACTATCCTTTTTGAAAACACAGATATCAAGACCCACTGAATGAACTGATATTTAAAATCATTTGGAAAACTCCTAATGACAAGCTAAGCATTATCCCTAATCTGTTCAAAGCTGACTAACCAGATTCAAGGACTGGATAACACCGCTGCACCCTCTGTAAAAATAAACTAAAAAGTTTTTTCTTCTTGCATATTAAATATAATACAAATAATGGCTAAATCGTTTCTGCATCAACACAAGCAAACAGCATAGCGGCCTTCACAGGATTTTGTGTCCTAGCTGTACAAAACAATAGAGTAGATTTTTTTCATTTAGGTTATGTCATTTATATATATGTATATATATATATAATTTATGAAACAAAAACAAAAAGCAGCCTTAAAACAGATTCTTACGAAAAAAAAAAAAAAAAATCTATCCATGCTTATTTGAAAAAGTTCCAAAAGGGACATGGCTGAGACAGAAGTATATAAAACAATCTCTAAAAAGGAGAGCCAGTAGAATGCATGCTTGGGATAGGATAAAACTTAGAAATCCGGCTCTGTGCTGTAGGGTTAAGGCATTCTGACTCTCCAGACATTTTAAAAAACATTTCTTGCTCCTGAAGTTTTCTTGCAAACTCTTCTTCAAGTGCCTACAAGTGAAAAAAAATCTCATTATTTTCCAGAAAATATTGCAAGTACAGAAAAAAAACATTTCACAAATAGAATTATTAACTGATTGTTAAGCCTCGGTTCACACCTAGTCGCCTGACAAGTAGCGTTCCGTTCTGTGCAATGGAACCGTTCTAATTGGAGCGACACAAGTCGCTCCGACTTAGAAAAAGGTTCCTGTACGACTTTGGGGGCGACTTGCATTGACTTCTATACAGAAGTCGTTTTGCAAGTCGCCGCTGAGTCGTGTCCTGGGTCGCCTGAGGCAGTCGCGCTGTAAGTTGTGCTGCCTCAGTGTGAACCGACCCTTAGGGTTTTTTCAACTTGCAGCTAATTGCCAGGTGATTTCCCTTCACTTCCTTTAATAGAAATCTCTCCAACATAACACAGAAAAATAAAGGCAGGGAAGGATTAGGAAGTCTAACAACGTTTTTTTTTTTTTAATCCTGTACCTCTCCTGGTCCCAATAACAACCACTCACCTTAACCACTTAAGGACCAGCCTCGTTTTGGATTTTAGGTGTTTACATGTTTAAAACAGGTTTTTTGCTAGAAAATTACTTAGAACCCCCAAACATTATATATGGTTTTTCTTCTAACACCCTAAAGAATAAAATGGCGGTCGTTGCAATATTTTTTTTTGCACCGTATTTGCGCAGCGGTCTTAAAAGCGCACTTTTTTTGGAAAAAATTTACTTTTTTGAATAAAAAAATAAGACAACAGTAAAGTTAGCCCAATTTTTTTTTATATTGTGAAATATAATGTTACGCCAAGCAAATTGATACCCAACATGTCACGCTTGAAAATTGCGCCCGCTCGTGGAATGGCGTCAAACTTTTACCCTCAAAAATCTCCATAGGCGACGTTTAAAAAATTCTACAGGTTGCATATTTTGCGGTACAGAGGAGGTCTAGGGCTAGAATTATTGCTCTCGCTCTACCGGTCGCGGCAATACCTCACATGTGTGGTTTGACCACCGTTTTCATATGCGGGCGCTACTCGCGTATGCGTTCGCTTCTGCGCACTAGCTCGTCGGGACGGGGGGTTTTAAAAAAAAAAATTTTAAATTTTTATTATTTATTTTACATTATTTTATTTATTTTTACACTGTTTTTTTTAAAAAAAAAATTGTGTCACTTTTATTCCTATTACAAGGAATGTAAACATCCCTTGTAATAGAAAAAAGCATGACAGGACCTCTTAAATATGAGATCTGGGGTCAAAAAGACCTCAAATTTCATATTTACACTAAAATGCAATAAAAAAAAAAAAAAAAAAAAAAAAGTAATTTAACCACCATTTTCACCCCCTTCCTGCCCAAGCCAATTTTCAGCGCTGTCGCATTTTGAATGACAACACTGTACCCAAATGAAATTTTTATCATTTTTTCCCCACTAATAGAGCTTTCTTTTGGTGGTATTTGATCACCTCTGCGGTTTTTATTACTTGTGCTATAAACAAAACAAGAGTGACAAGTTTGAAAAAAAAAAACACAATATTTTTTTACTTTTTGCTATAATAAATATCCAATTTTTTTTTTTTTAAACAAATTTTTTCCTCAGTTTAGGCTGATACGTATTCTTCTACATATTTTTGGTTAAAAAATATCGCAATAAGCATATATTTATTGGTTTGCGCAAAAGTTATAGCGTCTACAAAATAAGGGGATAGATTTATAGCATTTTTATTATTATTTTTTTTTTACTAGTAATGGCGGCGATCTGCGATTTTTATTGTGACTGTGATATTGTGGCAGACACATCGGACAATTTTGACACATTTTTGGGACCATTCACATTTATACAGCGATCCGTGCTATAAAAATGCACTGATTACTGTAGAAATGTGACTGGCAATGAAGGGGTTAACCAGGAGGGGGCGCTATAGGGTTAATCGTGTTGCTAGGGAGTGATTCTAACTGTGGGGGGGAGGGGACTCACAAGGGGAGGAGACCGATCGGTGTTCCTCTGTACAAGGAACACACTATCGGTCTCCTCCCATCTGACAGGACGTGGATCTGTGTGTTTACACACAGTTTGAACCGGAGCAATGCGGCGGGCGCGCGCCCCCTGGGCTGCCTGGAAGGCTGCGCCGTCATATGACGGCGGCCCAGAACAACAGCTGCACCGTCCCGCCTTCATATGACGGCTGGCGGGCAGCAAGTGGTTAAAAAAATGACATTTGAAAAAATGTGCCTTTAACCACTTGACAACTGGGCACTTAAACCCCCTTCCTAACCAGACCAATTTTCAGCTTTTGGTGCTCTCACATTTTGAATGACAATTACTCAGCCATGCAACACTGTATCTTTATGAAATTTTTGTCCTTTTTTTCACACAAATAGAGCTTTCTTTTGGTGGTATTTAATCACTGCTGGTTTCTTTATTTTTTGCGCCGTAAAAGAAAAAAGACCGAAAAATCTGTAAAAAAATACATTTTTCTTCATTTCTGTTATAATATTTTGCAAATTAGTAATTTTTCTTCATATATTTTGGCCAAAATTTATACCGCTACATATCTTTGGTAAAAATAACCCAAATCGGTGGATATTATTTGGTCTTTTTGAAAGTTATAGAGTCCAAAAGCTATGGTGCGAATATCTGAAAATTGATCACACCTGAAGTACTGACGGCCTATCTAATTTCTTGAGACCCTAACATGCCAGAAAAGTACAAATACCCCCCAAATGACCCCTTTTTGGAAAGAAGACATTCCAAGGTATTTAGAAAGATGCATGGTGAGTTTTTTGAAGTTGTCATTTTTTCCCACAATTCTTTGCAAAATCAAGGTTTTTTTTTTACTTTTTTTTTTTTCCACAAAATTGTCATATTAGCAGGTTATTTCTCACACACAGCATATGCATACCACAAATTACACCCCAAAACACATTCTGCTATTACTCCCGAGTACGGTGATACCACATGTGTGAGACTTTTACACAGCGTGGCCACATACAGAGGCCCAACATGCAGGGGAGCACCTTCAGGCGTTCTGGAGCACCCAGGCCAATTCTGACATTTCTCTCCTACATGTAAAAATCATCATTTATTAGCTAGAAAATTACATAGAACCCCAAAACATTATATATGTTTTTTTAGCAAAGACCCTAGAGAATACAATGGCGGTCGTTGCAACTTTTTATCTCGCACAGTATTTGCGCAGCAATTTTTTTAACGCGTTTTTTTTGGAAAAAAAACTGTTTTGTGCTTTACAAAAACCAAAATAATAAAGTTAGCCCAATGTTTTTGCATAATGTGAAAGATGAAGTTACGCCGAGTAAATAGATACCCAACATGTCACCCTTCAAAATTGCACGCGCTTGTGGAATGGCGCCAAACTTTGCTACTCAAAAATCCCCATAGGCGACGCTTTAAAATTTTTTACTGGTTACATGTTTAGAGTTACAGAGGAGGTCTAGGGCCAAAATTATTGCTCTCGCTCTACCGATCGCAGCGATACCTCACATGTGTGGTTTGAACACCGTTTTCATATGTGGGCGGGACTTACGTATGCGTTCGCTTCTGCATGCGAGCACACAGGGACAGGGGCGCTTTAAAAATTTTTTTTTATTGTTCATTTTACTTTATTTTAGTTTGATGCTTTTTTCCAAAAAAAAAAAATTTTTGACCACTTTTATTTCTATTACAAGGAATATAAACATCCTTGTAATAGGAATATGGCATGACAGGTCCTCTTTACAGTGATATATGGGGTCAATAAGACGCCACATCTCACCTCTAGGCTGGGAAGCCTGTAATTAAAAAAAAAAAAAAAAAGATCCTGGCTTCGATCGTAGCGGTGAGTCGCTAGAAGCACCGCAAGGCGGCGGGAAGGGGGGACGTCCCCTCTCGCCTCCCGTAAGAACGATCAAGCAATGGAACAGCTGCTATGATCGTTCTTATGGTGTAGGGAATCGCCGGCTGAAAAAGCTGATATCTGAATGATGCCTGTAGTGCAACCATCATTCAGATATCTCCGCACAAAGTCAAGGACGTTGTATGACGGCGGGCGGGCGGGAAGTGGTTAAAACGCTTTTTTTTTTTTTTAACACAAAGTTGTCCATTTATACAATATTTCTACCACATAACATGTACATACCAAAAATGACACCCCAAAATAGATTCTCCTGCTCCTCCTGAGTACGGCGATACCCCATGTGTGAGACTTCCACAGCCTGGCCACATACAGAGGGCGAGTACAGCTGAGCATGGCTCAGCATGGCAGGGTATGGCGGGGTATTGCGGAGTATGGCGGGGTATTGCGGAGTATGGCGGGGTATGGCAGGGTATTGCGGAGTATGGCGGGGTATGGCGGAGTATGGCGGGGTATGGCAGGGTATGGCAGGGTATGGCGGGGTATGGCGGGGTATGGCGGGGTATGGCAGGGTATGGCGGGGTATGGCGGGGTATGGCGGGGTATGGCGGGGTATGGCGGAGTATGGCGGGGTATGGCGGAGTATGGCGGAGTATGGCGGAGTATGGCGGGGGCATGGCTGAGTATGGCGGGGGGCATTGCAGAGTATGGCGGGGGCATTGCAGAGTATTGTGGGGGCATTGCAGAGTATTGCACAGCATTGCAGAGTATTGTGGGGGCATTGCAGAGTATTGCACAGCATTGCAGAGTATTGTGGGGGCATTGCAGAGTATTGCACAGCATTGCAGAGTATTGTGGGGGCATTGCAGAGTATTGCACAGCATTGCAGAGTATTGTGAGGGTATTGCAGAGTATTGCACAGCATTGCAGAGTATTGTGGGGGCATTGCAGAGTATTGCAGAGTATTGTGGGGGTATTGCAGAGTATTGCAGAGTATTGTGGGGGTATTGCAGAGTATTGTGGGGGTATTGCAGAGTATTGTGGGGGTAATGCAGAGTATTGCACAGCATTGCAGTAGTGAGGGATGGCTGAGCATGGATGGATGGATGTCTCTGTGCAGCGCTGTGGGCACTACACATACAGCCCACAGCGCTGCAGACATCCATCCGTCCCCCTCCCCGCTCACAGTGTACCGATCGGTACACAGGAGGGGAGGAGAGGATCCGGCGTCATCAGATGACGCCGGTCTGTTTACATGTGATCCCGCCGTCATTTGACGGCTCGATCACATGGTAAACGGCCGCGATCAGCGGCCATTTACCGGGATCCGTGATGCGCCGGGTCCCCTGGACCCGGCGGTCACGGATGTGTTCGGGTGCGCGCCCCAGGGGGCGCGCAAGAGGGGAATTCTGGGAGGACGTCATAGTACGTCCACCCAGAGTTATCCAACCGCCCTGCAGCCGTCATTCGGCTATGGGCCAGTTGGTAAGTGGTTAAGAGGAGTGGACGGAAGTGACGTTTTAACGTCGCTTCCGCCCAGCAGTGTCATGGAGACGAGTGAGCGCCATCTTACTAGCCCATTATGCTTTTGCTTTACTTCCTCTTTAAAGGGCATTTAAAGCGAAAACTAAAATTACCCTTAGAAGTGGTGGCTGCATTAGTTTTTCTCTTTTTTTTTGGGGGGGGGGCTTTATTTTCACCTGGTAATCAGGCAAATAACACACTTCCTGTCTTAACGTGTCTCTTATCTGTGGCAGATCAATGGAGACCCTTGGAGAGAAGCACTGTCTGGAGAGGGCAGTGTTAGATGGACTAACAGATTTAGACGGACTTTACATACTAACAAATTAAAGCTAAACTCCAGCTAGCACCTTTTATCCTTTTGGGATAAAAGGTTTTATAAAAATAAATAAGAACTGACCATTGTAAACACCACTTTAATTGCTACATAGTTTTTTCAACCCTCTTGGTTTGTTAAAGTAATTTGAAAAATAACTGCAAGATTAAGGACCCTTTCTTAATGCTAGTGACAGATTGCATCATATGTTTCTAAAGAAAAAATTCGCGCTAGGTGTACAAACAGTAACTTAGTGAATATCACCCGTGAAGGAAAATCCTGCAGCTATGCACTATACCTTGATAAGGGCACTACTAAATAGATATAACAAAAAGCACAGCGCTGGATATAAATGCAAAAATACAACAAAAATTGATATTACTATTAAAGCACCAACAACTTTCATATGTGATAAAAGAAAAATATAGAAATTAACAATAACATGAATGCTTCACTATAGTGATATATATGCGTGAACAATAACATGAATGCTTCACTATAGTGATATATATGCATGAACAATAACATGAATGCTTCACTATAGTGATATATATGCGTGAACAATAACATGAATGCTTCACTATAGTGATATATATGCGTGAACAATAACATGAATGCTTCACTATAGTGATATATATGCGTGAACAATAACATGAATGCTTCACTATAGTGATATATATGCGTGAACAATAACATGAATGCTTCACTATAGTGATATATATGCGTGAACAATAACATGAATGCTTCACTATAGTGATATATATGCGTGACTATTCCCAGTTTTTTATCCACACATTTAGAAAAAAGTCCAAAGATGCAAAAATTATGTCAAAACAAATGTCCAAAAAAGCAATTAAATGTGACTTTGAATAATAAATCCGTGACTGTCACCGTGTTGAAATCCCGTCACCTGGTATAGATTGAAGGCTTACCAGATAGCTCTATGCCTCTGATCAGAGGCTAACAGCTTGGGATTTGCCCTCCACAGCGGCTGGAACTTTAGCTGGGATGATGGATGTAGATCCACAAACGATCGCCACAGGCTTCCAGACAGCGGTACAATCAGGGAAGAGAGCTCTCACCGATATGGAAGTGTTTAAAAGAAAAGAGAAAACTCCAATGGTGTAGAACGTTTTATCTCTTGTTTATTAAAAGTCGCCTCACTGGCATCCATAAAAACACTTTTCCTTGCAAGGAACCAATACAGCTTTAAAACGAAACTCCACGCATGCGCCGTCGGTACGAGCGTGTCTATCCTACGGCCGTTTCGTCAGAAATGACATCATCAGGGGCACGTTCTACACCATTGGAGTTTTCTCTTTTCTTTTAAACACTTCCATATCGGTGAGAGCTCTCTTCCCTGATTGTACCGCTGTCTGGAAGCCTGTGGCGATCGTTTGTGGATCTACATCCATCATCCCAGCTAAAGTTCCAGCCGCTGTGGAGGGCAAACCCCAAGCTGTTAGCTCTATGCCTCTGATCAGAGGCTATCTGGTAAGCCTTCAATCTATACCAGGTGACGGGATTTCAACACGGTGACAGTCGCGGATTTATTATTCAAAGTCACATTTAATTGCTTTTTTGGACATTTGTTTTGACATAATTTTTGCATCTTTGGACTTTTTTCTAAATGTGTGGATAAAAAACTGGGAATAGTCACGCATATATATCACTATAGTGAAGCATTCATGTTATTGTTCACGCATATATATCACTATAGTGAAGCATTCATGTTATTGTTCATTTCTATATTTTTCTTTTATCACATATGAAAGTTGTTGGTGCTTTCATAGTAATATCAATTTTTGTTGTATTTTTGCATTTATATCCAGCGCTGTGCTTTTTGTTATATCTATAGATTGCATCATATGTCATTTGTGATTTTGCCTTTAGTACCACTAATGCCGCGTACACGCGATCGGAAATTCTGACAAGAAAAGTCCAATGTGAGCTTTTGGTCGGAAAGTCCGACCATGTGTATGCTCCATCGGACTTTTGCTGTTGGAATGTCCGCCAAAAAAAGATTGAGAGCAGGTTCTCTATTTTTCCAACGGAAAAAGTTCCTATCGGAAATTCCGATCGTCTGTAGCAATTCTGGCACGCAAAATTCCTACGCATGCTCGGAAACAATTCGACGCATGCTCGGAAGCATTAAACTTCTTTTTCTTGGCTTGTCGTAGTGTTGTGCGTCACCACGTTCTTGACGGTCGAAAGTTCAGAGAACTTTCGTGTGACCGTGTGTATGCAAGGCAAGCTTGAGCGGAATTCCTTAGATGGTTTTTCCGACGGAAATTCCGATCGTGTGTACGCAACATTAGAGAGCTACTTTTCTGCTGCAGGTAACTCAGATAACTAAAGCAGAAAATACACAAAAATGACGTGGCGAATTAAAGAAAAGCATGGCAGGCAGGTTTGCACACATCAGTGTAGCGGTTGGGTACCTTCTTCCGTGGTCGTAGTTTTTCCCTCCAGTCTTTCAGCTCTTGGACGTGCTCTTCATCTAATTCCTTCAGCTTTTGTGTTTCATGTTCTATTAATAGGTGGCATTTTTCATTCTGAAAATTGTAAAATTAGATGGCAATAGTTTAATAGAATATAACAGGCAGCATAGTAAACATTTCTAAATTAAAAATACCAAAAAGTGATATTTGAGCTACAAAAATATACACCATACACAGTAAGGAGGGTACGCTTTAAATAATAGTTAATGGTTTTGGTACATTTTTATTTTAATTTCCTAGATTAATCTTCACAATTATGTAAACCAATCTTTATATAATTCTCATTTGCATAAAATATTTAATTTTACAAAAGCATTTAACACAAGTTGTTTTTGTAACATATAGGATGCAAAGTACGCTAGTATTTATTTATTTTATTTTTTTTCAACTGCCCCTAACCCGAAATACTTATTTCTAGCCCTGAGCACATGTAAAAAGCATACAAAATCACTATAAAGTTCCTTTAATGACTGGACTACAGCCTTTTTAATGCCAAAAACCATCAGTTTTTCTTCAGAACCCATGAAATAATTTTTTTGGTCATCTACAGTGCTAACCTTAAATAGTTAAAGTTATAGTTAATTGCCACATAGCAGCTAAAGGTTTGATCATGGGTAAATGTCAGCTGTGCAAACTCATCAGTGTGAAGAGGAGGTACAAAGGTGGTTTACAGCAAGAGGAGTGAATGGTGGGCGACATTCAGTAGAAGACTAAAGGAAAAGGCACAAGGCCAGGGAGTAACATAGGGTCTGCATAATTGCAGCCTGAAAAGTGCTGTCACCTTCCCTATGCTGAGCTGCCCACACAGCACAGTGGGAATGGCTGAATCACAAGTATGTAAATTAGGGCCTTAGCCGGCAGAACTTTATACACTTTAAATGGGTTTTGTAATCTTATGCAAGTCAATGGGAATGCAAAACCCACTTGCAGCAGGTCAAATGCACCTGCCAAAGATGTCAATGAATTATGAATGATCTCACAAGTATCCTAAAATAAATGTTGCGAAAGTGTACACCGACGACCAAGTGGCTGCCTTGCAAACCAGCGCAGCCAACACCTGATGATGGAAGGCCCAAGAAGCAGTAAGCAGCTAAGTAGAATGTGCCGTAACAGGGAAAGGAGGAACCCAACACCTGATAGAATAGGCCAGAGTCATCGTCTGTCTGATACATCTAGAAAGGTCGCAGAAGAAGTAGACAGCCCCCTTTTTGGCCCGTCCGTGATCACAAACAGTGAGTCTGATCTCCGAAAATACCATGTGACTGCCAAATACACACGAATCGCCCAAACGCATCCAGGGCTTGTAAGGTAAAACCCTTAGGACATTCTGACCTGGGACACCGGGAAGGAAATACAATGTCCTTAGTCAAAAGGAATCAGAGGAGGGAACCACAGACAAGGGCAAAGAACCATTTCATCTTTGTGGATCACCAGGTAAGAAGTATGACATAGTAACGCCTACAGTTCCAACACACTGCGAGCAGGTGGTGATAGCAACCAAAAAAGCCAACTTCTGGGACAGAGCAAGCAAAGGAACCTCCCGAATATTTTCAAAGTGAGTAAAAATGGGTTCCTCAAGTTGGGATTTTAAACGGACCAAAACTGCCAAGGCCGACACCTGGCTCTTGATGGTACTCAAGGCCAAGTTCTGCTTACCCTCCCCCCCGTGGGGGAAGGTCGAAATCCGAGCCACCGAGAAAGAAGGAGGGTAAATGCCAAGCGCCTAACACCAGGATATGTACGCTATCTACGTCCGGTGGTAAATCTTCCTAGAGGAAGGCTTCCTAGCCTTCAGCAGCGTCGTAACTTCAGCACCTGGCTCAAAACAGCCAGGCCTTCAAAACCAGCGACTGAAGCAGGATGGAATATCGGCCCTTGGGACAGTAGAACCTTCCTGAGAGGCAGTCGCCAAGGGTTAGTAGTAGGGTTGTCCCAATACCACTTTGTTAAGGCCGAGTACAAGCACCGATACTTTTTTTTCAAGTACTGACCGATACCTGATACTTTTTTTTAATGTCATGTGACAGTGTTTTTTTGGGGGGGTTTTTACAAATTTTTGTTTTTGTTTTTTTACAATGCTTTCTTTTTTTTCTTTTTTTTTAGGGAGGGATGGGGTGGGTGGTGTCTGTGTGTTTTTTAATTTAAATGTTATTATTTTTTACAATAATTTTTTTTTATTATTTATTGCAGTACTTTTTTTTTTTTTTTTAATCAGCCCTGTTGGGGGGCTTTGTGAGATATCAGGGATCTTAATAGACCCCTGAAATCTCCCCCTTGAGACAGAGAAAGAGACCAAGGATAGAGATTCCCCAGTTCCTTTCTCTGCAGCCTCAGCTGCACTGAAAATGAATGGAGAGAAGACAGCGGCTCCTCTCCATTCATAAACTGAGACCTCGTAATCACAGGTTACAATGTTTCAGTTATGTGAATGGACAGTCAGTGATCACATCTGTTCATACAGAAAAGGAAGGAGGAGGACATGGAGAGGGACAGCAGAACGGAGGGGGACATGGACGAAAACTGGAGTGGGACAGCAGCACAATGGAGGGGGACAGCAGCAGAACGGCAGGGGACACGGAGGAAGAAAGGAGGGGGACAGCAGAACGGAGGGGGACAGCAGCAGAACGGAGGGGGACACGGATGAAGAAAGGAGGGGGACAGCAGAACGGAGGGGGACAGCAGCAGAACGGAGGGGGACAGCAGCAGAACGGAGGGGGACAGCAGCAGAACGGAGGGGGACAGCAGCAGAACGGAGGGGGACACAGAGGAAGAAAGGAGGGGGACAGCAGAACAGAGGGGGACAGCAGCAAAACGGAGGGAGACACGGAGGAAGAAAGGAGGAGGACAGCAGAACGGAAGGGGCATGGAGGGGGACTGGAGGAATATACGGGGACAGTCAGCGGTGATCGTGTGTGGGAGAGTTACAAGCACCAACCACTAAAGCAGCTGAAAGCGGGGGGGGGGGGGGGGGAAGCTTGTAACTCCCCCACTCACCGATCACCGCTGACTGTCCAGGTATCGGGTGAAGCATCGGGAGCATTTGCCCGAGTACAAGTACTCGGGCAAATGCTTGGTATCGGTATCGACACTAGTATCGTTATCGGGACAACCCTAGTCTGCAGTGTCCACCAGAGGATCCCGTGACCTTGCCAGAAACCTCAGTACTGTTCCGTTAAGCCGGGACACTAACAGATCTACCTCAGGAGTGCCCTATCGGAGACACATCCAATGAAACATGTCCTGGTAAAGGGACCACCCCGTGGACCAACACTAGCCGACTGAGGCAACCGCCTGCCAGTTTTCCCCGTCCTAGAATGCATACGGCGGAGAGGGCCGGAACAAGGCGTTCTGCCCACCGGAGGATGCTGGCTACTGTCAGGGCTGTCAACACACTCTTCGTTCCGCCCTGGTAATTGACATAGGCCACCGCTGTGGCATCGTCTGACTGGATCCATACCAGGAGCCATGAAGTTGACCTCCATGATCCATACATAGTCTTATCGCTCGAAGTCCCAGGATATTGATCGTCAGTCCAGATTTCTCCAGCGTCCAATGACCCTGAGCAGAACCCAGTCCCAGGACACCTCCCCACCCGAACAGACTGGCATTGGAGTTGACCACTGTCCAATACAAAGGGAGAAAGAATGTGCCCTGCCGAAATCCCAGAGAGAGACGCCACCAGACCAGGGACCCCCGGTTTTCTGGCTCAGCCGAATCTGCCCGGAGACCCTGGGCACTTTACGCCAGGATCTCACTTGAAGGGAGCTCATATGGAACTTCGCAAACGGAACCGCCTCGAAGGTAGATACCATCAGGCATAACACCCACATGCAGAGGAAGAAACACTCTGGCTAGAGGTGAAACCAGAGTCAGGCACAGATAATTCAATTTTCTGGAAGGAGCCAGAGCAGACTTCAGGTAGTATAGAAGCCAACTGAAATCTGTGGTCTGTATAGCGAGCTAAGTTACCCCTCAGGGTAGTCGAGGACTCTGCTCGCAGAAGAAGGTCGTCCAGGCAGCACAGGACCGGAATGCCCCACTGACGTAACCACGCCACAACTGGAGCCAACACCTTTGTGAATACGCAAGGAGCGGAGGCGAGACCAAAGGTCAACACCGCAAGCTGATAATGCTCTTCTCCTACAGTAAAACGGAGGAAGTGTTGGTGTCGGGCACATATTGGAGTGCGTAAATAAGCATCCGTGATGTCGACAGAAGCCAGAAAGTCGCCATGATGAAGGGACGCCGCCACCACCACCGTGCAAATGGACTCCATTCTGACCTTCTGTACTCACTGGAACCGGGACAAGCACACCCCGAAGCAACAGGGCTTGCACAGCCCCAAGGTGACAGACAGCTATTGGAAGGAAAAAAAAATATTTTGGGGTTCAAGACCAGAACACTAGGACATAGGTGAGGGCGCGCCTTCACGTTGAAGGGGCCTTGTCCGTGGGTCTAGGGAGCCACGCTCTCGGCTCACCAGACCAAGTCCATTGCATGCCGAGAAGAAGGACCGCATCCACTACGAGACCCTTTTCAGACTGTGGAAGATATATACACTTCCCACCTGTGAGACTCATAATGATGTCATCCAGGGTAGCCCCAAACAGACAATTGCCTTGAAATGGTAACCCAGTCAGAGCTTTTTTTAGAAGCCCACTCCACAAACCAAACACTTAAGCCACAATACATGTCTAAGCACCACTGCAGAAACAGGGAGCTTAGCAAACAGGGGAACTGCGTCCAAGAGGCATTGCATACAAACTGCAACCCCCAGGCCAACTGGTCCGCGAACTCAGCGAAAGCAGAGGGAATCTGTTCCTCCTCCAGGTATGTCACCCGGATCCTTAAAAGCCGGAGACTCCTCTACCAGAATCATGGTCGCCTTATGCAACCTAGAGACAGGGGGATCCACTACTGGTGGAACAGTCCACTCTTTAATGAGGGACCCCACAAAGGGGTACCTCACAGCGAAGTGTCTTTGGAACCACAAAGGGGCACGCTTTGGACACTCCCAGTCTTTACAAACAAATATTTCAAAATAGAGGGGGGAATGGAATGCTTTTGCCTTGCGAGACAGTTTATGGGTGCCAAGGGGATCTGGCACCTCCGCCACAGCCACAGCTGCATCCTCCATCTTTAAAGTTTCCTGCACAGATGTAATAAGGGTGACAACTAGCACTTTCTTGTGCACCACTGCAGTTGTGAAGGAACAACCTCACTAACTGACAGGACAGAGCGTGGCCACCAACCCCGCAAGGTGGGCCACATCCACGATGGCAGAGCCAGACATAGGATCAGTCGAGACCGATGAGGCAGGGGAGGCCGGCATGTACTAGCCTATATGCCTAAGCGACACCTGTGAAAACGCAAAGAACTTGGGGGGCCTCCGCTTAAGACCTCCGCAGCCATAGGCCCCACACAAGGGCGTCACTGAGGTCCCACACAGGGGACGTCGACCGAGGCCCTGCACAGGGGGCGCCGACCAAGGCTCCTCACAAGGAGCACCGGCCGAGACTGATGCCCCACACAGGGGGCACAATTGGACCCCTAACAGGGGCACTGGCTGAAACCCCGCACGGGGGAGCCACTGGACCCCTCACAGGGGGCACTGGCCGAGACCCCGCATAAGGGGTGCCCACGGAAAACCCCGCACAGGGGGCGCCTACGCATGCCCTGCACAGGAGGCACCACTGGACCCTTCACAGGCGGCACTGGTAGAGGAGGCCCCTCACAGGGGGCATCCACTAAGGCCCTGCACAGGGGGCGCCTACGGAGGGCCCACTTAAGCAACCCCCCAAAAGGGGGTCTCCCTCAGAGTCCCCACAGCGCCGTCCCTCTCTGAGAAGGCATCCGGCGTGGCCGCGCGGACTAGCAGGCCACAAAAGCCGCTGCCTAAATTTTAGGCCGCCAGCCGCGAGTGCACAGGTTCGTGGGGGGAACCGGACCAAGCAGAGCCGAGGAAGGAGGGCGGATGTCTGCAACGGAAAGGCCCCATACATGCCTGGTCGGTAGGCCCCAAAGCCGTTGCCTAAATTGGTGGAGGGCCGCCACAGGGGGCGCAGATCCGCAGATGCCTGTTCACCCGCCCAACCATCCAGCAGTGGCCCAGATGTACCCCCCCCATAGTGACAACTCTGGAGGGGGGGTGGACAGAGTGTCCAAAGCACCTAGGCCCGAGGCCTGGGCCTCACCCGGGGAAAGGGGGGTGTGGAGGAAAACCTCAGAGGGACCGACCACCCCAGGGAGTACCCGCGCCCCACACCACTCCAGGGAAGGAGAGGAGGGGGCCCCTTACATTTGGCTCCAGTGACCCAGACAGATCCTCCTCGCCACTGAAGTGGGGGGCTGTCGGCCATGAAGAACGCTGCTACACAGTCGTATGCGACCTTGCGAGATGCTTAACTCGCAGAGCCAGCCCCCGCCCAGTGGGGCTATGTCGCGACCATTTATATGGGATATACCATTGTGTGCCCTGCTGTTGCTTCCATTAATCATCAGGCAAGACCGACACCTATATTTCATTACATAGTTCTAACCTGTAGCTGCTGCAGCTCTCTGATGTTGGCATCACACTGAAGCTGTAAATCTCGCATTTGGTTTTCATGTTTCTGGTGCTGAGCCAATCTCTCGTTCTTTTGTCGCTTGTCTTCTTGGACGGCAAACTAGAAAAAATATTAAGAAAAAAGTGAATCAAAGAATATTTAGAACCTTATAAATTACTGTAACTTTTAAATGGGCTAAATTAACATAATTTATTTAATGAACTTCATTTTTATGTATAGCAAGTAATATTATCAAATGATAGTTAATGCTTTAATTACTGAAGACTCAGAATAATAAAAAGATAAGCAGAATGGTGGTTTAGGTTAGGCCTTGAAAACAGGGTCCAATTCCTCAATTTCCTTCAGGGACCCTTTCAGAATTGTGTTTGTAGGTTTTCTCTGTGTACATCTCCTCTGGGTGATCCAGTTTATTCCATAAGCCAAATCTAAACTGGTAGGTTAATTAGATTCTCCCCAAACTGCCCCTAATTTATCTATTGTGTGACTTTTACAAGGACTCAGGGATAAAGGACCATGCAGTGCATGCACAGTACTTCCCAACCTCCCCTTTACTCCATGGAAGTGGAAAAAACATCTCAATCGCCTCACAGCGTGATATTCTAACAAACTGGAAAAATGTTCTTGTGCAATAATGAGCATCTCTGAAGGGTAAGTCAGATGATTCGTCGTTAAGAGCATCACTTGCTTTTTACCTGGTCTTGTCATACAAGTATCAATATACTCTAAAAAAAAAAAAAGTCCCCAATAGAGACTCTTGGATTCACAGACAACTAACAATTTGTAAACAGCTTTACCTGTTTAATCTTCTCCCTGTCCTGCTCTGGAGATCCAGATGAATTAATCCTCAGACTCTTCTTAAACATAGCCATACGAGTCTTGGCATCACTTCGCTGATTTTTTGGCAGCCGTGCCCTCTCCTGAGTTTGCTTATTTTTTAGTTCTTCTATTAGTCGCTGGTTATACCTTTGCATTTGCTCCATTTCCTGCAGATGACAACATAATTAGTAGAATATGATCCTAGATAACCACCACTAACTAGAGCAGAAGGATACAAACAGATTCAAAAGTCACCCATAAATAATACCATCTTTACACCGACCATACGCAAATATGCGGCCTCACTGGACTGGACTTTTTCCCATGGGGCCACATTTCCCTTTGTGCTGGGAGCGTGCCGGGTCACCTAATCGCTGTGATAGCCTCTGATTGGCTATCACAGTGATTTTTCTGTCTCTGTGAATGGACGAGACAGATACATGGCATCATCTCTGTCCTTGCAGAGATAGAGAAAAAAAAAAGTATGTGCAGGAAAAAAAAAAAAAAAAAATTATATTAAATTAAATTATAAAATATATATATATATATATATATATATATATATATATATATATATTTATATTTATATTTATATATTACACACACACACACCTAGATCAAGATTTGATCTAAGTCAGCCCCAGAGTTAGTTTGGTTCAGGGTCAAAGGCCAAGGTCAGTATTTTTTGGACATGATTTTCTTTCTTCTTAATCAGTATTTTATGCAGGATAAAAAAAAAAAAAAATTAAAAAAAAATTAAAAAAAAAAGGGCTGTACTACGGGTACAAGCAACATCTAACATACACATATTTGGTTGCTGTGATTGTCAGGAGCTGGAGAATTTATTTTGGGTTGTTCTTTGGTGGTAGGTTATGGTACTAGCAAGACATATACAGTTAAATTGAAAAAAAATGTTTTTTTTTTTTTTACTATTTTGGGCCAGTTTTTGTTAGAAAAAAAAAAAAAATATATATATATCAGGGGATATCTATTATCATTTACCACCAGAGTAGTTGTGATGATATGTAGTGTTTTACTAACACGTGTCAAAGTTGCAAAATTGGGCTTGGGCATTAAGACTTGTTTTACTCTTAGGCACAAAAGGGTTAATACTACAAGTTGAGCTGATAAGCTTGTAATTCCACCACAGCTATACAATTACTTTTCTTTGCTGCACTTCATACCCCCTAGTCCCCTGTAAACTAGAACCTCCCTAGGATATTTACAGCCTTGGTGCAGAAATCTTTTCTGGCAATGCATGTGCAGTAACTCCTCAATTATATGAATGGGTTTATAGATCTACACTGAACAAGCTATGCAGCCCTATTTAAGTCGAAGGGCTTGTTCACACTTGCCTAAATTTCGAATGCTCAACAAACGCTCCTATAGCATTTGTATGGCATTAGTATGGGTGTCAGACAAGCGTCAATGAGCTTTAGTATGGGCATTAAACATTAGGAATTTTACAAGCATTAATGAGGACTTAAAAATGCTCCCCAAACGCCCTATGGGCAGTTTTGAAGGGTTTGACGAGCGTTAAAACTGCTCCACAAATGCCTATTCCATTACAGTAAATAAACAAATCTTAACGCCTAACATCTCAAATATGTTTTAATTAACTTTTATCTACATTATTTTAATAAATTGGTTGGAAGTTCAGCTTCAATTACATACCGTAGATTGTTAGGCTCACTATGCTTCTATTAGTTTTCTGTACCCGTGTTTTGGCTTTCTGCAGCTACAAGTGGGTGGTTGTCATGAGACACAAGCACGGTTGTATTAAAAGTGACAGCAGTTAAAGTACAAAGGGTGTAGTAGCTATTCGGTGGATTCTTATCATGCCTTGTGATATTGTTCACAATGTTGGTGTTACCTTAACATTTCCCAACCTGTGGCTTTCCATCTGCTGTTAAATTATAAGGGCAGCAATGCCCTGATATTCTGTCTTAAATAACATTTATGCCGCGTACACACGGTCGGACTTTTCGTCTACAAAAGTCCAACGGACGCCGACGGACTAAAGCTGGCTGGTAATCCGATCGTGTGTGGGCTTCTCCGGACTTTCAGCAGACTTTTTCAGCCTCAAATCCGACGGACTTTAGATTTGAAACATGCTTCAAATCTTTACGTCGTAACTACGACGGACCCCGAAATCCGCTCGTCTGTGTGCTAGTCCGACGGACAAAAACCCATGCTAGGGCAGCTATTGGCTACTGGCTATGAACTTCCTTATTTTAGTCCGGTGTACGTCATCACGTACGAATCCGTCGGACTTTTGTGTGGTCGTGTGTAGGCAAGTCCGTTCGTTAGAAAGTCTGCTGCAAGTCCGCCGAAAGTCCGCCGGAAGTCTGTCGGACTTTTGTAGACGAAAAGTCCGACCGTGTGTACGCGGCATTAGGTTTTGCATTGCACGGTTTGCCTGAAGTTGTAGTTTCACACCCATTTAGAAAGCCATAATTGAAGAAGGCTGTGTTACATGCTCAGAAAACAATCTACTCAAACTAACAATGTACAAGTCAACAGGGCTACAACAGGACCAAATATACACACCTACAAGAGGGTGGAGGAAAAAGCTTTAGACCCCTTTCACACTGAAGGCATTTTTCAGGCTCTTTAGCGCTAAAAATAGCGCCTGAAAAGCGCCTGTAAAAAGCCTCATCTGCAATAACTGTGTGAAAGCCTGAGTGCTTTCACACTGGGGCCTGCGCTGGCAGGACATCAAAAAAAGTCCTGCAAGCAGCTTCTTTGAGGGGCTTTAGGAGCGGTATATACACTGCTCCTAAAGCGCCCCTGCCCATTGAAATCAATGGGCAGCACCGCAGAAGCGCCTGCAAAGTGCCGCGGCGCTTTTAACCCTTTATCCAGCCCTTAGCGGGGGGTTAAAAGTGTCCCGCTAGATCTACAAAAACGATGGTAAAGCGGTGCTAAAACTAGCGGCGCTTTACCGACGATGCCCAAGCAGTGTTTAGGGGGTCTTAAAATTTGAATCCCTGGACATCAAGTAAGTACATCCTGGGGTATAGAACATTAACCACTTGACCTCCGGAAGATTTACCCCCTTCATGACCAGGCCATTTTTTGCGATACGGCACTGCGTTATTTTAAATCACAATTGCTGGGTCATGCAACACTGTGCATAAATGAAATGTATGTCCTTTTTCCCCCTTTTGGTGGTATTTGATCTCCATTGCGGTTTTACATTTTTTCTGCTATAAACAGAAAAGATTGGTTTGCGCAAAAGTTATAGTGTCTACAAACTAAAGTATATAGATACAAATCGGACACTAATTGACTTTGCCGGAACTAGTGACACCAATACAGTGATCAGTGCTACAAATATGCACTTTCACTGTACTGACACTGGCTGGAAAGGGGTTAAACATCTGGGGCAATCAAAGGGTTAACTGTGTGCCTAGCCAGTGTTTTTTTATACTGCATGTGCGGCTTTTACTCTGGGAAGAGATGGATTTTATTCAGTGAAAATCCATTACTTCCCCCTGTCAGGAAGAAGCTCTGCGTGTAAATGCCTTTAAGTGATGGATGCTGAAGTTTAGCTTAAAAAAATAAAATAAAAATCTACAGCTTTAATCACACAACCTACCTACAATCATAAATATATATATAAAAAATATTACACACACATATATACATACACATACATATACACACATACAAACCAATAGCAACCACCCCAACCTAAAACTGGCCTTTAAAGCAAGGAGCACATGGAAGGGTGACCCATGTCAAAAAACAACAAAGAAAATTTCCCAGCTCACCTACTGACCGTCCTGCAACAAATCGAATTGCCCTGTCTAACAGTTCATGTTAAAGTTAGGACTGCAGTACGCTGGGGTACAGTGACGTGGCCTTGCAGTTTACTCATATATTTGCAAATGTGTGCAAACTAAACCCCTGGCTTTAATGTGAACTGTTAGACAGGACAATTCAGTTTGTTGCAGGCTGGTCAGTAGGTGAGCTAGGAATTTCTTTGTTGTTATTTTACTACAATGTATGTGCAGGCAGCTGGATCCTGGAGAAATCTTCACTGCAGTGATGCGTATGCTCTTCCTATCTCTGAATTTCCAACACTGCAATGGTTATCAGCTTTAGGGCCAGTTCACACCACATGCAGTCCAGTGCGTTATTGTTCTGCATCAAAAACGCAAGGAAAGTAGGTTATATGGTTTCCAATGGCATAGTTCACACCAGTGCAGTCAGTTCCAGGGCTTTTCCAGCAAAAAAAAAAAAAAAAAGTAGAACATGCTGCATTTTTCCTGCACTGGAACGCAGTAAAATGCATCAAAAACACACTGAAATGCATTAAAAACGCACTGGACCCTAGTATAGTGGGGAAAAAAAAAAGGAAAAAAAGAAAAAGCACATGGAATGCATTCGAAAATGCACCAGAAGGCATCAAAAATGGGTTAATGGGTTTTTGTGATGTGAACCGGCCCTGTGGGCTTCAGGCAGAACTGGACACATGGTCCAACAGGGACATGCCCCCTCTTCCTCTTCCATTCAAAACAGTTTTTACACCGCTTATAAAACGATCTGTAAATGAGAGAGACCTGTGACCGATCAGACTCTTCCCCCATACATTTACATTCATGCATGCATCCTCGCTGAATATAGCTTTGGTGCATTTTTTTATGCCTCTAAACACTGTTCTAAAATACTGATCTAAACTCCTATTGTGCATGGCCATATAGGCCAACACAGAACTGCGTTTAGAGGAATTTAAAAAAAAAAATGCCAGATGTCTATCACAGTGGCATTTTTTCTGCCCTTTTGCATGAGGCCTTAAAGCGGTTGTATACCCGCACATTAAAAAGAAAAATTTGTCTGCCGGACCTTCAGCCGGGCATTCAGAGCGCATGCGCCGCTGACGTCAGTGGCTGCATGCAAAGGGAATATCTCCTAAACCGTACAGGTTTAGGAGATATTAATTTTACCTGCAGGTAAGCCTTATTATAGGCTTACCTGTAGGTAAAAATTAAAAATTCAGGTATACAACCACTTTAGGCAGGTCACAGACTAGCAAATGATGGGTAGCAAGCCATCTGCCCATCGACAGGAGCAAATCTTCTCTCCTACCTGGAGGACATTTGTATAAAACAGTCAGCAACCAGCGGCTCTAAAGCCGGCCATAGATTTGAACCAGGTATGGGCAGGCTGGTTGTACCCAAGATGATCAATCAACTTGGGTACAAACAGCCTGTCTGATTTTTCATGTGATTACTGCCAGAGGCTATAGCCACTAATAACAATAACTGTATGCTCTCCTGGCCAAGATGGCTCCTTTGCCCCCCTCCCCCCCCGGGTGAAAACAATAGCTACATGGGAGGGATTCCCCCATCAACACAGACTTGATTGCAGGAAATCCTGCCAGCTTAGGGTTCTCTAACTTGAGGAAATGTATATGTGATACGAGTTCTTTTGACATTTCACTAAGCCGTCATCATCCGTCAGTCTAGTTAATTGCTCCAGGGCTTCACAGCCTCCCAATTGTTCTGAGCTATCATGTTTCTCATGGCAACTATTCATCCATTCACCAAGTATTTGCCTTGACACTGATGATGGCTGCACTAAATTTAGCTGAGTCACATGTTGCAGTAGACAACCACTGATCCAAACTTATTAGCAATACAGAGTATCATCTCAGATAAGGGCGCAGGACATCATTATGAAAGCTATAGGTGTCCTCAGAATGTAGCAAACACCCTCAGCCCACCAACTGTTTGTGGGAAGTGGGGGGGGGGTGTCTAATAGTCAGAGCATAATTACATTTGGTCACTATTGTCTAAACTGTCTAATAACAGGTTGCCTGTTTACCGGTATCACTGAAGCTACATGGTAATACAAATGCAGCATTTGAGTTTAATATATGTGCTATACCTTCTCGTGTCTTTTCAGTAGCTGGTGTCTCTGCATGAAATACTGATCCTTTAGCTGCTGTTTCAGCAGCTGGTGCTTTTCTTGCAGGTGTCGTTCTTCAAGCTCCCAAATTGCGGCTTCCCGTGCTGTAACAAATAATATTTTTAACATTCAGGGCAAAATGACAGGTCATGAATGGTCCACATTATTCTCAGGTAGTAGGGCATATTTTATATTGCTGTAGGACTGGTACCTCTCAGGAGCTGCTGTTTATGATTTAAGCAATCTCGCTCTATGTTGGCCAGCTCCATCTTCTGCTGGTGAATAATCTTCTTCAGGGATCCATCCAACTCTTGCTGCTGCTTCATGACAAACTCTTGTTCCTATCAAGGCATTTTTAAAGTTAATTCCAGAACGGTTTACAAAGATCCACAGTTATCGATTAGGGGCTTTCTACAGTGATTTAAATTTTAACCAATACAATTAGCACATGTGCGTTACACACATCTATAAAACTACTTTGCAGATCAACTACTGCTTATGTCACAGCAACAGTTACTATTCACAATCAGTATAAATTGGAAACACAACAAACTCAGACAAACAATTTGGTAATTGGTGAGTATCTCTATATTATGTTGATCTTTGAAGACTTTTAAAGGATTTTAGTATCCCCATTGACTACATTACATTCTTAAGGACACCACTCCAGTACCCAACGCAACAAAGATGGGACAATTTCAAAGATATCCACACTTCATACATCAAGGTAATCATCTACAGGGTCACTGATTAAAGGGTCCCAGCTCAGGACATACAGTGAGGGAAAAATAGTGTTTGATCCCCCTGCTGATTTTGTACGTTTACCCACTGACAAAGAAACTATCAGCCTATAATTTTAATAGGTTTATTTTAACAGACAGAATAACAAAAAAAATCCAGAAAAACACATTTCAAAATAGTTATAAATTGATTTGCATATTAATGAGTGAAATAAGTATTTGATCCCCTATCAATCAGCAAGATTTCTGGCTCCCACGTGTCTTCTATACAGGTAACTAGTTGAGATTAGGAACGCTCTCCTAAAAGGAGTGCTTCTAATCTCAGCTTGTTACCTGTATAAGAGACACCTGTCCACAGAAGCAATCAATCAGATTCCAATCTCTCCACACGGCTAAGACCAAAGAGCTGTCCAAGGATGTCAGTGACAAGATTGTAGACCTACACAAGGCTGGAATGGGCTGCAAGACCATCACCAAGCAGCTTGGTGAGAGGGTGACAACAGTTGGTGCGATTATTCGTAAATGGAAGAAACACAAAATAACTGTCAACCTCCCTCGGTCTGAGGCTCCACGCAAGACCTCACCTCGTGGAGATTCAATGATCATGAGAATGGTGAGGAATCAGCCCAGACCTACATTGGAGAATCTTGTCAATGATCTCAATGCAGCTGGAACTATAGTCACCAAGAAAACAATCGGTAACACACTACGCCGCGAAGGACTGCAATCCTGCAGCCCCCGCAAGGTCCCCCTGCTCAAGAAAGCACATGTACAGGCCCGTCTGAAGTTTGTTAATGAACATCTGAATGATTCAGAGGAGAACTGGGTGAAAGAGTTGTGGTCAGATGAGACCAAAATTGAGCTCTTTGGCATCAACTCGCCATGTTTGGAGGAAGAGGAATGCTGCCTATGACCCCAAGAACACCATCCCCACAGTCAAACATAAAGTTGGAAACATTATGCATTGGGGGTGATTTTCTGCTAAGGGGACAGGACAACTTCACTGCATCAAAGGGATGTTGGACAGGGCCATGTTCTGTCAAATCTTGGGTGAGAACCTCGATCCCTCAGCCAGGGCATTGAAAATGGGTCGTGGATGGGTATTCCAGCACGACAATGGCCCAAAACACATGGCCAAGGCAACAAAGGAGTGACTCAAGAATAAGCACATTAAAGTCCTGGAGTAGCCTAGCCAGTCTCCAGACCTTAATCCAATAGAAAATATGTGGAGGGAGCTGAAGGTTCGAGTTAACAAACATCAGCCTCAAAACCGTAAAGCGCCCCTTTTTTTTTAACTTTGGATAGTAAAACAATTTTTTTTTTTCTGCCAGCAATTACCTTATACAGCCCACTTCCTGTTTCTTGTCTGGTAAAAAGCCTAGGCTTATGACAACATGCACAGCTCTCTCTCTCACTCTGGTGAGAGTTTGCCAGGAAGGGAGGGGGGATGAGTCATAAGGGGGCCAATGAAAGCTGCAGGGCTGGAGGTATGCCTGGTTAAATCCAGGAAGTGAACAGGCAGCAGCTTCAGCTGCCCACAGTTAAAATGGATGCAGCCAGACTTGGTGGAGGGAAATTTCTGCAGCATATTTGGCAAGTACAGAATCACAGTATATATAACATAATGTGCAAAGTGGTTGGCGGGAAGCTTCAGCATGGCAAAGATGTTTTTATTACAGATTATGTGAGCAGACTGCAGTTCCTTTTTAATGACTTGGAGAGGATCTGCAAAGAGGAGTGGGACAAAATCCCTAATGAGACGTGTGCAAACCTGGTGGTGGCCAACTACAAGAAATGTCTGACCTCTGTGATTGCCAACAAGGGTTTTGCCACCAAGTACTAAGTCATGTTTTGCGAAGGGGTCAGATACTTATTTCACTCATTAAAATGCGAATCAATTTATACCTTTTTTGAAATGCATTTTTCTGGATTTTTTTGTTATTATTCTGTCTCTCACTGTTAAAATAAACCTACCATTAAAATTATAGACTGATCATTTCTTTGTCAGGGGGCAAACGTACAAAATCAGCAGGGGATCAAATACTTTTTTCCCTCACTGTACATACTTAAAGAAAAGTGATGTTCTGCTGTTGTCATGACTCGTATATAATCCATATTAAGTGGACACTCGCTGTCATATAGAATTGCAGCTCAAAGTTAAGTTTTCAGCCTACCAAATGTCAAATGGGGGCAGTGGGACAAAGGGCTATTTGAATTTGAAGTCGCTAAAATACCTGTATTTTGATCACTGGACAGGAATACCAGTTCTGAATTTATCAGTTCAAGTGCTGTAGTATTCGATTTAAAATCAAAGTGATTTCAATTACTTGGAGAAAAAGGTAAAACTGGATTCCCTACAATAACAACCAAGCAGGAGTACAATCGTGCCTGCAGTACTGATGCAACAGACTGAAACAGGATTTTTGCTATTGACAGCAGTTCTGCTTTATCTTGCTCTGAATTTATATGAACCCAACTGCAAGTATTCATGACAGAATGGAACATATCTCTCAGTGACTAAGCTTAGATCACTTCATAGACCTCAGGAATAGATTCATATCTTGCAGAGAGTGAACTTCCTTTTTTCAAGAAAGAATTAATTATTTTAAAACCAAACAGAAAAGCACAGCAAACGCACAGCATTTATTTATTTTTTTTAATATAAAGAAAAGCATACTGTATAAATTAATGCAAAGAAAGCAAACAATAGCATTGACTTTACCAGCATGACGTCTATTCAGCAGAAATGTCAGACCAGAATAATTATGAACCCAGAACCAAGCTAGTTGCTCTCAAAAGATCCACCCCACGGATTGCACTCCATAGCATGACAATATTAAGTTTGTGCAATTCCTTTACAGCACCAGCATGAATAATGTAACCAAGCAGATTTCCTTATAGCTCCTACTCAAGACTAAAAATAGGGAGCATATTAAGGTGCACCTGTAGTCGACACAAAACATAAAAAGCCATGTTGCGTGCCAAATTAGTATTCTGGGAAACTCTCAAAATTAGGAACTTGTAACAATGATGGGAAAGAGGTTCGGCAAAACAGTAGCAAGAAAATACGTATATATTCTAAAATAATTTTGTTAGGAGATATTTTAACCACTTCCATATCGCGCAAATCCCAGCAATCCTCTCCTACATGTACAAATCATAATTTGTATAAAATTACCCAGAACCCCAAACATTATATATATTTTTTAGCAGACACCCTAGGGAATAAAATGGGGGCCATTGCAATTTTTTATGTCACACGGTATTTGCGCAGTCATTTTTCAAATGCGATTCTTTTGGAAAAAAAGCATGAATTAAAAAAAAAAAAAAAAACGTAAAGTTAGCCAAATTTTTTTGTATAATGTGACAGAGGATGTTATGCTGAGTAAATATACCTCACATGTCACGCTTTAAAATTGCGCACACTCGTGGTATGGCACCAAACTTTGGTACTTAAAAATCTCCATAGGCGACGCTTTACATTTTTTTTTTACAGGTTACGTGTTTAGAGTTACAGAGGAAGTCTAGTGTTAGAATTATTGCTCTCGCTCTAACATTTGCAGTGATACCTCACATGTGTGGTTTGAACGTCGTTTACATATGCAGGCGCGACCTAAGTATGCGTTCACTTCTGCATGTGAGCTCGCGGGGACAGGGGCGCTTTCATTTTTAAATTTAAAAAAAATGATATGATTACTTTTATTCCTATTACAAGAAATGTAAACATTCCTTGTAATAGGAATAGTGCGCGACAGGTCCTATTTATGGAGAGCTGTATAAGACCCCACATGTCTCCTCCTCCATTATGAAAGCATCAGATAAAAAAAAAAAAAAAAAAATGATCTGATGCTTTCCAGCCAAGTCCCAGGCTTTGTTTACTTGCAGCGGCCTAGGCTTTACGTCATATTGTCGCGCCTGGGCCTCTGAGAGTCAGAGTTTTCCAGGGACCATCTGTCCGGTTTTCTCTATGGCTTTCTTCCAGCGCCGTCAGATTCCTTCTCCAGGTTCTCGATTGCACGGGAGAGCCTGGAGGGCGGTAAGAACGACCAAGCAGCTGAACAGCCGCTATATGATTGTTCTTATGGTATATGGAATCACCGGCTGAAAAAACGATACCTGGATGATGCCTGCAGCTGAAGACATCATTCAGATATCACCACTGAAAACTGACGTTCAGCGGTATGAAAGTGGTTAAACTAAATGCTGTTCTATCACTTAATATATCTCATTAACATTTTACCTACTTTTTTATGAATGAAGAGGAAATATTTTGCACGTTTGTTCTGCCCATGTATTAGCAGGGAAAAGGCTTATTGTCTCATGATTTCTTTGGTTTTGTTGTTTTTTTTTGTTTTTTTTTTTAGATCAGACCTTCCCATCTAGTTTATATTTCAACACATGCTCAAAATGTAGGCATGACACTAGAGAGTAAACCACTTTTTTTTTTTTTTAAACAAAAAGTGGTTTAATCTAATATATCTCTCATTATAATTTATATTATATATATATATATATATATATATATATATATATATATATATATAAATAAATAATTTATTTATTTATAGTTTTTTTAAATTAGGTGGTGCGGCCAGCATTGTAGAAAAATGATATGTTCTGCTTAAAAAAAAAATTAAAATAGAAAAGCATTGCATTATTTTTTTTTCTAAAATGATTTTTGATTAGCACTATCTCATAATTAAATTGTTACCAAAGTACCTGATGAGCCACAATGGAGCAGGTTTCTATTTTGTCTATCAGTATATATATTACTACAGTATAAATATAAATCCAATCTGCAGCACCTATATTTATTATATTAAATATATATATTATAAATATAATATATAATATCATATATATATATATATCCACAGAGATTATTGGAATTCAGTCTCACAGGTCCGTTGAATAGACGTTAAAAAATACAGAGATAAAAAGGGACAGGAGCAGATTTCATGGTCATCTCCACTCAAAGCTCTAAATGGATTTGGGTGGAGTAGAAAAACTTGTCTAAAGCAAACTTCATAAGGAAGCCTTATGGACAGCTGCATTTCATGAGAGAATGCTATAAAATGGTTATTTACACAGGTGATTTAACAATTTTTAGTTTGGGTGGAGACATCCTTTAAGAGAACTGGTGCACTGAAAAAGATGGTGTTTTAGTAATAAAACAATCTTTTGCTTTCTAAACCCCAAGAATTGTATTTGGAATTCAATTAACACAATTCTTTTCCCTAGCAACAGCTTCCCTAGAAAGCTCCCCATGATCCTAACTGAACACACACATGCAAGTCAAACTGCAAACCTCAAAGCAGCATCACTCAGGCGACAGACTTACATCCTGCATTTGGGCGTTGAATAGAGTACATGATGACAACTGAAATGATTGAATCATAACCTGGGCAATACCCTGCAGATCAGAATACAATACAGCCACAATATGAGAGGCAGACTAAAAGCAACAAATGACAATTAGCCCTTTGAGAAGGTAAATTGATGCAGTACAAGGTTGTAGCACCTATGGTGCTCAACTAAGGGTGAGCAAGTACAATTTTGGAATCTGTCATGTGTGCATTGGAAGGGCTAAAGAGAACAGCCGTGGAAATACCCAATTTATTTTTGGTTCCTTTGCACCAACGCCAGTGCTTACCTGTTGACCCTTCTGCCCTACTTCCCGAGTCAAAGGAAGGAATTGGATACTGGAAGGAAATTATCCCTTTTTATTAGCTCCTACTACTATAAAGTATACTGAGAGCAATAGAGGGTTTTCTCAAAATTCTCAGCACACTGCAAAAGGTGGAAAAAGAAAATTATGCTTGCCCGCACCCCTGAAGGGATTGAGAAGAAAGGACTTGAGAAGAAGTGACCGACTTCCACCATGGCAGCAAGAGCGGTTATATCCACTATACAGCCTCATCAAATATCTCAGGGATCTTAAAGCACACATACCAATGATCCAATCATTGAAGCCACTGCCTGATAAATTCATATTTTTTCCCCATTTTGATAATGGCACCAAAATACCCATCACTGCATTTACCATTATTACCGAAATGATCAGATCCAGTTTCATCCAACAATACCAAAAACATGCCAAAACAACACTTCAGTAATTAAAAAAAGTCTTTACATTTGTGACACACTCAAACACAAAGATTACTGTAGGTTACCACTGTGCTTTAGTAAACAATACCTGTTATCTGGTAAAAGATCCAGGACTTTGTTTTCACCAACCATGAGAAGGCAAACCTATGACTTTAATGAAAATACCCAACCATACCATTCCACTTGC
The DNA here is from genome assembly GCF_042186555.1 of Aquarana catesbeiana. NCBI lineage: Eukaryota > Metazoa > Chordata > Amphibia > Anura > Ranidae > Aquarana > Aquarana catesbeiana. The sequence goes on from NC_133331.1 coordinate 88,391,427, forward strand.
AGGTGTTATATATTTTTTATTTACTAATCTATTATGGCACATGATGTTTAGTGATTAAGAATTAGTTGGACATGACAGTGTTAGTGGACAGACGTGTTTATTGGCCACTACAGAATCAGGAAAACGTTAGATGGATTCTCTGGATTTAGAAGCACAAAGCATATGCTGTTACCTGAGCGTGCTGCGATTGTGCAAGTTCCTCTTTCTTGCGTTTCAAAAGGTCTTTTCGCAGCTCTTTAGGTGCTTTCTCCACTTCAGTAATTACCTGGTATGAGCATGCAGAAGGTAGGGAAATATGACCATTTTTCTAGAGCAAGCGCATGAGGCAGAGTAAAGCCACACCACCATGTGACAGATGCCTGCAGAGTGGGTTACATGTCAAGTGAAAGAAGGGTGCATGATGTTAAGCCAATGACCAACTGTGGATTTGTTATATGTACCTGCATGCATGTTCATTTTGCCTCATGCTTCAAAAAACAAGGTTCCTTTGCTCTTTTGACTGCTGCCTAAGATATAACTGTTTAGGTATTGATAGATGGATGTGTCGGATGAGTAGCACTGGCCTGACAAACTATATATTGTACTATATCTATGGATTTGATGGGATCATCTCAAAGAATAAAAAAAACAAAAAACAAAAACACAGACTTCCTTTGTTTATGTAAGTGATCGGGCCATCTTAAAATAATTTTTCACTTGTGGATAGATGCTGGTGAACTGGATTATCCTCTAGGTTCATGCAATTAAGAGTAAGGGACTCTGGCTAAAGGATCTTCCCACTAATAGTTTCCAGCTGCAGTTGCCATCACTGGGAGAGAGGGTACTATTCCTGATATCCTATTCATGCTTCATTTGACATTATGAAGAATGCTCCTTCCTGCTGAGTGAGATGCCCTATGAGACAATAGGAGTCAGGCGCCATGGTGGGAGTGGGGGATGGGAGCTATGAACTCCAGCTATGAGCCGAGCTTCAGCTCCAAATTAGCTTACAACTAAAATAACAGTTTTGTGAGGATTGGTTCTCTAGCTAGTTGTTGATCATAACAACACAGTAAGGCTATCTAAAATATGTTGAAAGAGAGTGCACAGTTATAAAGTACCTCTGTGCTATTTATCAAAACAGACTAATAAAAACCAGTACAAAAATAATGGTGTTGTCTATGGTTAAAAATAAAATTATATTGTTTATGCTTTTACTACCTGGCTTTAAAATCCAATCAAAACATTATATTGATATGATCATAGCCAATTCAGCACTGAAAAAATACCAGTGCAATTTAAACTGGAATGCTGGAATTTAAAAAAAAATAAAAAATGTGGTTAGAGCCAAAGAATGGCTACATTCTAGTAAATTTATCAAAAAGGAAGTGATCCTGGAGATGGCATAAAACTCAGAGAAAAGTTGTTTTTTACCATCAATGGTAAAATGATATATTTTGTGTTTTTGGATAACCTGAAAACTGTTGGTTTGAGGGTCCAAAATAGTGGTAATGTAGGGTCAGGTTATGCATGTGAGGTTTGTGATGTGAAGAAACCCATATACCAAGAAAGAACTCAGAGCAAAGCTGCAGAACGTTGAGGAGAAATAAGATTTTCGTATCATACAATAAAAGATAATCCTATTAACCGAGATAGGTTTAGTGTTAAAAATAGAACTATAGCTGTGTGCACAAAGTTTAACACTAAAGATGCAATCTGCACAAAAATGAACTACGTATAACATTTGGGAATACTGAAACCTTTCACCTTGCTGTTGCCCATTCAGCCTCTATAGGCTTATATTCTAATTGCATTGTCTGAACCATCATCTGTCTTCCACCCATCCAAGATAAACATATCCATTGCCATTTAAAAGGAGGGGGACTTAAATTCATGTCTTGCTAATTGATTAATGCACAACAAGGTGCAGCAAGAAAGCCTGTCAGTTTAAAGACTCGAGGTTTTACATTTTATTTTATTTTTAAGATGGGCATAGACCTTAAAAGGTGACCATGTTCCCAGCTAAGAAAGGTAAAAATAAATACATTTTAAAAAGCTGTATGCAAAAGAAGTTTTTTTTAGTATGTACCTGTGCAACTGCCCATATGGTCATTCTCCTCTGTATTAACTAATATAGAAAGACGAAAGTCCGGCAACACCATGCAATACCGAATAATCTGTATTAATATTCCAACAAGACAAACAGGGAATCCCTTACACAGCAAGGTTGACGGGTTTCAGCCCTTTACTGGACCTTAGTTGTAACCAGTAGGACTAAGGCCCAGTAAAGGGCTGAAATGCATCAACCTTGCTGTGTAATGGATTGCCCTTTTGTCTTGTTGGAATATTAATACAGATTCTACAGTTTATTCGGTATTGCATCGTGTTGCTGGACTTTCACCTTTCTATATTATTGGATGGTATGTGCAGCAGTAGTCCTGGCATAGGCAATTCTCTTTATCCTATCATATGCATCTCTTATCAAAGTTGTAGCATCACATCCAACACTTCTCAACGCTATATGATTAGTGTCCTGTTGTGTTTGAGGTTTCTTCAGCTGGCCCCTACATCACCATTGTGACTTGTAATGATGCTGGGGTCTGCAAGAGAAACCAGAAAGTGCAGAGGGGGGCCAGGCATCCGATACTTCACAAAGGTGTTGGATGCAAAATATTTTTAAGCAGTACCTCTTGAATACAAAGGAAGAAGGCGGAGTGGGCAAGTGTGCAGGTAAGTACTGTATTAAAAGACTTCTGTTCCATACAGTCTCCTTTAAATTTTTGTTACAAGATGACAGTCATTATTAAGGACAACCTGTGAGGATAGCAGTTTTAAAGCTGCCATTGTGAACATGTTATTAAAAGTGTAGGCTCCAAGGATGTTATCCTGACTCACTGATCTGGAATAAAGCAAGCAGACAGTAAAGTCAGAAAATTCTTGCATCCTGCTCTGCATGCTGGTTCCAGGATCACTTAAAAGGGAGGCCAAGAAAATAATAAAAGCCCTGAAGCTTTTAAAACAAGTCAGCCATGGCAACGCCTATACTTCCATTTCTTGAATAAGCAGCACCTGTAAAATCATCCCAATAGGAAATTGCTAGAGCCATCACAGGAAGGATTAAACATAGTATACATACAGATGTTTTCATTAAAACATGGCTATAAGCAAGGAGAATGTACTACTGGTAGTAACCAATCAGAAATCAGGTTACACTAGACCAGTAGATGATGACATCTGCTTGCTACTAGAAGCTTCCCTTTGCACATTTTGCTTTGCTCTTAGCACCACTAAACTATATATGCCTGATAGAATAAATAACAGTGAAGGAAAAATACTTGGCCAACATGTACCTATAAACTACTTTTCAATGTACATTATGATCTGTTAAACTTGTGCACCAGAGGGCTTAGGAATGATCATTATAGAGAGACCCCCGACCATGGAACATAACACCACCTGCGTGTGTGAAACGTTAGTGTTTCAGGCCCAACCACCAAGTCAAGGGGGGAAAAGGATTTAAAATGTAGCTCACAAAGTAGAGAGGGAGAAGAAAATGTCACATTATTGCACAATATAAACAACTAATAGGAAGGTACTTCAGTGATAGCATACAATAATGATTCAGGTTAATGTACAATCTGATACATTTAAAACATGACATATTATGTATGTATGCAAAAAACAACAGTATATAAAAAAGGTAACATTTCTCAAGGACTGTTGAAATAAAAATGCTCACATATTTTATTTAAATATCTTATTTAAACATTTACTTCTAGCTTTTATTATTGCAATAAGACCCCTTTCACACTGAGACACGGACAGCGTTAGCGGGGCGCTTTTAACCCCCGCTAGTGGCCAAAGAAAGGGTTAAATGTGCCCGTGTAGCGTTGCTGTCGAAATCGGTTTGCAGGCGATTCGGCAGCGGTGCCCATTCATTTCAATGGGCAGGGGCGCCACCCCAGCGCAGCGCCCCAGTGTGAAAGCACTCAGGTTTTCACATTGGGTTGCCAAGGAAGGCGCTTAACAGGCGCTATTTTTTAGCCCTTTAGTGCCTGAAAGGGGTAAAAATCTCTCAGCCTTCCTCACATCTGTTATATTGCCTACCAAGCGCATAGATTTTCTAGACTTCCTCATTAGAAAAATGTGAAAAGAAGGCTCCTGCATTTTTATGCAATTATAAACAGTACTAAGTGCTAAATAAAAGGGTTGGATACGTAAACTGTTTTACATGCCAAAAGATTTGTAGATTTATTTATTTAGCAGCCAGTCTGGAGATTTACAGCACACTTTATTGCCACACCACTTGGCAGGGGATCACCTTATAAACTAGTCTAACTTGATGGTTTACAGTGGTACTTCTCCTGCCCACTGAAACAAGTCAACATCATCTCCTGTGTCCAATGAATGTGGGGGAATACTAGGCAACTGGAAAGCTAGGGCAGGCAATAATGGTGTTTTCTTATGTACCAGGGGTGTCTAAATTACTGGACTGGCTAAACAGAATAACAATTCTTTTTACACAAAAGGAAACTCTCTAGGAATGGGACTATATCAGCTCTAAACAAAGGTCAAAAGGTAAACAAAAATATCATTTATTGGTACAAAAGGATTAAAAACCTTAAAGAGCATACAAAAAGATCATACAAATGTACACATGAGAATACAAAATTGTATGTATTTCAATGCTTTTTGGACGCCCTGTATGCAGGCTGCCTCTAGGCTAAAGCTCCCTAAAATGCCAGTTTGCTGAATTCCATCTAGAGCTTAAAGGACCCCCAGCAATTGACATCTATGACTGATTGGCCCTATCTTCTGGCCGCTATTCCAATATACCCCACAAGACCCTTGTGCTCCTAGTCCCCAACAACCTCAGGAGAGAGGTTTTGCAGTGTGGTGCCCAGAGTTGTGTGTTAGGGCCTGACAGGGGGCGTCCAGTGTGGTGCGAGCATCAGCGCATTTTCCGGTTCTTTTCCTGTTGGTTTTACATGCAATGTAATCTCTGTGACTGGACAAATTACCTGTATGATTGTCTCTGACACCTCTGAAGAAGGATCCTCGAAACACGTTAGTGGTCATCATTTTTGCTACATACAATTTTGTATTATCATATGTCCATTTGTATGATCCTTTTGTATGCTCTAAGGTTTTTAATCCTTTGTACCAAAATTTTTTATTTTTTATCTACCTTTGTTTAGTGCCCACTCCTAGAGGGTTTCCTTTTGTGTATCTATATTGGGAATGATGGCACTCTACCCACTATAGCCAGATCTAATTTCGAACAACTCTTTTGAAAGCTAAAACAGATTTCAAATGGGTAGGGAACGATTTTTCTTTAGTTACATTTCAGAAGGATAACTGTGAGGACAGAAACATTTTATTATTTAAACAATCAAACTAAAATTTACATTTCACTTACAAGCATAGTCTAACGGGCTTAGTGCCCACCTTGGAGATCTTGTGGGAGCAACAACAGATAAGCAGACCTGGGCACCCAAATGCCAAAATGAAAATGTTTAGTAATTTAATTCTTCAGCATTTGGCAAACCCTGAAATAACAAGTTTTGGATTGACTGACCCTTACAAACGAAACCCTTTTGAACATTTTATGTACATAATATTCTTATATTAAATATTTTTTTAATATAAAATATTTTCTTACTCATGCTAATCCCCGTCCGCTCCACTATGCAGAGCGGATACTGTCAAAGCCTCGCTGTTCTCTATGACGGGCGGTTCGTTTCCATCCGACTGTCATCAGATCCAATAGATTGACCCCCCATCCGTCTGTTTTTGAAGGACAGGATTGGATCGGATGCCGGCTGGTGTCATCCAGCCGCTCCATAAAGAACAATGGCTGGTCCGATCAGGGCCGTCTGAAAAACTGACAGGCGATCCTGATCGGACCGCCCATGTGAAACCAGCCTTACAAGCTTAATTAACATTTTGCAACGATGTAGAGTGACCAATATAAACCATGGATTAGCCATCATCATGCTTCTCTACTCAGAATACTAAAAACATATTTGATGGCTGGTTAGGGATCTCAGCACTAGTTGTGCCTCGCTGTGAAATCAGCTAGGTTTGGTGACACATAATAACGTTGGCAGCTATCTTATGAAGTCATAACATGAACAAACTTCTCCAGTCACCAGAAGAGAAATTTCTACACTGGAGATGAATCATATGTACAGAGCAGTTTAATGGATTCATATTTACTGGTGATAAATTAAAAAGGTTGAAGGAACAACTGAAATATTTTGCCCATTATGCCAGAACAGCCTTACCTCTTTCTTTTTATTTTTCAGTACACTCTGGAATTTGGAGAACTCTCTTTCCTGTTCTCCCTTAATTCGTTTTGCCTCATCTCTTAGACGAGTTGTGTGTTCTTGCTCAAGCCGTTCTATAGTCTGTTTCTGCTGTTTCTCCAGGTTCTCTATGTCCTGATCATACTGACGCTTCTTGCCCTGGAAAAACAACATTTGCTTGAATCACATTTGCTGCACAACTAAACATAGTTAATAAAGCTATGCTACCTCAGAGGGGCTTATTTACAGCAGAGAGTGGGTAGAGAGTGGGCAAGCCCCCGACCCCTCCCCTGCCTACATTTTACATACAATTGATAGGTCATTGTGTGGAGCACATGGTTTTCCCTGCATAACATTGCAAAAAAACCACTCAGCGATTAGCGAAGAAGCCTATCATAGGACTGGCAGGTCTCATCTTACTGCACTGTCCTCCTCCGGCTGCTTAATAACTGAGCCTCAAAATGTGTGTTAAGAGCAGTTATTTGTCCATCACAACTAACATGACTGTGACTGGCTTTTGTTTGCAATTGCAGTATATACAATGGTTTTTATATGAAGTTATGATGTTTTCCCTATTAATAGTCAGCGTGATTCTAAAGTTTAACCCCTTCCCGACCAGCCCGCAGGTTGGCTCCCCTGGGCGAACCGATATAACTGCACGCACCACCGGAGCCGATGTGCGTGCCCGGCGGTCGCAATGACCGCCAGGCACCCGCGATCGCTCCACACAGACAGAAAGGAAATCTGTCAATGTAAACAGACAGAGCTCTGTGCTGTCAGGGGTGAGCAGAGCGATCTGTTGTTCATACTAAGTATGAACAACGATCGCTCTCCTCACCCAGTCAGTCCCCTCCCCCCACAGTTAGAATCACTCCCTAGGGAACACAGTAAACCCCTTGATGGCCCCCTAGTGTTAACCCCTTCCCTGCCAGTGACATTTACACAGCAATCAGTGCATTTTTATAGCACTGATCGCTGTATAAATGCCAATGGTCCCAAAAATGTGTCAATTGTCCGATCTGTACGCCATGTTGCAGTCCCAATAAAAATCGCTAATCACCGCCATTACTAGTAAAAAAAAAAAAAAAAAAAAAAAAAAAAAAAAAAAAAATGTATAAAAATGCCATAAATCTTTCCCCTATTTTGTAGATGTTTTGCTATAACTTTTGCGCAAACCAATCAATATACACTTATTGTGATTTTTATTACCAAAAATATGTAGAAGAATACATATCGGCCTAAACTGAGGAAAAAAAATTAGCTTTTTTAAAAATAAATTGGAGATATTTATTATAGCAAGTACAAAATATTGTGTTTTTTTCAAAATGGTCGCTCTTTATTTGTTTATAGCACACAAAAAAAAAAAAAAAAAAGCAGAGGTGATCAAATACCACCAAAAGAAAGCTCTATTTGTGGGAAAAAAAGGACATCAATTTTGTTTGCAAACAATGTCGCATGACCACATAATTGTCAGTTAAAGCAACGCAGTGCCGTATCGCAAAAAAATGGCCTGTCATTGAGAAGCTAAATCTTCTGAAGCTTAAGTGGTTAAATCAGTGGAAATAACAGTTCTGTACAATATTTGTTTTTTGTTCTTCCTCTCTCATCTTGTGTTTGCTGCAAAACAAGATATAGTAATATTTAATTTAGACCAAGCAAAAAAAAAAAAAGGACAGAACTTTTTTCACCAAAAAAAGATGAATTTAAAAAAAATTAAAGGAGGGGAACCTAAATATGAGGGTGAAGTTTCACTTTAATGATTATAAAGTATTCTAAGGGCCAGTTTACACCATAGAAATGGAGTTTGGATGCGTTTCTGATGCTTTCCAGTGCATTTTTTCTCCTCTTTTCTTCACTTTAAATGGGGACATGAGCATTCTGGTGCATTTTTGATGTGTTTTACCACGTTCCAGTACAGTTCAGTGCAGAAAAAAATGTAGCATGTTCTACTTTATCTGGAACTGAAACGCACTGGAACTGACTGCACTGGTGTTGGAAACCATATAACCTACTATCCATGCGTTTCTGATGCAGAAAAAAAATGCACTGTACTGCAAGTGGTGTGAACTGGTGGTTAAAGTTTTTGTGATGAATATAGCTACATTGGAGAAATTATTTGATCAAGTATGTCCTCTTACAAAGAAATGAAGGGTCTATAACTGTTATCATAGGTGTATTTTAAATGATAGATACAGCATATCAACCAAAAATCCAGGAAAAAAAAAACATGATACAAATGTTATAAATTGAGTAGCAGTTCACTGAGTAAAATAAGTATTTAATCCCCAAGCAAAACATGACTTAGTACTTTGTGGAGAAATCCTCGTTGGCAAGTAGAGAGGTAAGACATTTATTGTAGTTGGTTACCAGGTTTGCACACATCTCAGGAGGAATTATGGTCCACTCTTCTTTAAAGATCTTCTTCTAAATCAAAGGTTTCTTGGTTGTCGCTTGGCAACTCAAAGTTTTAGCTCCCTCCATAAAGTTTTCTATAGGATTAAGGTCTGGAGACTGGCTAGGCCACAATGTGCTTCTTCTTGAGCCACTCCTTTGTTGCCTTGGCAGTATGATTTGAGCCACTGTCATACTGGAAGACCCATCCAAGACCAATCTTCAGTATTCTGGCTGAGGGAAGAAGGTTCTCATCCAAGATTTTACAATATATGGCCTTGTCTATTGGCCCCTTAATGTGGTAAAGTCGGCCAGTACTTTTAGCAAAGCAACAGCCCCAAAGCATAATGTTTCCACCTCTGTGGTTGACAGTAGGCATAGTATTCTTTGGGTCATAGTCAGAATTTTTCTTCCTCAAAACACGATGAGTCGAGTTAATTCCAAAGAGCTCAATTTTGGTCTCATCTAACCACGGCCCTTTCTCCCAATCCTTCTCTGAATCATTTAGATGTTCATTGGCAAACTTCAGACAGGCCTGTACATGTGCCTTCTTGAAGGAGACCTTGCGGGTGCTGCAGGATTTCAATCCATGGCGGCATATTGTGTTACCCATGGTTTGTTTGGTGACTGTGGTCCCAACTGCCTTGAGATCATTCACAAGCTCCTCCCATGTAGTTCTGGGCTGATCCCGCACTTTCTCATGATCATCCTTACCCCATGAGGCAAAATCTTGCATAGACTGAAGGCGATTGATGGTTATTTTGTATTTCTTCCATTTGCAAATAATCGCTCCAACAGTTGTCTCCTTCTCACCAAGCTTCTTGTTGATAATCTTGTAGCCCATTCCAGCCTTGTGCAGGTCTACAATCTCCCTGACATCCTTTGACGGCTCTTTTGTCTTGGCAATGATGGTGAGGTTTGAATGAAGGAAGGGATTCTCTGGACAGGTGTCTTTTATACACATAACAAGTTTTCGTTAGGAGCACCTTCTTAAATTGACAGGACTAATCGGTGTACCACACAAACACATACGGTAGCCCGTCTGTGGGAGCCAGAATCATTGTTGGTTGGTAGGGGATAAAATACCTATCACGCTATGAACTGCAACTCCACTTATGATATTTGTATTATGTATTTTTCTGCATTTTGGTTGATATTCTGTCTGTATCATTTAAAATACACCAATGATAACAATTATAGACCCTTCATTTCTTTGTAAGTGGGCAAACTTACAAAATCTGCAGGGGATCAAATAATTATTTTCCCCACTGTATATATTGTAAAAACATCTTATGGATCATAAACAGTAACTATTTAGAACATGTCATACATCTTAGAAGGGCTCTGGGTAACTTCAGAATTTAGTTATTTATATTCATTAGTTCGAAGTGAATTATTTCCTACAAAGTCTTAGAGAAGTGGGTAATCACCGTCATTTCCTGTTCAAAACGTCGGAAGATCTGTTCTCTCTGTTGCAACAATTTGTTACTAAGGATTTGTTGTGCTCTCTGTTCTTCTTTCTGTAACAGCCGAAGCTCCCGCAGCTCTTGTCGTCTTGAGAAAAATAAAGCAGTGATTCATCACTTGTTAATTCAGGAAACAGACTCTTTCAAAGACAAAGGTGTATACTGTACAATATCACTAGCTGTTCAAATTGTCTCTTGTTGAAAGATGGTTTAAATACCAATGACCACTACATTTGATCAATGTGTTAAATCCAATAAAACCAGTAGGCTGCTGCATTTAACTAAATGTCTCTGTACTTCACATCAAAACAAAAGCCTTGAAGTAGTGGTGCAGTTTGCGTGGTTTAATCTGGATGCTGACAGATATAATGGGCAGTTGCATAACTATTATTAGCAGGGTCATTCGTGCTGTGAAGCTCTCCAGTGGTCCTCCTGGGACAAATAGGAGTACTCTGGCCCTCTAGACTACAGGCTGAATGCAAGGCTAACAAACTCAAACTGTAAATTGTTGTGAAGCCCAACAGTTAGTAAAGCTCCTTCATGAGCTGTAGAACTTTGAAGCAGTTAAGCAAGTAGGTCTCAAAATACTGAAGCAAGACAGCCAGAAAGCTAGCATTTTAACAAAGATGCCAGAAACTTTCACATTTCTTTTCATATAGGCTTCTGTGGACCTGGGGAGTCAAAAACTAAACGTAAACAAAAAAAGAGGGGATGTTCAAACTTAGGTAATGCCACATTTGACATTACAACACACATGCTTTTCTTGAACGGTTTCAATGTTTAGAGTTCACCTTCATCTTCCAGTAAATGGTATTTAACCTATTCTTATGCCAGGAAATAATATATAGCTGCACTCATTTCTTGACAAAGTGGTATTAAATCCAAAAGCAAACATTATATTGCATCTTACCAATTTTTAGATGTGGTACCTGCATTAGTTCTCTTTACTTTCACCTGGTGATCAAGCCAGTAAAATAGAAATGTGTGTGAAAATCTCGCACTAATTATATGTGTAGACTGCTGCACTTTTATCATTCCTTGGATACAAGGAGATAATGAAAAAATGTGAAAATATAAAAGAAAGGTAGCTCGGTCTAATAAACAAAGAAAAAACTCTTGTCAAAAAATAAGTAAACACAGTGTATCAACTGGTGATAAATAAAGAGTTCAATAAACAAGTGTCCATGTGTATCAAAAATAATTCCATTAGTATTCCACCAACTGGATGTGCTAGCCACCGTACCCAGTGATAATAAAAATAACAATCCAAATGAAAATTAAATTGGCCTCTTACCAACTTCTGATGATCTCCAAGTTATAAGAGATCAAATGCATGAGGTAAGGAAATGCCCGATGCCTGGCCACATCTTCTGTGAGGATCCTCCATTCCCAGACGTAGCCTTATAAGGGGAAACATGTTGGAAGGAGACAGGCTCTGTGACATGATGAGCATCTAGATTTGTTGTGATCTCCATGCTGGATCATCCTCTTACATACTATGGATGAGCTCTTTTTCTGTGTTCCCTTATCCTGCACACACACCTGAGTGAAGCACAGTGATCATCCTGAGTGAGGCAAGCTGTGCTGGGACGCTGTGGAATATACTTTCAGTGTGGTGCCAGAGTCCAAAGTGAAAGGTGTTGGGACGCTGAGCCTGGAGCTGTGGGATTCATTCATCTATCCATCTTGGAGGTCAGGAGGCACATAGAGAATGTGGCCAGGCATCGGGCATTTCCTTACCTCATGTGTTTGATGATCATTTAGAGATCATCGGAAGTTGGTAAGAGGCCAATTTAATTTGAATTTGGATTGTTATACTTTATGATCACTGGGTAGGGTGAATAGCACATCCAGTTGGTGGAATACTAATGGAATCATTTTTGATACACATGGACACTTGTTTATTGAACTCTTTATTTATCACCAGTTGATAAACTGTGTTTGCCTATTTTTTGATGAGTTTTTTCTTTGTTTATGAGACACGCAAACCTTTTTACATTTTCAGATCTAGCCAGTAAGTCTATTATTTTTCAACAGAATAAGCTGTTCTGCAGATGTAGCAGTTATGCCTGGTATACACAGGTCAAAAATGGTCTGAAAACGCTCAGTTCTGCAGGAACCAGCCAACTTTCGGCCCGTGTGTATCGCTCCCTCACGACCGGCTTCTGTTGAATCAGAATGCTAATAAAACAGCATCCAATCAGCGCTGGCAGCCATTGGCAGCCCCCTGTCAGAACACTAAAGAATCCAGTGGGCTGAACAAAAAAAACAAACAAACTGACAGGGGGACACCCCTGCCCTCCAGAACACACTGATCAACACTCAAAGCCATTGGCTGTGAACGCTAATCGAAAGTTAGTTTTTCAGCATGTCCCTTCGACAAAAGCTGCAGCTGCAGGCATCATTCAGATATTCCCACTGAAAAGAAGGGTCCTTGGGCAGGAAGTGGTTAAAGACCTTTCCAATTCCGCTGATGTTTTTGTGAATAAGAGTAGGTCATCCAAACATGGTACTATCAAGATCCCTTCTGTCCTTAAAGCCTGTAGCGCTTCCGCTAACATTTTGTGAATATTCTCGGAGCTGATGCTAGTCCGAGGCAAAGGCAAAGCGTTGAATTGGAAGTAAATTGTCTGTTTCGGGTCTTTTACTGCAAACCTTAGAAAAACTTTCAAGCATTCCCTAATGGGGATGTGTAGATAGGCATCTTTTAAGTCTATAGTGGCCATGTATGCCCCTTGAGTCAGTAGTTCTTTTGTCGTAAAGATGGTCTGCATCTTCCTGTTTTTTCCTTAGAAAAATGTTAGAGTAAAAACCCCCTTTGCTTTCTCTTTGGGAAATGGAGGATATGACTCCTTGATCCGTCATTTCTTGGAGCAGGTGTGTCATGGCAACCGCCATGTTGTCATTCTTTGGTAGACAGGTTGCGAGAAACAGTTCTGGGGGGACCCGATTGACTTCTATGCGGTAACCCCTGGTGATTAGGTCTAAAATGTATGCATTGCTTGAGGTGGCTTGCCACTGGGTTAGGAAGGCCCCCAGCCTCCCTCCCACCCAGCAAGGGGAGTCATTGCCCTTTTTCTTTAGGCTGTGCGGGGTTAAACAGAAAACCCCCTTTTTCCTTTTGTTTTTTATTTTGCCATGGTTTTTTCTGATCTTGCTTGCTACCTTCTTTTGGCCCCAATTTCTTGAAAGGATGAAACACTTTTTTTGTATTGTTGTTTTTTGGGGGCCGGCAAACCTAATTTCTTGTCCAACTAACGTTCCAATACATAGTTACATAGTAGGTGAGGTTGAAAAAAGACACATCCCTTTGGAGCTCTACCCATAAGGATTCCACCTCCTCCCTAGCTCCCTTTAGTGATGTCATCTCTCACATTCACTTGTACATTATTCTTGATATATAGGCATACCCCTCCCCCTTTTTTACCCTCTCTATCCTTGCGATAAAGGATATACCCTTGCAGGTTTGCCAGCCAATCATGAGAGCTGTTGAACCAGGTCTCTGAAATTCCCACAAAATCGAAGTCCTCCTCGTACAACAGTATCTCTAGTTCACCCATTTTTTTCCACCAGGCTCCTGGCATTAGTGAACATGCTACGTAGTTTAGACTGATCGCATATTATCCTCTTATTGGGTGTCCTGAGATTGCAACTAGGACTTGCTACTATACTTACCTTGGGTTTATGTACAGAATCTAAATCTTCTCCAAAGACCAAGTTTCCTTTGAAAGGCAGAGAACATAACTCTGCCTTTGAAGAGGCATCCCCTGCCCAAGTTTTCAACCAAATCGCCCTCTTTTCTTGGTTGATTAGAGCTGTGCATCTGGCTGAAAATCTGATTGCTTCAGCCGAAGCATCAGCAATATAAGTAACCGCTTTGTTAAGTACTGGAAGTGAATCCAGAAGTTCCTCTTTTGGAGTATCACTCTCTAGTAAAATGTTTAGCTGCCTTAACCAAAAGGTCAAGGGTCCTGGCAACACAGGTAGAAGCAACAGCCGGTTGGAAATTCGCTGCCTGCGTCCCATGCTTACCTAAGATAACCTTCTGCCTTCCTATCCACAGTATCTTTAAGTGACCCTGCAACTTCAAAAAGGATAAATCCGAACGCTATGCTACCCTGGAAAGGGCTGCATCCAGTTTAGGACATTTCTCCCAAAGTGATGAGTCTTCCTCTTTAAACTGAAATCTCCTTTTGAGGCTCCTAGGGAGAAAAACCCTCTTCTCAGGCTCCTTCTATTCCTGCAATATTGTGTCCTTCAAGGCTGCATGAACTGGAAAGGATCTTGAATCTTTTGAATGTAACCCTGCATATAATTTTTCATGGACAGAAAAATCCTCCTTTTTTTCCCTCTTCCAGCTCTAAGGTATTATAAAATTAACTTTAAGTGCTCCTCTGTTTCATCAGAGGGAAAAAGGAATTTCTGAATGCGACTACCTTTTTCTTCCTTGAGTTCTTCCTCTTCAGGGCTAGATTCCTCACTAGACCCTTCTTCCATCTCCTCCAGCACCCCCTGCTCCCCCTCAGCAGTTACAGGTGTCAGAGCCAGAGCTTCTGCGCTAGAACCGTAAGTACTGGGTATACCAGTATCAGAGGGTCCTGAATCTTGCAGAGAGGATCTAAAAGATTCAAACATTTCAACTATTTCTGTCTTCATTGTATGTAGAAATTTCTTGAACATAGAGCTATGCAGTCCTGACATAATGATTTCTTCCATGAGGATGACAACTTATGTTTACAAGAGGCACATTTCTTTTTAGGGACTTCAGCAAGCCCTGTTCCATCCTTATCTTCCCGGCTCTTCCCACTACACTAAGAATAAAGAAGGAGAAGAAAAAAAAAACAAAAAAAAAAACAAAAAAAAAAACAACATGTTTCTGCTGCCTGACATTCACCGGAAAGGAAAGCAAAACACCCCACCGAGTGGCAGGTAAGGATAAGATGATGCACAGCCATCACTGTCCTACCTTTGGGCTTGGATTCTCCTGTGTCCCCCGATCCTCCTCTTCTGCAGCAGCCACCTCCATGATGCCCTGCAGGGAATGATCAGCGCAGGGTCCTTAAGTAAGCTGAGACCGCCAGCTGAGCCCATGTCCTCCATGTGGATCCTGGTCTGGCATGTGTGGATTGGCATGCTCAGGGAAAACTGCATTCCCCCTTCACCCTGCTGGCATTCACAGGGCTCCATTCTGGCGTCTGCCACATCCAAGATGGCCTCCGGGTGTCCCCGCCATGACACTTCCGCTGGAAACAGGTCGTCGGGCAGGCCGGAAGTGACCTCAGCACATTTTTCTCGGCTCTCCAGAGATCAGGAAACCATCCTGGCTGCACACGTGGAGGGAAGCTAGCAGGTGAGTGCACTGCACTACAACCACAGGGAAAGGGATAGCCTCCTACTATGGCTGCCCTCAGGACATAAAGAACATACAGGAGGGAGAGAGGGTCCCTCAGCCTCCCACTGGGTCCAAAGACCCCCCAGGGGAGCCCAGGCTAAGTATTCCATCTGCCTAGGAACACTGCCCTAGGAGAAGCAGATTCTAGCCCAGGAGGCCCCTGCCACCCAGCACGAAGGTCTGACAGATGAAGAAAGAAATAACGGTGATCCTGTCTGGCTGGAGGAAACACAATAACTGAGGGACCATTTATAGTACCTGTCCTTTTATACTAATGTGGATTTGTGTTTCCTGTGCTAGGTTGGAGGAGCCACTCTCTCATAAGGCCGTCCTGGAAGATGACATGGGGAAAAATGGATGTGGGCTCTACCTTTTCCCCATCCTCAAAATAATAGAGAGTTAATATAGAGTGGTTTCAAAAATATTTGAAAATGTATGAAACATACACCGTGAAAGCACTCAATTGATTAAAACCACATACAATACCTTTATTGATGTGGATTCAAATTAACATACATGTAAAATAATAAATAAAAACTGCCAACCACCAGATCACCACTTATTCTGACAAATCCTGTATTTTGTTTTATCTCTATGTCAATAAGCTTTAGCGGTGGCCACCTGAAATGACGAGCTATAAATTAACTATTTGAACTGGCTGCTAAACCTTGAGAATAAGATGATATAGGAGGATTAGACAGTAGGAAAACCCGAATAAATCCAGGGTGCTGTACAACATGACCAAATGTCAGCCGGTTCCTGCTGAACCAACTGATATTAGGCCCGTGTGCACCCAGCTTAACAATGCTGCTGTCCAAAGATGTCAGTGTTGTTCCTTCTTCCAGAATGCAAGCACCCCAATACAGGAGGCGTGTTACTGGCCAGATCACCAGGTAAAACCTGAGGGAAAACATCCTAAAAAAGAAAGCAAATGCAGCCATCATATTAATGATTGGTAAGCTATTTGGTTTATACCTATTGAATTTTCTAAAAGGGAATCAAAAGAACTGACAAGAATATATAAAAAGAACCCAACCTGCCACTGTAAATCCAATTCATTTGACACCCAGATATCTCTCCATATCACATGAAGATTAATTGTATGCACAGGGTATAGCAGCCTGATATTTTGTGCTTGTATGAAAGCAAGGAAAAAAATGCTGGTTTTATCTGAAATTTGACAGGCTGCAATGGGTGACACCTCCATAATCCACTTCCAACAATTGTAAAAAAAACAAAAAACAAAAAAACAGTGGTCTTGTCTTTCTGAATTTCTCAGTTTAAGAAAAAAAATAAAAATCAGGGCTATCCAACTTGAGCCCTAGAAGGCAGCACGCAGGCCAGGCGTTTGCGGCACTGTCATTGATTTTCTATAAATGAAACGAAATCTAAAAATCTGCCTATCTGATCTGTATCAATAAGCCTAAATATCGGACAATCCAAGCAATCATCACAGGGATTAGGTGAAGCAGTGTATGAAAAACATAAAAACAACCACTCCTGCTGTTTGATATTTGAGCGAATTGAGTCACCCCTACACAAGCCACGCAACTACAGATTAGATCTTCAACTACCTCTCTGTACACATCATCAGTCCATGTACAGCTAACATTACAATAAGGTACCATATTCTCAAAAAACTGTGTAAGATGAAGTGCAGAAATGAACTAGCAGCACTATCTTCTACCTGCATGAAGAAGTGAACGAAGGCTCTAAGGAGCTTAAATAAAGGAACAGAAGGAGTATTAATACCAAACTATTTCACCTCGCCACACACTAAAGATGACATACCTGAGGAATCTCATCTCCTCGCTCTTGGAATCATTATCAGTCACAATCTTGGAGGTTGTGACACTCACTTCTACTCCATCAACCATGAACTTTCTTGTCTTCTTTAGAGTTTTCTTCTGTCTTTTTGTTTCCTTGAGAAGAAAACAACATGTGAGGCAAATATTACAAAACACTTTAAGAGCTTTCAGGAATTCAAGTGCATACCACTTCAAATGTTTATCTCATATTACAGAAATAAAATGCAACTTGTTTCCTCATATGCAAAATTTTTTTTACTGCTACAAGGATTTTCATATAATGTAAAATAAATTATGATGTGATTTTTGCAGTCATACTTGTATTGAGCAAGAGAGATTTTCTTATACAGATTTGTAGACATCCCCTGTAGTGGTCATATGTCTGCTGAAATATTGCTGCTAAAAGCCCATCCATTGATGGATTAAAATTCAGCCAGTTCCTGCTTTTGATCCATCTATGGGCAGACTGGTTGTACTGAAGTCAATCTATTAATCATTCTCAGTACAACCAATCTTTTGGGTTATTTTTGTACAATTACTGCCACTGGTCGCAGCCGGCAGCAGTAATTAAAGTGGAAGTAAATTTCCATCACTTACTTTTAACTACAGGTAGTGTAAACATCTCCTAAATGTGCACAGTTTAGGAGATATTTACTGTACATGCAGCCAGTGACATCACTGGCGCATGTGCTCTGAAGGAACAGCCACCCCCCCCCCCCCCCCCGATCCCCTGTTTGGGCAGAGAGCGTGGTATCTTCTCCCCCCCCCCGCTCGCTGCCACAATCTAAAGAAAACCCGTCTGTGCGGGGCTCAGCGTCATTCATTCACAATGTTCTGTCAATTAATGGATTGCAACTACCAACAGCCTTTGCGGTCCTTGTCTTGTAGTTCTCAATGAACTACCACGGCACTGTTGAGCGCTTTGGTAGTTCATTGATTCTTCCTGTCAATGTAAAACTGCCTGCCTGTTCGATGTACAGGCAGACAGCTTACACTGACAGATCTGCTGATCGCTGGTGCAATGCTTTCCAGGCTCCTAAAACAAAAAATAGTAAATGCTAAATTAAATGTAAATGTGCATTTATTATTTTTTGTTAAAAGGTGAACTTATCAGTTAACATTATTGGTTGACAAACTTCCCCAATCCTACCACTTAGGAGAGAATTCAAAGAAAAAAAACAGTTTAACGTTCTTATACTCTTACCTGTATAGATATTGACCCTGATTCTTTCTTAGTTAAGAAACTCGATATGGACAAATTTAAATCCATGCTGCCGCTGTCAGCAGTTGATCCCATTCCAGAGTCAGAATCAATTTCCTTTGGAATTTCTGTTTCTTCTGACTGAGACTCTACTGTTTTTTCTTTCCTTTCTTCTTCAGCAGCAATGACACTAATACTAGGGACACCAACTTGGGAATCATCCATCGGAAGAGCAGCGCTATCATTGGAATTCACAGCATCATCCTGGGGAAGACTTTGGATGGACTCTTTATCGGACTGTGGAGCTGAAGATACATTTTCACTGGATAGATCCTTTGTACCGTCATCAGGAATTCTGCTTGGGTCCTCTCTTTGGTCATCATCTGTTTTAACAGGTAAAGATGGTGCAAGTTCTCCATCACCATTTACATGATTTACTTCATTTGCATCTTCTATTTTTAGGTCATCTTGATCCTTTGAAGCAATGCTAATATTAGATGGACCTTCTGCTACTTCTTGGCTTTCGTCATGCTCAGGTGAGACCTCAGCTGTCTCTGGTTTTGTTTGGGAACCTACTTCAACTACCTCTTGAATATCATCAGCTTTTGATACAGCAGTTAACTCTTTCATTTCATCATTAGTGTTTGCTGTCTGATCAGACTTTTCATCAACTGATTCTTCACTTGTACCATTTTCCTCAACATGAGGTTTAGGTTTCTGCTCTTCTAGAAGTTCCACCTTAGGAACCTGTTCTGTTGTCTCAGGAATATTCTCATTTGGCACACATATTAAGTCCAGTTTTGCACTCTCTGCTTCTCTCTCATTTGTAATTTCTCCCTCTTCAGAAACAGGAACAGGTTGACTGACCTCAGATTCTGTAGTTGTAGGATGATCTTCGTTAAGGTCTGGATTCTTTTCTTCAACCACTAATGGAGGTGAGGGCTCTTCTGCCTTTTCTGGTAGGCTGTCGGCACCTGAAACAGAAACTGCCACGCCAACTTCATCTTTTTCCTTTTCATTGTACTCTTTCATGGGTATCACAGTCTTCTCAGCATCTGGTATTTCATTTTCTTTCCTGGTGACCTCTGGAGTGGCGGGCTTCTGAACATCAGGTGTTTCCTCCACTTTCACTTTAGCAGAATCTGATATGTTATCCTGATTTGGGAGTTTATCATCAGCCTCAACAGCTGTAGGTTTTTCAAAAACAGGTTCAAGAGTTGAAGCATTCTGGGAAAGTTTATCATCTTCCAAGCTTGCTATGCTAAGGTCTGAAGAAGCCCGTTTACTGTCACGAACAGGCTAAAAAATAAATAAAATGACAAACATTTACAAAAGCTGAAAAGTGCTTGGCAACATGCACAAATATTAAAGTACAGTATATCTAACCGCCTATATATTTTAGTAGTTTTGGACCCTGTCAGATTTTTTGTGCCTTTTGGTGCCACTGAGGAGTAATACCTTAATTTCCTGTCCTGAAGACACAAGAGAAAATCTGTTCAAGTTAAGGGAAAAGCCTTCTTAGATTATCCATGCCTGAACAAGTTTCCTTGTTGGAAAAATTTCCCTGTTGATAGCTAAAATTTTAGATTTACTTTATTTTTAGTCCTGGCTGCAATGGTCACTAGGGTACATAGAGAGAGGCAGAGCTTTTTTTTCCAGAGGGAACATAGGTGCAGTTCCAGCTCCTCCAGCACTAAATGTATGTAATGGCAAGGGGTGCTGGGGTGTGCTCAGGCCTGCTGTTAGAAATCATGGGGCCCCATACTGCTTACCTGACAGGGCCTGGCTCCTTCCCCCACCCCAGAAAAATATCAAATTATGTTTTTGCTAAAAATACACTACAATTATTATTATATGACATATTTACTGCCCTCTTCCCCCACTCTCCATCCTAAAACATCTCCTTGTGTGTCCGCAGCAGCTGCCAGTAGGAGAGGAGAGAAACCAGCAACGCTGCAGGGAAAAGAGGTTGTAGATGCTAGAACTGATCCCCCTGGAGGATGGGGGTGGAGAAGCTGGCAGCACTGCAGGGGGAGGCAGAAGAAGATCAATGCCTGTCTGTAGTAAAGCAGTACAGCTAGCCCTCCTGCTCAGCAGGTGCCTGGTCCCCCCTTTTGAACTGATGGGGCTGGGACCCAGTACAGAAGAGCTGGCTGTACTGACTTATCAGCAGCCCTGGTCTATTGATGCTGGCTGATGGGGGATCTATTGTCAGGGGGGTGTAGTGTTGCGGGGGGGGGGGGGGGACTATTGTTGCTGGGCAGGTCTATTGATGCTGGTGGGGAGACTATTGTTACTGGGGAAGGGGGGTCTGGTGTTGCTGGGGGTCAATTGTTGCTGGGATTGATTACTGTTGAAGGAGATGTCTATTGATGCCAGCTGCTGGGAAATCTGTTGTTGCAGCTGGAGGTCCATTGTTATGGCGAAATATATTGTTGCTGGGGGTGTACATTGTTGTGGGAGGATCCATTGTTATTGGGGTTGTCTATTGTTGTGGGGGTGGGGTGGGTCCATTACTGCTGGAGGGGGATCTATTGTTGCTGGCTGCAGGGGAACAAGCGTTTCTTGTTAACAAATTCCATACAAAATTTTTATCACAACAAAACGATACTTGGTTCTGTACTCTCTGAAAAGGATTGGTACAGGAGGTGGGTAGGGGGTGGAACCAAGGATCGGTGCTCGGAGGTGAGTAGTAGGCAGAGACAAGGGGTGACTCAGAAAGGGAGAGTTCCTGCGCCTATTCTCTGAAAAAAAAAAAAACCTGGAGAAAGGTATATCTCTCCAGTGGAACACATCAATAAAAGCCAAACAAAGGTTCTAGCCCTTCCACATTTTTTTTTTTTTTTTTTTTTTTTTTAAAGTTTTTGCATTAGATATACTTTAATGGCACAAACGACAATCTGGCAGGCACATTTTATTCCCTATTAATTTTCTACTTTTGGTTGACCTCAATCAGGAAAATAATTCCAGTGTATTAGGAGGCATTACAAAAATGACTGCTCATAAATCAGGGGCCCATTCAGTATGTTAAACAGTTACAACTTGTCAGTTGAGGAAACTTGTACAGTATGATTTCTTTATCTAGAAACACAATCCAAAGATCTACTATAAGTCCCATTCATACTACAAAATGCACACAATTTGCAAGCAACACCATCATAAAATCTCAAAGTTTATAAAAACACGAACCAAAGAGGTCTCAGCCTCATCATCCTCCTCCTCATCTTTAGCTTCTTCCAGTTCCTCCAAAACCTCAGCCTTGGCTTCCGCAATCAGCTCTCGTACGGGCTTGTTGGAGTGGACCACTGACACAAACGGGTGCTACAGGCAAACACATCCAAATTTTACTCATTAACATGTAAAGTATAAAACCCTTGCTATACAAAGCGCCTGTGTTTTCTGTTACCTGTAGCAATTGAGCAGGAGTCCAGCGATTATCAACATTTTTCTCTAAGCATTTCCGCAAAAAGTCATTAAAATCTCTTGACCTAAAACAAGAAATAGGAGCAGATATATATTTTCTAGGTCTAAAGATATTCATAATTTATTTAATTACCATTTAAAGCCGCTTCTTAAAAACAAAATTGTTAGAATCGTGTGACAGAACGTTCCCCAACAGGCAGCAAGTCTGAACTTCTCTGTGTAAAACAATATAGTCTCTTTTTTTGGCTGTACTTCTATGGATGACAGGAGTGCAGTTCATTCTGCAGTGAATGGCTAAAGCCCGGCAAAGCAGCGAGTCGGTGACTGACAATCACCCGCTCTCTGCATCCTGCAGGCTGAGCTGAGCAATCAGTGGTGTTTGATCGCTCAGTTCTCAGACTTGGCACTGGTGGAGGACAGTTGCAGCACTGGACAGATTCTGCATCCACCTAGGTGAGCATAAAGTTGGTTTGTTAAAAAAAAAAAAAAAAAAAAAACAATACTTTTCTGTAACTGGTCAGCTAGATAATTTCTTAATAAAGTAATCTGATAACAAATGAGATCTGCAGTATACCTTTAGATGTGCGTACTCCTTAGGTTAGCTCATGACATGCTAGCACGGCATGCACACCTAAAGCCCAACTCTAGCTTCTTTTATTTTATTGACTTAATTTTTAATTAAAAACTACCTACCTTCTGCTCTGTGTTTTTGTACCATGGGCAATACTCCACTTCCAGGCTGAATGATGACCGGCATCACACAACCCATTCTTGTAAGCCTAGGCTGTCATGGACACACACCCCAAGGCTCAGCGCAATCGCACAGACTCAGTGTTCTGCCTGGATTGGTCGGTTTTCAAACATTACAACACTGCGACATGTGAGCACTGTGGAAGTCAACCTACAAACCAATGCTGGAGTTGAACATTCAGGGACAGGCATAGTCACATGACCAAAGCTGCATTTAGGCAAACAAGATAAATGCACTTCATATCATTTATAATTTAAGCTGGTCATACAATTTGTGAATTGTGGCCAGTTCCCAATTGACCCTGCTCCAAATTCGCTCTGTGGGTGGCACTGTCACCACTTTCCCACCCATCATCCTTCAATTGCAAAATCAAAGGAGCCAGATGAAAAAATTTTGCCCAAGGAGTGGCAGCATTTAATCAAACGCAGCTGCTGTTTGTGTATTCTGTCAGAATACAATGAGTGCAGCGGGAGATTCATTCACCTCCACTGTACCGCGTAGATGGGGAAATCTGAAAGATTTTATATGTTCAACGGAAGAATATTTTGTGTATGGCCACCTTAAACATGGGGAAGTGAGAAGGAAAGGAGAGGAACAAAGTGCCGGGTTGTTCTTGAAGAATATAAAGTCAGGCTAAAAACCAGGTTATAGTCTTGCTGTGATAAATAAAGAGAAACAAAGGCTGGAAAGTTATCTTCCCCAGAGAAAATGCCCAAAATACTCAAGTACTGAACACCTACCCAAAAGTTTAGGCATCTGGCCACATGATCTATGCTGAAGGGGAAAATCAGAGTTCAGACTGGCTGCTCCTCCTGTTCAGAAAAGATCACGTGGTCACATGAATAGAACGGAAGGGATATGCAGCATTTATAATCTTACCATCTAGAAGGTTGAGCTAATGTAGGAGGCTCGGATTTTGCAATCTTTAACAACACTCTCATTGGATTTAATTCGTGATGAGGTGGCTCAATCTGAGCCATCTCTATTAAAGTGACGCCAAGAGACCAAACATCAGCTTTAAAATCATAGGGTTTATCCTTGGAAGTTTCACACATCACCACCTCCGGTGCCATCCTAAAATGAAAGAGGAGAGAGAGATGTGAGGCATTCCAACACTCAGAAACACAAACCATGAAAATTCACCTTATATGTGGAAAA
The DNA here is from genome assembly GCF_042186555.1 of Aquarana catesbeiana. Taxonomy (NCBI): domain Eukaryota; kingdom Metazoa; phylum Chordata; class Amphibia; order Anura; family Ranidae; genus Aquarana; species Aquarana catesbeiana. The sequence continues at coordinate 88,415,304 of NC_133331.1, forward strand.
AGATGCAAAAACTGTCAAATTGTCCATGCCTATAAAAAACCTACAGGCTTGTGTAAAATGACATTTGTGTAAGTGAGAACTACTTTTCTCTGCACACAAAAAAAGTCGACTGGAATGTAAAATTCAGCTTAAAGCTGAACTCCAAGCAAACAGCTAAAACCACAGATAATATACATTTATAGAAGTGTTTTTACCTGTCAAATGATTTTTAATTCTAACCCTTCATTCCTGAAATTTACACAGCTCTTCTGCACAGCCAGCCTTCAGACCTGACTTTTCTCTAACACAATCAGGTCTTGTCTCTGCCTCCGGCCTAACAATGGTCAGTAAAATGAGAAGCAGCAGGCTGATGAGCTAATCTCTGTTCTTTCCTTGTTAGCACATGAGACCTATAATAAAAGTGATTTGCTTCCTGTGCTGCTTCTCCTTTTCCCAGTTGGAGACTTGCTGTAGAGCTTATTGAAAGAGGCTGGTATCAAAAAAACATTTGCATTTAAAAAACGACATTTAATGATTTATAATTGCATACTGCTGCATTAATCTGGGTCTTGAAAATCTGCCAGAGTTCATCTTTAAAGCAGCTTTAGGAAAAGGTCAGAAATTAGCATCTCACATGCATCCGGTATGTATGTGAAAGGATGGTAATTCAAAATCCAAAGGGCAAAAACCAAACCAAAGGCATTTCATTTTTAGCTTCTATATTCCAAAACTCTACTAACACTAGAGTTTTGTTAGAGTACTACACCCCTACTCAATGTCAGGCTGATCAAGAACAAGCCAAAATATGGTGAAAAATGAATAAACAATCCAGCAGCATGCTCAAACATAAATGATCATTGAAAAACGTATGATGCAGCCCTTCATAGGTTTAGAGATCATTTAAATATCAGTGCCTATCCTGTGGAACTTGCAGAATAATTCCCTATCACACTGATGTTTGAGTTTATAAGAAGAAAATTGAGCACCAAAGGAAACTTGTTTAGGCAGTTTATTGATTAGTCAATTTTGTTTATTCCACCAGCGGGTTGAACGAAAAAAAACTGGACATGATTCCCACATCCACACATGCGATGTGTATGGGGAAATACTCCCTGCTGAGCCAATGTATTCTGAATACACTGATCAGTGTTGCAAGCTATAGCCTGCAGCGCTGATTGAGCGGGGAAAATCTGACTGTATGGCTGTACATCAGTAGATCGACTTCTGTACAACCTGCCAGCCCACACATTGAACAAAATTCTGCTAGTCCCTGCTGAATGGTCCGAATTTCAAATCATGCATGGCTGGCTTTAGAATGTAAGCTCTTATGTGCAGAGCCCCTCCTAACCCTCTTGTCTTTAAATGTATTGTAACTTTACTGTCTCCCTTTATTTTGTAAAGCCCGGTTAGCATATAAGCCCTGTATAATAATAACACAAGGAGAATGAACTAAGCCCTTGCAGCCAGTGTCCCAATTGGAATTCAGACCCAGGACCAAGAGCTGAAAAGTAAGAGTGCTAACTGAGCCACCATCAAAGAAACCTATATTTATTAAGTTTAAAAAAACAAAAACTAAAAAAAAAAAAAAAAAAAAAACACCACAGCACATACCAGTAAGGAGTACCAATGAATGAGTCTCTCCTCTGTAATGTTCTAGTATTCTTAGCAGACACTCCAAAATCAGCTTTAATGAAAAAACAAACAAACAAACAAAAAAACCAAAACACATTATTATGCTTTAAGTAACGATAAACACTGTCAGAACTTTGTAATACTTAATTACATATGTCATTCACCACACTTTATTTCAGAGTGCAGTAACGAACTACTTATTACAGCTTGTATACATGAAAAACCACGTCTTAGCAAAAGCCACAGCAAAAACATGGCTGTTACCACTTTCCAAAATAGCTTTGTCATTTTCTGCAATGACAACATCTTCCAGTAGAAAGAAATGATCATATTCCTGATATATATGATATACTTGTATACACACACATTCAATTTTTTCCCAAAGTTGATAAAATAATACTTCATGTAAAATACCTACTATTGGTCATTTATAAGATGTACACACACACACATACACATATTATAGGAATGTATTCGTTAATGTATTTCAGAAATCCTATCTTTGGGAAATAGGTCTGAAAAGTCTAATGCCGCGTACACACGGGCGGAATTTTCGACTGGACTGGTCCGACGGACTTTCAACAGACTTTTGACGGACTTTTTAACGAACGGACTTGCCTACACACGATCACACCAAAGACCGACGGATTCGTACGTGATGACGTACACCGGACTAAAATGAGGAAGTTGATAACCTGTAGCCAATAGCTGCCCTAGCGTCGGTTTTTGTCTAGCATACAGACGAGCGGATTTCTGGGTCCAGCGGAGTTACGACGTAAAGATTTGAAGCATGTTCCAAATCTAAAGTCCGTCAGATTTTTGACTGGAAAAGTCCGCTGAAGCCCACACACGATGGGATTGTCTGCCGGACTCGGTCCGTCGGACCTGTCCAGTTGAAAAGTCCGACCGTGTGTACGCTGCATCAGGCGGCTCAGAAATAAGTCAGCTGAAGATGGCGTATTCTGGATGACATTGACCAGTCCGGTTGTCTTCAGATCCTCAACAAAATCACAGGTATTATGGGGCGTACACACGGTCTGACTTTTCGGCTTCAAAAGTCCGACGGACACCGACAGACCAAATCCGGCGGACAATCCGATCATGTGTCGGCTTCCCCGGACTTTCAGCTGACTTTTCTAGTCGCAAATCTGACGGACTTTAGATTTGGAACATGCTTCAAATCTTTACATCGTAACTCCACCGGACCCAGAAATCCGCTCGTCTGTATGCTAGTCCGACGGACAAAAAGCCACACTAGGGCAGCTATTGGCTACTGGCTATCAACTTCCTTATTTTAATCCGGTGTACGTCATCATGTACGAATCCGTTGGACTTTTGTATGATCGTATGTAGGCAAGTCCGTTCGTTAGAAAGTCCGTCCCAAGTCCGCCAAAAGTCCATCGAAAGTTTGTCGGACGGGTTGTCAGACTTTTGTAACCGAAAAGTCAGACTGTGTGTACGCCCCATTAGATGACCATCATTTAACATTTGCTGTATTAATGCTGAATTCTGACTCCAAAAAACACTATTGGGTCTATGGGTCCGCTCACACCAGCCCTTTGCGAAAACACAAGTTCTACCACAAAACATAGTAACACACCGTACATACTTTGCGGTACCATTCATGTTGAATGGCACTCCAATGCACCTGCACTGCAATAAACTACAATGCATGATGTGCGTTGCATAAAAAAATGTAGTAAGATTTGTTGCTTTGTGTATTGTGGGCATGGCAGCCCATTTATTTTGAACAGATAGCTTACTGAAGTGTGCATAATGGTAGAGTGTGATGAGGCATAAACAAGCCCTAATACAAGAGCCATGTGTATTCTTATTTGAATCTTGGTGTTCTTTGTATATTTCTTTGAGAATTGGGTGATAATCCAGCATGAAAAGCGTTTGTCTTTGTGCAGGCGTTTTCTGTAATAAAGACTGGTCATTGCTGCTAGTTCATATGCATATTAGCAGCCCTCTCACTTCAGAAACTGAGCCAAATCGTCAAAAGGAACAACAAAAAGAGTTCCTAATAGCTCTGTCATTAGAAAAATGTTTTTGTTTAGACTAGAGTAGTTCTTTGATCACCCGTAGGCATGGCTTAAATTAAAAGCTGGTAAAAGTGAAAGTGCTAATAACAACCTTTTCGTGGTAGAGATGCAAAAGTTTAAGCCTAGATTTCCACTATTGTGACCTGATTTTGATGCGACTTAAAGCAATGACTGTGTAATCATGAGGTCTATGGATCTTAAGTCGCATCAAAGTGGGACCAAATTGCAGGGACTACTTTTAAGTCGCACAGATATGAACACTACTCATTGGAAATAATGGGGTACGACTTGTCATGCGACTTTGCAGTCCCACGTCGCATGACAAGTCGCACTAGTGGAAACGTAGCCTTAATGGCTTTCCAGAACTGATGACAATAGTGAATCAGAAAGAGGGACTTTTCTACACACAAGGATCTTCCTGCAAAAAAATCCATAGGGCGCCCAGGGCTCTCACTATTCTGCCAACAGATTGAGCCCTAGAGATATCTCTGGAGCAGCAGCTCAGATAAACAGCATATTTGGCCATCCACTGTGATAGTCAAATATGTAGTTGGCCTGGGTACATGCCAAACGCCCAAATGATGTGTGTGAGAAACAGGAGTGCATACATGTGCTAATGCTACATGTTGGTAGACCATACATATGTGAAATAAGAGCCTGTCCACAACATTGCCTTGTGATAACATGCACGGTACCACAAGGCCTGGTAAAGCATGGTATGAGTCTTGGTGCACTGCAGAACCATTCATTTTCAATGGTACCTCAACGCATTTGTGTGGCAGCTCACCGCAACTAACTACTGTAGATTGCAGTCCGCTATGAAAAAAAACACAAAAAAAACAAACAAAACAAAACCAACATAAAGCTGGTGCATGTTTAGATTCACTGCAGTACATGTAGCAGTCCATTCAAATGAATAGGTTGCCTTGAACTGTTACTAAACCCAGGACCCTGCACTCACTATATTTGGTCTCCCACAGTACACGGAACATGGAAATGCAATAGTTTTAGTAAATATAAACTGCTAAATACCTTTTCTCATTAGCAGTATATACACAGGTGTACAGCAAGCAGAGATCGATATCACAGGGCTAGATGGGGACGGGAACTTCTGAAGTTAACTTTTGACATTAAAAGGCTGGTGATTGGTTGCTAGGATCGCCCGGCAACCAATCTCCTGCTGTTTCCTCCTCCATCCAGCCCTGTGATACTGGCCGCTCGCCGCTGTCTAATGAAGAGGTTGCCGACCCCTGCTTTACTGCATATACAGACTGATTTTACTTTTGTGGGTTTAACAAAACTTTAACATAACACACATCAACCATGCCGTAACAAATCTGGTGTGAACGGGTCCTGCCAGAAGAGGGAGTCTCAACACAAACCCTTTTCTAAAAACAATCTGCATGTATGTTGTCAGGTTAGTCTTGATTGGCTAAAACAGGCTAAAGGAGATGTTAAATGAAGTCAGAGGAACATTTCTGTAAATAGATTTGCAGACTTGAAAACCTTCATATTCTCCAGTACGCTTTATATATATATATATATATATATATATATATATATATATAGGAGCTGATGTAGAGACCCACCTACAGAGACCAGACAGCTTTAAAATTTCCTTTATTAAACCACTTACCCAGCTTCACATCACCATCAAGAGTGAGCAGGATGTTTCCGGCCTTTAGATCCCGGTGAATAATTTTAGCTTCATGTAAATAAACCAGCGCCTCTAGTGTCTGCTTGCACACTACCCGGATCTGAGGTTCTGTCAATGCACGTTCTAGCTCTGAAAACAGAAATCACAGCAATGATCCAACAATATTTGAATGCTCCATAGTAAACTGGATTTTTTTTTTGACTATTCAAACCTTGGATTTCGTTGCTTATAAAACATAATAAATCACGTCTTATCTAGTCCTGTCCACTGCTTTCTAGATTAACAACACTGCCTCTGGTGCTAAAACCCTCCTATTGACGCCTTATATAAATTTCCTACAGTAAGCCCCTCATTTCTTAATTATATAGAGGATCAAAACACAAAGTTAATGGTAAATTCCATGTTTTGCAATGAACCTGGTGAAGCTTTGTATTAGGATATGTTTTCAGAAGCCGTAAATCTTGACAAATGCAGACTTACCTAGCATGACCGCATCTACTGCTCCGCCCGCACAAAATTCAATAAGGATCTATAAAAAAAAAAAAAAAAAAAAAAAATGAATCTCAATCAATCCTACTAATTAGTAAAAATATATATGGCCTCTATGATAACACCTAATCTAGCACTTGACCTCCAAAGTTAAAGCGAACACATATGTGTATAAATTCTGACTGATGCACTTAAAGCGGTTGTAAACCGCAGATGTTCAAAAAAAACAAAAAAAACAAAAAACTCTGCAAGGCAATGGCATAATGTGCTAGTTACGCATCGCATACTGACACATTATGAAATCCCCACCTTGGAATGAAGCCCTCCAGCGCTGTAATGTCACCGCTGAGAGGGCTGACACGTACCCCCTGTCTTTCTTCTGGGTTGGTGCTCCGGCTATGTGATTGGCTGTGATGACCCCATTCCCATGCATGCACGTGGGAGCCCTCGGTTCTGGCCTGAAGCTCTTAAGTTCCGGTGTTCTATCAGAAAGCCGCTACCCATCAGATAATACAATCAAAGTGAAGTAGCGGCCTACTGCACATGCGTGATGCGTTCCACAGCTGCGATGCGTTCCACACATTGTGTGTGATGGGTAGCAGCTTTCTGATCAAACATATTCAGATTTTGACCACACTACGCATGCGCAAGCGGGGCGGACTGCGGTGGGAGCACACACCAATTACAATTGTAATACAGAACGGCAGGTGACAATTAACCACAAGCCGCCCGTCCGCCGTTGGCTGACGGTGGCAGAATGTCTCCCCTGTGCAAATCCCCGTAGCTGTACGGTGGCCGCTTTAAGGGGTATAGGGGGCGCACACCACAGCGTCACTGAGGAGCCGATGCGCATGCCCAGGGGCCGCGATGTCCGCCGGGCACCCGCAATCGCTCCTGACAGAGCAGGAACAGGGATCTGTGTGTGTAAATCCACATTCTGTCAGGGGAGAGGAGCCAGATCGTGTGTTCCTAGTATATAGGAACACCGATGGGTCACCTCCCCCAGTCAGTCCCACCCCCCACAGTTAAAACACACACTGAGGGAACACATTTAACCCCTTGATCTCCCCCTAGGGTTAACCCCTTCCCTGCCAGTGACATTTATACAGTAATCAGTGGCTATTTGTAGCACTGATTGCTGTATGAATTTCAATGGTTTCCAAAAAAGTGTCAAAAGTGTCTGATCTGTCCGCCGCAATCCTGATAAAAATCATCGCCATTACTAGTAAAAATAAATAAATAAAAATGCCATAAATCAATAACCTATTTTGTAGGCGCTATAACTTTTGTGCAAACCAATCAATACACGCTTATTGCGATTTTTTTTTACCAAAAATATGTAGAAGAATACATATCGGCCTAAACTGAGGAAAAAAATCATTTTTTTTTTTTTAAATTGGGATATTTATTATAGCAAAAAGTAAAAAATATTGTTTTTTTTCAAAATTGTCGCACTTTTTTGTTTATAGTGCAAAAAATAAAAACCGCAGAGGTGATCAAATACCACCAAAAGAAAGTTCTATTTGTGGGAAAAAAAAGGACTTCAATTTTGTTTGCAAAGAATGTTGCACAATTGTTAGTTAAAATAACGCAGTGCCGTATCGCAAAAAATGGCCTGGTCAGGAAGGGGGTAAATCCTTCTGGGGCTGAAGTGTTTAAAGAGGTTTATGAACGATTGCAACAGAGAACAATCTCATGGTGCCTCCGGAATTGGTGCTGTAACAAAAAATTGGAGCAAGATTCTGATGTTCTCTATTGCAATCATTCACAAACCTCTCACAAAACCTCTTTAATTGTCATGTTCTCTATTCGTTCAATCGTTCATAAACCTCTTTAATTGTCATCTGCTGTTCTGTATTACAATCGTAATTGTAATTGGTGCGTGCTCCTGCCACGGGCCGCCCCGCTTGCACATGCACAGCGTGGTCATAATCTGCTGAATATGCTCTATCAGAAAGCCGCTACCCATCACACACAATGTGTAGAACGCATTGCGGCCATGGAACGCATCACGCATGCGCAGTAGGCTTCAGTTGCATTTTCTGATGATTAGCGACTTTCTGACAGGACACCAGCAAGGTATGCCAGACCTTTAGAGCGCCAGGGCCAGTGATGTCACTGGCTGCATGCAGGGTGAATGTCTCCTAAACGGTGCACGTTTAGGAGATATTCATTTTACCTACAGGTAAGCCTAGGTAAAAATGACCAAGCAGGGTTTACAAACCTGCTTTAAAGTACAACGAAAGGCAAAACTTTTTTTTCTAGTTTTGGATAGAGTGAAGATTGACAGGGGTTCTAATCTATTTTTATTGCTGTCTGTGCCCCAATTAAGGAGAGTCGACCTCACCATTTGTCCTGTTTACCACTATCATTGAAAGCGAAAGTAAATAAAAGCCCACATTTTGAGAAAAGTAATAGAGGAGAAATCTTCCAATGGGGACACTAGGTCTGATGACCAGGGGGTCCCAAAGGGATTCCCTTAATTTGCAGGGGTTCCCTCTCGCTTCCTGTTTGGCTATGGCGCAAAAAGTGAAGGTAAATCGCTGAAAAAGGAACACAGATGGCAAAAAATAAATGAATAAATAAAAATCTCACATTATAACCAGAGGTGTAACTAGAACCTTTAGGGCAAGAAACTATGAAGGGCCCCCCCCTGGCCCTTCCCACTGATCCTGGGGCCCTTTATTAGGGTCCCACAGTGGGTCGCCTTCCTGTCGCCTTGGGGCCCCCCCCACGGTGACAGAACGCCAGAGCCCAGTCAAAAAAGTGTGACCTTTGCGACCCTGATAGTTGTTGCGCCACTGGTGTCAGTAGTTTTTTATTTATATTCTTTTATTTTTTATTACCATTTTATTTTATTTTGTTACAATTTTATTTATTTTTTTTTTTTTACATATTTTTAGAACCACCGTTGGGGACTTTAGAAATATCAGGGGTCTAAATAGACCACTGATGTCTCACTTTTGAGACAGGGAAAGGGCATGAGGACAGATTCATCAGCCCCTTAATCTGCAGCCTCAGCTGCACAGAATCAATAAACAGGAATAGCTCTGTACAGGGCTTCCCGTTCATTCATAAACTGAGGCATAGTAAACAGTTTACTATGCCCCAGCTATGAATGAAAAAAAAAAAATAGAAAAAAACAAAAACAAAACCAGAGACAGTGATCGGTACCGGCCACTGACTATTCAAGACAAGGAAGGGGCCGTAAATGACACATTTACCGATCCCTTCCCCGCTCTCCATCCTGACAAATCCCCCGCAGTAGCCAGCGGGAGGGGGAAACCCGGCAGTGCTGTAGGGGAGCGAGAAGGGACAGAGGGGCACACAGGGGGGCCAGGGCAGCAGGACAGCGATAGGGAGGCAGCAGGACCGGCATGTGGAGGAACCAATCTCTTCTTTTCCCTCCTGCAGCTGAATGTCTGTGGGAGGGAGGAGGAGAAGTGGGCAATCAGCGGCTGCATCGAGGGATTGGTTCCTCTACATGCCGCCGCCCTCCTATCCAGGCGCACAGGGGGGGCCGCATGGGATCTCTGGAGCATGGGGCTGGGTCGCAATGGCGACAACTGCACATGCTCCCCTGGTTATAACCCTCTCTTACAATATTCAAAATAAAAAAGTTTTGCCTATAGTTCTACTTTAACAGATTCAACAGCATATAAGACATTAAAAGAACAAGCTTCTTATTCCAACATGGTTTTATTGTGGCCTTGTTGGTCAGCTAAAAAAAATAATAATAATGCCAGCTCCGTGAATGGCTTATGCAACTTTGTCAGCAGCTCTGTGATTTCTCTTGTACTGGTGGGAATCTCACCTGTTCCGATTCTTACTGTACATTATGTGATTGATGACTGCTTTTTCTTGTTCTGATGGAATTCTATAATAATGAAATTTTAATAAAATGCCAGCTCTGGATGATACAGTATATGATATTTTGTAGAGAGCTGTGGGTTAACCGATGTGCTCTAGAAATAATCTGAAGGCATCTGCTCTAAGCACCTGTAGCCTGTATAAAGTAAGGGGAGCCCATATGTTTTCCTTAAGGCTGGGTTACCACATATGTGATGCAGGAACCAGCGCAATTCCTGTGCGGGTTCCCACAACGCATGTCTGTCACAGGCAGTTCCACACTGCCCTATGCGAACCACTGCGAGTGTCAATACAAAGTTAATGACACCCCCAGATCGATTTGCAGATCGCAGTGTGAACTGTAAAATGGTGCAGGAATCGGATCGCATTGGTGTTCTAGTGCTGACCAAAAAAAAGGGTCCTGCACCATTTTGGTCCGAATGCGATGCAAATTCAGCCATACAACCTGTATGGCTGAATTCGCATTGCACAGGCATTGCATGTGATCTGCACAGCAATGTGGTGTGAATCACATGCGGTGTCTGACATTGCAATAGTGTGAACCCAGCCTAAGACTGAACATTTAAAACCTGGCAAAAACCCTGTAGTGTCTGGTTCTCTTTAAAGGTAGGAGTGCACAGTACAGTTTACACTGTCCAGATAGTCAATCTTTATAAATAGAACATTACTAGGCATAATACAGTCTTGCATTGATAACACAGAGATAGAAATTGTATATCCAATGTATTACTTACCCAAAGGTTATTTTCATAATAAAAAGCATCCAGTAATTTAACAATGTGTGGATGATCACATGATGCCAAAATCTCGATTTCCACCATGTAATCTTCAAGTTCATCTTCGGACTTTGTATCGATGACCTTTGCTGCTGCCAAAATGCCAGTCTCTTTATTCTGGGCCTGAGAAAAGCATACAAGAACAATCTGGTTAGTGAAGTTATAACACACTCTGGTGTTTGGGACAATATGTCCAACAAAAAAATGGGAGGTATGTATTACACTAGATTTTTTTTTCTGCACAAAGAAATTACACAAAGAATTGAATGACAACACCACTGATTTCTTCAAATTTCATTTTTATTATGTGCAGGGACATAGTCTAGTGACTGCCTCTCATGGATAATTCACTAACTTAAAGGAGAAGTATAATCAAAGCTTTTGCCTGTACTTCTGTAGCTCACAGGAGTGCAGTTAGTTGTGCACTTCTGTGACCCCTTTTCAGCTGACAGAGGGCCAAAGTCTGCTGTTGTAACTCAGCTGGTCCAGGCTTGGGAAAGATCTCGATCACCCAGATGCCTGGACCACACCTGACTCAACCTCTCCGTGATCCATTGAGATACTCAGATAGTTCCTTCCGTTCCCTCCACAGCCCAGCACCCCAGTGAGCTCTGGAGGGACAAAGCAGAGAGCCCAAGACTGACAGTCACAGCTCTCTGCTCAGAGCCGAGGGGAGAACTGAGCGATTAGCGGTGCTGCACCGATTGGCAGCACTGGTGGGCTCTAGTGGGACTGCATTGATAATCAGTGTAGAAGTTCCGTTCACACAAGCCAGTTATCGGCTCTCCTCTCCTCACGCTGTCAGAGTGAGAAAAGTAATGCCATTAACCAGTTTGTGTTTACACCATGATCAGCTGTCATTGGACACAGCTGATCACATGGTAAAGAGCTGCTGTGATTGTTCCATTACCCCTGACTGGGGTAGAGCTGTGCCATCCAGGAAAAGTAAGCCCTGTGCTGTAGCAATCTTTCGGCTATAGTGCGGGTGGGAAGTGGTTAAGGCTAGCTTTATACATACAGCAGTGCTTGCCGACCCTCTGAAAAGGGATCCCCGATGAAATGCTTTTTAGAGGTGTCTGACAGGTGATGAGGAAGCGATATGTCAATTCTCTTATCACCTATTTTAAAGCGGAGTTCCACCCTAAAATTTTTTGTTGCTTTACATGACTACTTTAAACCTATAAACAAACATTTGGAGGAAATTTTTGTTTTATAATTACCCTAAACGCCCTGTTGCTATGCAGTCCTCCTAATCTGCCACTGGTCCGTGGAGCTCCTCGAGACCTCCTCCCTCGCCAGTCTGTGGGCAGTACTGTGCTCGGTGCTACGGCCGCCTTTGAATTGCGCATGCGCGAGATCGAGAGGTGCATGCTGGTTACCCAGCATGCACCTCTCCATGCATATTCCAGGAAACGATCGCGATTGGGCTTCACTTGCCCACATTAATAATGGAAACGGCCACAAACAGAGGATTGCAATATTACAGTAAGGATTATATATCTTTGAATAATCTATTAAGATCATTGTATACTCTTATTTAAATTACGTTAAAAATAATACTAGGATAAAAAAAAAAATTATAATTTTTATCGCTGGAACTCCGCTTTAACCCTATAAATACCGCACCACCGAACATGTTCAATTTGTATGCAATCAGGCAGGCTCTTGCACAACACAGCTGAAGGTAAATCTATAAAGAAATTTGTATAATGTATGGCCAGCCTAAGATTGTTCCCTCTGTACAGAGCCCTGTGTTGATATTCAACACAGGGGTTCTGAGCTGTGATTGGACACAGCCAATCAGCAGGTCCCGACCATGAATCATTAACCTGGACCTGCTGACAAATGCGCTTGCCATAAACCTGGAAACCTGGTACCAGTACGTCGCTTTGCCTGTACAGGCCAGTGTTCGTAGTACATGCAGACGGCTGGTTCACGCGTGGTTGAGAGGGGTGAGTTACATTTTTACCATTTCTCCAACCTCAAGTGTAAACAAGCCCTGAAATGAACTGGCTAGCCTAACTTGCATGACTTGTGTATGAATGTATGTATGTCTATTTTAATGTTTTCTAGGGATGAGCCGAACACCCCCCGTTTGGTTCACATCCAGAACATGCGAACAGGCAAAAAATTTGTTCGAACACTGTTAAAGTCTATGGGACACGAACATGAATAATCAAAAATGCGAATTTTAAAGGCTTGTATGCAAAGTTATTGTCATAAAAAGTGTTTGGGGACCCGGGTCCTGCCCCAGGGGACATGTATCATTGCAAAAAGAAGTTTTAAAAACAGACGTTTTTTCGGGAGCAATGATTTTAATAATGCTTAAAGTGAAACAATAAAAGTGTAATATTCCTTTAAATTTGGTACCTGGGGGGTGTCTATAGTATGCCTTTAAAGGGGCCCATGTTTCCCGTGTTTAGAACAGTCTGACAGCAAAATGACATTTCTAAAGGAAAAAAAAGTCATGTAAAACTACTATCGCTAGCGCCGGCTATAATGAATTGTCGGTCCGGCAATACACATAAAAGTTCATTGATAAAAACGGCATGGAATTTCCCTACAGGGGAACCCCGAACCAAAATAAAAAAAAAATACTTGGGGGTCCCCCTAAATTCTATACCAGGCCCTTCAGGTCTTGTATGGATATTAAGGGGAACCCCGTGCAAAATGAAAAAAAAAAAAAAAATGGCGTGGGGTCCCCCCAAAAATCCATACCAGACCCTTATCCGAGCACGCAACCTGGCAGGCCGCAGGAAGAGAGGGGGGACAAGAGAGTGCCCCCCCTCCTGAACCGTACCAGGCCAAATGCCCTCAACATTGGGAGGGTGCTTTGGGGTAGCCCCCCAAAGCACCTTGTCCCCATGTTGATGGGGAGAAGGGTCTCATGCCCACAACCCTTGCCCGGTGGTTGTGGGGGTCTGCGTAAATGGGTGACCCACAGAGAAGTACCCCTGAAGTCGTTATATAAGTGTCAGAAGAACCGAAGCGTCACATGGCAGAAGACTCCCACTGAGGTGGATCGTGCGGATGGAGCGGAAAAGAAGCCGGAGGAAGATGCGGGACAAGAAGAGGGGAGGAAGAAGAAGAAGATGCAGAAGAAGATGGAGAAGAAGAAGATGGAGGAAGAACACTGAAGGAAGACCAGAAGAAAATAGATGGAAGAAGAAGAAATTAATAAAAGGACCTGTTAAAAACCGTCTCGTGTTTAACCTTTTTGACACTTTTTTTGTGAAATGGTAGGGGTACATTTGTACCCCATTACCAATTCACACCGGGGGGGGGGGGGGCCGGGATCTGGGGGTACCCTTGTTAAAGGGGGCTTCCAGATTCCGATAAGCCCCCCGCCCGCAGACTCCCACAACCACCGGGCAAGGGTCATGGGGATGAGGCCCTTCTCCCCATCAACATGGGGACAAGGTGCTTTGTGGGGGCTACCCTAAAGCACCCTCCCAATGTTTAGGGCATGTAGCCTGGTACGGTTCAGGAGGGGGGGGCGCTCTCTTGTCCAGGGTCTGGGTCTGGATTTTTGGGGGGACCCCGCACCATTTTTTTTTTTACATTTTGGCGCAGGGTTCCCCTTAAAATCCACACCAGACCTGAAGAGCCTGGTATGGAATTCAGGAGGACCCCCCACGCATTTTTTTTTTTAATTTTGGTTCGGGGTTCCCCTGTGGGGAAGTTCTATGCCGTCTTTATCAATGAACTTTTATTTGTATTGCCGGACCGACAATTCATTATGGCCGGCGCTAGCGATAGTAGTTTTACATGACTTTTTTTTCCTTTAGAAATGTCATTTTGCTGTCAGACTGTTCTAAACATGGGAAACATGCGCCCCTTTACAGGCATACTATAGACACCCCCAGGTACGAAATTTAATCACTTAAGGACTAGCCTCGTTTTGGATTTTAGGTGTTTACATGTTTAAAACAGTTTTTTTTGCTAGAAAATTACTTAGAACCCCCAAACATTATATATTGTTTTTTTTCTAACACCCTAGAGAATAAAATGGTAGTCTTATAATGGTCTTATAAGCGCACTTTTTTTGGAAAAAATTCACTTTTTTGAATAAAAAAATAAGACAACAGTAAAGTTAGCCCAATTTTTTTTTATATTGTGAAATATAATGTTACGCCAAGTAAATTGATACCCAACATGTCACGCTTCAAAATTGTGCCCGCTCGTGGAATGGCGTCAAACTTTTACCCTTAAAAATCTCCATAGGTCGACGTTTAAAAAATTCTACAGGTTGCATATTTTGTGTTACAGAGGAGGTCTAGGGCTAGAATTATTGCTCTCGCTCTACCGGTCGCGGCGATATCTCACATGTGTGGTTTGACCACCATTAGCATGTGGGGGCGCTACTCACGTATGCGTTTGCTTCTGCGCGCAAGCTCGTCGGGACAGGGCGCTTTAAAAAAAAAATTTTTTTTTTTAATTATTTTACTTTATTTTATTTTTTCACTGTTTTAAAAAAAAAAAATAAAAATTTGGATCACTTTTATTCCTATTACAAGGAATGTAAACATCCCTTGTAATAGAAAAAAGCATGGCAGGTCCTCTTAAATATGAGATCTGGGGTCAAAAAGTCCTCAGATCTCATATTTAGACTTTACTGCAAAAAAAAAAAAAAGTCATTGAAAAAATGACACAAAAAAATTGTGCCTTTAAGACAAGTGGGCGGAGCTGACGTAATGACGTCGTTCCGGCCGTAATATGGCATGGAGACGGGTGGGGGCCATCTTAGCCTCACTCGTCTCCATACTGACGGCTCTGGTAAGCGGTGGAGGGCGCGGGAGAGCGACGGTTGCACCTCTCCCGCCGCCGATAACGGTGATCTCGCAGCGAACTCGCCGCAGAGACCACCGTTATCGTGTACAGAACCGCTGGCCCTAAAGATGGATACCTCGGTTGTGGCAGCAGCTGCTGCCGTTACCAAGATATCCATCTTTAAAGTAATGACGTATACATACAGTGGCCGGTCGATAAGTGGTTAAAGGAATATTACACTTTTATTGTTTCACTTTAAGCATTATTAAAATCACTGCTCCCGAAAAAAACGGACGTTTTTAAAACTTTTTTTTGCATTGATACATGTCCCCTAGGGTAGGACCCCAAACACTTTTTATGACAATACCATGCATATAAGTCTTTAAAATTAGCACTTTTGATTTCTCCCATAGACTTTTAAAGGGTGTTCCGCGGCTTTCGAATTTGCCGCGAACACCCCAACTTGTTCCCTTTTCGGCGCACGGCCGAACAGCCAATGTTCGAATCGAACTCATGTTCGACCCGAACAGAAAGCCCATCCCTAATGTTTTCCCTTTATGTATTTGCTGGAGTGAGAGATCACACAGCTTTCAAACATCTATACTGACATGCCCTTCCTTTTTCTTACAAAAGGGAACAACTAAACTAAGTACTGACTATAACCTGATGACTCACACAGGATAACGGCAGCTAAGAATCTCTCACAATGATGTTGTGTCACTGGGATGAAGTCATGTCTGTTGATAAGTCAAGATGTGATGAAAGCTGGCTGGGAGAGAACATGTACTTAACATATCAGGCTGAAAATAAACACACCATTGGCTTGCCTGCTTTAAAATGAACCTCATTTACACAATCCTCTCTTCCATTGTCCACAAACCAATCCCAAATTTTCTGTATGTTCCCAACTTCTCAACCACAGTAGAACTCAATCCAATTCTCTTTTTTGTCTGTACAGTATGGGGAAGGGTGGGAACCTATATCAGGTCTGTGTCCCAGTGGGAGCCATATCATCTCAAATCATGCGAGGTCCAGGAGACAGGAAATGAGGGGCGATCTTCCCAAGGGGTGGATATTCAGCAGTGGAGGCACAGAAGTGAAATTAAGATAAAAAAAAGTCTAGAAAAGTTTAGAACCACTTTAAGTCTATTTACTACATATAAAGGCCCAAAGCGTTTAGGCCCATGCCTTCAGATAGATTATGTGATGAGATGGACAATAGCAATAAAATCTACTGTATGTAGTTATTAGCTACAGAGGTTGATGGTGACTAAAGCTGCTTCTGCATTTGGCTGCAACATATTTCTACCACATGTTCATCAGATACACCGGAGAACACAAGTACCTACAGAAATTGGGAATTTTATAGCCAGCTACAAATGTTGTTCAACATGACCAGTTCAACAAAACTACAAAATCGGCTATTCACACCATTCAAGCCAGGCTTCACGAGGTACATAAACTGCGTATACCTATAATAATGGGAATTGAGTTTTCATCAAAGCTGCACAGCTTGTTTTTATCTACAATCTCTTCTCTGCACTGTCTGTTTTGGTAAAGGTCAACTATTCCTATAGGCAAAATATCTCTATTTTCCTTTGCACCACTTCATATAAAAGTGCTAACAAGATTAGGACTTGGTGCTTCACTCGGAAACTCAAATCTTGAAGAAAGTAACACTAATCACAGCTGGGTGCCACAAGTCAGACCTCTATGTGTTTGCGTTTGCAACACCTATAATCCAAAATGCTACAAAACAGACTATTTGTGTTTGTCTTCTTAGGCAGTCGCTGTGATTCCTGTCATCGCACACGGATACAGTCATGTTTGCTGTACTTTACATACAAATATTTACATTTGAATGCTGGATTAACAGCTGATCCTGTAACAACAAGGTTAGCACCGCACAGCAATAATCGGAACATAGTGCTGCTCTTCACACCATTCCTACAATATAACAAATACACGAGAGACCCTTCCAGATTTGTTTGCCTTGATGGGGTATAGAAGGCTAAAAAAAAAAAAAGACCAAAAAAAAAACCAAAAAAAAATAAAACAGTAATCAAAATAAGAAAGCACGGAGGGGGAAAAAAAATTAAAAAAAGAAAGAAAGATACCTTAGGTTTAGGTGTGTTGAAAATCCTGCATGCAAAATTTGTGGTCTATTGTGTTATATTGGCCCACCAGGCTGATATAATCGTAATTCTCTAAATCACAGATTTCGTTAGGCACACTCTAGGTATGTAGGAAATCTATTCCATACTTAATCCCCTGAAATTCAGAAACCATCATATATGGGGCTTTGGAAGGCATTAACACTTCTCTGACATTAATATTACCTTTGACGTGTCTGAATCACAAAATGAGGTTCAGAGACAGATTTGGTTAAGTAACAAATTCCATAAGTCATAGAGCATCAAGTAAGTCATTAGAAGGTCTATTTATAGAATCAATTGTGCATGGCTTCTTTTTCTTATTAAATATTTCTTTGCACAATCCTACAGAAATGTTAAAACATTACTAAGGTAAGTTGATAAAGTCACCAGAATGAAGCTACACATTGCCAGAAACCATCAACAAGAGCTCAACTGGCCTATGCACTGTGCGGAAACAAAGGTACAAATAATGCTGCTCAATATAAAGAAAAAAGATACATGTTGCATCATTCTCTACACCCAGGTCTTATTCTCTACACCCAGGTCTTATTCTCTACACCCAGGTCTTATTCTCTACACCCAGGTCTTATTCTCTACACCCAGGTCTTATTCTCTACACCCAGGTCTTATTCTCTACACCCAGGTCTTATTCTCTACAGTGTGGAAGGGGATGATTAATGCGCTACCCAAAAGAAATGAAAACAGCTGCTACAAAACCATATGACAAAAAGGGAAAAACATTTAATTTAATTTACTTATTCTCTACACCCAGGTCTTATTCTCTACATCCAGGTCTTATTCTCTACACCCAGGTCTTATTCTCTACTACACCCAGGTCTTATTCTCTACACCCAGGTCTTATTCTCTACACCCAGGTCTTATTCTCTACATCCAGGTCTTATTCTCTACACCCAGGTCTTATTCTCTACTACACCCAAGTCTTATTCTCTACACCCAGGTCTTATTCTCTACACCCAGGTCTTATTCTCTACACCAGGGGTCCTCAAACTTTTTAGACAGGGGGCCAGTTCACGGTCCCTCAGACTGTTGGGGGGCCGCACTATAGTTTAAAAAAAATATGAACTAATTCCTAAATTCCTATGCACACATCTTTTTTGTAGTGCAAAAGAATAAAAGAATGAATAATAAATAATAATATATATAGGGGATGGAAAGGGGGACAGACAGGGGGACAGTGGGATGGACAGAGGGGTGGACAGGGGGACAGAGGGGTGGACAGGGGGACAGTGGGGTGGACAGGGGGACAGTGGGGTGGACAGGGGGACAGTGGGGTGGACAGAGGGATGGACAGGGGGACAGAGGGGGGGGCGGTGGGGTGGACAGAGGGGTGGACAGAGGGATGGACAGGGGGGCAGAGGGATGGACAGGGGGGCAGAGGGGTGGACAGGGGGGCAGAGGGGTGGACAGGGGGGCAGAGGGGTGGACAGGGGGGCAGAGGGGTGGACAGGGGGGCAGAGGGGTGGACAGGGGGGCAGAGGGGTGGACAGGGGGGCAGAGGGGTGGACAGGGGGGCAGAGGGGTGGACAGGGGGACAGAGGGGTGGACAGGGGGACAGAGGGGTGGACTGGGGGACAGAGGGGTGGAAAGGGGGACAGAGGGGTGGAAAGGGGGACAGAGGGGTGGAAAGGGGGACAGAGGGGGGGACAGAGAGGGGGACGGGGGGGGGACAGTGGGATGGACAGGGGGGCAGTGGGGTGGACAGAGGGACAGAGGGGGGGGCAGTGGGGTGGACAGAGGGATGGACAGTGGGGTGGACAGAGGGGTGGACAGGGGGACAGAGGGGTGGACAGGGGGACAGAGGGGTGGACAGGGGGACAGAGGGGTGGACAGGGGGACAGTGGGATGGACAGGGGGACAGTGGGATGGACAGGGGGACAGTGGGATGGACAGAGGGGTGGACAGGGGGATGGACAGTGGGGTGGACAGGGGGACAGAGGGATGGACAGGGGGACAGAGGGATGGACGGACAGGGGGACAGAGGGATGGACGGACAGGGGGACAGAGGGATGGACGGACAGGGGGACAGAGGGATGGACGGACAGGGGGACAGAGGGATGGACGGACAGGGGGACAGAGGGATGGACGGACAGGGGGACAGAGGGATGGACGGACAGGGGGACAGAGGGGTGGACAGAGGGGGGAACAGTGGGATGGACAGGGGGACAGAGGGGTGGACAGGGGGACAGAGGGGTGGACAGTGGGGTGGACAGGGGGACAGAGGGGTGGACAGGGGGACAGAGGGGGGGGCAGTGGGGTGGACAGAGGGGTGGACAGGGGGACAGAGGGATGGACAGGGGGACAGGGGGATGGACAGGGGGACAGAGGGATGGACAGGGGGACAGAGGGATGGACAGGGGGACAGAGGGATGGACAGGGGGACAGAGGGATGGACAGGGGGACAGAGGGGTGGACAGTGGGACAGAGGGGTGGACAGGGGGACAGAGGGGTGGACAGGGGGACAGAGGGGTGGACAGAGGGGGGACAGTGGGGTGGACAGGGGGACAGAGGGGTGGACAGGGGGACAGAGGGGTGGACAGGGGGACAGAGGGGTGGACAGAGGGGGGACAGGGGGACAGAGGAGTGGACAGGGGGACAGTGGGGTGGACAGTGGGAGGGACAGGGGGACAGAGGGGGGGACAGAGGGGTGGACAGGGGGAACAGAGGGGGGACAGTGGGGTGGACAGAGGGGTGGACAGGGGGACAGAGGGGGGACAGTGGGGTGGACAGGAGGACAGTGGGGGGGACAGGGGGACATAGGGGTCCTCACTTGTTCGTAGGCTGTTGCTTGAAGCCTCCGCTCTCTCGGTCACTCTTCGCGCCTCCTGTCTCCGTGCGGGACTGTGCTGGGAACTACACTTCCCAGCATGCAGCGCGGCACACGGAGCCCTCCATTACTGGTGTGGGGGAGGCGGCTTGAGCGGATATGCTCCCTGCCGAAGCCGAACCGACCTGGCCCCGGCCCGAGCCTGGATTGTCGGGAATCCGGCCCTGGGTGGATTGGGCCGGATAAATGTCCTCGGCGGGCCGCATGTGGCCCGCGGGCCGTAGTTTGAGGACCCCTGCTCTACACCCAGGTCTTATTCTCTACACCCAGGTCTTATTCTCTACACCCAGGTCTTATTCTCTATACCCAAGGACCTCATACATATCTCAATACTGCACAGCCATTCTTGAAAATCCTCACTGTGGGGTCCTGCAATTCCAAAGCAAGCATACCACTTATCTCCATTTTCTGCAGAGATTGATGGAAAATAGACTTTTAATTGTAATGAATGCCGACAGCGACATGCATGGAGCAAGAAAGGAAGAGGAAAGAATGGGACTTTATATGAGGCTTGTCACTGAATAAGTAATACTCTCCTACCATGATGGCACAGTGGGCGCTCCGCCAGCTTCGCTCTGAGCAGGCCGATTTCGAGTTTACATGGGGCTAAAAAGTTAAACTTTTTTTGGCTGGAGTTGCACTTAAAAAAATAAAAAATAAAAAATGTACCTGTTCCGACTTGCATACAAATTCAACTTAAGAACAAACCTACAGACCGCATCTTGTTTGTAACTCGGGGACTGCCTATACTTTGTCTTGAATGGTAAAACACAAGTTCAGTTTAAGCCGGCTGTCCATAGCACAATTTTATTCTGAAATAGATTCGCCAAACCACAATATTAAACCCAAAAATATAATATAATGTAAAAGGTAATATATTGCAGCTTACCAATCATTAGATCTGGTGGCTGCATTGGTTTTAATTTTTTTAGGTTGTTTTCCCCTGGTGATCTGGCCAGTAACATACCTCCTGTATTAGAGTTTCTTACTCTGGATGAAGGAGCACAGGGAGGCACACCTTTGGACAGCAGCATTGTCAGTCTGGGAAGAGGGGAAGTAAACTTGGACTAGCAGATTTAGATACACTAACAAATTGAAGCCAAACTCCAGCTAATACTTAACACGCAGTTACAGAAAACATTTTTTTTCCCTTTTGGGATAAATATTTTACATAAATAAAAGTTGATCTTTGTATGAACCCGTCAGTGGGAGATTGTATCAGTTATGGAGATGAGACAAACTATCTGAAAGAGAGCTTCTTCTTTTAAAAAACAACAGACTAAAGCCTAGTACACACAGGTCGAATGATAAGCAACATCAATTGGTTCAATAAAAACCAGCCAACATTCGGCCCGACAGAAGCTGGATGTTTGGCGAGCATCTGTCGGACGTGCATGCGGGAAAACCAGCAGCCGACCAGCCCTCTAAGCCAATGGCTGAGAACACTAACCGGAGTGTTCTGGCGAGGGGGCCACCCCCCTGTCAGAACACAATAGAACAGCAGGGGAGATCCCTGCACTAACATTGGATTGTTAGTACAGCGGCACAGACTGGAACTGTAAGTTTTTTTTTCAGTTACAAAATAACCTCATGGTGTGTACTAGGCTTAAAGCCTGGTACACACATTGAGAATATCAGACGAATGATCGTCTGATTTATTTTGCATGCTAGTCTCTAATCAAAAATGAAGAGGTTATTCGACTTACGAAAACTCTAATACGACAGAATACAACTTCGGAAGTGATGTATTGTATTGTAATGTATTCCTTAGTTTCTGAGCATACGTAGCCTTGCTCTTCCGATTATTTTCGGATGAAAACTGTACTAAATGAAAACTAAATCTGTATGTTGTGTTCAAATACAATAAAAATTTTCTAGCTTTTACCTACGGTTTTTGTCGTCCAAACAGTCAGAATGGGCTATGGAAAGCACCATACAAACAATCAGCAAAATCGACCGATTGTGCCTCATACAGAAATATTCGATATTCCTATGATGTGTATGGGTCTTCACTGGCTGAGCTGGATCACCAGATACTGATGGATGCTGTGAATAACCCCAACTACATATTCATTGACTTTTGAGCATGCATACAAGGTTTGTTTTCATTCTTTTCAAGCCCCGATGAAGGGGGTGAAGTACAAACCCCAAAACGTATTGGAACTTGAACTAAAGACAATTTGTCTTTAGAATAAATATATCTGGATTTAAACATTACAGCCTCAGTTTAAGACTCACTAATGTTCGTTGAAATCTCTTGATGTGTAAAAGCTGCCAAGCTAAAATTCATTGTCACACGACCATCAAACCATTAAATGACAACAACACATACAGTATTATAAAAATCCAGAGTTCTGACACCTTTAACTTACTTTCTTAAAGAGGAACTGCAGTCTGCTCACATAATTTGTAATAAAAACATCCTTGCCATTCTGAAGCTTCCCTCCAACCACTTTGCACGTTATTTTATATATACTGCGATTCTGTACTTGTCAAATATGCTGCAGAAATCTCCCTTAACAAAGTCTGGCTGCAACCATTTTAACTGTGGCCAGCTGAAGCTGCTGCCTGTTCACCTTCTGAATTTGCAAAGACACACAGAGGCACACCTCCAGCTCTGCAGCTCTCATTGGCCCTCTTATGACTCATCGCCCTCCCTTCCTGGCAAACTCGCACGAGTGAGAGAGAGAAAGCTGTGCATGTCATAAGCCTAGGCTTTTTACCAGACAAGAAACAGGAAGTGGGCTGTATAAGGTATTTACTGGCAGAAAAAAATGTTTTACTATCCAAAATTAAAACAAGGGCAGAAGATTTATTAGACGGAAAGATGAAAAAAATGACTGAAGTTCCGCTTTAAAGTAGACCTTTACCTTCCCAAAGCTAAAAATCCCTGGTGTGTGCAGCTCTGCATGCTGATATGTAAGTCTCCTATGTTACATAAAAGTTTTTTGTTTTTTTTAAACTAAAAAATTTCTCAATTTACCCGGTACACAGCACTGGGGCCAAGTCCTCGTAGTTGCCCCCTGAGATGGTGTAGATGCCATCACAGAGATAAAGAAGTCACCGGCCCATCAATGACATCTTTTTCTGTAAATGACAGAGGGGGAAGCAAAGGACAGGCAAGAGGGACCAGCAGCAAAGTGGCAAATAAGTACTAAAGATTTCAGTTTACCTCACAGTCACAAGGGTAAAAAAAACTAAATCTGTCTTGGTTTCACAGATTGAAAAATGATTCTGTATACAGTTGTCCTCACACATTTAGTTATTTTTCTACTCTAACACTTAAGTCAACTCTTACACTGTATACAGATGTATTCACACAACTCTTACACTGTATACAGATGTATTCACACAACTCTTACACTGTATACAGATGTATTCACACAACTCTTACACTGTATACAGATGTATTCACACAACTCTTACACTGTATACAGATGTATTCACTCAACTCTTACACTGTATACAGATGTATTCACACAACTCTTACACTGTATACAGATGTATTCACACAACTCTTACACTGTATACAGATGTATTCACTCAACTCTTACACTGTATACAGATGTATTCACACACGCTCAACAGCTTTCCGGGATGTGCAATTACCTTACATGCAAAGAAAAGAGACACATCAAGCAGGATCTCTCATGAGTTATTAAAATAATGAATGCTGAAGGCATAACTCTGAATGCATCAAAGTATTACAAGAAATAGTTAAGAGCATCGTTTGTTTAGTTTTCAAATTTGCATTTGTCCCGATGAGGAACAGGAAATGTCTGGACAGGATGAGGTCTGTGTCAACTTGGGATTTTCAAGCCTCGTCTTTCTCCAGAGCCAATTAAATGCATCACAATTTTTTTCTTTAGGCTCGGTTCACACTTGTGCGATGCCAGACATCGCCTGTAATTCACAGCGCACTGCTGCTCACATTACATACGATGTCTGTGCGGTGCGATATACAGATAGTATGGCTGATATCGCACCGCATTCGGTCCAAACATGCACAGGACCCTTTTTCTGTTCGGACCAGAATCGGATCACATGTGTGTTCACACATATGCGATCCGATTCATGTCCGAACTGTCAGTTCGCAGTGCGATTATGCAAGCTGAAGTGGGGGTGTCGTTAACAATGTATTGACACTCCCCAGCCATTCGCATATGGCAGTGTGAACTGACATGCGAGTAGGTGCGATGCGGGAACCCGCAGTGGATTCGCAGTGTTCTTGCATCGCACCAGTGTGAACCGGGCCTTAGGGGCCAATCTGTCCAAGGTCCCTTGCAGAACACAATTTTCTCCTGCAGGCAACAGCTTATCCAGTGCCTTCATATAACCCTTGCTGTCGGGTTACCTTCACTCCCATCTTCAGGATCCTAAGAGTAATCAGATTGGGGGGCTGGGGGGCAGTGTTACCCTAATGCCCTGTACACACGACCGGTTTTGCCGTCGGAATAAACTCTAAAGGTTTTTCCGACGGAGTTCCGATGGAATGCTGCTCAAGCTGTCTTGCATACACACGGTCACACCAAATTCCGACCGTCCAGAACGCGGTGACTTACAACACGTACGACGGGACTAGAAAAAGGAAGTTCAATAGCCAGTAGCCAATAGCTTCCGTCTCGTACTTGCTTCAGAGCATACGCCATTTTTGGTGCGTCGGAACAGCATACAGACCAGCAGTTTTTCTAATAGTAATTTGTTCCGTCGGAAAAATATAGGACATGTTCTCTAAGTCCATCTGAATTTTCGAATATACGATGAAAACCTCCCATCGGAATCTTTATGTCGGAAATTCCGCTCGTGTGTACACGGCATTAGGCCCCTTTCACACAAGAGAACTGATCGTCCATCCGTCTATTTTTCCAGGTGGACCCGATCAGACCACCTATTGTTCTCTATGGGGAGGCAGATGTAAACGGACATGTGTCCGTTTACACCCGCCTGCTTCCGATCAACCAAAAACAGATGCATCGGATGACAGTTGGATGTAAACGGACAGGCAATTCCGTTTCCATCCGACCATCCCATAGAGAACAGCGGGCTGTGTCTGCTCTGCAAAGCGGAGAGAACACAGACCTGTCATCCGCCTGCTCAGCACCACCAGCAAACAGATCCCCCACTGAGCAGGCGGATCCGCTTGACGGAGTACGCTCCTTCTGAAAGGGGCCTTATCCTAAAGTTGGACTTTAATTAAAAAATAAATAATAGCCGTTTTGTAATTGCCTTAAAAATGTTATGATCTACAGCCAGCAATGATTTTCTGAAATAGGCAAAAATGTCAATATGACTTTCTTGTAAGCAAAGAAACTAACAACATGGTAATTCTGGACTGTGTGTAAAACCCCCTAGAAACGCCATTTCCTGCTCATGCGATTATGTTACTGCTTTTCCCAGCAGCCTTTCCTCAACACCGCACTGGGCCTGACTGTTTGACTTTAGCAAGATAGAAGTCTGCACAGACAATTTTTAATATCCACTTTTTCATCTGGAGAAAAAATTATGTCAGACAGTTCTGTCGATTCATGATGGTTCACATCTAATTTTGATATTAAAAGTATAACTAAAAACATTTTTATTTTAGTTTTGTTTTGGATAGAGATTAGAACACCTGACAGGTTTTAGACCTTATGCACACTGGACATTATAAAAATGGCAGCAGCGTTGCCACATTAAAACACAACTTTTTCAGAGCTTTTATGTTTTTTTGCATTAGCCTTTTGCCCTGTTTTTAGCAATAAAACACCTCTCAAAAAAGTCCCCTGAGGAAGTCACGAGACGCAACGCGTGGGGCGTGGCCGAAGCGACGTGAGAGGCGGAAAAAACAGATGTCTTATTTTGAGCGCTAGTTATTTTACTATATGTAAGCAGATGCTTATTTAATAAATGGATTTTATACGTTAATACACTATTGGAGGCTTTACCTCCACGTGTGAGATGGGATCTCTTATTGAAGAGTTGCGGAGGTGACTCCAGGAGGAAAATTTAGCCAATCCCTATTGGATCTCAATCCAAGGCTTATGTTGTATGCCTATGAGGTGAGAGTTCTGTGAGCACTGAGGTGTTGGTGGCAGCGTCTAGACTCTTTGGGAATCATTAAATCAACAACTGTACACTATTTGCATTGGAACATTTGTTTTGGAAGACTGGATTTGCTATGTCTATTGGAATTTATTCACTATTCACTGTTATATCAATTGATTTATCAATTACTGTTTATATCACTATGTATTTGATTATGTTGCTTAGGAAGGATTTGCACAAGATCACTGTACCCTATATATTTATGCACGTGAACAGTTTAAGGTTTTGCAGCAATTCCTGCACAATTTATTTTATTTTTTCATCATTTAAAATTTTCACAGATTAGTATTACATAGTAGAGCAGAGGACTACTCACATTTATTCAATTATCTCTTAAAAAAAGCTATGGGATCAAAAACACTGGTTATCTGCTTTTTGCCGCGTTGGTGTTCGACCGTTTTTACAGCTTAAAAACTCCTCTGAAAACCCACTAGTTCTGAAGTTTTTTTCCAGCTAGAAAACGCCCCAGCCAAAAAAATGCTGATAACAGCCTATGTGTGCATGGACACATAGGATAACATGCAGGGGAGTCTGCTGGCTGAAGGAAAAAAAAAAAACACCAGAAGCCAAAAACAACAGCTGTAAAAAACGTCCAGTGTGCATGAGGCCTTAGGCCCCTTTCACACTGGGGCGGTTTGCAGGCGTTATTGCGCTAAAAATACCGCCTGCAAACCGCCCCAAAACAGCCTTCGCTGTTTGTTCAGTGTGAAAGCCCGAGGGCTTTCACACTGAAGTAGTGCGCTGGTAGGAGAAGAAAAAAATCTCCTGTCAGCCGCATCTTTGGAGCGGTGAAGGAGCGGTGTATTCACTGCTCCTAAACCACTCCTGCCCATTGAAATCAATGGGACAGCGTGGCTATACCGCGGCTATAGCCGCGCTATACGAGTGGTTTTAACCCTTTTTCGGCCGCCAGCGGGGGGGTTAAAACCGCACCGCTAGCGGACGAATACCGCGGTAAAACAGCGCTAAAAATAGCGCTGTTTTACCGCCGACGCCCCCTACCACCCCAGTGTGAAAGGGGCCTTATTGTTGTCAGTATCCTTACAATGGAAAATATCCACAATGAGACACAGGTGGCAAAAAACTGACAGGAGTTAAAATCCTTCTTACGCTATCCAAGGTGAAAAAAAAAAAAATTGCCTTTAGTTCCGCAGTTCCTTTAAAGCAGAACTATACTCCCCTTTAATCCAGCGATGCGCCATCCAGGAACTCCCGCCGGCTGCTGACTTATTTTGGCAGCCAGCTAAAGGGTCTCAATTCAGTCAGCTGCTGTCATTTGTCAGGCCAAGATGTCACTCCCATGCAAGTGCATAATTTACGTCAGCTTCGGCATTAAAAAGCTTTAAAGCACAAACTAGGACTCTTCTGCATTAAAAATCCTGTCTGTCCATACATTTTCATTATGTAGCATCAAATTCCACTTTAAGCAGCTGAAGTGCAACATTAAAAAACGATACTGCAATACCATGCTACAGTGGTAAAAACTGAATTCTGATTGGTAGCTATGAGATATCATCCATCAGTTTGTCTGTGGAATCACAGCGAGAGAATACGGTTTGGTGGGCTCATATGTTGGACTATACAGCAGAAGAGACTTGCAATTACTGTCATGGCTTTCATGTGCTCTATATCATTATGAAAGAAAATGATCTGTTTTCTTGTTTAGTGAGGCCTGACAATGGAAGAGTCACTGCTGTCTCGTTACAATGACAAAGGCAGTAAAGGGGTGGGGAGTTGCAAACGGGGATTACTGACAGCATTATTCACCTACATTATGTGTATGTCAAACATAATTTATCACTTGCTAATGAACAGCTACTCGAGAAATGTCTGCTCTATGTGTGACAATGCATTTAATATTGTACTAATGTTACGAGATTTATCATGACTTTAATGAAAGCGCTTTCAAGCATCATACATGAACTCTAGAGTCGCTCTTCACATGCCAGGTGAACATTACCACCATCATTACATGCCAGTTTTACTTGGATGTCATAAGTCAACACTAGGCCAAATAAAGGTCTAATTGGTCTTTAAATTACCCTTCCCATAAACATCCAATGTTCATGCACTGCTAAGCTTTCTGGCACAGACATCGGAAATCAATTCTGCTTCTTTGATCGGTTGCTAAAAAGTGCCCTCAGGCATTTTATCACCTTCTAATGGACAACGACCATCTAACATATGTGGACATTCCTGGGTCCAGTTCATAACAATGTGCTTTTATGCTGATCCCATGACTTATACAGTGCCTTGCAAAAGTATTCACCCCCCACTGGCATTTTTCGTGTTTTCTTGCCTCACAACCTGGAATTAATATGGATTGTTTCAGGATTTGCATCATTTAATTTATAGAACATGCCCACAACTTTGAAGATTTTTTTTTTTATTGTGAAGCAAACAACAAATAGGACAAAATAACAGAAAAAGTCAATGTGCATAACTATTCACCCCCCTAAAGTCAATACTTTGTAGAGCCACCTTTTGCGGCTATCACAGCTCCAAGTCGCTTTGGATAAGTCTCTATGAGCTTGCCACATCTTACTATGGGGATTTTTGCCCATTCCTCCTTGCAAAACTGCTCCAGCTCCTTCAAGTTGGATGGTTTTCACTTGTGAACAGCAATCTTTAAGTCTGACCACAGATTTTCTATTGGATTGAGGTCTGGGCTTTGACTAGGCCATTCCAACACATTTATATAGCGCTGTCAAATTACGCAGCGCTCCGCACATACATCGCACACTCACATCGGTCCCTACCCTCAAGGAGCCCACAATCCAAGGTCCCCAACTCATATTCATATACTAGGCCCAATTTTGGACAGAAGCCAATTAACTTAGCAGCATGGACGTGGAAATCTTCTAAGCAAAAAAAAAATTGTGCTTCTCATTTCAGCCAGAATCGTGCAGCTCTACCACAGATCATATGGGAGGACTAAATTAAGAAATCAGGCAAATCATTTACAACAATATAATCTTTGTTGCAGAGCGTTCACATCCTATAAGGGGTAAGTTAGTCCTTCTAAAGTAATGTATACACCATTTAAAGTAAAAGGCAAGTGTGTAAATCTCAGTGTGTTAAAGCTAAATTCCAGAACAATGTCAAATATTTACACAACAGGACTTAGAAAAGCAAGGGGATAACTAGCATTAGGAAACAATTTTTCTGCAGGCAGGGTCGGTGCCAGGATTGTTGTGTACATAGGGGAAGGTGCAATTTGGTGCCCCCCCCACCATCCTTCCACCACCCCGACCCCAGACAACAGCTCTGCCAGAAGGATGGGACATCCATCATATAAGTGTGAACCACAATAAAGTGTCATGTGATAGATATCAAGAATAATTAATATATGTACATTCCAAAGTGCTAGTGCAATAAATAATATGCAGAAAACATACATTTCATATAAGAAGTCCAATAAAATTGTGCCCTGATCAACTTGTGCAGATCCACTGCAAGCGGTTTGCACCGACTTCAGTGTAACATCACCAAGACACAGGAGAGGACATACCATCTGCTTACCAAAAAATTTGATTTTGTAAACTTATGAGGTCATGTGTGCTTGTCATCTGCTGGATATTTGCAGCCACTTCACCCAAAAAGCAAACAATGCAGGTATAATGGCTTTCTCCCAAAAGTGGCCTTTCACCACTCCTTCCATTTCAGTACCAATTACAGGAAACTCCGTATATGTACAGAATAAGGCATGCTATAGTGCATTAGCAGGACATACTGTGCTGTTTTATAAAAGTAATGTACTGGACTTACAGCAAACTTTACTAGGATAAAGAGACAAATTGTTTATTTGGCTTGGTAATGCACTATAGCGTTCTTTATGCTTTGCATATACGGAGTTTCCTGTGGTTTGGACTGGACTGGACGGGTGGTGAGAGAGAAAGCTATTATACCTGCATTGTGCTTTTTGAGTAAAGTGGCTGCAAATATAAGGCAGGTGACAAGCATACATGACCTCATAAGTTTAAGAGGACACATTTTTTGCTAAACAGATTGTGTGTGCTTTGTCTTGGTGATGTTACACTGAAATTGCTGCAAACAGCTTGCAGTGGATCTGCCCAAGTTTTTATCATGATATAATTTTATTGGACTTTTTATATGAAATGTATTTACTGCACTAGCACTTTGGACGTACATGTATTAAGTATTCTCTCTATCCATCACATTGCACTTTAACATGAGACCATGACATGAGTCCAATTGGATCCGCCTGTCTGTTTTTTTAGGCAGACCCAATTGGACCGTCTATTCTCTTGGAACAATCTCCAATTCTCTTGGTGTAATCTCCAATCCAATCCACTAAAAACAAAAGGAAGAGGTGGATCAGATCGCAGTTGGGTGTAATTGGA
Source organism: Aquarana catesbeiana (assembly GCF_042186555.1). Lineage (NCBI taxonomy): Eukaryota > Metazoa > Chordata > Amphibia > Anura > Ranidae > Aquarana > Aquarana catesbeiana. Next base: position 88,445,971 of record NC_133331.1, read on the forward strand.
CAGTAAAGTCTGCCATCTGACCACTCATAGAGCAGAGCGGGCTTCATCCCACCCTGCTGAGCGGGGATCAGCTCACAGATCCCCCACTAAGCAGAGTCCCCCCGTGTGTCTTCTGTTCTGTCCCTGTCTCCTATGCTCTGTCTCTGTGCAGCTTCTCTAAACTGCCCCCCCCCCCCCCATGTCCCCTTGCTCTAGCTCTCCTTCTCTGTCCTCTTTTCCCCATGTACAGAGGGTCCCAATGTACATGCAGTGGGCTGTATAATAAGCAGCATACACAGTCACACATAGAAAGGCATTTAATCCATACCCTCCTACCTTCCGCAGAGAATTTTCATCCCTGCCATTCCAGTTCCTGTGCCTGATGGCCCCGCCCCCTGCTCTAATTCGGCATGGTTGGGGATTGTTTATAGGGCGGGCTGGAGGGGGGAGAAACAAACAGCCACTGTCCCCTGAGAGGATGAGGGGCCGGGAGAGCAGAGGTAATGTGTGCAGGCAGCTCTGAACTTCACAGTACCCGGGGCTGTGCTGCCTGTCACTGTACACTGCTGTACAAGGTGAAGAAAACGTACCAACAGGGGCGGCACCAGCATAAGTATTTCTCCTTCTCCCCCCTCTCCTGGCGCCCTCAGGCAGCCACCTGTGCTGCCTTATGCTGGGGCCGGCCCTTGCTGCAGGTAGGTGTGCTGTCCAATCAGCAGGCTGGTAGGATTTTTCTGGCAAAGCTGTGCTGGTGCTGTTACATTAGAACGTAGAGGATCTACTTTCTGGCAAGAACGCCTGGAGCACAGAACTGGCTGAACTAAATTACAAAATATATTGGCAGGTAAAGCAGTTCCATGTGTATTTCAAATCTGCCTTAGCTCAGCTAAAGGCATACTTTTTTTTACCTTAACCACTTACCAACTGGCTCCTGTACATATACGTCGGCACTTTAAAGATGGATATCTTGGTAACGGCAGCAGCTGCTGCCACAACCGCGGTATTCATCTTTTCAGGAGCCGGTCGTGTTTACGATAATGGTGGTCTCTGCAGCGGATTTGCCCCAAGATCACCGTTATCGGTGGCGGAGCCGTCGGTAGCGGTGGAGGCGATCAGGAGCTGTCATGTCTGTGGTATGGAGACGAGTGAGGGGAAGATGGCCCCCCACCGTCTCCATACCATAGGAGGGCGGAAGAGATGTCATAACCTCAGCTCCGCCCATACGCCTTAAAGGGCCATTTTTTTGTTGTCATTTTTTCAAATGACGACATTTTTTTTTTTTTTTGCATTTAAGTCCAAATATGAGATCTGAGGACTTTTTGACCCCAGATCTCATATTTAAGAGGACCTGTCATGCTTTTATTTATTACAAAGGATGTTTACATTCCTTGTAATAGGAAAAAAAGTGATCCAAATTTTTTTTTCCTTAAAAAACAGTGAAAAAATAAAATAAAAATAAAATAAAAGTAAAATAAAATAAATAAGAAACAAAAAATATTTTTTTAAAGCGCCCCGTCCCGAAGCGAACGCATACGTTAGTAGCGCCTGCATATGAAAACGGTGGTCAAACCACACATGTAAGGTATCGCCGCAATCGTTAGAGCGAGAGTAATAATTCTAGCCCTAGACCTCCTCTGTAACTCAAAACATGAAACCTGTAGAATTTTTTTTAACATCACCAATGGAGATTTTTAAGGGTAAAAGTTTGACGCCATTCCACGAGCGGGCGCAATTTTGAAGCGTGACATGTTGGGTATCAAATTACTTGGCGTAACATTATCTTTCACAATACTAAAAAAAATTCAGCTAACTTTACTGCTGTCTTATTTTTAATTCAAAAAAGTTAATTTTTTCCAAAAAAAGTGCGCTTGTATGACCGCAAATACGGTGCGAAAAAAAAGTATTGCAATAACCGCCATTTTATTTTCTAGGGTGTTATAAAAAAAAACAATATATAATGTTTGGGGGGTTCTAAGTAATTTTCAAGCAAAAAAAACTGTTTTAAACTTGTAAACACCCAAATCTAAAAATGAGGCTGGTCCTTAAGTGGTTAAAGCATTTTTTGCAATAACCCCTTCACGCTGGGGGTACGCATATATACAGCCTCTCGGCGTTTGGGCCTTAACACCGAACGGATGCAAATATGCGTACCAAAATGTAAACGCTTTCGACAGCTAACGGAAAGCTCCCGATATCTATTTGCAATCAGGAGCTTTCCAATCAAGTGACTGCTGCGACAATTATGCTGGTCACATGATCAGAAACCCCACTTCCTGGCATCAGAAACCTCTTAAAGGGGAGGGAGGCCCCAGCGTTAAGAGGTGAAGGTAAAATAATCTTCCATAATCAGACTCCCCCCCCCCCCCTCCTAAATACTTACCTGGCTCCTCTTTCCATCCTGCGATGCCGCCTGTTTGCAGCAGCGCTGCTCTGTCTTCCTGTATTCACAGGACACATAGGCAGCAGTGGGAGCCTGGCTCCTGCTATTGGGGCGTAGACAGTGCCAGCAGGGGACCCCAGAAGAGGAGGTTCAGAGGCACACTGTGCAGTACCATTGTACAGAGCAGGCAAGTATACAGGTTTAGTAATATAAAAAAAAGGAACACTCCTTTCTATACACACACACATACATACATACACCATACATACACACTTATATATTTTAACTAGTTGTGGTCTGAAATTAGATATGTCGTTTGGGGCAGCCACATTTGCTTCTTATAAAGCCAAGTTCTGTGAAGCTGCACAGTAACTTTGCTCTACTATTTTCATCTCTCAAGTCTATCTATCCAGAAGGATTGAAAACAAAATGTCTATGTAAGTTATCTTGCAACTGATTTTGATCTGTTTAATATACCAAGTCAAACCTGAGCATTAAATGGTGTATCATGAAAATATGATAAAAAAAAAAAAAAAACACTTACCTTCAAAATACTGCAAAAATTCAAATCGTATATTAATTAGTTAAGATAAATGATAATTTTCATTTTTTTTTCCCATCAATCACTTGTGTATATAGGTACTAATAATAACTGCCAATGGAATACACTATTTCCTCGATAAACAATTTGGTCGGATAGTTACTCATTAAGTAAATGAGCGCCATTGACAAGACACTGGCAATTCGTACAATTTGTGAAAGAATTGGCTTGTTGATCTTTGACATTTTTATGGCTCTGAATTATCTATGGAGGCTGAACACTGATGTTTAGAAATCTTACCACTTGTGTCACATTTTCTAGTTCACGGGCTGAACCTTGCTCCGTAATAGTTTCTGAAAATATGTCACTATCTATAACTCTACAGTGATAGCACAAAGAATGGTTTCATAATTTGAGAACGGCTGTATAGACTTTGGAGAATGTTTTCCAGATGTTTCTTTAACAAAGTCAGAAGTTACAGAACTGGAAGCTAGAAACATTGTCCACAAGACCGCAGTTGCATAATAAAAAAGGTAGAAAATATTTCCAAGAGTCGCGCACAGTGCTGCACACAAAATAGTAGGGTAACATTTGTGGAAAATGTAGCTTAGCCTGTTCCCATCCTCTGACCTCTGATCCAACCTCTGCTGGGGGAAAACCTGCAGCTATTTCCGTAACAAGAGCAGAAAGATCCTGTCCCTCGCAATCACAATTAGTCACCAACCTGTCATTAATTTACACAAAAAGAAAAAAAGTCTGCTCACTTCTATGAACGCATGGCTTTGCTCTGTTCACAAAAACACTGACTTGTACATCTCACAACATTACAAAACTCACCAATACAAAACCATTAAACACCAATTCTCCACCCAAAGCACTGAGCATGTGCCAATGCTACTGTATATTCTTCTCTGCTCTTCCATCCAGTAACCAATCTTATTCTACTTCCCAGCAAATGAAAGATAAACTACAATTCGCTGCATACTAGCACATTATGACTTTACCTTGCAGGAAAAAAAAAAAAAAAATTATATAATTTTATATATATATATATATATATATATATATATATATATATATCTCCGCATAACATTACATATACATTGTCCACAATCCCGCCAGTTAATGCCTCAAAATAAGTAAATGTACTTTTTGAATATTATGCTTCACCTTGCATTCTCTCTTATAATAGGGCCCCTTTCACACTGGCAGGATCTGTTTTTCTCAGAAGGGGATCTGTCTTCTTATGCAGATCATATAACATCTTATGCAGCGCATACATGGACACAGCCCACTTAGCTCTATGGGCAGTCAAGTGTAAACAGACCAGCTGCCGTTCACATCCAATTGCCCTCCAATCAGATTGCCAGATCAGATTGGAGGTAGGCAGGTGTAAGCGGGCACACGTCTGTTTACATCTGCAGCTCCATAGAGGAGAATGGATAGTCTGATCGGGTCCACCTAAAAGAGTATGGGTTTCTTTTTTGAGACTCATACTTACCTAGGTGGATGCTGCATCTGTCCCCTGGTGCCTCTACACTGAAAACCGAGCGATCGAACACCGCCAATCACTCAGTTTTCAGAGCTCCGTAAGCAGAGAGCTGCAGACTGTCACTTAGCAGCTCTCCCTCCTCGCTCATTGGATCGCTGAGCTGTGGAGGGGGTACAGTGGGCCATCTCAGGCTCTCAGCGGCTCGCTGAGAGGCTGTGACTGGTGTCAGTCCAATCTGTGATGTCAGAAAGTGGACTTCAGTCTGCTCTCTGCTGAAAACGGGTCACAGGAGTGCAAAACGAATTCCACTTCTGTGATCCATAGGGGAAGCCCAGCCAAACGAGCTTTGGCTAGACTTCTCCTTTAAGCACAGACACCAATGCCCCAATCTCAGACCATTCTGATTGGGCAAAGCTCTGACATGTACAGGTAGCATCAAAACATGACCATTCCTTATCTCACCTATTTGACCAACACTATAACGTTTTTTTCCTCACTGGCCAAATGAGAATATGCATTAGGCAGGAAAGCATCTGATCCTACCAGAAGAAGAAAATACCCGTCACTTTCAGCAATACCTCTTGCTTTAGGGCCGAAGAAATTAGCAGGTACATCATCACACACCATGAAAAATTCTATGTACATGGGCTTATTCAGTAAAACAACAGAAGAGCATTCCCACTGTGTAGTAACAAAGGGCAACAATTTGGAAATCATCTTCCACTTATCTAATTCCTGTAGATTGAAATGGTTGCTGTTGGTTACAACTCATGGAAAAAAAACGTTATGGTAAATAAAGGTCCTTTGTATTCAAACACCCAGAGATAAATGACCAAGGTCGAAGTAGCTTCTCAGACTCCAATGTTCCATACAAGTAAACATGAAATGATTCCTCTATCTCTGATCAGCAACCCTGACAATAACATGGCTGCATAAAGTGAACTTTTGCCAGGAGATTGAATGACTGAAACTGTAAGCTCCTTGGCAGTCAGGGGTGAAAAGGAAGCAGGGGGTGGGGGGCTGGTTAACAGATCAATCTCTCCCTTCTGTCTAAAGCAGGGGATTTGGTTTCTTCACATAAGGCAGCAGCACATTCTACTTTCTCATAACAAAATGACACTTTCATTAGTCCATACAAGCAGTGTCTCTAAATAATGTTGAGGAGGGAGTGATGGCTGGGAAGACCAGGTAACCTAAATCATTCTCTGGTTAAAACATTAAAGCGGCAGCTGCATTTGTAAAGGAAATGCAACTTCCTTCCCATTGAAATCTTTAAGTAACACACAAATCTTGCTGATCAAACACTTTGAGTTTTACAGCAAAGACAAATAAATGAGTTTGCTTCACGCACAAAGTATAGAGATGTATTTTTATAAAGAGTTTGTAGTTATAGTGTTACTAAACCCAGGACTCTGCATTCACTATATCTGGTCTCTCACAGTACACGGAAACTAAATTAGGTGAGTAAATATAAACCGCTAAATACCTTTTCTCATCAGAAGTATATAGCAGTCTTGTGACCTTCTATCAGTGTCTAGCTGAGCGCTGGTTAAAGCTTGTAGGAGGAGTTTTCATTCTACTCTGACTGTCCTATGAGGCTGCAGGGCCCCTGACCCTCTGTCTGAACAGGGCTGATGGAAGAGTGCATAGGATCAGCACAGGGCCAAAGAAAAACAAACTCTATAGCTATGCACACCAAACTGAGCATGTGCAGAGTGTCCCCAAGGCTCTGTATTATCAGGGGATGGATTGGGGACAGTGGAAGAAGGGAAGGATCAGAGAAGACAGAATAAACAGCCTTTTTACACAATGCGCAGTTTTAACCTCTTAGGCTCCACAGTGAGTATTACACTGCATATACAGACTATTTGGATTGTTGTGGGTTTAGTAACACTTTAAAGGGAATCCCAAAATAAGAGCACATGGACATGCCACAGTTTACCATTTTATAAAAAGAATTGCATTGTAGCAATGGAATACAAAGTTCACTCTGGAAGCAAAGTTACATAGTATCACAGTAATACATAATAGGTATCCACAGTATCCAGGCACAGAGTATGAATACTGAATATAAAAAATACAAAACTGACTTTTTTTTTTAAACCGATCACACAACATTGGGAACAAAGGCCTGCTAAAACTAGGGTTGCAACTAATGATTATCTTCATAGTAAACTATTGTTTTGATTAATCGCATAAAAACCTAAAAAAAAAAAAAAAAAAAAAAAAAGTGTGGCGTTTAAAGTTTTTTTTTTTTTAAAAAGACAATTTATCCTTGAATACCTACTGTATATGCAGTGGTAAGTATAAATAACCAGCTATATGGTTAGGGAACAGACAGAAGAAATACTGTATGTATATATATATACACACACACACTATTAGAGGTTGAGAATGGTACACATCAGACTCAGATAAAAATTTTTATTTAAAGAAAAAATAAAAATATTTAAAAGACCTAAAAAATTGTTTTCCAGATGTTCAGACAGGATTGTAATATAATATTATGCATGACAGAGTCCCTTGTCATAGGTAGGTGGCTTAATACAAGCTACCTGCATCTGCTGTCAGTTATCCTGGCCATACACATACAAATTTTTCCTTCAAAAATTTTCATTTTAAGAACGTTCGGTCAAAATCGACGTTCGTTTTCAACAACAGTGATGGGAAAATTCAAAGGAGCAGAATAGAAAAGTTTTCTCAATCAAACTAATTTTTGGACAGTGTATGTGGTTTTCATTCAGAAATTACATTCATTTTAAAATTCAATGTGAAAGCAAATTAAATTTTCTAACGACATTCATCAAATGTACAAAGAATTTTCGTACGAATATTCTCGTCCAAAAATTCATACATGCATGGCCAGCATAAGACATTTAGTAGCAGCAGCATGATTTTTTTATTTTTTTTTAAATCACCTGTCATGATGGGGTTAAAAAAATAAAAATAAAAAAAAATTAGCCCTTTATAATACAAGGACAGCAGATAATCACTACTATAATGGGTTAAACCCAGTTTCACAGTCACCGGGATTGTTTGTAAATCTGGCAAGCAGACTCCTCTGTGCACGCCCGAGCGTGCCCTCCACTTGCCCATCTGCAGGCCCAGGACTGACATAACAGGTGCTGCCGGGTAGAGGGAAGGGACTTGCTGCCAAGAACAGCAGGGGATTAGAAAAGCAAGCAGACCAGCAGTGCTGTGTCTGCAGCGTCGGCAGTGTCTGAGTGGGCTGTGGGCTGGAGAAAACATACAAGTGGGCCAGATGTGGCCCCCTATAGCAAGGTAAAAAAAACTTCTGCCTTTAGAATCACTCACTCCCTTCCCAGGACTACATGTCCCATGAGGCACTGCTCCTCACACATTCACTGACAGGTATGAACGGTATACTGCACTGTATTTTCTGATATGAAAAAAAAATGCTTTCTGTATGCAGGCCAACTAGTCTTCTGACATGTATGGATGGTGCACTGAGCTGTACATATGTTGCACTGTATTTTCTGACATGAAAAAAAAATGCATTCTGTACGCAGGCCAACTAATTGATTATAAAAAAAGTGGACAACTATTTTCATAATTGATTATGTTGATTAGTTGTTTCAGCCCTAGTCAAAACGTTTAGTTTTTTGATAGAAAATCATTATTTTTAACCTCCCTGGCGGTATAATTATTTCGGATTTTAGGTGCTGAAAGCGGTACAATTATTTTGCATGGAAATTTTGCGTTTTATATTGTAGGTCTGTAAATCTTAACAATAACACACTTAAATCTGTCCAAACCAGAGTCTAGTAGATATCCCGGGTATGATAAAGTTTGAAACACAAAAACATAAATTACAATATAATAAATAAAAATAAATAATTAAAAAAAATTTTAAAAAATAGTAATAAAATAAATTTCCCCACAATTCACTATCGCTCAATTCTGCAAGTGTTCTAATTTACTATCGCTGTTTTCTAGCTGGTCTAAAGCCACTTTTGACGTAAAGGGACACTTTTTGGTTGCTATGGACAATCTCCAGTTTCCAGGCAGAAAGAACAGTGTATATCATGTAAAACTGCATGCAGGGCATAGGACAAAGCACTGGGGACAAAAGGGATGTGAAATAATTTCATACAGTACTGTAATCTGTAAGATTACAGTACTGTATGTGTTATGATTTTTACTTTTTTTTTAATTTGCGGCCAGGCTCCGCCCCCGTGCGTCGCGCCGCTCACAGGGAACGGAGCCTGGCACGGAGAGGCTTTGGAGGAGGACGGAGCCCTCGGACACTGCGGGGGACATCGCAGGATCCCAGGGACAAGGTAAGTAACGCCGCCCCAGGATCCTGCAATGCGATCCCGAGTGTGGCTCGGGGTTACCGCTAATGGGACTGAATTTTAACCCCGAGCCACACTCGGGAAAACTGCCAGGGAGGCTACAGAGCAACTGTCATCTCTGTCCTGCAGTGGCTCCTCCTCTGACCCGCTGTTGACTCACCGACAGTCCCATTCACTTTAATGGAACAGCTGGTGATGCGGCAGTGACACAACAAGGTGAGGGATGCCCGCCAACAGGCGCTGCCATGATGGATCTGAAATGACAGGTGTTCTTTAAATGTAAGAACTCATTCATGCTGGCAGTTAGAATCTTTAATTTCATTTTTACTGTTTGCCCTTTCTCCTCACACTTAGAGCCTGGTACAGATGCATTTCTTTTCAAACAATCATACAGTTTGTAGTGTACATAGATTTGCAATACAATGGGAAAAAGGAATACTCCTGAACTTTTTGTTTTATCTCATGGTTACTGTGAAATTGTGTGAATGCATCAATGCAGTGCATCTTTCTATCCATGTGTCACCAAAGCAAGGCAGCAATGCAAACCTAAAGCGGCTTTCCACCCTACTTATTTTCTTCTCCCCCCCCCCGGTGCTACATTTGGCACCTTTCAGAAGGATTTGACAGGCCCCAGGTCCCAAACCTGGGAGACGGCGCTGAGAAGCCGTCCCTCTGAAGTTCGACCCCCTCCTCCACCATGCCATATAGAAAGTGCAGTGCGCTTGAGCCGTAGGGAACCGGCTTTGAAGCCAAAAAGGCCCTTAGTGAAGATGGCAGCAGCAACCGACAGCAGGATTCCTAAATCAACTTGGGTGCTGACATTGCGGGCTCCCTGGACAGGTAAGTGTCCATATATTAAGAGTCAGCAGCTGCAGTATTTGAACTCCTGGTTCACACCGGAGCAATTTAACATGTGTTACAAGAGGATTGCCATTGTTTGCTTTGGGATCCATTTATACATGTGCACTGATATGTATGACAAAATATACCACAGGAGCTTTTTTAGTGCATCAACAAACACTTTCGGCACCATAGACTTTTATGGCAGTGCAAGAAAAATATGTAAAAAAATACAAACGCAGATTCAAAAAAAGGGTTTGAACCCAGCCTGAGATATACAGAGATTATAATTCGCTGACTTCCCCCTCAAAAAAAAAAAAAAAAAAGTTGGTACTTTTGGAGAGATTACCCATCACTTCCTGCCCCAGGACAGGAAATGGAAGAGGAAAGCTAACCAAGGGAAACACAGACAGCAATAAAATGTGGGGAAAAAATGACCAATCTCAATCTATACAAAAAGATTTTGTCAGGAGTTAAGCTTTAGGCCTCATGAACACAGGACTTTATTTTTATAAACTCTCCTAGAAGCCAGCAGCATTTGTGTAGAAAAAAAAAACGCCTGATGCTTGTAAAAGTGTCTCTTGTACAAGTGTTTAGGCGCGTTTAAAGGTGTCTCTTGTGCATTAATTCATTTACCGTAATTTGCCGGAATAAATAATTTATTCTGGCCACTGAAATGAATTAACACTCAAGCACTAAACGCATGTTTAGGTGCACTTACAAGCATCAAGCGTTTTTTCTGCCCAAACTCCGCTGCTCCTGAACGCACTGGGTTTTTTCCTGCCTCTAAACACTGCAAAAAGCCTATGTGTGTATGGGTACATAGGACAACATGGAGGGGCGTTTAGAGGAAAAACAAAAAAACAAAAACAGATGCCCTAGGAGCAGCTGCAAAAAAACAAATGTGAATGAGGCAAATGAAAACATCTTCAACAATGTTTCAGTCTACAAACCCGGCCTTACCTGTACACTGTCTAAAGATAGAAGGGTCTTGGGTCTCATGCACACTGGACGTTTTTAAGGATGCTGTTAGGAATATCTGCTGTTTTTTTTCCTGCCTCTAAACACCCCTGCATGTCTATGCACATATAGGCCCCTTTCACACGGGTGCCTCAGAGAAGCGAGATCCGCATCTTTCTGCTGATCCTCGCTGAGCGGGCAGATGACAGGTCTGTGTCCGCTCCGCTATGTACAGCCCGCTCTCGTCTATGGGGAAACTGGATGGAAACAGATCGCCTGTCCGTTTCCATCCAATCTGATCCACCAGCTGTCTGTTTTTGGCAGACAGGATCAGATTGGATGGTGGCAGTTGTCAGCTGACATCCGCCGCACCATAGAAAAGACTGGACCTGATCGGATCGTCCGTGTTTAGGGGCAGAAAAAAAAAAAAAAAAAAACCCACACTGCCAGCAGGTCCAGGAGCAGCATTTTGGCAGGTAAAAAACGCTTGATGCATGTAAACTCATCTAAACATGCATTAACGCTAGGGCATTCTTAGTGCTTGAATGTTAATTCATTTCAATGGCCAAAATAAATGATCATTCTAGCCAACTAAATTAATTAATGCGCCAAATTAGTTTACGAGTGTCAATTGTTTTTTTCTGCCAAAACACTGCTGCCTGGAGGCAAGGCGTCTAGGAGAGATGACCAGATTGTGGTGTAAACGAGCCTTAAAAATGTTCATTCTCCAACTTTCAAAATCGTCAATCTGATTGGCTGCCATGTACCACCAGGTCTTTGCTACATCTTATAAAAAAGGTAAAGCATTTCATACGACTACTTACTAAAGTGTAATTCCGAACAAGTAATACCAGTCGGTGAACTGCTAATGCATTCCAGCAAACTCTCCGTCATAAAGGTCACTCCATTTCCATTAATCCAAGTTCTGTGTAATCAGCTGCAGGCACAAAGCACATTGTTGAGGCCGTCAGTAGAAGCGCCTGCTTCTTACAGCCTGGGCTGTGTATTCTTTCTGTGATGGTCCAACCAATTCATTTTTCCACAGCAGGTTTTACACAGAATTTTGGCAATAAGAAACTTACAAGTACTAATATTTATTACATTAGAGCAGGGGTAGGCAACCTTAAAGAGGAAGTGAACCCTGATGGGTTTTACTTCCTCTTTGTTTCCCTGCAAAGGTAAAGCATAATGGGCTACTAGGCATCGCATAGCAGCCCATTATGTGTCACTTACCTGACAAGGGAGCCTGCAATGTCACCGTTGTCCCTTCTCCTATGAAGCGTCCATCTTCTTTCCGGGTATCGTGGCTCCGGCGATGTGATTGGCCGGAGCCGCGATGACGTCACTCCCGTGCATGTGCCGCCACTAACGCCATGATCGCCGTTAGAGACGGCACACTCAGTGCGACATTGACATCGGTGCCGGTCTTTTGGAAATATCTCCTAAACCATGTAGGTTTAGGAGATATTTCTTGCCCCTACAGGTAAGCCTTAATCTAGTCTTACCTGTAGATAAAAGTGGTCTGTAAGGGTTTACAACCACTTTCAAGAGGTGGAGATCTACCTGAACAACATGGGAGAAGTCAAAGATGAGCGGGTGTTGCCCAGTGTCACCTCCTCACACCTGATTTAAACCTCTAATTGCCCTACCACCGTGTCGCAATTGCATGGCAATCATGGGTTTACGGGGGTCAGAGACAACATATCGCCTCCTCACCACCTGTCAAACACACTGGGATCGCTTTTCAGAGGAGCAGCAGTGCCTGCTGCACTTATGAATGAGCCCCTAGTTGCATTAGGCAGTGGCCCCCTTAGGGCTCGTTCACACGTAAAGTTGGGGGGTGGTAAAATCATGCAGTTGCTTTGCGGTTTTACCGCCCCCAAGCCCTACCCCCTTTAACTGCTGAGGCAGCAGCCAAAGGTGTACACATGCTGCAGCAGCAACCAAGCCCCCTGTTGCTTTTGGTGGGTGCTACTGCTTGCCAATCGTGACCCATTCAAGTAAATGGGGCCACTCTGCAAGTGCCCTGCAACTGCATGCTTCTGCAGGGCCCAAGGGGTTAAAGCAGGTGGTGAGAAAGGAACACAACGCTACCTTTAACCCCTTGTTTGCTGTACTGCACAAGGTTGCAGGGCACTTGCAGAGTGGCCTCGTTCACTGAAATGGGTCATGCTTGGCAGGTGCTACACCCACCAACCATGACAGGGCATGTAACTCCTGCTGCAGCTGTGACATGTGTACACTCCTAGCCACTGCGAGGGGGTGCGGTTGGGGCGGTGTGATAAATACACGTCTTAACTATGGGGTTTTACCACCCCCCGAACTGCAATTGTAAAATTAACCCATACTGGTCGGAGCCCGCGGGTGCAGCGCATCTGCAACTTTTCTGGGTTAGCTGCACTTTGCTATAGACTTCTATTATATCCTGCAGGTGTGGTGCACGTTCTGCATTCAGAAGTCTAATAGAAGTCTATGGTTAAGCACAGCAAACCCGCAGGAAAGCTGTAGACACACTGCACTGCTAAAAACCACAGCACATCAGTGTGAGAGCAGCCCTATACTATTATGCCCAGTGTATTGCTTCACACTGACTTGAAGATCTCTTCTTTCCTGATGCTGGCACCACTCTGGAGAACGCTATCCAGGATAAGAGATGGAGTGCAGTTGGTATCACTCTGCATGGGACAGAAGCCAGCACTACAGAGGAGGCATCAGCTTTTGCTCCCTATTACAGCCCCAACTTTACAAATAATCTCTCTGCATTGCACTCTGTTGGATGGGATGGGATGCGATGGGATGGGATGGTGGGTCAGCAAGCCCAGACCACAATCTACAAGTCACCTCTCCACGATCTACCGGTTGCTGACCCCCCCGCATTAGGGTGTCTTTACAGGAAAGACAGTTTGCAACCTACAAAAAAAATAAAAAAGAAATAACTTTCCTGCTCTTCAAACAGGTCATCAACACAAATTGCCAGATCAACAAAAAGGACTGGGCTCCCCAGCAGTGATCCACGCATTTCAAGGCTTCATTTGTAATTTTAAAAAGGGACAGAATTAGACTTCGCTATGGGAACTTCCATTTTTCAGCTTCCTGGAAAATCCCTTTGAACAGTAAATGCAAACTTGATTGACGCACTCAAACTCATTACATTCAACAGACGGAGTTATCACCCTATGACAGAAAATGTCTGTACAATGTCCCCGATACTCATTCACTTAGGGAGGGGGGGGGGCGGGATCTGAGGGCCCCTTTGTCAAAGGGGGCTTCCAGATTCCGATAAGCCCCCCCGCCCGCAGACCCCGACAACCACTGGCCAGGGTCGGGACCAGGTGTTTTGGGGGGCACCCTCCCCATGTTGAGCGCAAGCGACCTTGTATGGCTCAGGAGGGGGCGCTCGCTTGTCCCCTCCATTTCCTGGCCTACCAGACTGCATGTTCAGATAAGGGTCTGGTATGGATTTGGGGGGGCAATTTTTTTTTTTTTAATTTAGGCGTGGAGTCCCCCTTAAAATCTATGCCAGACCCAAAGAACCTGGTATGGATTTTGGGGGGGGACCCCACCCCACCCTGTTTTTTTTTCTATTTTATTATGGCGTGGAATTTTCCTTAAAATCAATGCCATGTATCTTTACCTTGTAAAGTAAAATATGTGCTGCAGCACTTGAAGTGGTTGTAAACCCCTACATATACTCAGTGACGTGACTGGCCTCAGGTGATACACAGAAATCTTACATAAGTTGTACCTGACTATCTGCAGTCTTCACTACATCCGTTCAAATGCCAGAATTTATAACGTTTGTCTGAGCATTCAGGAAAAAGGGGATAGGATGCTGAAATTTCACTCTGCAGAGCTCAGTAAGAACTGACTGGAGGGAAGGCACTCCATAGGAACAGATTTGAAGCTGTCAATCACAGGCTGTGTTCTGGAGCTCCCTCCCCAGTCACCTTTTTGCTCTTGGTGTGAAGAAAACTTGTCAGAGGTGACTCGTGCAGATAGCAGAGAAACAAAGCAGCAGCCAGAAATGACACTTCGTGCTCTTAATTGAGACAGGTACACACTATAGAGGGATATGCTATCTTCATATTTCATGTCTGAGATTTACAGCCACTTTAATTATAAGTGTATCTGCTCTTATAGCTTTTCTCCCTGCAAAGCAGCACAAATACCTACATGTTGATCCTGCCAGTGAAGTCCACCTAATGCAACTTCCTGTGATGGTTTGGCAACTATGCTGCACTGCACCTGAATTTACAGCAGAGTTGCCACTCTCACATAGGCTGTGCCTGCTTGCACTACGGTAGGATAAGAACGTTTTGCAGGTGGGGTCTGTCAATCAGCACCTGGCCACACCTAGTACTGCCTACTGCTTTTTGACAACACTGCCTTGGTTGATAAAATTCCCCCCCTGTAAGAGCCGGTTCACACAGGGGCAACACGACTCTGGCCGCGACTTTGCGAGGTGACCTGGACACGTCCTGAGCGCGCACCATAGTGCGACTTACAAGGCGACTTCAAGTCGCCTCCAGGACAGGCAACTTTCCAGTGGCCAATCAAACAACAATCAGCTCTGTGGGAGGGAGGGGTTTGCCTGAGAAAACAATTTTCTCTTCCTGTATTGTTGCTTCAGTTAAGACATGATCCGACTTTGGAAGGCGACTTCCATTGAAATCAATGGGTACAAGTCGCCTAGAATTTGGATTGAAGTAGTACAGGAACATTTTCTGAAGTTGGAGCGACTTCAGTAGTGTACATTAAGACGGGTCTCATTGACTAACATGGAATTTGACATGTTGCGTGACTTGGGGCGACCAAGTCGGATCCAAAGTCGCCCCGTGAATGGGCTCTAAGCTGCAATGTCTAGGAGCGGGAGCGTAAGAGACACAAATGAAGGCGGATTTGGTCAAGTCAGGAAAAGTAAAAGAAGAAATGATTTTGTTTACTTTATGTGGCTTGTGCTTTCACATGGTAACTGGATTGGGAACTTGTTTAGATTGTCATACAGGGCCCTAATTTGTATTTTGACATGTTAAAGCATATAAGATTTTAAATGATTAGGTAGACATATACTTTAACATTTATGAATGAATGTACAACATATTCCCCATGCGTTATAGGGATTACACATAAAAAAATCGGCCTTGTGGAGGCTTACTCTACTCAATTAAGTACCTGTCATTGCTCTTAAGAAGGCTGACATCACATGCAGTTTATGGTATTTTAGATGAGCAATTGAAAATGATCATCTTAACTAATGACTACATTTACCAGTTTTGGGTGTGTATTAGAGCAGCCACTGTCACTACATAAATAGGCTTTGCTGAAACCACCGCTCTATGTGGTCAAGATTTTAACCCAGCAATTGTTGATGAGGGTGGCTGAGAGACTGCAATGAAATTTACTAATAGCCGCTGGTAGGAAAATCTTCAAATTTGTTTATGTCGCACAACAATGGAACAGAGGTAAAGCTAGCATGTAAATCTGTAGAAAAATTAAATCATACTTACCTAGATGGCTGCTACTGTCTCTTGCCTGCTCTACATTGATAACTGAGCGATCAAAGACTGCTGATCGCTCAGTTCTTGAAACTGCTCTGAGCAGAGAGTGGGGACTGTTAAACATTGCTCTGTCCCTCCAGTACCCACTGGAGAGCCAGACTGTGGAGGTCCTGCAACGGCTGGCTCAAGCTCTCAGTGATGTGCTGAGCTACCAGTCAGGCATCTGGGCGGATCCTGACATTATTGTCGGGATCTTTGCAGAGCCTGAATCAGCTCTGTGACGTCAGCCGACAGCGGGCTTTAGCTGTTGTCAGCTGAATCTGGGTCACAGGAGTGCAGAAATAAGTACACTCCTGTGACCCACTGGAGAAGTATGACCAAAAGAGCATTAGCCATACTTCTTCTCCTTTAACATAAATAATAGATTTTTAAAACTAAATACATCAATATTAAAATTATGCCTTAAAATACATTAAAGTTCCATTTTTTTAGACCTTATTTACATGGGTGAAAAGTGCCATCTTGCGAATTCCTGAGGAAAGTATACTGCAGATATTATCAGCTGGGATCCCACATGTTCCAATAAGTGGTGGCTGCTCAGCCTGTACAACTGAATGCCAGGCTGACGGGGGCCACAGATCTCTGCCGCTGTAAGCATCTATATGCATGTTAGGGGCAGACATCTGGATGCAGATAGTTTGCTTCCAGGGGCAGACATCTGTACCAAACCACAGGTAACCGCTGGATGTGTGGACACAATGTAAAAAGGAAAGGGGATACCCAGTTTAGGAAAGTGCCGGGTAAAAAGGGGTTACTTTTAGCAACAAAAATTGATCCAAAGTAATTTATATCAAAAATATCAAATTTATTAATTAATTACTTTTAATGTCAAATAAATTATTCAAACACAATGATGTATTCCCTAAAAACAATCCCAGTATGGCTGTAGAAAAGTAACCATATTTGTATAAAAAAAAAAAACAACAGACAGGACAACACACAGAAATACAAAATAACACAACACTGAACACAGTCCGGACGCGTTGTGGTGGTCAGTGGCCTAGCATCAAATCAATTGGACCGTTTTCCAGAGTGACACACCCCAAACTTTTAACCAAGATGATGAGATCAAAAATAAATTTAAAAAACACAAAAAATTACTAATCAGACAGCTTAACTGAAAGTGGGATGTGTCATCCCTGGAAACATATATTTCACATCGCATAGTACCAAGAGGCCTAAGAGATAGAATTATTCCAGCTGAACACTTACATACCGATCGATTTCTACCAAAGTGGAAGGAACTCTGTGTTAATCATGGAGTGGCAGTTATGGAGTTAATTGTTGAAGAGGAAAAAATTCAGCTAACCTCAATACAGGAACAAATAGAGGAAAGTGCGATTTATCAAACAAAATGAAAACTTGAAGAGGGAAATAGAAAAAGTACAACTTAATCTTAAAATTACCAAAGTAAGTTTAAACGTGACATAGCAGACTTTGAAAAAGACGAGGCTTTTGACTTGACAATTAGACGTGGACCAAGTAAATCCAAAGGTCGGGGAGAGCGCCAACAGTCTAAACAACGCGGACATAAACCTCAAAGTGACTGACAACGAGACAGCTAAGACAGTGATTTTTTTTTAGGCCAGGTGGGGTCGGAGTCGATCACCAATCAAGCACCCCCCCCCCAAAACCAAATACGCATTAAAAACCACCAAGCAGTCAAAAACGACTAAGGAACGGACATACACCAGGAGCCAAAAAGAAATTGATGGACCTACCACTGCAACATACTGCCCAAACAAATAGAGATATGAAGGTAGTGAACTTGTCTGATTTTGATTTAACCTCAGATCATATAAGTCTACAACAAAAAGGCATGTCCTTTTCCCCGGTAGCAAGTATGGATGAATTCACGGTATACAAAATGTTACATTGTTTCTGAGGAAAGTCTTCCTGAGGTCCCTGTATGAGGGTAAAGACAACACGGCAGTAGCCACATTACCCCTGGACGCGGAAGATCAATTGGCACTTGATACCCCGAATTCCCTGCTGCAGGAAAACGAGGGGCCCACTGAAATAAACTCCTTGATAAAAAGGAAGGCCAGTCTAAGAATTAGGTCTCAAAAAATGCCTCCCCTACCAAAGAACAAATGGCTACGAATCTTTTTAGACTTCATTCAGACTGAACTTGAAAAAGTTAACTGGACACAAAAAACCAGTGACAATTTAACAACTGACAAATGGCGAGCACTCAATGATCTCCAAAAAAGAAAGGACATTGTCATCAAAAAGAGTGACAAGGGTGGTAACGTAGTGTTGTTGAACCAACAACACTACGAAAAGGAGGCAAAACACCTACTGAATGATAAATCCACCTATAATAGACTAGATCGTAACCCCTTCCCTATAGTTGTTCAGGAATTAAAACAGAAAACTGGTGGAAGCCAGGGATGAAGGACTCTTGACAATGCGTGAGTTTCAACATCTATATGTCCGGGAGTTCAATGTACCTACCTTCTACATTATTCCTAAAATACATAAGAATTTGCAGCACCCACCCGGCAGGCCGATAGTATCGGCCTGCCAGGGACCCCTTGATAGAGTAGGTACGTACCTGGACTCCCTTTTAAAAGACATGGTTAAGAACTTAAAATCCTATGTACAGAACACTAGGCATGTTCTGGCCAAAATCTCTGATCTGGATGCATTAAATCAATTAGAGGATGTGTGGTTAGTTGGGATTGACGTTGAGTCACTGTATACTTGAATACCACATTGTTGTGGAATCAAAGCAGTTGAGAATTTCCTGGATCATACATATCCGGAATCGGGGCCACAAAATGAATTTCTAATTGATTTATTGGAGTTTGTATTACTCAACTATTTTCAGTTCCTAACAACTTATTACCAGCAGATACAAGGTACCTCCATGGGGGCAGCGTGGGCTCCGGCCTACGCTTGCCTCCATTTAGGGCTCTGGGAAGAGGAGGACGTTTACCCCTCGTTGATGTACCGTGACCACGTACATACCTGGTTGCAGTACATCAACGATGTTTTGGTGATTTGGAAGGGCACCCCCAATGACCTGCATAACTTCATGAAAGACCTGAACATAAACCAAAGCAATATACGGTTGACGTATACTTTTGACCGGGTGAGTTTGCCCTTCCTTGACTTGCAGATCACCTTACAGAATGGCCGACTTCACACCTGTACGTTCCGTAAAGAAACGTCAGCAGGCACCCTCCTATGTGCTACCAGTCACCACTCCCACTGGCTAAAAAATTGTATTCCAGTGGGGCAATTCTTACGTATCAAAAGGAACTGTACCAAAGCAAGTGACTACAGACGGGAATCCCTTGAACTCTATGCGAGGTTCTGCGAATGCGGTTACTCGCGTAGACAAAGAGGGCTAAAAAAAGAGCCGCAAGTAGAGATCGTGATAGTCTACTTGCTTTGGATTCACCCAGTCCCAACGAGCACCATCCCCAGAAAACAAGCGACCAGACCAGGATCATAACAACATTTGGTCCCCAGTGGAATGACGTTCGTTCCATTCTGAAGAAACATTGGGGGGTTTTAACTAATTCCCCAGGACTATCGAATATAGTGGGCACTTCGCCCAGGTTGGTGGCCCGATGTGCCAAAAACCTGGGCGACATGCTAATTAAGTCAGAATTTACAAGACAACCAGACTCTACCTGGCTAGCTGAATATCCACGAAGTATAGGCATGTTTCCATGTAACAAATGCCAGATCTGTCCATACATACACAGAACCTCCACTTTCATGGATGCTCTGGGTAAAGAGAGCTATGAAATAGGAGACTTAATAAATTGTTCCACGTCCCGTGTAATTTACATGATAACTTGCCCTTGCCCCAAAATCTATATTTTTTATATATATATATATATATATATATATATATATATATATATATATATATATATATATTTTATCTACCGCTGATAGGTAAATTTAGTGGGTCGCTTAGTTAGATTTTAGAAGTTAGATTTGCCTCTGTTCCAGCTTGGCTGATGTTGCATGCAGTTCCGCATTGTGCCAGTGGGTGTCGTTGTCACTGTCGGCAGGTGTTGGAAAAGCAACACGTTAAAGCGAATGAGTGCTTCTCTTTCCCAGAGACAACTCGGTGGAGGTGGTCCTCCTAGTTGCATTCTGGGAGAGGGTATTTATGGGACAGACGCCATGTTTTAGGGTTCGTTTTCAGCCACCTGCTGGCCCTCCTGGCCAACAGGGATGCACTAGGAGTGCCACCTCGTGGTCCTCCGTTCCGGAGGCCCGCGTCGCTGCGGCGTGTGGGTAGGCCCAGAAGCCTGTCTGGGGCCCACCACAGCAGCAGAGGAATGGTCCTGAGCTGTCTTTCCTGAGTAAAGAAGCTGGACAACTGGGAAGATCCCAGGGGAGGACCCGTCATGGAAGGATCATGCAGAGTGCTGGTCTGGAGAGGGGCCTGGTGACTCGGTTGGAGGACGCATTCCGAAGTAATCTTACAGTATAGTACTGCCGGGTTGGCTTAAAGGTTCAAGTACTGTATCTGACTTTCACCACAAACCAATACATCCTGTGGCAGAGGATCATACGGGTTTTATTTCAGATAAGTCTGTGGCAGAGACTTTTGTTCGTGCTATGTACTGGCTGCTAGGCAAGTGAGAGAGGTCTATCCAGGCGGGCAAAGACTGAATCCTACGAAAGGGGGACAATTCAATTACAAGTGTTCAATTACAAAGAATGTTCTGAAGAAATACAACAGAAAGGTATTTGAGCTTCCCTGCAGCTTTCCTACTACCTCTTTCCTGCTACTTCCCTTAATCATTCTATTAAAGCATTGGAAAAATCTACTCAAGTGTTCGGTGCTTATATCGTCCAGAGGTAAACTCAACGAAAACCTAGACCCGGTGACGGTGAAACAGAGGTGTCGAGAGTGAAGATAACAAGCCCGTTTAAACCAACAACTCCACCGAGAGTTATTGCTATATAATATATATATATATATATATATATATATATATATATATATATATATATATATATATATATATATATATATATATATATATATTTATTATCTCTATCTATATCACAATAGATGTGTATTGATTTGTTTGCACAAAAGTTATAGCGTCTACAAAATAGTGGATAGATTTATGGCATTTTTAATTTTTTTTACTAGTAATGGCGGCGATCTGTGCAATTTTTAGCGGGACTATGTGACATTTATACAGCGATCAGAGCTATAAATAGCCACTGATTACTGTGTAAATGTCACAGGGAAGGGGTTAACACTGGGGGCGATCAAGGGGTTAAATGTGTTCCCTCATGTGTGTTCTAACTGTAGGGAAGATGGGCTGCAAGGAACATGACAGATCACAGTTCCCGATCACTGCGAATAGTAGATCTCTGACATGTCCCTTCTCAGAACAGGGAATCGCCTTGTTTACAAAGGCAGTTCCCTTTTCTGCCTCTGTAATAGGCAAACACGGGTCACTGGAACACGGGCACGCTCCCGCAGTGGGCGCAAGCACGTGCTGCAGACGGCATGTGCCTGTCCGCTATTGCGCCTGCCGACATACAGCTACAGCGATTTGCGCAGGAGAGCCGACCTGCCACAGTATAATGACGGCAGCTGGTCGGCTAGTGGTTAAAGGGTTACTAAACCCAGGACCCTGCATTCACTAGATCTGGTCTCCCACAGTACAGAGAACATGGGAATGCAATCATTTTAGTAAATATAACCTGCTGAATACCTTTTCTCATCAGCAGTATATAGCAATCTTGTGACTTCTATCAGTGTCAGACTGAAGCTTGTAGGAGGAGTTTTCATACTGCACTGAGCTGTCCTATCAGGATCCAGGACCGCTGACCCTCTGTCTAGACAGCGCCGATTGGCCCTGTGCTGATCACATGCACTCTCGCAAGAAAAAAAAAAATAAATAAAAAATAAAACTCTCCAGCAATACACACCAAACTATGCATGTGCAGTCTGTTTCCATAGACTGTATCATCAGGACCAGTTTTGGAGTCAGTGGAAGGGGAATGTCTGTGCTTACAAGATCAAACAGCCCTTTTACACAATGCAGAGGATTAACCCCTTAGGTTCTACAGTGAGTATTAACAAGCATGCATATACAGACGGATTTTACTGTTGTGGGTTTAGTAACACTTTAAAATGGTGTTCCGCCCAAAAGAAAAAAAAAAAGCCAGCAGCTACATATACTGCAGCTGCTGGCTTTTAACAATAGGACACTTACCTGTCCTGGAGTCCAGTGATGTCGGCACCGCAGCTGATGTTTCCATCAGCTGTCGGGTACTGCCGCCGCCATTGCAGGTAAGGGTACCCGACAGTGTAGCCTTACGGCTTCACACCGGGAACCCTACTGTGCATGCGCGAGGCTATGCTCCTCTCACCTACTGGCCCGGCGACAGGGAGAGGATGAGGGAGGAGGGAGCCCTGCAGTGACGTCACGGGCCGCGGCCCAGACTCCCAGAAGTGAGAGCAGCATACCTGTCAAAGACAGGTATCCTGCCCCCCCCCCCCCCAAAAGGTGCCAATTGTGGCACCGGAGAGAGAGGAGACAAATGAGTGGAAGTTCCACTTTTGGGTGGAACTCTGCTTCAACTAAAGACTGAAATCCTATCTCTGGCATATTGATTGAATGGCTTTTTGACTATAGATCAATTATTGTTGTCAGGAGGGACCGATTTGAAAATAAATCAAATTATTTATAGAAGCATCTATGGCTGCCATAAGTCATCTGCCTATATTAACCCTCTATGTTATAAGATGAAGGGATAAGGCTTCATGTACACAGGACCTTTTTACAACCTCTCTTGAATGATTTAACTTGACAGATAGTAACCCACAATTAAATGTTTTGCCGCGTTTGCGTTTAGAAGCGTTAAAAAAAAAAAAAAAGACAAAAATGAAAAACGCCTGTAAACAAAACGCGGCTAAACGCAAGTTACTGCATTTAGAAGCGTTTGGCGCTTGAAATACCTGTAAACTCCGCTTCTGAACGCATTTTTTGGCATTCCAAAAAATGCCTCTAAACTCAACCGCCTAAAAACGACTATAAACGAACCTGTGTACATGGACAGATAAGATAACATAGAGGAGAGTTCAGGGGCATGTGAAAAAAAACTCCCAAATGCTCCTAAACGTCCGTTTACCAGCAGGGTACACGAGGTACATATAGCGCCGTCAATTTACGCAGCTCTTTACATATACATTCACATCGGTCCCTACCCTCAAGGAGCTTACAATCTAAGGTCCCTAACTCACATTCATACATACTAGGGACAATTTAGACAGATGCCAATTAACCTACCAGCATGACGTTGGAGTGTGGGAGGAAACCGGAGTACCCGGAGGAAACCCACGCAGGCACAGGGAGAACATGCAAACTCCAGGCAGGTAGTGTCATGTTTGGGATTTGAACCAGCGACCCTTTTTACTTCTAGGCAACACCACTGTGCCGCCCCAGTGAACTATATTACTAAATGAACTATGATGAGCTCAGGGCCTGATATGCATCATCCTGTGATTATGGGTGGGAGAAGTAGGGTGAGGCAGCCTGACTCATGTCAGACGGAGATGTATTTCTATCACTTTCTCCAAACCTGTGCAGACATTTCACACTCCACTGAGTCTTACACTTACTGAACATTTCTTGGAGTTAATCAAAATGACTAAAGAACCACCTTGTTCTGTACTTAAAGTGCCAAACACTAGAAGTGGCAACGTAGAACTTTCAGACAACACCTTTGTTTACTCTGACATAAGAGTCAATTTACTAAAACTGAAGAGTGCAAAATCTAGTGCAGTTCTGCATGGTAGCCAATCAGCTTCTAACTTCAGCTTGTTCAATTAAAGTGATTGTAAAGTCTCTTTTTTTCCTATAAAAATAACAAATATGGTAACTATACTTACCTGCTCTGTGTAGTGGATTTGCACAGAACAGCCTGGATCTTCCTCTTCTCGGGTCCCTCTTCTGTGATCCTGGCACCTCCTTCCTGTTCAGTGCCCCACAGTAAGCAGCTTGCTATGGTGGCACCTGAGCCGAGTCACAGCTCCCTGTGTCCATACAGACACAGAGCCCCAACCCCGGCCCCGCCCACTCTCTCCCCTAATTGACTAGCTGACTTTGATTGACAGCAGTGGCAGCCAATGGCACCGCTGCTGTGTCTCAGCCAATCAGGAAGGAGAATCTCAGATGGCCAAGACACTCTTAGACATCGCTGGACAGAGAGAGAGACTTCAGGTAAGTATTTGGGGGGTGGGGGGTGGGGCTGCTGCAAACAGAAGGCTTTTTATCTTAATGAATAGAATGCATGAAGATTAAAGAAAAGAAAAACAACTTCTGCCTTTACAAGCACTTTGACAAAAAAACCTGGAAGCTGATTGGTTACTATGCAGAGTTGCACCAGATTTTGCACTCTCCAGTTTTAGTAAATCAACCCCACTGTGTCATTTTACTAAGGTGTATGTAACAGTCTGGCACAATCACATCTCTAATTCCACCCCAAAATAAGTAGACTGCTCTCCATTTCAGAATAGGCAGAGCCATGCAAATCATACCATTATAGCCCAATGGCCAGCTGTACATCCAGAACCATATATTACAGGACACAGGCTATTATGCAACTTATTAAATAAAACACTGCACACAGCTGTTTCGGGCTTGTTGGCCATCATCAGTGCTGTGCATGTAAACTGTGGCTTCTATGGAATAAGGCCTGGTGACCACAAAGAATGTACAATAGAGAAGGTTATGGAATGGAATCAAACAGCCCTCCAACTGGACCAGGTCATAGCACAGTAAGGTCTTTTAGCACAGAAGGTATGTGCATTTTTCATTCCATCCTATTTCTTATTACATTGTATGTAAAGTCAAAACTTTTCTAGTTTGGTTGTGGATAGGACAAGGAACAGCTATGACCCCTCTTGACTTTTTGGTTTGTTTTGCGCTGTCTGTGTCCTGTCAGGGAGCGTTTCATTTATTTCCCAGAGACAGAGCAGGAAGTAAAAAGAGATCTGTCCAAAGTGAAGGGATATCCCTCCCAGAGAGCTGTCTCTATAAAATGGTAACACATTTGCAGATTTCCCCTCACCTCCTGTTTGTGTGACAACTGAAAGGGGTTGATTTAATAAAAGACAAATATGCTGTTCATTTTGCACAGGAATTTAGGCTTAAGTGGTTTTAACCACTTGCCGACCGGGCCATAGCCGAAAGACGGCTGCAGCGCGGTCGGCTAGTTCTGGGTGGACGTCCATGGACGTCCTCCCAGAATACTGCTCTCGCGCGCCCCCTGGGGCGTGCACCCGAGAACTTCCGTGACCGCCGGGTCCAGAGAACCCGGCGCATCACGGATCACGGTAAACGGCCGCTGATCGTGGCCGTTTACCATGTGATCGCTCCGTCAACAGACAGGCGTCATTTCATGGCGCCGGTTCGTCCCTCCCCTCTCTGTACCGATCGGTACAGTGCGAGGGGAGAGGGGGAGGGATCGGATGGCAGCACCGCTGTGGGCTGCATGTGTAGTGCCCACAGCGGTGCTCAGTGACAATTACAGTCACATCCATCCCTCCATGCTCAGCCATCCCTGCAATACTCTGCATAATACCCAGCAATACTCTGCATAATACTCTGCATAATACCCAGCAATACTCTGCATAATACCCAGCAATACTCTGCATAATACTCTGCATAATACCCAGCAATACTCTGCATAATACCCAGCAATACTCTGCATAATACCCAGCAATACTCTGCATAATACCCCGCAATACTCTGCAATACTCTGCATAATACCCAGCAATACTCTGCATAATACTCTGCATAATACTCTGCATAATACCCAGCAATACTCTGCATAATACCCAGCAATACTCTGCATAATACCCAGCAATACTCTGCATAATACTGTGCATAATACCCAGCAATACTCTGCATAATACTGTGCATAATACCCAGCAATACTCTGCATAATACCCAGCAATACTCTGCATAATACTCTGCATAATACCCAGCAATACTCTGCATAATACCCAGCAATACTCTGCATAATACCCAGCAATACTCTGCATAATACCCAGCAATACTCTGCATAATACTCTGCATAATACCCAGCAATACTCTGCATAATACTCTGCATAATACCCAGCAATACTCTGCATAATACCCAGCAATACTCTGCATAATACTCTGCATAATACCCAGCAATACTCTGCATAATACCCAGCAATACTCTGCATAATACTCTGCATAATACCCGGCAATACTCTGCATAATACCCAGCAATACTCTGCATAATACCCAGCAATTCTCTGCATAATACTCTGCATAATACCCGGCAATACTCTGCATAATACCCAGCAATACTCTGCATAATACCCAGCAATACTCTGCATAATACCCAGCAATACTCTGCATAATACTCTGCATAATACCCAGCAATACTCTGCATAATACCCAGCAATACTCTGCATAATACCCAGCAATACTCTGCATAATACCCAGCAATACTCTGCATAATACTCTGCATAATACCCAGCAATACTCTGCATAATACTCTGCATAATACCCAGCAATACTCTGCATAATACCCAGCAATACTCTGCATAATACTCTGCATAATACCCAGCAATACTCTGCATAATACCCAGCAATTCTCTGCATAATACTCTGCATAATACCCGGCAATACTCTGCATAATACCCAGCAATACTCTGCATAATACCCAGCAATACTCTGCATAATACCCAGCATAATACCCGGCAATACTCTGCATAATACCCGGCAATACTCTGCATAATACCCGGCAATACTCTGCATAATACCCGGCAATACTCTGCATAATACTCTGCATAATACCCGGCAATACTCTGCAATATGCCCGGCAATATACCCTGCACTACCCCGTAATACTCCGCAATTTTTAACCAGTTCCCGCCCACAGTCATATGACGTCCTTGACTTTGTGCGGGGATATCTGAATGATGGGTGCAGCTACAGGCATCATTCAGATATCAGCTTTTTCAGCCGGCGATTTCCTACACCATAAGAATGATCATAGCGGCTGTTCCACTGCTTGATCGTTCTTATGGGAGGCGAGAGGGGACGCCCCCCCCTTCCCGCCACCCTCCGGTGCTTCTACCAACTCACCGCTACGATCGAAGCCAAGATGTTTTTTTTTTTTTTTTTTTTTTTATTTCAGGCTTCCCAGCCTAGAGGTAAGATGTGGGGTCTTATTGACCCCCATATCTCACTGTAAAGAGGACCTGTCATGCCATATTCCTATTACAAGGATGTTTACATTCCTTGTAATAGAAATAAAAGTGATCAAAAATTTTTTGGGAGGGAAAAAAGTGTCAAACTAAAATAAAGTAAAATAAATAAAAAAAAAAAAAAAATTTTAAAGCGCCCATGTCCGTGTGCTTACATGCAGAAGCGAACACATACGTAAGTCCCGCCCACATATGAAAACAGTGTTCAAACCACACATGTGAGGTATCACTACGAACGTTGGAGCGAGAGAAATAATTTTGGCCCTAGACCTCCTCTGTAACTCAAAACATGTAACCAGTAAAAAATGTTAAAGCGTCACCTATGGAGATTTTTAAGTAGCGACATTTGGCACCATTCCACGAGCGTGTGCAATTTTAAAGGGTGACATGTTAGGTATCTATTTACTCTGCGTAACTTCATCTTTCACATTATGCAAAAACATTGGGCTAACTTTACTGTTTTGTTTTTTTTTAAAGCACAAAACTGTTTTTTTTCCCAAAAAAACGCGTTCGAAAAATTGCTGCGCAAATACCGTGCGAGATAAAAAGTTGCAACAACCGCCATTGTATTCTCTAGGGTCTTTGCTAAAAAATATATATATATATATATATATATATATATATATATATATATATATATATAAAAATAATGTTTTTTATGGTTCTATGTAATTTTCTAGCAAATAAATGATTATTTTTACATGCAGGAGAGAAATGTCAGAATTGAATTGGGTGCTCCAGAACGCCTGGAGGTGCTCCGTGCATGTTGGGCCTCTGTGTGTGGCCACACGGTGTAAAAATCTCACACATGTGGTATCGCCATACTCGGGAGTAATAGCAGAATGTGTTTTGGGGTGTAATTTGTTGTATACATATGCTGTGTGTGAGAAATAACCTTCTAATATGACAATTTTGTGAAAAAAAAAAAAATAAAAAAAAAAAAATCTTGATTTTGCAAAGAATTGTGGGAAAAGATGACAATTTCAAAAAAACTCACCATGCATCTTTCTAAATACCTTGGAATATCTTCTTTCCAAAAAGGGGTCATTTGGGGGGTATTTGTACTTTTCTGGCATGTTAGGGTCTCAAGAAATTAGATAGGCCGTCAGTACTTCAGGTGTGATCAATTTTCAGATATTGGCACCATAGCTTTTGGACTCTCTAACATTCACAAAGACCAAATAATATACACCAAGTTGTACTTATTTTTATCAAAGATATGTAGCAGTATAAATTTTGGCCAAAATTTCCAAAGAAAAATTACTAATTTGCTAAATTTTATAACAGAAACAAAGAAAAATTCATTTTTTTTACCAAATTTTCAGTCTTTTTTCTTTTATAGTGCAAAAAATAAAAAACCCAACAGTGATTAAATACCACCAAAAGAAAGCTCTATTTGTGTGAAAAAAGGACAAAAATTTCATATGGGTAAAGTGTTGTATGACTGAGTAATTGTCATTCAAAATGTGAGAGCACCGAAAGCTGAAAATTGGTCTGGTTAGGAAGGGGGTTTAAGTGCCCAGTGGTCAAGTGATTAAACCCAAAACCAAAAAAAAAAAAAAAATTGAAAATATTGCAGTATACCAATCTTTAGATGTGGTGGCTGCATTAGTTTCCTTTTAAGCTTTTTCCCTCTGTTTTCACCTGGTGATGTGGCCAGTAACACTTTCCCTGTATTAGAGAGAATCCACACTGGATGAAGGAGCACAGGGGGCACCTTTGGACAGCAGCATTGTCAGTCTGGGGGAAGGGGAGTGTTAGATGCACTAGCAGATTTAGATGCACTAGCAGATTTAGATGCACTAACAAATTGAAATCAAACTCCAGCTCACACTTATTTATAATCAGTTACAGCAAACCGTTTTTTTTTCCTTTTAGGATAAGGATTTTTACATAAATAAAAGCTGATCATTCTAAGCACCCCTGCTAGTTTTAAAAAATAGTTTGTCGCATTACTGTAACTGATACATTCTGCTGGAGAGCTTGTTCTTTTGAAAAACAACAGACTTAATGGTATGATCACCAGATTAATATACAAGAAAGAAAGCCTAAAGAAGAAAGTGAATGCAGCCAACACATCTTAGAAAAAGTAAGTTGCAATACTATAATTGTTTGCTTTTTTGGTTTAATACCACTTTAGTTTACTACGTTGAAAAATCACTTTGCAAAGAATATAATACCCAATTACATGCAAGGAAAATTTTTTAAAAAGCCTGACATGTTCTATCCAAGAAGGAAGCCTCTAACATTAGTAAACAAATGGTCACGTCTTTCCTTTTTTTATGGTTTACAAAATATCTGATATATTTTTCCACATTAGTAGTCATACCACAGAGCAAAGAATATCTGCCCAGAACATCTCATTCACAAATCAGGAACAACCAATGAAGTTCACTGAGGTGAACAGTAACAATAAGTGGAAGGCGTTCAATCTGTCAATCAGGAAACAAAACAAAACACAACATTTACAAACGTTGTGCAAACACCATGATGATACACAAAGTTCAGTAAAAGACAGCAACCAAATTTCACCTCAAAATATTTGCTAATTGGCAGATTTTGAGTTACTGGACTTTATATACAGAATGTTCAGTACCCGGCCCACTTTGAAATCAGGCTGAAGTAGTGCGATTTCAAAGCTGCACCGGAGACAATAGGGGCTTAAGCTCAAATCACACCTTTGCATCTGCATCTTCCTACGCGTTTTTCCATATGTATTGACGCACATTTTCATATGCTCTTTTTTTTTTTTGCCCAATGAAGCCCAAATAAAGTAGAGGTTTCTGGTGGGTGGGGTTTGTTGTAATGTGTAAAAAAATGCATGTTACACATTGGTTGGTTTACTAAAACTGGAGCGCACAAAAGCTGGTGCAGATCTGCACAGAAACCGATTAGCTTCGAACTTCAGCTTGTTCAATTAAAGTGGTTGTAAATCCTTAGTATACCCAGTGAAGTGATGCACAGAGCTGGAACAAATCCTCCTACATAAGTTGTATCTGTAGTCTTCTCTTCTCTACAGCCATTCAAAATGCTGAATTTATAAAGCTTGTCTGAGCTGTCAAAAAAAGGAGGCAAAAAGCTCCTGTACAACTCAGTGAGGAGAGCTCTGGGAGCTGATTGGATGGAAGGGACACACCCCCTCCACGCAGCACACAGGAACAGAAATTAAGCTGTCAATTAGCTGGAGAACCCTCCCCTGTCACCTTTTTCTCTGGGTGTCAGGAAAACTTGTCAGAAGTGATTTGTGCTGATAGCAAACAAAAAATGAGGCAGCAGACAGAAATGACACTTAGTGCTCCTAATTGAGACAAGTACACACTATAGAGCAATGATGGCGAACCTTGGCACCCCAGATGTTTTGGAACTACATTTCCCATGATGCTCATGCACTCTGCGGTGTAGTGGAAAATCATGGGAAATATAGTTCCAAAACATCTGGGGTGCCAAGGTTCGCCATCACTGCTATAGAGGGATATGCTCTGTTCATATTTCATGTCTGAGGTTTACAACCACTTTAAGCTTTGACTAAAAAAAAAAAAAAAAAAAAAAAAAAACCTGGAAGCGGATTGCACCAGATTTTGCACTCTCCAATTTTAGTAAATAAACCCCATGGGGTCCTATGCATGCACTGCCTTTGGAATATATAAATATATATATATATATATATATATATATATATATATATATATATATATATATATATATATATACACACACACATATACATACACTCTTTGATGCACTAAAAGGCATACCTGTACAGCATGATCATGTTAATAGACTCCCTAAAAAAGAATGGCAATCCTCTTGGTATGCATTTACGCAGCCATTTTTAACCAGGGTGCCTTGGCAAAATGCCTAAAAATTGCCCCAAAACTGTATACAAGCCTTTGTGGATTAAGGCTGCTTTTTTAGTTACACAAAGCCACGGGTTTTCATTGTACACCATTACATAGTGTTCTTGTTTGCCCCTCCCCTTAAGGACTGGAGTCACATTAGTTAGGAAACGGAGAGAAATTGAGGGAGAAGATAAACATTGGAATAGTAGTCAGCACCCGTGTGCAAGGGTGTATTTGTTTTGTTAGATTACATCACCTCTAATGTTGGGCATCCTATGTGTGTGGATGCTGTTGCATTATGTAAAACTATTAGTTTAGTTTTTTGCATTTTAAAATGGGGTGACCTGAGTGTGCTCTGAATTTTAAAGGGTGCCTTGACTGAGAAAGGGTTGAGAATAACTGCATTAACACACTGAGCAATGTACGTTAAACTTCATAAGTTTGAACAAAGCCTTATGTTTAAAGCTGGAATTACACTCACACATTTCCCACCCCGATACCTTGCAACTGTAATCAATACAACTGCATCAAGACACATGTCAATGCACTACGGTGTTGTGTTTTTAACGTGTGTTGCAATGTAGTTTGTACTAAATATCAATGTGCACCATAATGCACATCAGCATGATGCCTTCCTATGTCTTGTGGATGTGTATAATGATGCGTGTTGAGATGTATCTTCATATGTTTCCATCAATTTCAACCGAAAACTCATCAAGCAAAAACGCATTGATGTGAATCCAGCTTGATAATAGGAAATAAATGTTTTAATTTTAAAAAAACACTCTGACAAAACATTTGCTTTTCCACAATGCCCGCCTTCCATTGTCAGATAGCATTTCATTACAGATGTGGTGTAGCTGCTGGTCCTTCCTGTTTGTTTTCCTGACACTCGGACTCCTACAGCGTTTCAGAAATACAGAAACAAAATATGACCCGGGGATCATCATAGCTCCCCTTTGGTTTGGTAAGTATACCGCAGAAAATGTTTTATTACAATTGTTTGTCAAATGCAAAAAAAAAACGATGGCCAGAGCCCGCGGACGGGGCACAAGTGATCGTCAAACTGTACAGGATGCATGAGACTGAGAACATGTTATAGAGGATGGAGACTAAAGACATGATTCAGGGAACAGTCAGTGACTGGAGACATATTACATGAGACTGAGAACATGTTATAGGGGATGGAGACTAAAGACATGATTCAGGGGACAGTCAGTGACTGGAGACATATTACATGAGACTGAGAACATGTTATAGAGGATGGAGACTAAAGACATGATTCAGGGGACAGTCAGTGACTGGAGACATATTACATGAGACTGAGAACATGTTATAGAGGATGGAGACTAAAGACATGATTCAGGGGACAGTCAGTGACTGGAGACATATTACATGAGACTGAGAACATGTTATAGGGGATGGAGACTAAAGACATGATTCAGGGAACAGTCAGTGACTGGAGACATATTACATGAGACTGAGAACATGTTATAGAGGATGGAGACTAAAGACATGATTCAGGGGACAGTCAGTGACTGGAGACATATTACATGAGACTGCTAGAAATCACTTGTATAACAGGGCAATAGGGAAACACAGATTAGTGTCTGCAGGGTACCAAAAAAGAGCAACGTGGCCACAGGTTGGGCACCAAGGTTCTAGAGTAGGGGTCTCAAACCGGCGGCCCTCCAGCTGTTGTGAAACTACAAGTCCCATCATGCCTCTGCCTGTGGGAGTCATGCTTGTAACTGTCAGCCTTGCAATGCCTCATGGGACTTGTAGTTTTCGCAACAGCTGGAGGGCCGCCAGTTTGAGACAAATGTGTGATTACCCAGATGTAGAGCCCACCCCATTAGGCCAGTTTTACATCTATGCATTATCCCTGCGGCTGTGTTTGCCTGGATACAGCAGCCTATTCATTTGAGCCTGTGGAAAACGCAGGGGAAAAGGTCCATATACCTTTTCTAAAATCAAAGTCGCTTGAAAAATGCATAGTGCTATGTGTTTCATCGCACTGTAAAACACGTTCCAATGCATGGGGTAAGACTTAACGGCAGCTGTGTTATTGCTGCGGATGCATGTGCAATTTACAGGCAGTCCTTCACCCACATATAGATGCCCCCAGCCTCCTCTCACCTTATAGACCTTCCCGAAGGCTCCGTCCCCCAGCTCCCCTATGATCTCCCACACCTCCTCGGGGTTCTGGTCCCTCTTGACATGTTCATATTGTTTCTTCTTCTTCTCTCCTCCCAGCTTGAAGATCTTCCTAAAGTTGAAGAAAGACATGTCCCCGGTGGGGGTGGACGATGGCGCCCAGAAATTAGACCTCCGTGTGTTGTAGATGGTCAGCGGGGGGCGCCTTGCTTCATACCCCCTCCACTAAGGAGATCCCACCAGTGATCCCTTCTGATGAGCAGATCCCTTCTGTAGAAGTCCCAGCTGGGTCCTCTGCTGATAGTCCTGTGGGATCCTCTGATGGCTCCTGTATTGGGTGATCAGGTCCTCTCCCTGTATTGATGGGAGATCAGGTCCTCTCCCTGTATTGATGGGAGATCAGGTCCTCTCCCTGTATTGATGGGAGATCAGGTCCTCTCCCTGTATTGATGGGTGATCAGGTCCTCTCCCTGTATTGGGTGATCAGGTCCTCTCCCTGTATTGATGGGAGATCAGGTCCTCTCCCTGTATTGATGGGAGATCAGGTCCTCTCCCTGTATTGATGGGAGATCAGGTCCTCCTCTCCCTGTATTGGGTGATCAGGTCCTCTCCCTGTATTGATGGGTGATCAGGTCCTCTCCCTGTATTGATAGGAGATCAGGTCCTCTCCCTGTATTGATGGGTGATCAGGTCCTCTCCCTGTATTGATAGGAGATCAGGTCCTCTCCCTGTATTGATGGGAGATCAGGTCCTCTCCCTGTATTGATGGGTGATCAGGTCCTCTCCCTGTATTGGGTGATCAGGTCCTCTCCCTGTATTGATGGGTGATCAGGTGCTCTCCCTGTATTGATGGGTGATCAGGTCCTCTCCCTGTATTGATGGGTGATCAGGTCCTCTCCCTGTATTGATGGGTGATCAGGTCCTCTCCCTGTATTGATGGGTGATCAGGTCCTCTCCCTGTATTGATGGGAGATCAGGTCCTCTCCCTGTATTGATGGGAGATCAGGTCCTCTCCCTGTATTGGGTGATCAGGTCCTCTCCCTGTATTGGGTGATCAGGTCCTCTCCCTGTATTGATGGGTGATCAGGTTCTCTCCCTGTATTGATGGGTGATCAGGTCCTCTCCCTGTATTGATGGGTGATCAGGTCCTCTCCCTGTATTGATGGGTGATCAGGTTCTCTCCCTGTATTGATGGGTGATCAGGTCCTCTCCTTGTATTGATGGGTGATCAGGTCCTCTCCCTGGATCCCTATGTGATCCTCCTCCCAGGGTAGATCCCTCCTATGCCCCCATAGAGGACCCCCCGGTGTCAGGAGCTCAGGATGGTGCGGTAGATCCCCGGTATAATCCCTCAGGAGGCCGGGCTGTCCTCAGATGTCACCGTACACCTGTCTTAGGTCCTCTCCGCAGGCCGCGGGCAGAACACACTGTCAGGCCCAGCCCATCCTCTCACGGCCCGGCGGGAGGAGAAGGAGGAGGAGGGGAGGGAGGAGAAAGAGGCGGGGGAGTAACCCGAGAACTGCGCGCTGACTTCCGTCCGGACACACCGACACCCGCCGGGCGGACCGAGGTAAGACGTAGCGCGGACTGCACACAGGCGGACTATGGAGAGAACAGGCGCCACGGACACTTCCTCTGTGTCAGGCCAGTGCGCGCCCCCGTACTACTCTTGCAGCGCCTCTGAGCGCGCACGCGTTCCCCTGGCAACACTATTTTTTTTCTCATCATCAAACTTTATTGACATTAAAAGTGACACTCTGGACTGGAGCTTGTGCCAGTCAGACTCACAAGTGAGGAGTGCTGGTTTCTTCCCAGTACTGTACTAGGATCTGGCTTTTTCACATTTGTGTTTAGACCAGGTTCACATACGTGTAGGGCCTGTGTGCACCGAGCCCAAACACGCTATTTCAAATGCACATGTACCTTAAAAATGCATGTAAGGCCTCATGCACACTTTTTTTTTCTTCTAGGGTTGTCTGATATTAGCAGCGTTTAGAGGCAGGATAAAACCCAGTGCCAGTGTGTCCAGGCACAGCAGAGTTTGGGCAGAAAAAATGCTTGGCGCTACTAGAAGCTGCTAAACGCGCCTAACCTTTAGTGCTTGAGAATTAATTCATTTCAAAGGCCAGAATAAATGAAATGAATTAACGCCCATGAGCTTGACGCTTGTAAACACAAGAATCAGGCATTTTTCCTGCAAAAATGCTGCTGGCTTCTAGTAGGGTTGCCACCTCATCCCTTTAAACCCGAACAAATGTTAATTACACAGGTTCTGATTAAGGTGGTAATTAAACTCACTTGGTGCCTTATCTGCATTAAATTAGTCTTCAGAACCTGTGGAATTCATGTGTTTGAGTTTAAAGGGATGAGGTGGCAACTCTAGCTTCTAGGTGCGTTAATTAAACGCCCTGTGTGGCCTAATGGCCCGTACATGCGATCCAAATATTGTACAATCGTTTTCGCTTAATAGTCGCAAGTAGAAATTGAATAGCTAAATAAAGTCACGGAAATTCTCGTACGACAGGAAAAAAATCAGAAGTGATGTCATGTGTTGTAATGTATTTGTATTGAATTTTCGGAGGACAGCTGTACTGACTAACCGAAAATCGTACGATCTGGAATCATCTATGCCCGATCGAATAAGATCGGATGAATGGTCGTGATCGGCTGTCAAAAGTAGTGTACACACGATCCGAAAATTGTACAATCCTTCCTCGGACGACTGTTTTCGTACGATATTCTGATCGCGTGTACGGGCCATAAGGCCTGGTCCACACCTATGCAGGTTGCAGTTTGCATATCCCAGGTGCATTTTGCGTTTTTCAATATATGTTTTTGATCCATTGAAGTCTATGGAACCAGAAAAAAGTCCCTGGCCCTTTCCATAAAATCATATCTCCCAACATTTTGAGATGGGAATAAGGGACACCTACTAGCAAATGTATGTAGACATAGGACATGCCCCCTGCCATGCCCCTTAACCACTTCCCGCCCGCCCTATAGCGGATTGACGTCCGGGAAGTGGTTGTGTTATCCTGACTGGACGTCATATGACGTCCAGCAGGATAACATGCCGCAGCGCGCCCCCGGGGGCGCGCATCGCGGCGATCGGTGGAGCGGTGTGTCAGTCTGACACACCGCTACACTGATCTTGGTAAAAAGCCTCCGGCGGAGGCTCTTTACCACGTGATCAGCCGTGTCCAATCACGGCTGATCACGCTGTCAATAGGAAGAGCCGTTGATCGGCTCTTCCTCACTCGCGTCTGACAGACGCGATTAGAGGAGAGCCGATCGGCGGCTCTCCTGGCAGGGGGGGTCTGTGCTGATTGTTTATCAGCGCAGCCCCCCCTCAGATCACCACACTGGACCACCAGGGATCGCCACTAGGACCACCAGGGAAGGGGCAACATGTGGATGGCCAGGTATGTACCCCATGGCCATCCACATGTGCCCAGTGTGCCCAGTCAGTGCCAATCAGTGCCCACAAATGGGCACTGATTGGCACCATTATGTTGCAGTGATGCCCAACAATGCCACCCTTAGGGGCATCACTGCAAACAACCAGTGCCGTCAGTGCCACCCATCAGTGTCCATTCATGCCACCTGTCAGTGCCCATCCGTGCCCATCAGTGCCCATCCATGCCCATCTGTGCCAACTATCAGTGCCACCCATAAGTAACCATCAATGCCGCCTATAAGTGCCCATCTGTGCCACCTATGAGTGCCCATCAGTGCCGCTTACCAGTGCCACCTATCAGTGCCCATCAGTGCCGCCTATCAGTGCCCATCAGTGCCGCCTATCAGTGCCCATCATCAGTGCCCGTCAGTGCCACCTCATCAGTGCCACCTCATTGGTGCCACCTCATCGGTGCCCATCAGTGCCGCCGTATCAGTGCCAGTCAGTGCCCGTCAGTGCAGCCATATCAGTGCCCGTCATTGAAGAAGAAAACGTACTTATTTACAAAAAAATTTTAATAGAAACAAAGAAAAACTTGTTTTTTTTTCAAAATTTTCGGTCTTTTTTTATTTGTTGCGCAAAAAATAAAAACCGCAGAGGTGATCAAATACCACCAAAAGAAAGCTCTATTTGTGGGAACAAAATGATAAAAAATTTGTTTGGGTACAGTGTAGCATGACCGCGCAATTGTCATTCAAATTGCGACAGCGCTGAAAGCTGAAAATTGGTCTGGGCGGGAAGGTGTCTAAGTGCCTGGTATTGAAGTGGTTAAAGGAGAATTAACCAAAAAAAGGTTCATTAAATCCACTACTATTCCTTTATTTTGGCTTTTAACATTTACAAATGCAGCCATTTAGACATTGGATGAAAGGTTTAGCACTGGAAAACACTTTTTGAAAGATAAAAAGTGCATTTTATAACAACTATATGGATCAGACCAAAATGAGGGGCAAAGAGGGACATTACTCCAAATCAGGGACAGTCCCTCGAAATCAGGGACAGTTGGGAACTATGATAAAATGCACAGATGTGAACGTGGCCCATAGGAAACCATGTTAAATGGACTGTGGTGTGTTTCTGCAAAACTGAAAACGCACTAAAAAATGCATAGGTGTGAATCAGGCCTAAGTGGGTGCTGCAGCAACTACCATCTGGAAACTGAACGCATTCAAAGTGAAAAGTAAATCACCAGCATACCGAGGATTTTCACAACAGGTCCAAAGCTTTACTAAGTGATCACATCATAAATACAGAAGCAAAGTTTCAGAGCCTCACAGGACCCCTTTATCAGGCATCACATTCTCCTGAAACATCTCTTGTGTTTATGATGTGATCCCTCAATAAAGCTTTGGAACCGTTCTGGGGATCCCTGGTGTGCTGGGGACATTGGTTGCCCTTTGCAGAGGGGTCACCAACCCCTTTTTTAAACCGCACCTTAAAGCTTTTGTTAACCCAAAAAAATAAATAAAGATTCTGCTCCTTTAACCACTTCAGCCCTGGAAGATTTGGCTGCTCAATGACCAGGCCATTTTTTGCGATACAGCACTGCGTCGCTTTAGCTGACAATTGCGCGGTCGTGCGACCTTGTACCCAAACAAAATTGACCTCCTTTTTTCCCCACAAATAGAGCTTTCTTTTGGTGGTATTTGATCATCTCTGCCGTTTTTATTTTTTGTGCTATAAACAAAAAAAGACTGACAATTTTTTTTTAAAAAACACAATATTTTGTACTTTTTGCTATAATAAGTATCCCCAATTTTTTTTTTTTTAAAAAGCTATTTTTTTCCTCAGTTTAGATCGATATGTATTCTTCTACATATTTTTGGTAATGAAAATCGCAATAGGCGTATATTGATTGGTTTGCGCAAAAGTTAAAGCGCCAACAAAATAGGGGAAAGATTTATGCCATTTTTATTATTATTTTTTTTACTAGTAATGTCGGTGATCAGTGATTTTTATCGGGGATCTGTCTGTTTACATTGACAGATCTCCATTCTGTCTCTGTGTGGACCGATCGCGGGTGCCCGGTGGTCATCGCCCACGCCCCCTAGTGGTTAAAAGGCGAGCCGACATATAGCTACAACTGCTCACCCAGGGGAGCCAACCTGCCGAGTATAACTGCAGCGGCTGGTCGGGAAGGGGTTAAAGCATGTTATACAGCACAGCTTGTGCTGTGTCATTTGGCCCCCTGTATTACCTGTAATACCTGGCCGATCCTGCTAGTTTCTACCTTCCCCCCCTGTAGCCCTGACACCGCTGTCAGCATACGTGCCGCTATCATCAGCGCTGCGGTCACGCCGTGTCCCTAGCATGTGGCGCGACCCTGATCTCGGTAAAGAGCCGATGACGCAGCTCTTTACCCATGCGATCGCCTGTGTACAGATGACTGTACAGGTAATAAAGGCACTGATCGTTAGTGCAGCCCCATCAGTGACACCAATCAGTACGGCATATTAGTGTCTCCTAATCAGTGCCCATAAGTGCTGCCTCATCAGTGCCGCCTCATCAGCACACATCAGCGAAGGAGAAAAATTACTTATTTACAAAATTTACTGACAGAAACTAAGAAAAACATTCTGTTTTTCCAAAATTTTTGGCCTTTTTTTAGTTTTTTAGCAAAAAATAAAAAACCCAGCTGTGATTAAATGCCACCAAAAGAAAACTCTATTTGTGTGAAAAATATGATAAAAATGTTTTTTGGGTAAAGTGTTGCATGACTGCGCAATTGTTATTCAAAGTGTGACAGCGCCAAAAGCTGAAAATGGGCCTGGGGAAGAAGGGGGTAAAAGTGCCCAGTATTGAAGCGGTTAAAGTGGAATTTTACCCATAGCAGTTTGATCAAAAATAATGTTCTTTAGCAAGTAACATACATTCGACATTAATAAATTATGCTAAAAAATTGCCTCCAGCATTACTCCTGTCTCTTCATGCCAGGGGCTGCCATTTTGCTGAAGCCCAGAGCCCTGGAACAGCTGTAAACCATAAAGCAGAAACTAAATCCATTGATTTATTGGTTTAAAAAAAACAGTTACATTCCTGGAGTGCTCCGGGATTGCAAACTGTCACATTTGCTTGTGTCCTCAACCAAACTGTCAAACCATCAAAAGTCCGGTGTCATAACTGATCACATGTGCAGCACCATGGCAGTTGTAGATCAAACAGAAGATAGAAGGGTTTAATTCAGCAGATCGGCCTCTGCAAACTCAGCAGTGCCTAAAAATAGAGAGCAACTGAGCATGTGCAGAGCAGGATGAGACAGTGTATTACTGAGTTTTAAACAGTATAGACACTTATTTTTAGGGCACTTTCATACTGAGGCGCTTGGGTGACGGCGGTTAACAATAACGGCGCTTTACCGTCGTTTTAGCAGCACTTTTTGGCCGCTAATGGGGTGCTTTTAACCCCCGCTAGTGGTCGGAAAAGCATTAAAAGTGCCCGCGCGCTTTGCCGGCGCTGCCCATTGATTTCAATGGGTAGGGGCGCTTTAGGAGCAGCCCCTAAAATCGCCTCAAAGATGCTGCTTGCAGGACTTTTTTAGCATCCTGCCAGCGCAGCGCTCCAGTGTGAAAGCACTTAGGCTCTCAAACTGGAGTGACAGGAGAGGCGCTTTGCAGGCGCTATTTTTTGCGTGAAAGTAGCCTTAATATTTTACATAGCAAAAGGGGCCAGCCTGAAGTGATCTAGCAGGACTTAATTTTCTAACTAAAGTTCCACTTTAAGGTACCACACAGTACTGCAGCAGCATTTCGTTTTATGCATGCGACAACATGCTATGTTTTCCAGTGCATGGAGGTGGCATTAAAGTGGTATTAAAAGTTCAACTTTTTTTATTTTTTTTTAAATAACAAACATGTTATACTTACCTGCTTTGTGCAGTGGTTTTACACAGAGCAGTCCCGATCCTCTTCTTCTCGGTCCCCCGCCAGCGTCCCTGGCTCCCCCCCTTGACCAGTGCCCCTAATAGCAAGCTGCTTCCTATGGAAGCACAGGTGCGTGCTCGCTCCCAAGCCCTACTCTATGCGTCAATAAGACACATAGAGCCCTGGCTCAGCCCCGCCCCACTCTCTCTCCTCATTGGCTCACTGGCTGTGATTGACAGCAGTGGGAGCCAATGGCTCCCGATGCTGTCTTAGCCAATGAGAAGAGAGAGTCCTGGAATAGCCCAGGATCGCTGGATCGAAAGGGAGCGCAGGTGAGTATTAGGGGGGCTGTGGGGGGGGGAGCAGCACACAGAAGCACGCTAAAGAGCAGCGAGTTTTGCCTGCGGGTCATGAATGCACTCAATTATGCACGAGTTTCCATATGCGAACCTAGCCTTAGTAGACATTTCTAAATGTATAGAAATGAACGTAATGATTTTTCAGTGGTGCCATTCATGCTGTGCATTTACCTGCGTTTAGGAATAGTCAATTTGGCTGCATTTATAGAAAATAGATATCTGTGCGTCAAGGACCCAACAGACAAGCACATGTAGTTGTGACTAAGGCTTCATTTACAGGGGTGTACTATAGTGTATGCCTGTATGAGGTCTTTGCATCACTGTGTAGGCATGGACACACCCGCTGCCCCCAATTTGACATCTGTGCACACAGACAGTGTGTGTTCGGGGCTTTGCACCCGCACTGATGTCAAATTGGGAGCAGCTGCTGTGTCTGTGCATCCACTGCATCCAAATTGACATGAATGGGGATGCATAAAACACCTGTGCATCCCTGTGTAGGTAAACACAGCCCTATAGTACGCCTGTGTGAACGATGCCTAAGGCTTCATACACACTGGGCATTTAGCCCCAGTGCATGAGGCTCTGGCACAGTTGCACCATCCAGCCCCACTGCCACCTGCCTGTTAGGCCCCATGCTCACTACATTTGGCTGTGAGCAGAGTGCACAGGTGTCCCATACAACCCCCTGCAAGCAGCCTGTCAAACTCTCTAATGCCGCGTACACACGAGCGGACTTTTCGACCGGACTAGTCCGACGGACAATTCGACCGTGTGTGGGCTTCATCGGACCTGCAGCTGACTTTTTCGGTCGAAAATCTGACGGACTTTAGATTTTGAACATGTTTCAAATCTTTCGGACTCGAGTCCATGTTTCAAATCTTTCGGACTCGAGTCCGGTTGAAAAGTCCGCTCGTCTGTATGCTAGTCCAACGGATGAAAACCTACGCTAGGGCAGCTATTGGCTACTGGCGATCAACTTCCTTATTTTAGTCCGGTCGTACGTCATCACGTACGAATCAGTTGGACTTTGGGGTGATCGTGTGTAGGCAAGTCTGTTTGTGCGGAAAGCCCGCGAAAGTCCGTCGGATAGATCCTTGGACCAGTCCGGTCGAAAAGTCCGCTCGTGTGTATGCGGCATTAGGCCCCATTCACACTTGGTGATTTGGAATCACAAGCAGAATTGCAGCGATACTGCCCGTGATTCCAAATTGCAGTATAACACAACATTCTTATGGGTACCATTCATTTTTAATAGCACCCCAAAGAGGTGTGATTTTGCCATGATTGTCGCACGACAGAACTGCACAATAATCCCATCAAAACGCACCTTTAAAAATTGTGCAAAGCTCATCACCCAAAAAAGGAGCAGGAGCTTCTTTTGGGCGACAGACACGAATAGGGCAGCCCATTGAAGTGAATGCGCTGCCCTTTGCACAACACATGGAATCGCATGTAAATCAAGGCACTGACTGGGAAAGCTTGTTCCCGCTACACAAGATCTGGACTGGGCCTAATGCCGCATACACACGGTCGGACTTTCCGGCGGACTTGGTCCGGCGGACCAGAGTGTGCCGGACAATCCGCCCGTGTGTAGGCGCCAGCGGACTTTTCCGGCGGACTTTTTCCCCAAAGTCCGCCGGACCAAGATTTGAAACCTGTTTTAAATTTATCCGCCGGACTCAGTTTCGGGCGGAAAGTCCGCTCGTCTGTGTGCTGGTCCGACGGAAAGCCCGCTCGTGTGTATGCTGGTCCAACGGACCAGATACGACGCGAGGGCAGGGTATTGCATCTCGCGCTCGCTGCAATAGGAAAAACAGATTTTCCTATTGCGGTGAGCGCGGGGCATACCAGGCCCTTAGGTCTGGTATGGGTTATGAAGGGGAACCCCCTACGCCGAAAAAACGGCGTGGGGTCCCCCCTAAAATCCATACCAGACCCCAATCCGAGCACGCAGCCCGGCCGGTCAGGAAAGGGGGTGGGGACGAGCGAGCGCCCCCCCCTCCTAAACCGTACCAGGCCGCATGCCCTCAACATGGGGGGGTGCTTTGGGGGAGGGGGGCGC
Organism: Aquarana catesbeiana; assembly: GCF_042186555.1. NCBI lineage: Eukaryota > Metazoa > Chordata > Amphibia > Anura > Ranidae > Aquarana > Aquarana catesbeiana. Next base: position 88,489,022 of record NC_133331.1, read on the forward strand.
CCTGCGGGGCCCCCCACCCCAAAGCACCTTGTCCCCATGTTGATGAGGACAAGGGCCTCTTCCCGACAACCCTGTTTTAAAAACCTGTGTAGTGTGTTTTATTATTGACACTTTTTCCCTAGGTGAATGGGTAGGGGTACCATGTACCCCATACTCATTCACATAGGGTGGGGGGGCGGGATCTGGGGGCCCTCTTATCAAAGGGGGCTCCCGGATTCCGATAAGCCCCCCGCCCGCAGACCCCGACAACCAACTGCCAGGGTTGTCGGGAAGAGGCCCTTGTCCTCATCAACATGGGGACAAGGTGCTTTGGGGTGGGGGGCCCCGCAGGGCGCCACCCTCCCCCAAAGCACCCCCCCCATGTTGAGGGCATGCGGCCTGGTACGGTTTAGGAGGGGGGGGGCGCTCGCTCGTCCCCACCCCCTTTCCTGACCGGCCGGGCTGCATGCTCGGATCGGGGTCTGGTATGGATCTTTGGGGGAACCCCACGCCGTTTTTTTCGGCGTAGGGGGTTCCCCTTTATAATCTATACCAGACCTAAGGGCCTGGTATGCCCCGCGACGGGGCTCGCAAGGTGTCAATCTTGCCGATAAAAGAGGCAAGATTGATTTCCTTTTCTAGTCCCGTCGCACATGAGTCACGTTCAAAATGAACGGACTTGTTCGTGTGTGGGCAAGTCCGTTCATTCTGAAAGTCCGCCGTACCTCCGGCGAAAGTCTGTCGGAAAGACGGGCGGACTTAGCCCGCCGGAAAAGTCCGGTCGTGTGTGGGCAAGTCCGTCCGTTTTAAAGTCCGGCGCACCTGGCGGACAAAGTCCGTCAGAAAGTGTGCCGGACCAAGTCCGCCGGAAAGTCCGACCGTGTGTACGTAGCATAAGAGTCTGACAGCTGCTGTGGCTGGACAGTACTTTAAGTGGTATGGATGTTTAGGGCTGTATGAGACCAGGTAGGAATGCCCCAAAACGCAGTCTTTTTTAACATTTTCTTCATTTTTTTGGTGTAATGCATTCCTTTGCATTTTTTATGCATTCATGTGCATTTTTGATGAATTTTGCCCGCGATGGGGCTCGCAAGGTGTCAATCTTGCCGATAAAAGCGGCAAGATTGATTTCCTTTTCTAGTCCCGTCGCACATGAGTCACGTTCAAAATGAACGGACTTGTTCGTGTGTGGGCAAGTCCGTTCATTCTGAAAGTCCGCCGTACCTCCGGCGAAAGTCCGTCGGAAAGACGGGCGGACTTAGCCCGCCGGAAAAGTCCGGTCGTGTGTGGGCAAGTCCGTCCGTTTTAAAGTCCGGCGCACCTGGCAGACAAAGTCCGTCAGAAAGTGTGCCGGACCAAGTCCGCCGGAAAGTCCGACCGTGTGTACGTAGCATAAGAGTCTGACAGCTGCTGTGGCTGGACAGTACTTTAAGTGGTATGGATGTTTAGGGCTGTATGAGACCAGGTAGGAATGCCCCAAAACGCAGTCTTTTTTAACATTTTCTTCATTTTTTTGGTGTAATGCATTCCTTTGCATTTTTTATGCATTCATGTGCATTTTTGATGAATTTTGCCCTGTTCCAGTACAGTTTCTTGCAGAAAACATGCAGCATGTTTTACTTTTGTTGACTTTCTTGGACGCACTGCAATTGTGTAAACTTTGCCATTGGAATCCATGTAATCTACTGTCCATGCATTTTTGATGCAGAAAAAAAACACACTGGGCTGCTTCACACACCTCAAAAAAAGGCGGATATTGGTGTAGCTGGAGACTGGAGAGTATTCTGGAGATCTTGGTGCAGCTGAGAGGGTACTGGGGATTTTGGTGTAGCTAGAGAGGATACTGGGGATCTTGGTGCAGATGATGTAGATCAGTGTCCACTCCAGTCCTCAGGGTGCCCCAACGTGTCATGTTTTCAAGATTTCACTCAGATATAACAGCTGTGGTAATTACTAAGGCAGTGAAACTGATCAAATCACCTGTGCAAAATAATGGAAAGCCTAAAAACATGACCTGTTGGGGCACCTTGAGGACTGGAGTTGAGAAACACTGGTGTAGACCATTTAGGTACTGGGGCTCTTGGTGCAGATGGTGTAGGTACTGGAGATCTTGGTGCAGCATTGCTGCTCAACAACCACTGAGACTAGAAGAAAGATATCTACCAAAAGACAACAGAGCAAAGGTGCACAAGCTGCTTGCCAGTAATCTAGTTTCTCTTCATCTCCCCTACAAAATACTACAATACAACAGGACCAAGTGCTGCATGCATTTCGTACCATGGAGGTTCAACAAGAATGGTCAGTTTTCAATACTTTTTCTTTAATGGGAGAACTGATTGTTACTTTAAAAAGGCTGTTTGCAGCCTTCAGCACTATTTGAAGCTTTTTGAAAGCCTTAGGCCCCTTTCACACTGGGGCGTTGGGGGCGTCGGCGGTACAACAGCGCTATTTTTAGCGCTGCTGTACCGTCGTTCTTGCAGCGGTATTCGGCCGCTAGCGGTGCGGTTTTAACCCCGCGCTGGCGGCCGAAAAAGGGTTAAAAACCTCGTACAGCGCGGCTATAGCCGCGGTATTACCGCGGTATAGCCGCGCTGTCCCATTGATTTCAATGGGCAGGAGCGGTGAATACACCGCTCCTTCCCCGCTCCAAAGAAGCGGTTTGCAGGACTTTTTTCACCGTCCTGCCACCGCACCGCTTCAGTGTGAAAGCCCTCGGGCTTTCACACTGAACAAACAGCGGCGGCTGTTTAGGGGCGGTTTTCAGGCGGTATTTTTAGCGCAATACCGCCTGAAAACCGCCCCAGTGTGAAAGGGGTCTTACGATCCCTAATAGCTTCTTCTTTAACCACCTCAATACAGTGCATTTTCGCCCCCTTCCTGCCCAAGCCATTTTTCAGCTTTCAGCGCTGTCACATTTTGAATGACAATTGCACGGTCATACAACACTGTACCCAAATAAAATTGTTATAATTTTTTCCCCACAAATAGAGCTTTCTTTTAGTGGTATTTGATCACCTCTGCGTTTTTTATTTTTTGCGTTATAAACAAAAGAAGAATGACAAGTTTACAAAAAAAAAAAACACAATAATTTTTACCTTTTGCGATAATAAATATCCAATTTTTTCTTCTTTAAAACAAATTTTTTCTCAGTTTAGGCCGATATGTATTCTTGTACATATTTTTGGTAAAAAAAAATCGCAATAAGCGTATATAGATTGGTTTGCGCAAAAGTTATAGCGTCTACAAAATAGGGGATAGATTTATAACATTTTAATTTTTTTATAATTTTTTACTAGTAATGGTGGTGATCTGCGATTTTTATTGTGACTGCGATATTGCGGCGGACATATCGGACACTTTTGACACATATTTGGGACCATTCACATTTATACAGCGATCCGTGCTATAAAAATGCATTGATTACTGTATAAATGTGACAGGCAGGGAAGGGGTTAACACTAGGTGGTGATCAAGGGGTTAACTGTGTTGCTAGGGAGTGATTCTAACTGTAGGGGGTGGGGACTCACTAGGGGAGGAGACCGATCGGTGTTCCTCTGTACTGGGAACACACCATCGGTCTCCTCTCCTCTGACAGGACCGTGGATCTGTGCGTTTACACACACAGATCCACGGTCCTGCTGTGTTACCGGTAATCGCGGGTGCCCGGCGGACATCGCGGCCGCCGGGCACGCGCACCGGGTGCCCAGTGACACGGCGGGCGCGCGCCCCCTGGTGGGCTGGGAAAGCGAGGCCGTCATATGACGCCCGCCCGCCACGAGAGCTGCGCCGCCTGGCCGTCAATTGACGGCCGGCGGTCAGCAAGCAGTTAAAGTGACAGTCAGCACTTCCATTAAGATCTACATTTAACGTCTCCATACTAAAAACAGAGGTTTTGTTTAAAGACTTTAACATTTTAACCTTTCCTTGTATATTAGCTCCTACAGATAGCTAATAACCTCCTCCTATCAAAACTTAACCCCTGTTCTGCTGCCTACCTATCTCATCCTGTGCAGAGAGCATGCAGTTCCCACACTGAAATCACACAGCACTATGACCCCGACACCCTAAAAAAACGCTATCGAAATGCACATTTCCATACACACTACCCCAGAAAGCAAGCAATTGTGCTGCAAGTTTGAAAATCACTTGCTAAGCTATTGCTAGACTTGCCAGGCTTCACAAGTTTGTTGCACAATTGCAGCAAATCTGCACTGCATGACTCCACATCAACTTTTGCAAACATTCTGCTAGTCTGCTGCAAGTTCTGGTTCACTTATGTTGTGCAATAGTCATCCCACCACAGGGGTCACTCTGACTCTTGCTGTAGATTCAGCACTGCAACTTTGCTCTTGCTAGAGACTTGCTGAGCAAATTTGCTACAAATTGGAAAAGTGTCAACTAGAACTTGTGCTTCAAGTGCTCTACAAGTGTACGACTTGCCAGTGAAAATCTGCAGCAAGTTAACAGATTTACAATTTCAATTTGTGGCATGTTATCCTTGCTATCTGGGACGTTATGAATGAACGCTAGATCTTTAATCTCCCCCAAGAATCAGTCGGTTGGTTTTCACACAGACAGAGGGGAGTTTAACCATTCTTGTCCTTGTGAGATACTAAATCATTTTTCCCATAACAAAGTTTCTTCCAGTTGAAAAAACATTTTTTCCCAAAATGTTTTGCCAAGAAAAAATACCCCTATTAACAGAAGCTTTACAAGATAACGATTTCTGGGTTTTTAAACTCAAATAAAAAGGGAAATATTTTGCACAGACTTTTGTGGTATCAGGTGAATCAAGGCCAGTGTGTGCTAATGGCCTTATTATACACTCTGCTAGGTTTTATAATCCGCTTTTTCTAGTTTAAAGCTGTGTCCAAGCCTAGAGGGTTACTTTTTGTCATGTTAAATTATTTTTGTTATACTCTTTCATCATCTGGGTCATTGGATCCCATAAGTCATGACTCTGAACATTCAGAGGTTTCCATGGTGACACCAGCTAGACCCCTGTATAACATACCACATGTGCAACCGCATGCAACTTCCTGCTTTAGGCTAAATATACATCCGTTCTTTTTTGAACGCTGTAGTGAATAATAAAGGCTTTATTCGTGAAGAGTCTGTACCTGCACTGTTCTTTCACTAAAGGTACATATATACAGTGCCTTGAAAAAGTATTCATACCCCTTGAAATTTTCCACATTTTGTCATGTTATAACCAAAAACATAAATGTATTTTATTGGGATTTTTTGTGATAGTCCAACACAAAGTGGCACATAATTGTGAAGTGGAATGAAAATGATAAATGGTTTTCCACATTTTTTACAAATAAATATGTGAAAAGTGTGGCGTGCATTTGTATTCAGCCCCCCTGAGTCAATACTTTGTAGAACCACCTTTCACTTCAATTAAAGCTGCAAGTCTTTTGGGGATGTCTCTACCAGCTTTGCACATATAGAGAGTGAAATGTTTGCCCATTTTTTCTTTGCAAACTAGCTCAAGCTCTGTGAGATTGGATGGAGAGCGTCTGTGAACAGCAATTTTCAAGTCTTGATACAGATTCTCAATTGGATTTAGGTCTGGACTTTGACTGGGCCATTCTAACACATGAATATGGTTTGATCTAAACCATTCCATTGTAGCTCTGGCTGTATGTTTAGGGTTGTTGTCCTGCTGGAAGGTGAACCTCCGCCCCAGTCTCAAGTCTTTTGCAGACTCTAATGCCCCATACACACGATCAGAAATTCTGCTAGCAAAAGTCAGATGTGTGCTTTTGGTCAGAAGTTCCGACCGTGTGTATGCTCCATCGGACTTTTGCTGTCAGAATTCCAGCCAGCAAAAGATTGAGAGCTGGTTCCCTATTTTTCGGTCTGAAAAAGTTCCTATCCGAAAATGCATTAGTCTGTATGCAATTCGGACGCACAAAAAAAATCACGTATGCTCAGAAGCATTGAACTTCATTTTCTTGGCTCGTCGTAGTGTTGTACGTCACTGCGTTCTTGACAGTCGAAAGTTCAGAGAACTTTTGTGTGACCGTGTGTATGCAAGGCAAGCTTGAGCGGAATTCTGTTGGAAAAAACATCCAAGTTTTTTCTGACGGAATTTCCACTCGTCTGTACGCAGCATAACAGGTTTTCTTCTAAGATTGCCCTGAATTTGGCTCCATCCATCTTCCCATCAACTCTGACCAGCTTCCCTGGCCCTGCTAAAGAAAAGCATCCCCACAACATGATGCTGCCACCACCATGGTTCACAATGGGGATGGTGTGTTCAGGCAGATGTGCAGTGTTAGTTTCCGCTACACATTGCATTTTGCTTTTAGGCCAAAAAGTTCAATTTTGGTTTCATCTGACCAGAGCACATTCTTCCACATGTTTGCTGTGTCCCCCACATGGCTTCTCGCAAACATCAATCGGGACTTCTTATGGCTTTCTTCTTGCCACTCTTCACGTGTGAGACTTTTACGCAGCCTGGCCACATACAGAGGCCCAACATTCAGGGAGCACTGTCCGGTGCTCTAGGGACATAACATTACACTGATGTGGCATGGATGAGCACGGATGAGGCCAGATGAGGCACCGATGTTACACGGATGAGTACTGATGTGGCATGGATGAGGCACTAATGAGCATGAATGAGGCACAGATGGGCATGAATGAGGCACTGTGAGTACTTCTGCAGTCTCCCCCCACTCCTCGCACGCTGTACTGATCAGTGTGTACAGCGTGCGAGGAGAGGAGAGAGCTGAACCGGACATGCGCTGGTCTGTTGACAAGTGATCGCTCAGTCATTGGACAGAGAGATCACGTGCTAAAGGGCCGCTGTCATTGGCATTTTACCCCTGTCCGTGATGCGCTGGATTCGGAGGACCCGGCAGTCACGGACATTCCCGGGTGCACGCCCCAGGGGGGCGTGCGGGAAGTGTGATTCCGGGAGGACGTCATTGTACACCCTCCCAGAATAAGCCGACCGCGCTGTATGGCCCGTTTGGCAAGTAGCATTCGTTATTTCAGATAATTTGTAGCTTCGAATAAATTCATATTCATTACGTTCACTGACAGCCAAATTTGAAAGGAAATTCCAATACCTATAATTTAATAGCCAGTAATAGTTAAGATATTATTTCAGATTTTCGGGGTTCCGAATTTCCGATTATTTATTTTTTTGAATTTCCAATTTCTCATATATATAATTTATTATTATATTTTTATTTATTTTTTTGAATTTCAGATTTATTACGAATTTTTGAATTTCTGATTTTTTTTTTTTCTTTTATTCGAATTTCTGATTTTTTTAGAATTTACGAATTTTCAAATATTCGAATTTACGAATATTTGGAAAAGTTAGTTAAATGGGTTTTCATTAATCTGGTTATTTTCGGATTAACGAATTTGTCGAAATTTATTAAACGAAACAGACTGCACATGTCTATTGTCTACTGGAATGGCTGAGCCAGGCATGGCAACTGGCGAAAAACCATAAGGTCAGACTTAGTACAAGAATAATAAATCCGAATTGGCCTGTAAGTTCAGTGCATCCATAAAACAAGCCTGTGGGTGGACAAAGAGACGTTTGGGCTGCTCTGCATATCCCACTGTCTCTGCAACACTTCTAGAATAACTGGAATAGTTGGAATGAAATGATGATCTTGCCAGTAATGATGGGAATACGAGGAAATAACAGAAGTGCAGAATATTTTCATGTATGCAGACAATGAATGACCATCCACACATTTACAAATTTACATTTGTAAGTTTAGTGCTTCTCACAGTGGTGACATTTAAAAAATTATATGGATAGGGGGAAGAAAAGTTAAAAATTAGAACTTATAAAGTGACTCATTACATCCTCATCACAAATATCTGGAGTGCAACTGTACGCAACTCCTAGCAAGGTTAACCCCAGTCATAATTGCAGTGCATACCAGGAGTATTGGCAGCCCTTAGTTATTCATCCATCATATAGTGTAACAAATAGAGAAGTAGTGGTCTGAGGAAAGTAGAAGAGCATCAGCAGCTCCATACTTAGGAATTTAGTGGTTAATCGTGGAATTCTATTTTGACTTTCCATTTGACTTGCCACTATATACACAGTAAATCATTGACAACTGTGAAGGTCTCATTGGTCACTACCTACTGTATATGAGTTATGCTTGCAGAACTGATGGAGTTCATAAAAAAATCCTGTGTATTTGAATGAGAAGTTCAGCTCATATATGTGTTTAGATTGAGGAGGCAAGCAGCAGAGGTGATCAATACAAGATCTTCACAGCAGAGAAACCATGGTAAGAGCTTTCTGCCCAAGTTCTTTACCAATATCTATTGGGCTTAGTCTCAACAACAAATCCATCAACTCTATGTTTTCCTGTATATACTGAACCTTTCATGACCTCATGTATCACGGAAGTACCATGACGGAAAATATGTACAGATGTGATAAAAGTGGTTTCTCGGTGTGCAAACCACAATGATCAACTGTTATAAGCCAAGATGGCAGAGTCATTTGCCAAGAGTCCAAGCAATACAAAGCTCTGCCTATTACAGGAATACAGTGAGCTCCAGGCAGAGGAACTATGCAGTATTCAGAGAAACTTTTCTCTAGACAGTTTTCTCACTTCCCCTAATAGCACTCTTTTAGGAGAGTAGGGAAAGGTTAGGATTTCCCCTGACTTTTTATTTTTGTGGTCACTAGGACAGGAAGTGAGCAAATAAAACCGTGTAATAACCAATAGAAACCATCCCAATCCAGTGTAACCACGGTTGTAAACAACAATTTTAATATACAATGCATGTTTGAGGTGATGTTAGCTTTATTAGTGCACTTGTGACAAAAACAATCGAGTACTGTGCAAATAAAAAAAAGTATTATGGACAGTATTAAATCTACACTGCATGTAATTCTACAGATTACATTGCTTTTCCAGTGCAGTTTGCTCTTTCGTGCTATAAATGCACATTGTTGCTGACAGATGTCACTTATTTTTGTTAGACGCTGTGGCCAGAATGTTCTGCACTGAGCACAATATTGGGGGATATTAAAAAAGGAGCACTCGGAATCTGGTGCTCTCCATGATAACAAAACAGCTTTAACTGCAGCTTGTTCATTTAAGCTTTGCCATCAAAACCTGGAAGCTGATTGGTTTCTATGCAGAGCTGCACCAGATTTTGCACACTCCAGATTTAATAAATCCACCCCCCATTGTGTCATGTTCCAGGGCAATAAGAATAAACAGCTATGCTTGAGTACTTGCAGAAGTGATGTACTGTACTTCCAAACTTGTGCATCTAATCTGAAGACAATAAAACATAAAAATAATAAACATGTTATACTTACCTGCTCTGTGAAATGGTTTTGCACAGAGCAGCCTGGATCCTCCTCTTCTCAGGTCCCTTCACCGGAGCTCCTGGTCCCTCCCTCCTGTCGAGTGCCCCCATAGCAAGCAGCTTGCTATGGAGGCACTCGAGCCGAGCCACAGCTCCATGTGTCCATTCAGGCATGAAGCCGTGGTTTGGCCCTGCCGCTCTCTCACCTGATTGGCCAACTGACTTTGACAGCAGCAGGAGCCAGTGGTGACGCTGCTGTGTCTCAGCCAATCAGTAAGGAGAGTCCCGGACGGCCGAGGCACTTGTGCACCTCGCTGGATAGAGATGGGGCTCAAGTAAGTATTAGGGGGGCTACTGCACACAGTTTTTTTTTTACCCTAATGCATAGAATACATTAAGATAAAAAACCTTCTGCCTTTACAACCACTTTAAAGTGGTTCCAGAGACTGAAAATGTTTTACCTTCATGCATTCTTTGCATGAAGGTAAAAAACCTTCAGTATGATGCTCCTCCCACGGCCCTGCTAATTCTTACCCAAGCCTGATCGCAATCCAGTGATGTGCACAAGAGCAGCTGCTGTCCCTTGTCTCTGCCTACCCATTGGCTGATAACAACCGTAGGGGGCGGAGACGGGGCCGAGCCCCATTCTCTGTGTCTTATGGACACACAGAGCGGGGCTTGGGAGCGAGCAAGCCACTTGCTATGGGGGCACTCAGAGAAGAGAAGGAGCCAGGAGCGCTGGTGAGGGAACAGAGAAGAAGTGAATCAGGGCTGCTCTGTGTAAAACCCCTGCACAGAAGTATAACATGTTTGGTATTTAAAAAAAAAAATACTTTTTTAATATCACTTTAACTTTTATTTAGAAATTAAAATGTATTATTTAACATCCCAATTTTAAGAACGCCATTTATGTGTTCCTTTTTAAAAGCGGCAGTTCCCTCTATATACAGTATCTCACAAAAGTGAGTACACCCCTCAAATGTTTGTAAATATTTTATTATATCAGGTGTGTTAAAATCAGTGTTATCGATCTCACTCTCTCATACTGGTCACTGGAAGTTTAACATGACACCTCATGGCAAAGAACTCTCAGAGGATCTGAAAAAAATAATTGTTGCTCTACATAAAGATGGCCTAGGCTAAAAGAAGATTGGCAAGACCCTGAAACTGAGCTGCAGCACTGTGGCCAAGACTATACAGCGGTTTAACAGGACAGGTTACAATCAGAACAGACCTCGCCATGGTCGCCCAAAGAAGTTGAGTGCACATGCTCACTGTCATATCCAGAGGTTGTCTTTGTGAAATAGATGTATGAGTGCTGCCAGCATTGCTACAGAGGTTGAAGGGGGGGGGTCAGCCTGTCAGTGCTCAGACCATACACTGCATTAAATTGGTCTTCATGACTGTTGTGCCAGAAGGAAGCCTCTTCTAAAGATGATGCACAAGAGAGCCCGCAATCAGTTTGCCAAAGACAAGCACAGGATTAAGGACATGGATTACTGGAACCATGTTCTGTGGTCTAATGAGACCAAGATAAACATATTTGGTTCAGATGGTGTCAAGTGTGTGTGGCGGCAACCAGGTGAGGAGCACAAAGACAAGTGTGTCTTGTCTACAGTCAAGCATGGTGGTTGAGTGTCATGGTCTGGGGCTGCATGAGTGCTGCCAGCACTGGAGAGCTACAGTTCATTGAGGGAACCATGAATACCAACATGTACTGTATCATACTGAAGCAGAGCACGATCCCCTCCCTTCGGAGACTGGGCCGCAGGGCAGTATTTCAACATTATACCGACCCCAAACACACCTCCAAGACGACCACTGCCTTGCTTAAGAAGCTGGGGGTAAAGGTGATGGACTGGCCAAGCATGTCTCCAGACCTAAACCCCATTGAGCATCTGTGAGGCATCCTCAAACAGAAGGTGGAGGAGCGCAAGGTCTCTAACATCCACCAGCTCTGTGATGTCGTCATGGAGGAGTGGAAGAGGACGCCAGTGGCAACCTGTGAAGCTCTGGTGAACTCCATGCCCAAGAGGGTTAAGGCAGTGCTGGAAAATAATGGTGGCCACACAAAATATTGACACTTTGGGCTCAATTTGGACATTTTCACTTAGGGGTGTACTCACTTTTGTTGCCAGTGGTTTAGACATTAATGGCTGTATGTTCAGTTATTTTAAAGGGACAGCAAATTTACACTGTTATACAAACTGTACACTCACTACTTTACATTGTAGCAAAGTGTCATTTCTTCAGTGTTGTCACATGAAAAGATATAATAAAATATTTACAAAAATGTGAGGGGTGTACTCACTTTTTGAGATACTGTACATTTTTCTCCTCGGTAATCTACTATAAATTACTTGACATATTTCTCTAGGATGGACTTCTTCTAACGTTTTCTTCAAACATACAAGTTTTTTTTTCCTTCACTTCCGCCCTGATTTTATCACAGCAATAGATATTTGTCTAATCCTACCTATATGCATATTTATATCTTCCTAAGCCCGGTACACACAAGCCGAATATTTGGCAGTATAGGCCGGTTTAATAGAAACAATAGAGGCATGTGTCAGGTCAGGCGATGGCCAATAATTTGACTTATGTTTGGTGTTCTTACAAAGAACTGCTGTTATTTCTCTCCAGCCATCAATCATCACCACCTGCCTGAAAGTTTGAATCTGATTTGTGATTCCAGGAAAAGAGCTCAAGAAAACATTCAGTAAGACCCCTTTCACATTGGAGCGTTTTGCAGGCGCTATAGCGTTAAAAATAGCGCCTGAGAACCGCCCTAAAACGGCTGCTTGATGCACTCCAGTGTGAAAGACCTCGGGCTTTCACACTGGAGTGGTGCGCTAGCAGGGCATCAGAAAAGGTCCTGCCAGCAGATTCTTAGGAGCGGTGAACTCACCGCTCCTCCACCACTGCTCCCCATTGAAATGAATGGGGCAGTGCTGCGATACCGCCGGCAAAACTGCGCTCCGGCGGCGTTTTGCGGGCGGATTTAACCCCTTTTCAGCCACTAGCGGGGGGTTAAAACTGCCTCACTAGCAGCCGAATAGCGCCGCTAAAATGAAGGTAAAGTGGCGCTAAAAATAGCGCTGCTTTACCTCTGACGCCTGGGTGCCGGCAATGTGAAAGGGGTCTAAAGGGTGACTTCACCTCTCCCCTGGTTCATTTTTTTCCTCTGGGATGAGCTGAAATGCATACTCACCCAACTTCTTCTGGGTAGTGGCAGCCCACCCCCTGATTGTGCTTCACTGTGTAAGCACTGTGTTCCACATAGCCCAAAGTCTCCTGGGACCCCGTGATATGGGTATCCCAAGAGGCGGAGGCGGAGGTGTAGGCTGTGCCCCCCCCAAAAAAGGTATCTCCCCTTTAATTTTTTTAATGTTTTTTTGCTGAAAGGGGGGGGACCTAGAAAATGTGTTTAAAGATCTGCTTTAAGGGTACATTTTTGAGTTTTAACACAGTGTCTGATGGGCTAAAGCACGTGTTGTGGTTCCCCTTTATAAAAATAATGTCTGTTCCCATCTCAGTGTGCAGTATGTTTTGAAAAATATGTTTTTTTTTTTCATGCACTTAGTAGGCCCAACTAAGCCAATGGCAAATAACGTGTTTTGATGCATTGGCAACAGGTATTAACAAGTCATTCACTATTAACCCCACTAATAACCCCATCCACTCTAAATTCAAAAATCCATTGAAAACCATCATCAATATGCAAAAAAAAGGCACCTTAATACATGACAACAAAACACGTGCCTAATGCTACAAAAAACACATCTCTGAATGGGCTCTAATACCTATGTGTACAGTGCTTTGAAAAAGTATTCATACCCTTTGAAATTTTCCACATTTTGTCATGTTACAACCAAAAACATAAGTGTATTGTATTGAGATTTTATGTGATAGACCAAAACAAAATGGCACAAGTGGAAGTAAAATAATAAATGGTTTTCAAACTTTTTTACAAATAAATATCTGAAAAGTGTGGCGTGCATTTGTATTCAGCCCCCTGGCTTACAGAGTCTTGCTATGACTCATGGGACTTCTGCAACAGCTGGAGGTCCGCTAATTGCATATCCCTGATCTAAACCATTCTATTGTAGCTCTGGCTGTATGTTTAGGGTCATTGTACTGCTGGAAGGTGACCCTTCACCCCAGTCTCAAGTCTTTTGCAGACTCTAACAGGTTTTCTTTTAAGATTGTCCTGTATTTGGCTCCAGCCATATTCCCATCAACTCTGATGCTGCCACCACCATGTTTCACAGTGGATGGTGTGTTCAGGGTGATGTGCAGTGTTAGTTTTCTGCCACGCATAGCGTTTTGCTTTTAGACCAAAAAGTTCAATTTTGGTCTCATCTGACCAGAGCATCTTCTTTCACATATTTGTTGTGTCCCCCACATGGCATCTCGCAAACTGCAAACAGGACTTCTTATGGCTTTTTTTTTTTTCAACAATGGCTTTCTTCGATAAAGGACAGATTTGTGGAATGCACGACTAATAGTTGTCCTGTGGACAGATTCTCCCACCTGAGCTGTGGATCTCTGCAGCTCCTCCAGAGTTACCATGGGCCTCTTGGCTGCTTCTCTGATTAATGCTCTCCTTTCCCAGTCTGTCAGTTTAGGTGGACAGCCATGTCTTGGTAGGTTTGCAGTTGTGCCATACTCTTTCCATTTTCAGATGATGGATTGAACAGTGCTCTGTGAGATGTTCAAAGCTTGGGATATTTTTTTATAACCTAACACTGCTTTAAACTTCAACTTTATCTCTGACCTGTCTGGTGTGTTCCTTGGCCTTCATGATGCTGTTTGTTCACTAAGGTTCTCTAACAAATCTCTAAAGGGCTTCGCAGAACAGCTGTGTTTATACTGAGATTAAATTACACACAGGTGGACTATATTTACTAATTAGGTAACTTCTGAAGGAAATTGGTTCCACTATATTTTAGTTAGGGGTATCAGAGTAAAAGGGGCTGAATACAAATGCACACCACACTCTTCAGATATTTATTTGTAAAAAAAATTTGAAAACCATTTATCATTTTCCTTCCAGTTCACAATTATGTGCCACTCTGTTCGTCTATCGCATAAAATCCTAATAAAATACATTTTACATTTTTGGTTGTAACATGACAAAATGTTGAAAATTTCAGTGGGTATGAATACTTTTTCAAGGCATTGTATTTCAATACTTTAGCCTTATAAGTGATTTTATGTGTTTTATCATTTTGCTTGGAGTCACCCTTCAAGTGAAAGTTGCAAAGGAAAGTCATTTGCTTTATATTAGATTAGTATAAAATTTCAACTCAATGTACATATAAAATCTCCCTATAGGCACCATTTCGGCATTTGTGCAGCATGGTTAGCCAGTCGAGAAGCTGAGAAATTGGCATTATATTCATTGCTCTGGTTGTTCTCATTTTAGCATTTTATTTCCTAGAATCTTCTGTAACATAATACTCTGCAGTGCCCTCTGGTACTGTAATATGTAATTGCCTTCTTTAATTTTGAATGAGATTCTGAGCAGTCATTTGTTTGCCAGATGTAAGCCCTGAAAAGCATTACATGTTTGTTAAACAATGTAATTAGATCCATGATGGTTTTTATATTATTCTGTTGGCATATATATGGCACCATTTGTAGGCACATGAAGGAGTCATTTTACAAAAACCCTATAGAAGAAACTGAAGAGTGTTGACCATAACAGCCAATAAAATGTTAATAATAATTTGAAGGGCCTTATGTGAAAAGTATTTCAAAGGAACATTCTTGTTGCCTATAGCAATGAGCCAAATTCACTCATTTCTTTTTAGACCTGAACCACAGGGGCGTCGCTAGGGGGTGGCTTTTGGGGCTATAGCCCCGAGTCTCTGCAGGGGTCCCCAAAGGGGAGGGGAGGCTCTCTGGGGACCCTTATGTAAGTGGGGGGCTCTCTGGGGACCCTGATGCAAGGGAGCGGCTCTCTGGGGACTCTGATTTTAAGGCAGAGGCTCTCTAAGGACCCAGATTTAAGGGGGAGGCTCTCTGGGGACCCTAATGTAAGGGGGGCTCTCTTGGAACCCTGATGTAAATGGGGGGGCCCTCTGGGTACCCTGATGAAAGGGGGAGGCTCTCTGAGGACTCTGATGTAAGGAGGAGGCTCTCTGGGAACCCTGATGTAAGGGGGGGCTCTCTGGGGACCCTGATGTAAGGGGGCTCTCTGGGGCCCCTGATGTAAGTGGGGGGCTCTCTGGGGATATATATATACACACACACGTATATTACTGTATATACAAGTGTATGCCCGCCCAAGCGTATGACTTTCTTTACTACGCTGCTATGGGCTCTAGCCCCAGATCTTTTGTAGACCTAGCAACGCCAATGCTGAACCATATTTGTCTTGGAAATAATTTTCAGCTATTATGCCTTTAGAAAAGATGCTACTGTATCAAAAATAACATGAAGGTGTCTAATTTGCAAAAAAAGTGTAAATAAGGCTTAAATTGTGTTTCCACCTAAAACAGGTTTGCTTGATTATTTTAGATAGAGTGGAGAATGCTTAAGCTGCCCATAGATGGATTGAAATTCGGCCAGTTCAGAAAGGACCGGACAAATTTGGATCCATCTATGGCTGTTTCCACTAATGATCAGCTTCTGTCAATTGGCACTGTAGGTAAACTTTTGACGATCAGTGGCTGCAGTTGCTGTCCAAGGTATTCTGACAGCGGAGGAGTCCCATTGTCAGAATACAATGGCACAGCAGGAAGGATTCCTCCATCCACCCCACATATGTGGGTGAGGGAATTAGGTAATAATACATATACTAATTAAAATCAATAATCTGAAAAATATGTGACGATATAAACATTCTACTACATAACCCATTGCACAAGAATAATGAAGCGTGAATGGGCCATTAAAGTAGAACTATGGGCAAAACTTTTTTTTTTTTTTTTTTCATTTTGGATAGAGCAAGGGAGGGTTATAACCCCTTCAGTTTTTTTTTTTTTTGCTATCTGTGTCCCATTTCCATTCACTTCTTCCATAGCCAAACAGGAAGTAAGTGGAAATCTCCGCAAATTAAGGGAATTCCTTGGGGACCCCCAAGTCACCAGAACTAGTGTCCCCATTGGATGATTTCTCCTTTATTACTTTTCTGGGTTAAACCTAAAATCTGAAATTTTCTTTCATTTTCAATTATAATGGTCAACGGGACAAATAGAGAGGGTGAATCTCCCTAATGGGGGTATAGACAGCAAAAAAAGAAACAAAAAGGTGTTCTAGTCCCTTTAACACTCTGTCCAACATTAGAAAGAAAGAAAGCGTTTCCCTTAGTTCTACTTTAATATTCTGGCCAGAATATTCAAAGGCGAGACTCGGTGGAGATCACAAAGGGATAATGGGAGAGCAGATGCTTAACCCAGACAACATTACCAAATCAAGAACTCAGAATAAATTGTTGAAGGGGTTTGGTTTGCCAAAGTACAAAAGGTCACAAAGAATAGGATCGCACTGAAGAATATTAGTCTAACGATGACACTGTGCCCTGGAATTTGACCATACACCTCAACACTTGGCCTAGCCCAAATCCAGAGGCTTCAGTTTGCCTGGAGGGATGTTCTAACTCTGTACTAGCAAGATAGAACACTTGGCAGTTATTGGAACATTCTTTCCAATAGCCTCCCTATAGTGATGTCACAAGGATGGATCTGCTCGGAGCAGCTCCAGAGAGCACAGGTGTTGTCAAATAATAATATCTCTCTCTTATGTGGAACAAGGATAATAGTTTTGACTGTGATGGGAAATAAATGTAGAGTTCATCCAGTTTCTTTATTCTTGGAGCCAGCAGGCAGTTTTTAACTTAAATTAAAGGCAGATGTTAAAGAACACCTATGACTGCTGATACAGTATGTATCTATCAAAAATTATTTTTATGTTTGTGTGTATGTATATATGTGTGTGTGTGATATATATATATATATATATATATATATATATATATGTACCAACATTTGTCTTGATATCCAGCTTCCTGTACTCCCCAAATCAGTACATTCAGATTGGGAGAGGGTGGCCAGCACTATCCAACTCTGTCAAAGTCGACCTGTACCAACAATGAACATCCTGACAGTAGGGGAGAACAGAGAGATGACCACATCAATGCGTTTCTGCTCCTTCATGGAGTAATTAGCAGATTGGAAGGTGTTCTTGACTATTGCAACTCCATTGATGGTCAAGGAGTCTGGCTGGGAACCGGGTCGGGTACAATTCTTATTAATTTATCTTGACAGTGTGTTTAGCTGCTTGTTTAGAATTCAGCTTTAATATGTATCTAAACCCAAGAACAAAAGAAAAAAAATATATATATTGCAGCATAGCACAAGCCAGTATCACACTTCTTTGTCCTAGGGTGACAATGCTAGCTCACATTACTGTATCTGTGAGGGCTGATAACACTGATTGAGATAACAGTGTAGAGTGTAAAGCCCTGAACACACGGGCAGAATGTCGGGGGACATTTGCCAGTACAAAAAATACCAGCAGACAGTCTGGCCATGTGTATGTCGGTCTGTCCGGCTTCTGTTGGACGTGCATGATGGAAAACCAGCAGCCAACCGACTCCTGATCAGCGCTATCAGCCAATGGCAGAGAGCGCTGATCGGAATGTTCTAGCAGGGGTGGGGAGGCGGGACGTCGTGCCCCCCTGTCAGAACGCAACAGCTCAGCAAGGGAGATCCCTGGACTAACCTTGCATAGTTAGTACAGCGGCTCCCGACCGGAGCTGTCAGTTTTTGTAGTGTGTACCAGGCTTTAAGGGCAGCATTGGATTTCTATCAGGATCATCGGGTATTTTTGGGCACTTAGATAACAAATATAAGAACCCTTTGGCCCTATTCACACAGACGCGACCATTTTGTGTTAACTCAACTACAGCTGTGTACAGCCATTCACTTGTAAGGCAGGCTGTCCTTGTGCATGGGACTTTCAGTTACATGTTAACAGACCAAGAAGCAAATGATGTTTTGGGTTTATATGCAATTTAATGAGCCACTGAACTACAACAAAAAATTGGTCCATAAAGTTAAAATGGTTGTAAACCTCCGTAATGAAAACTAAACAGAGCATATCCCTCTATATTGTGAACTAGCCTCAATCCAAAGCCCCAAAGTGATTTCTGCTTCCTCTCTCTTCCTTTTGCTATCTACATTAGTCATTTTTGACAGGCTATCCTAACACCACAGAATCTTGAGGGATGACCCCCCCCAGCGCACAATAGGTGATTGACAGTCTCTGTTGTGCTTGTTTACCTATAAGCCTGTGTGTGTGGGGGGGGGGGTCCTTTTGCTTCGCTCAGGTCTCAGATTACACTCCCTTCTCTGTGCTGTGCAGTGCGTGATGTCAGATCCCGCCTTCTGGAGCTAAAAAAAAAAAATTTTCCTCTGATCCAAGAGTTTTAGTTTGTAGAGGAGAGGGTGCTGCAGATAAACAGGTTCAACTTATGTAGAAGGATTTGTTTGATCTCTGCATCACCTGAGGCCAGTCACTGCAGTGGGTATATGTAAGGGTTTACAACCACTTTAAGCACTGGCACTTGTAGTCCAGACATAATGTCTACAGGGCCCCTGTATATGCCCTATATTTATTATCTGCTTTTTATCTTATCACATACAAGATATATTATAAATTTGGCTATAAACTTCAATCATTTCCCAGTGGCCAAAGCTAACAGTGCCTATCTTGTGTGGAAATGGATAAGAGAAACACACCACCTTTGTGGAAACTTTTCAGGCTATATTGCAGCTTTATATGGCTATGGGGAAATGTAGTTAGACTGGTTCTGCTATGGATTATTCCCAACTTGCATTAATTAAACTGGGAGGAAACATGGTTGTGGCAGACAGAGGGTGTTGTCAAATTGCTGAACACTTTACCTTATGTAACTGGAACATCAATGAGCAATAAGTACTGTACCTCGTTCAGTTTAAATTTTGTTGTCGGGTTTTGCATTAAATTAGACTCAATGGCACAACTGACAGACATATAAAAATGAACTCAACAGAGCAGTACAAAATGTAGTATACTGTACCGCAAAAAAGGGGGGGGGGGTGTTTACCACTCGGCTATTTGGCATCTGAGCCAAACTTGCAGGATACACAAGCAAATGCTTAGAAGAAGCCTAGAAGTGTCTAAATAATGAGCAGCTGTTTTTGTTACAAATTAGCCATGGGAGTCACCTATGCTCCAAACACAAGACAATCTTTGGAAGCTACTGGCTTTCAAATGAATTGCCATTTTGCCATTCAAGCTTTCCTCCCGCCACTGCTAGATGAGAAGTACACATAACATCTTCTATAACCTTGTATTTGTCAAGGATTCCACTGATAAGACCACTGCTCCTGAGTTCCCAGCTCCGCCCACTTGCTGTCCATCCCAAGGGAGACTAATATTCTCTGCTGGACTTTTTTATTAACTTTACTATATTTAGATTTCAACCTGACAAACTGACTATATACTGTCACTTTTCTTAACCTCAGGTCACTGAATGCAGCCAAGTTTGATGAAAGAACCACCTTCACTTCTATGGGGTTTGAATCCTGTGTTCCTATCACATGCCAGGTTGTACATCAAGGATATTTTAGAATTAAAGGAGTCCAATCAAGTACCAGGTAAATTATTCTGCAACTAGTCACGTGCTGGGAAATGTACCAGTGTAAAATGTTGTATGGTTTATAGATAGAATGAGACTAATGTGTCAGAGGTTCGTTGCTCAAAACATTTATTTCCTCAAAGCCACCAATTAGATTGAAGCTTGCCCTGGAATGTGACAGCATCAGCCTGGAAGGTTGAATTTGATTGGTAGCATTAGGGAACCAAGAAAAGTTCTAGGTACAAATGCCCACATTATGTGTATGAGTCATAGGTTTGCACAGCCTATGACATTAGGGCGTGCCCCCCAAAACTCAAACACATATGCATGTATATATACTGACAGTGTCAGTAGAGCAATGGACGATGTCAGTGGGGCAGTAGATGGTGTCCATAGTTATTTATTTATTTTACAATTTAGAAGGCCCGTTATGAGGCTTTGGTGAAATATCAGGTGTCTAAACAGTGGGAATCTGCGCCACACGGAGCGATTAGGCACACCTGGCACACCCTGTGCGCACGCCTATGGTATGAGTATTAATCTCCTGAGTATATGCAAATATAATTGGACAAAATATTATTTTTCTGTGTTACTGAAACATCTGTGATTTACTAAGGACTAATGCCGTGTACACACGATCGTTTTTCTCGTCGGAAAAAGATATGGTGGCTTTTCCGACAGGATTCCACTCAAGTTTGCCTTGCATACACACGGTCATGCAAAATTTAGCTAAAATTTCGACCGCCAAGAACGCGGTGACGTACAACACTACGACGAGCCGAGAAAATGACGTTCAATGCTTCCGAGCATGCGTAGGGATTTTGCGCGTCGGGATTGCCACCGGCGATCGCATTTTCGGATGGGGACTTTTCCCGACTGAAAAAATGAGAGCATGCTCTTAATCTTTTGCTGGCTGGAATTCCGCCAGCAAAAGACCGATGGAGCATACATAAGGTCACATTTTCTGACGAAAAACTCTCATCGGTCTTTTGCGGGCCGAAATTCCGACCATGTGTACGCGGCATAACTCTTTGTACATGTGCTTTTTGCCGAACAGTGTTGCACAGAGATTATATTTAGTATTATTGTGTGTCAATGCATCTCTTCCATTTAGCAAACCCTTTATCTGGCTAATTCATTTAGGTTAACACTACAATAATTGAGAATGTATTTTCCCCCTTAACATTTTACTGCATATGATTGTCTCTTTAAAGTGAGCACAGATTAGACTAAATTAAACAAAATTATTATTATTTACTATTCTTTATTATTATTAATATCCATTAGTAAATTAAGTTGACATGTATTCATGTTCTTTATGCTACATTTATGTTGTCTTCTAGTAATAGATCCATATCTATGGATATGTAATCTACAGTATATATTCAATTCTTTCTATCTATCTTTCTGTGAGGGACTGCCTGGCACCCAGCCTGGGTGCTTCCACCAAGATACAGCTTCCCCCACTTTGGAACCAGGAATCAGGTATTATAGCTGAGAATTGCACCCATGAGCTGGAGGACACTAGCTTAGGTGCAAACTGGAACTGACTTTATTGTAAATTCACACAGATTTTACATAACAGCAGGAGACACCAGAATCAGGTTGTTTGAAGCTGATTATAATATTCTGCTTAGAGTCTGAGTCTAGGAGGGGGGTTGAGGCAATAAATGCTGGTTTGGGCGCAGAGGCCCCAAATCTGTATCCAGGTCCTAGGTTCCCAAAGTCTGTGTGTTTTCGGGGGGAGACATGAACCCGAATCTGAAGCAAAAACACTCCAAAGGGCCCCAGGCACATAGAGCAAGAGAGCCCCCTCAAAAGCCAGGGCCCATAGTCAGGAGGCAAGAGGATACCTTGCAGTCCCCTCCAAAAGCCCCTGTCCTGGTTGGATCTGTCACTCCTATCTATCTACCTATCTATCTATCTATCTGATTGTAACAGTCTTTGCTACCCAGAATTCCTGTTTGGGAATCATATTATTGAGCACTTGTCATTCTGTCACTAATCATTTTTCTTCCACAGGTATTTTTTTTTACAAAGATCATCCCATCAAACAGGTTGACATCTTGGGAACTGTTGTGTGTGTAAGGGAAAAGGATGCCTTCTACAGTTATGGAGGTATTATGGATCGTATGTGTCATTATTTATTTTGTATAACCACTTTTTTTTTTTTTGCTTTCTTTCAAACAGTGCAGATGTTTCTTTGTTTCTTTTTCTTTAAAGTATAAGACCCCTTTCACCCTGGGGCGCTTTACAGGCTTATTTTCTCTAAAAAAATAGCGTCTGTAAACTGCCTCTTCTGCGGCCCCAGTGTAAAAGCCTGAGTGCTTTCACACTGGGGCGGTGCTCTTGCAGGACAGGAAAAAAAGTCCTGCAAGCAGCATCTTTGGGGTGGAAGCAGTGTATACACCGCTCCTGCCCATTGAAATGAAAGAGCGCCGCTTTCAAAGCACTTTGAAAGCAGCACTAAGTGGGCACTTTTAACCCTTTTTAGCATCCCGCTAGTGGCGCCAAAGCGCCGCTATAACAGCGGTAAATCGCCGCAAAAACTATCAGCGCTTTACCGCTAACGCCTGCACCGCCCCAGTGTGAAAGGGGTCTAACTAAAGGCAGAACTTTTTTCTTTAGTTTTGGACAGAGTGGAGAGGGATTTGAACGCTTGTCAGTTTTTATTGCTGTCTGTATAAACGTTAGGGAGATTCACTCTCTCTATATGTCCTGTTTACCATTATCATTGAAAGTAAAAGAAAATCCCAAATTTTGGGTTGTCACCAGAAAAGTAATAGAGGGGAAATCTTCCAATGGGGAGACTAGTTCTGGTGACCTGGGGGGCCCAAAGGAATTTCCTTCATTTGCATGGATTTCCTCTCACTTCCTCTTTGGCTATAATACAGGAAGTGAAGGTAAATCTCTGCAATGGGACACAGATGGTGGGAAAAAAATCTGTCAAGGGTTGTAACCCCCCTTACGCTATCCAAAATTTAAAAAATATGTTTTGCCTTTAGTACTAGTTTAATGCTCTAATTATAATACATGGCCAACTGGGCTCAATACCTCAATTCAAGACAAGAGGACAGTAAGCCACTCACAAAGTCCTTGAACTATTTTAAAACAACACTGGGACTACTTTAAATCTACACTGCTAAAAAAGCTACACCGGGGGGGACAACGGGGCATTTGCCCCCCCCCCCCCCAAAAAAAAAAATATTACTGACTGACTCCAATCCAGCCCTGAGTCTCTCTCACATCAGTGGTGCAGAGAGAGAGAGACTCTATTGTCATTACACCGTGCTGGAGCCTGAAGAAGATGGAGGGAGGAGGGGGGTGGAGCTGCACCGCTGGCTTGGCCTCTAGAGTTCCCTGCACTGGTTGCTAGCATGTCACAAGGGCCACGTACCTGAAGTGAGACCGAAGTAGTGGGGAGGCCTCCTTGAAGCCTCTGGAGATGGAGACAGAGACTTGGTGGACACCGAGTGGCATGGGTGCCAGGGGTGCGGAGCACCGTGCAAGCCTTAGTCTGAGATCCGAGTCGAGGTCCAGTCCAGTTTGGCAACAAAGTATAAAAGGGTTAATCAGAAAAAGAATGGTCGAGATCCAAGCTGGGGTCGGTTCCAATCTGGCATCTGAGTACAAAAGGAGTAAAGAAGTAGAATGGTCAGGGTACAAATCCGAGGTCAATGGCAAGCAGCAAACAAGAGTAGTCAAATAGGTTTCCAGGTCACAACAAGTTCAGACAGATCACACACTAGCACAAGAACAAGGGGGACTGAAGATAATCCAGCAATTTGGCAGTGTCTGGGCTGGGCTTATATAGGAAAGTTAGAGGTCACTTCCTGTGCACTTCCTGGGCATTTTCTCGCCTTTTTCCATCAGGTTGGAGTCGCTTCCTGTGCGCCTCCTGGGCAATTTCCTGCCTTTTTCCATCAGGTCCTCTGCGCAGGTGCGGGTTGGCGCAGTGAGGTGTCTTTGGCACATGCTCAGTTGGCACAGATTTCCTCTTGCAGCAACGCGCCATTGGTGCATGCCTAGTAAGCCCTGGACTCTTACATAGCACCTGTGCCACCTGGCGTCTAGAACCCTGTGACGTCAGTCACGTCACGTCAGCATTCAGAGTGCAGCCTTCTTCCTTCTCTGCCCCTGAGCTGAGTGAGAGTGTTTGCTTCACCCATCTCCTCTCTCCATCTTCACTGCAGCGCGACGTGAACACAGGGTGAAGCAGTGACTGTGTGTCACTGTGTGATGCTGCCTGCAGACAGTGTGCAATCCCGGATCCCGCTCATTTCCATTGATCCTGCATGGGAAACCCCCCCACCAGAGCACCAAAATATTTTAATAAAAGTGAATATAAAATAATTAATGAATGTGTAAAATCACAAAATACATGTGTGCTATTATTTATGAAAAAAAAAAAAATTGCCCTTTAAGTGTTGTTCAATCCTAACCACTTCAGCTCCGGAAAATTTTACCCCTCCCTTCATGACCAGGCATTACTTTAACTGACAGACAATTGCGCGGTCATGCGACTCTGAACCCAAGTAAAATTGATGTTCTTTTTTTCCCACAAATAGAGCTTTCTTTTGGTGGTATTTGATCACCTCTGAGTTTTTATTTTTTGCAATATATACAAAAAAAGACAGACAATTTTGATAAAAAAAGCTATTTTTTTTACTTTCTGCTATAAAAATATTTCTTCATCAATTCAGGCCAATTTGTATTCTACTATATATGTTGGCAAAATAAAAAAAATCCCAATAAGAGTATATTGATTGGTTTGCACAAAAGTTATCACGTCTACAAAATAGGCGATAGATTTAATTTATTTTTTACTAGTAATGGCGGTGATCAGCGATTTTTTTTTTTTTTTTTTTTTTTTTTGCGGGACTGCAACATTGCGGCGGACAGATCGGACACCTAACTGACACTTTTTGGGGACCATTGACACTAATACAGTGATCAGTACTAAAAATATGCACTGTCAATGTACTAATGACACTTGCTGGGAAGGGGTTAACATCAGGGGTATTCAAAGGGTTAACTGTGTCCCTGGGGGGTGCTTGCTAAGTGTGTGGGGGATGGATTCACTAGATGAACAGAGTGATCCGTGTTCCTGGTTAGCAGGAACACAAGATCACTCTGTTCATCTCTGACAGAACAGCGGTCTGCCTTGTTTACATCGGTTTACATTGTTTACATCTCTGTGGGGAGCGATCACAAGTGGCCGGTGGACATCACTTCCGCTGGACCCACTGACTGGCTCCCCCTCTGGCCAATCAGCACACGGGCCTTGGCTGGCTATTTCACAAAATGGCGTACAGGTTGCCACTTTTTCTTTAAGCCAAACCCGAACACTTTAGCGGCGTACAGTGAATTTTTTTTGCTTTAGTATACTCTATAGGATTGTAACAGACCTGGGACACCTTTGGGCACTCCAAAGAGAATAGTAATGTGACGTACATTGTGCCCCTCATCCACCTGTCAAGCTCTGTTCCGAGCCAAATTCCGATCTGAATAATGTGTCTGAATTTCAGGTGGACTGAAACCCGGATACATTATTCAAAACCCCGACTGTCCGGGTGAATCCCGGACAGCTGGCAACCCTACGTACAGGTATACCTTATTTTCTGGCAGTGACCCTCCCGAGACTAGACTCTGGATCCGCCCCTGAGCTACACTAATGGTCCGTACTGCAAAGAGGATAATCTGTGATAAGGCAGCAACAAGCCTGATAATTCCTCCTGGAGACTTCACAGTTTGCCTCAATAGCCTTCATAATGAGGCCTCATTTCCACCCCTAGGCCCAGAGCAGCTGCTTAGACAGCTATGGCCAAAAGGAATTGCTGTGACACCATTTTTATAATAGATTTAGCAGTTCTTGTGATTTTGGTATCCCTGCTTAGATCCTCCATCTCCCTGCATGTAGAATTAGCTAATTTCTAGGCATTTAGGGACCCTGAAGTCCTTGGTGTTTTATATTATACAAGTGAAGACTTCAGCTTCAAAGTTTATTTATGAAAAATTTATAGAATTGATTTGCATAAGTGGGCTTGGGTCATTCATTAATCTTTAAATTGATGTTCAAGGAAAATATTTTTAAAAATGGACATGACAAAAAATGATACCTTTTACCACATACAGTAAAATATGGTAACTATGGCTTGGAAAGCCACTCACCAGCAAGGATGGGTCCTTCACAGGCACACCTCTCCCATGACTAAGGCTGGGTTCACACATATGTGAATTAGATGCGGCTTTCTCCGCATCCAATTCGCATGACAGGCAAGCGTGGCTGTCTCTCAATGGAGCTGGTTCACACGTGTCCGGTGCGGCCACGGTCCAGATTGAAAAAAGGTCCGGTGTGTGTTTGGGTCCGATTCAGGTGCAAGTTCAGGCAAAAATTCAGGACCTGAATCGCACCTGAACCAGTGAACAAGGCCGCACCGGACCCCAGGCACAAACCTGCGGCCGCACATATGTGAACCCAGTCTAAAGTAGCAAACCATTTTCTTTGATTAAAAAAAAAAAAAAAAAGTAGCAAAGCGTTTATTAAGGACTCCTATGCTTCTGCAGCCTTTCAGTGCTCCCTGTCACTAAAGCTGTTCTTTATCACAGGAGATTCTGATGCAGTCGAGAGGCTGTCCAATAATCCCTTACCATTTTGGAGCTTTTTGAAGAGTCCTCTTTCTGGGGGAAGTTGGTATGGCTGCTCATTGTTGGTTTCTTCTTGATTGCTGAAGCAAGCTTTTCAAAAGACAAATTGAGCAGTGCGATCCCAAATGGCCATATGTGAATGGGGCCTTACTGTGCAGAGCCACTCTTTGTTAAAACCACAAAGGAATGTCCTGTCAGCAGCAAGAAGCTTTTTAAAATATTTAGGATCGTGATGGGGGCATAGGTTAAAGGAACAAGGAATAGTTTTTGGGGTTTGTTTCTTTAGGCTGGGTTCACAGTATTTGTGGAGCGGCTCGCAAATGGGTGTCCGGTGTGTCCCCATTCACCGTTTCAGGTCCGAATTAGGTCTGGCTGAATTCAGACCTGAAATGGAGCAAAGACACACAGGACCATTCTGTAGTGCACTCCACGGCCACCCCGGAGATGTGTGAACTGGCTCCATTGAGAGACGGTCACACTCTCCTGTCATGCGAATTGGATGTGGGCTAACTCCCGCATCCAATTCGCATAAGTGTGAACCCAGTCTTAATGCTTTGCGTTTCCTCATGCAAAAAGGAGAAGGTACAGGCCAACTACTGCAGAACGTTCTATTGAATGATGAGGCAAGCACCAACATTTGTTGGGTAGATGCGCAATGGAGTTCTATACTATACTCTTTTTTTTCCTTTTTCACATGAGCGGCTGGTAAAAACAGGCAGTTGAGCCAAGGTTTTATTGCCCCCAACCACCCACCTAAAGCCTACTATACAGCTGGAGAGGGTTGTTCTCATGTAAGGGCCACAATGCTTTGTGTTGAGGCCACAGAGAATTTAACGTGGTATGTTGGTTTACCAGGCAGCACTGTTTGCTTGATTCACTGTTGCAGTGCATTAGTCCCATTGAAAATTGCTATTCAGCAAAACTAAAAAAAAGCTACATAAAAAAATAATTAGAAAATTTGAAAATGTATAATATTCCAGCCCTCAAATTTTCCACTCGCCTACTCCGCATTTTGCGAGTGGGTAATGATGGCTGGTGAGTGTGGGCTGCCTGGGAGTTGGGGGGGTGAGCGCCGTGGGGTTGAATGGGAGCCGTTCTCCCAGCGATCGCTGAGGGGAAGAGAGGAGAGCAGGGAACATCGCTGTATCAGCTTTCATTTGCATTTCAGTGTGTTCCCACCACTCGCCATCACATACAGCCCGCCTCCTGGCCCAGGTACTTTTATAGACAGATCACCCATCCAATGCTGGGACGTGTGACGTATAACAATATGTGCAACAATATAATAGTAACCTGGTCTAAAGCCTTAGGGCCCTTTCACACTATAGCGCAAAAAAAACACTATATGCAGTTTATAAAAACGCATAGCATGTTCCTATTTCAGAGCTGCACATATAGCACTTTCAATGTGTTTTTGATGCGTTTTCTGGATATATTACATTACCAACTCCCAACATGCTATTTTGTATCCTGGACATGTGAGCAAAAAAATACATCAAAAATGCAACACGGTGTGTTTTTTATGTGTTTCTATTGATTTCTATGGAAGATGCGTTTTTGTGAGCTTTTTACACAGCGTAGAAAAGATGCTGCATGCAGGACTTTTTAAAACGCAGCACACAAATGTTAATAGTTACATAGGATTTCAGGGGAAATACTTTTGATGTGTTTTTGTCATGCTGGAATGGTGCCTTCCAGCGTGGCAAAAGTGCAGGTGTCAAAGGGCGCTTTATAAGTTGAGTGCAAATGTTAGCCTATGGAGCGCCGGATGTCAGCGGAGACATGTCCGCTGACATCCGACCCGGTCCGATCCGCAAAAAGCAGATGGATGGCCCTACGTCCAGATCCGTCGCTGGCGGATCGGATCGGGTGAGATCTGATGAAAACGGACATGCTGTCCGTTTTCATCCGATCCCTCCATAGGCAGCAGCGGCGCCTGACAAGCCCCTCCCCGCTCAGTGAGCAGAGAGGGACCTGTCATCCGCCGGTTCAGTGGAGATCAACGGACAGATCTCCCGCTGAGCCGGCGGACCGAGGCGGGCTCTGTGGAAACTGAGTCCGCCTCGTGTGAAAGGGGTCTTAACCACTCAGGTGTTAACTTGCATTTTCTAACCTATACTGGGGAAAGGCAACTAGATTCTAATTTGGTTACCATTCATGTCAATTTTTTTTTTGTGACCTTTTTATAAATAATTTCTTTCAGCTTTGTATAGATTTAGTCAGTGAACTGGGAAGAAGGTGGCTGCCCATTAGCTTGTGACTTCCGTGTTTGATTAATAAACAATCCACCCTTTTTTGTTCACATGTCTTTCACTGTTCTCCTGTTTTTAGGCCACCTGCCAAGCTGCCCCACCCTTCCCTTTCCTCCTGAAATCTGGCCGACGCCAACTAATGGATCGGTTTCCTGCTGTAGCCCTGAGCTTAGTGTAGAGCCTCAGCGGCATAGCATGTTGGTAAAGGCAGCCTGACTCCGTTCAACTATTTGCCGTATCTTCGTATTTGTAGCAGTAAACCTGTGATGATCACTGGTCTTGTGTATATGTGATTTAAATGTATTTTTATATCTGTTTACTCATTTAGTGGATGATAGCACTGGAGTTATCAACTGCACTTGCTGGAAATCCTCGGCAGCCAAAGACAGGCCTGAAGGTGAAAATATTAATTTTATTTATAGCAACCCTATTAAAGAAGATCAAAGCTTCCTGCAATAAAAGAGCTTGTGTAAGACAAATTAAAGTGTATGTAAATGAAAAAGCACAGCACAGAAATGTTAAGATTTATGCTTCTTGCACACTGCAGCTTGAAAAAGCTCAGTACAGATTTTTTTTTTTTTTTTTTTTTTTTTTACTGAGCTAAAATACAGCCCAATAATTGTAATGTGCCTATGCACACAGGCGCGTAAACCAGCGCTGTGCATTCTTCATTAAAAAAAATAAATAGAAAAATCTGCTTTTTTGGTAAGTAATTTATGCCTCATGCGCACAAAAGCGTGCAAAAATGCTCATTTGCATATTGTGCAGAAAGAGAACGCGAGAATAAGTTTGCGCGCCAACGCATATACACGAACATATGTTTAAATACATGCAAATACAAACCAAAAAAAAAAAAAATCTGAAAAAATAGATGCTCAAACAGTAGTATCATGTGCAAGAGGCCTTGCATACAGTACATGAGTACTGCCAGCAGGAAGAGGTTAAAGGTGAATGGGGGCCAGCCAGCAAAGAACACAGCTGTCCATTTACCAATATGGGACAGATAAACAGTAAAGCGTGACAATTCTTCCAATACGTGATATATAATTTTTATGGTATATTCTATGTTTAGTTTGCTTTGACTCATTTCCCAAATGAAAACATGTTTCCATGCTCATCCTTTTAAGCAAATGTATTGGATATTTGTATGAACTTTACTGACTTATGCAAAACAAGCATTTAAAGCAGAACGTCACTCTCTCAATCAACATTGGCTAGTTTTATTCTTTATACTGCTATCATTAGTAAATAGATAGAAATAGATAGAAAAGTACATTATATTTACAATATTGAATTATGATATTATTATTAAAAAATATGGAAAATATGTATACTGTAAATATCACAAATAATCAACAATCACAAACAGTAACAGCAATACACACGTTCATGTTCATCTCAACGGCTGCCCCTACTCACCCCGGGAATGGTAAGGTATCTCATAGAACTACAATCAATGGTGGTTCAAGGGGTCATAGAATGCCAAAAAGTCAACCAAGGACTGCAGGCAACCACAGGAAGCAGATAAGGACCAAACTAAAGTAATAAAATATTAGAAAACCATTTTATTTATATATATATATATATTTACATATTTGGAATCTCTAGAGAAGGTCTGGTTTGCAGAGAAAAAGGACAAGATCTTTCAGCACAGTACGCTCACATATGGAGTTAGACAAATAAACAGGTCATTTGTAGATATGTTGGGAAAAACATTTGAGACAGAAGAAATTGTTTCAGAACAAAACATCTTACTCCCCACACTGCTGTTTAAATGCAGCCAGGGGATGGTACTAAACAATAAGATATTAACATCCAGTATTATAAAGTTTCCATAATTCCTGTGGTGTGTGCAGGTGTCCTCGTAGTTCCGGCTAGAGTACAGGCCAGATCAAGCAGCCTTAAATGCCTCCCATCTGGCAGAATTGTTTCGCGCATTTGTTTTTATCTTTGACACCTTTTTTGGGTGAATGGGTAGGGGTACAATGTACCCCATACTTGTTCACATAGGGTGGGGGGCCAGGATCTGGGGGCCCACTTGTTTAAGGGGCTTGCAGATTCCCATAAGCCCCCCGACCCGCAGACCCCGACAACCAACGGCCAGGGTTGTCGGGAAGAGGCCCTTGTCTTTATCAACATGGGGACAAGGTGCTTTGGGGGCATGTGGCCTGATATGGGCCAGGAGGGGGGGTGTGCTCACTCATCCCCCCTCCCCTTTCCTGACCTGCCAGGCTGCGTGCTCGGATAAGGGTCTGGTATGTATTTTGGGGGGGGAGCCCCAGGACAATTTTTTAGGCGTGGGGGTTCTCCTTAGAATCCATACCAGACCTCTTGGGGGAGGAGCCCCATGCCATTTTTTTCCATTTTGGCGAGGGTCCCCCTTCAAGATCCTCAGCGCACATGCCACACCAAGTCGGATTATCATGATCCGACTTGTGGTGCAAGTTCTATTCAAATCAATGGGCTCATATAGGGAACCATCGATTTTGAATAGAGGCAGAGCTAGCCTGGCTAAACATGCATTAACGCCAGTGCAAAAAGCTACTAAAAGCACGTTTCTACAGCTGCGTTTCCTGGCGTTGGTAGTGGCTTTGCAGCTTGTTTTTTCTAACGTCCTGTTTGCATGAGGCCTAAAGCTTTCACAAGCTCTTGGATGTTAATTAATTTCATTGGCCAGAATAAATCATTTATTCTGGTCATTGAAATGAATAATGCTTGAGCACTGATCTATACCAGCTTTAGCTTCAAACGTTTTTTTCTACCCAAACTCTGCTGCTCCTGAATGCACTGGTAGTCGTTTTTTTTCCTGCCTCTAACAGCCTCTAAAAGCTCCTGCCACTAAACACTGCTAAAAGCCGCCTGTGTGTGCATGGTCACATAGGATAACATGGAGGGGCTTTTAGAGACAAAAAAAAAAAACGTCAGACGCCCCTAGAAGCAGCTGTAAAAACGTCCTGTGTGCATGAGGCCTTAAAGTGGTTGTATACCCTTTTTTTGTATTTTTACCTACAGGTAAGCCTATAATAAGGCTTACCTGTAGGTAAAATGAATATCTCCTAAACCTGTACGGTTTAGGAGATATTTACTTTGCATGCAGCCGCTGACGTCAGCGGCCGCAGGTCTGTTGAAGGTCTGGCTTGCCAGAAAGAAGTCTCCGTCGCGCATGCACGGGAGTGACGACATTGCGGCTCCGACCACTCACAGCGCCGGAGCCACGAGCCCAAGACACGCCAAGGGGAAATGTCAGCTCCCTTAACGTGGACCCAGATCAGCTGCCGATGCCTCGTTCTAAGGTACCAGACGAGGAGGCGCAGCTTTTGAACAGTGAGAGCCGCTGCCGAGTCTGTGCAGCACACGCTGGCCGCCATCTGCCTGCATGACACGCTGATCATGCAGACAGACGGCGGTGACTCGTGTATAAGTCGAAGGGGGCACTTTCAGCCCCAAAAAAGGGGCTGAAAAATTCGACTTATACACGAGTGTATATACGGTAAGTATTTCATAATGAGCTAGTATGTGGTGCATACTAGCTCATTATGCCTTTTGCCCTACAGGTTTAAAAACAAAAAAAAAAAAAACACTGTTTTTTTTTTCTAATTACCATACTTCTCTTTATGGATGCTCTTAGCTTTTAGAGCAGAAACAAGGCACCTCTGAGAATATTGCCAGCCTCTCCCTGCTGTCAGTTTTTTTTCTTCTCACCATCCAGCATGCGCTTATATTCTGCAGCTCTGCTGCTGATCTCATCAAGAAGTACAGGTTTAGTTGGTGTTGAAGATTGTCTATATTTGCAGGTTTGGACTGGATTATACAGATCCAAGACTCAAATACCGGAGCTTCTAATTAAAGGAAAATAGCAGGTTTTATTTTTCTCATGCTAATTGAGAGTGTGAACGAATTACTTACATTATCTTCCCTGACCAGTGTCTATCCAGATTTGTAGAATAAGCAGAATTTTAAAAGCAAATATTACTGAGCCTGAGACAACACTTTTCAATGTACCGTGGTCAACAGGCTTAGAGCATTTACCTTGTTGTACAGACACTCTTCATTGTGAAGTTATGTAAAAAATGTGATATTTTGCTTTGGCAAAGGGAAAGGGTTGCAGGAGCCAAGGGCACGCCCAAGGAGCTAGATATGGTGACATAGTGGCAGCGCCTATCTGTTGCAGATATGTGTAATATTCTTAGGGGATTCTTAAACACACCCTGTGGTGTCATTTTGACAGTGGGCCCTTTACGCCTTTTATAGGGTCTTGTGGAAGTTGAAGTATGCTAATGAAAAAGGTGACCTGTGACAAAGCAAAATCCTGGATAGAAGCTACCATTCTTTAACATCTGGGTAGTTTGCTAGTCCTGAGGTACTGATATCAGTTGTAGTAAAGTTTCACTGCCCTGGAACATGTATGCATTCTGGGAGACGAAGAATGTCAGCTTTATTTGAGGCCCCTTAGGAATAGCTAGGAAAGGATAATGCGTTTTATATATATATATATATATATTGTTTAAAGTGGTTGTAAAACCTTAAATATACCCAGGGAAGTGACTGGCCTCGGGTGATACACAGAGAATAAACACATTTTCCTACATAAGTTTTACCTGTTTATCTGCAGTCTAATCTTCTCTGCAGCCATTCATAGTGCAGAATTTATAAAGCTTGTCTGAGCGCCAGAAAGCAGTGGACAGAGAGCTGAAATTACACTCTGCAGAGCTCAGCGGGGAAAGAGAGCTGATTTAAAGGGAAGGAACACACCCCCCTTCACACCAGTGTTGCCAACCATCAGTATTTTTAATGGCAGCCAGTAAAAAAACAGGCATTTTTCTCCTGCCGGTTAATGACAGTGACAGGAAAAGTTTGCCAGTTAAAAATATGGCTGTGATGCTCAGCTCGGACGGGCAGCGCTGGCGGGGCGCAAGGCTGGCGGAGGCGGTGCCTGAGCTTGTTGTGTGATATCATGGTGAAAGGGAGCCAAGTGGAGCAGCCAGAGCCTCGGGCGTGCCGGTCTGTGAAATGGGATCAGGTCAAGCCAGAAGTGGGACTGTCAGTGCTGTTTGGACTGGTGTGGTCTGAAGGGATCAACTGGCATGGAGAGAGACTGTCACTGTGACTCAGGAGGACACGTGTCGTATTGGTGAGATGTCATCATCATCTGTACTGCTGCACACTGCTGTCAGTGTCACTGTGAGAGTCAATTTTATGTGTATGTGCCTGCCCATTCTAATTTCTTGCCCTCTTGAGTCCTGTCCCTGAACTACCATATATACTCAAGTATAAGCCGACTTTTTCAGCACATTTTTTATGCTGAAAAAGGGTCTCGAGTGAGGGTGCAGCCTCGCTGTGCCCATCTGCAGCTGTACCTTTGATAACCAAAACAGCGGGTGTCTCCCGCTGTGTCATGCAGTCTTAACTGTTCAGCGGCCGTCCACTGTAACAAAGCCCTCCCTCCTCCTCGTCCGTGATAGATGGAACACTGAACACTGATACAATGCTGGGAAACTGAATCAGTGTCCCGTCTATCACGGATGAGGAGGAGGAGGAGGCGGGGCTTTGTAACAGTGGACAGCTGCAGATGGGCATTGTTTACCCAGTAGCTGCTGCATTTCCCACCCTAGGCTTATACTTGAGTCAATACGTTTTCCCAGTTTTTTGTGGTAAAATTGGGTGCCTCGCTTATACTCGAGTACTTACTATATCATGAATAAAATAAGAAATATGTTTTTTGCTATAATATCTACCTTCAATCAGATTGCTAATTGCATATTGTACTTGTTTGTAACCTAAATACTGAAATTTGCACTTAAAACTCTTTATAACTTTTGGAAATGCCAGTAAAGTTTGCAAACTGGTAGATTAGCAACATTGCTTCACACAGGAATTGAGCTGAGGCTGTCAATCACAGGCTGCGTCCCGGAGCTCCCTCCCCATCACCTTTTTTCTCTTGGTGTTAGGAAAACTTGTCAGAAGTGATTCATCCTGATAGCAAAGGAATGAAGCAGCAGACAGAAATGACACTTATGCCCCGTACACACGGTCGGATTTTCCGATGGAAAATGTCCGATCGGAGCGTGTTGTCGGAAATTCCGACCGTGTGTGGGCTCCATCGGACATTTTCCATCGGATTTTCTGACACACAAAGTTGGAGAGCAGGAGATAAAATTTTCCGACAACAAAATCCGTTGTCGGAAATTCCGATCGTGTGTACACAAATCCGACGGACAAAGTGCCACGCATGCTCAGAATAAATAAAGAGATGAAAGCTATTGGCCACTGCCCCGTTTATAGTCCCGACATACATGTTTTACGTCACCGCGTTTAGAACGATCGGATTTTCCGACAACTTTGTGTGACCGTGTGTATGCAAGACAAGTTTGAGCCAACATCCGTCGGAAAAAATCCTAGGATTTTGTTGTCGGAATGTCCGAACAAAGTCCGACCGTGTGTACGCCCTATTAGTGTTCTGGATTGAGACAGGTGCACACTATAGAGGGATATCCTATGTTCATATTTCATGTCTGAGGTTTACAACCACTTTAAGCTGGCCATACAGGTGTAGAATTGTGTCCAAAAAGTTTAGTTGTCCTAACATTTGTCCAATTTTCTGATGGTTAGTGGGGTCAAAGCGGCTTTTGTTTTTGACCACAGTTAACAGGAAATTGGAGGAAGCAAGATGAAAATGTTTTCTCAAACAAGCAAAATTCTAACTGTGAATGTGGTTTTTGTTTGGGAAAAATCATACAGATTTGTAATGAAATGTGTTTAATACCTCTGGGATTCCATCCAAATAGTAGGTCTACGTGAAATTTGAAATCCTTTCCAATGAAATGAGTTGACTCAATGATGGCAAGAAAGAATTGCCATTCTCAAATGAAAATCTAATTGTGTATAGCCAACTGGTTTACACATCAAACTTTTCCCCAGCTAAGTTAATCTTGCATACCAGCACCTGAAACGGCCATCCTTTAAACAGCGAACTTGATTTTCTTTGGGATCCTATAGGTGACCCATGCAGTAAATCCCATATGCTGTTGTGAATTTCCCACAGCAACATATATGGAGAATTTCCTTAATAGGTGACACTGAAAGCTCAGTTGAAAAAGCACTCTCAGCCTATAACAGTGGCTCTAGTGATAGGTGTAAATCTTATCACCAGGGCTCCAGACTTCAGTAATAAGTCCTCCAGGAGGCAAAAACCTAAGGTATAAATACTTTTGAGTAGTTCTTCATAAGCTAAGTTCAACTAAAAGTGATATTTGAGTAGTAGGTGCTCACCAGTTACAATTTACTGTGCAGTAGGTCATATGCTTGTACCTCTTTTGGATGGCAGATATTTGGAGAACACCAGAATAAGAAACAAATGAGTGCAGGAGCATTTTGGCTGAGTACTAGAGAGAGATAATCTGCAAGCCATGTGCTGTAATGTGTGGTCAGCCCCTCCTTAATGAAATATCAATTTCCAAAGGCCTTGAGTTGCCCTATAATTAGATGATGATTCTTTTGTCTGTTGTCATCAGACTGCACCAGATATGCTTGGGAAAATAGTTTTCAGCTAAGTTCAACTTCTTTACTTTTTAAAATTTTTTTCAACTGCTTTTTTCCCTTAAAGTGGAGTTCCACCTACTTTTACAACTCTTTAGCATCCCTCACTAAACTGTGCACTGTAAACAAATTGGATTTTTTTTATATCTCAACACCTACTGTACAGTGGGGACAGAAAGTATTCAGACCCCCTTAAATTTTTCACTCGATGTTATATTGCAGCCATTTGCTAAAATCATTTAAGTTCATTTTTTTTTTCCTCATTAATGTACACACAGCACCCCATATTGACAGAAAAACACAGAATTGTTGACATTTTTGCAGATTTATTAAAAAAGAAAAATTGAAATATCACATGGTCCTAAGTATTCAGACCCTTTGCTCAGTATTTAGTAGAAGCACCCTTTTGATCTAATACAGCCATGAGTCTTTTTGGGAAAGATGCAACAAGTTTTTCACACCTGGATTTGGGGATCCTCTGCCATTCCTCCTTGCAGATCCTCTCCAGTTCTGTCAGGTTGGATGGTAAACGTTGGTGGACCCCATTTTTAGGTCTCTCCAGAGATGCTCAATTGGGTTTAAGTCAGGGATCTGGCCGGGCCATTCAAGAACAGTCACAGAGTTGTTGTGAAGCCACTCCTTCATTATTTTAGCTGTGTGCTAAGGGTCATCGTCTTGTTGGAAGGTAAATCTTCGGCCCAGTCTGAGGACTCTGGAGAAGGTTTTCGTCCAGGATATCCCTGTACTTGGCCGCATTCATTTTTCCCTCGATTGCAACCAGTCGTCCTGTCCCTGCAGCTGAAAAACACCCCCACAGCATGATGCCGCCACCACCATGCTTCACTGTTGGGACTGTATTGGACAGGTGATGAGCAGTGCCTGGTTTTCTCCACACATACCGCTTAGAATTAAGGCCAAAAAGTTCTATCTTGGTCTCATCAGACCAGAGAATCTTATTTCTCACCATCTTGGAGTCCTTCAGGTGTTTTTTAGCAAACTCCATGCGGGATTTCATGTGTCTTGCACTGAGCAGAGGCGTCCATCAGGCCACTCTGCCATAAAGCCCCGACTGGTGGAGAGCTGCAGTGATGGTTGACTTTCTACAACTTTCTCCCATCTCCCGACTGCATCTCTGGAGCTCAGCCACAGTGATCTTTGGGTTCTCATTTACCTCTCTCACCAAGGCTCTCCTCCCCCGATAGCTCAGTTTGGCCGGACAGCCAGCTCTAGGAAGGGTTCTGGTCGTCCTAAACATCTTC
This sequence comes from Aquarana catesbeiana, assembly GCF_042186555.1. NCBI lineage: Eukaryota > Metazoa > Chordata > Amphibia > Anura > Ranidae > Aquarana > Aquarana catesbeiana. Next base: position 88,526,644 of record NC_133331.1, read on the forward strand.
CATTTAAGGATTATGGAGGCCACTGTGCTCTTTGAAACCTTAAGTGCAGCAGAATTTTTTTTGTAACCTTGGCCAGAACTGTGCCTTGCCACAATTCTGTCTCTGAGCTCTTCAGGCAGTTCCTTTGACCTCATGATTCTAATTTGCTCTGACATGCACTGTGATCTGTAAGATCTTATATAGACAGGTGTGTGGCTTTCCTAATCAAGTCCAATCAGAATAATCAAACACAGCTGGACTCAAATGAAGGTGTAGAATCATCTCAAGGATGATCAGAAGAAATGGACAGCACCTGAGTTAAATATATGAGTGTCACAGCAAAGGGTCTGAATACTTAGGACAATGTGATATTTCAGTTTTTCTTTTTTAATAAATCTGCAAAAATGTCAACAATTCTGTGTTTTTCTGTCAACAAGGGGTGCTGTGTGTACATTAATGAGGAAAAAAAATGAACTTAAATGATTTTAGCAAATGGCTGCAATATATCAAAGAGTGATAAATTTAACGGGGTCTGAATACTTTCCGTCCCCACTGTATATCTGCTGTATTCATTTTTCACTTCCTCCTCCCTGGCCGCGGCCCATCGCATCATTTCCTGTTTGCAATGCCTTCTGGGAAGGGGCGGCAACTTCCTCTGAAACTGCCGTTGCTATGGAAACCTGACCTGAAACTTATTACACTGCTTGTGCTGCACTGAGCATGTGCGAGATTTGCAAGGGTGAGATCCAGGAAGAAATAGTCTGGCTTCAGAGGCCCACACTTAAGATGGCCACAGCCTGCTGTAAGTTTATAAAATAACAAACTACTGCTATAAACTAACAAAACAGACCTTAGTTTACAGACTAACTTTACTAGAATACATTAAGCTTGTGTATTATAGGGTTATTTTTATTTAAAAAGTATAATTTCGGCCGGAACACCACTTTAAAAAAAATTTAAATAAATCAGCGCCACAAGTGCATGGATTGATATATAGTATGCTTGCACATATGTCAATCTGAGTATGCATATTATGCAATGTGAAGGTGCCTCAAACCAGAAGCTCTGTGTGCAATACCTAATGAGAAGCGGCCTCAGCATTGTCTCCTCCTAAGACCATGTTCCAACGCGTTTCACCCCGCCTTGACATTGCATAGTTACCATGCCTTTTAGATGAGCATGTCAAATGCAAGCACCCTCCCAAGTAGAGGATCACTGGAGTGGCGATATCCAGCACTTAGAGCAGCATTTGATATTTCAACTGGTCGCAGTGAATCTGAGCTTGCATGTTTACAGAAAAATCTATGAAAATTAAATCTTTTTTTAGAGGTAAAATCATGCCCACTTTTCAACTGCGATTACATTTTAGAATGGAAACTGAGAACAAATGTGAAGCCATTGGTGACCAATTCGAATTCCTATTTAAAGCCCCAGACAGATATAACAGAAACAAATAAATGCAGCTCTGTATTCATTACTACATCATTGCATGTATTTTGCAAAAATAAACTAAGTGCCTGAATTTGACTTGGTATCAGCCTCTTGTGCTCTTTGTACAGCAGAGTTCAGACTGTAAGGAGTAACTTGTGCTACAGTGCTTGTGTCCTAACAAAGGATGTGCTCATAGGAGTAGAGAACAGAGTGAGAGGTGAGGTCATCAGTCTGCTCCTTTTTCTTTTCCCAGTCCAGTCACAGGGTGGTGGTGAAGGGGTGACCTGTAAGTGTTACCGAATTGCAGTAGAGAAAAATCTGGTCTTCTGCCTCTGCCCAGTGCCATATGGCAGAGATGTGTTATGTCGCGTACACACGATCGCACATTCCGACAACAAAATCCATGTTGTTTTTCCAACGGATGTTGGCTCAAACTTGTCTTGCATACACACGGTCGCACAAATGTTGTCGGAAATTCCGATCGCCAAGAACACGGTGACGTACAACACATACAACGAGCCGAGAAAAATGAAGTTCAATAGCCAGTGCTACTCTTCTGCTTGATTCCGAGCATGCGTGGAATTTTGTGTGTCGGAATTGTGTGCACACGATCGGAATTTCCAACAACGGATTTTGTTGTCGGGAAATTTGAGATCCAGATCTCAAATTTTATTTTTCAGATGGAGGCTACACATGGTCGGAATTTCCGGCAACAAGCTCACATTGAACATTTCCCGTCAGAAAATCCAACCGTGCGTATGCGGCATAACTCTAGACTATCTATAACTAGACTTACTATGGGGCTTCCATTGTCGGCTGCCTCTCCTGCTCACACCTCCACACGGAAACCACCGCTGACAACTGATGCTGGGACCGGACTGGATCGCTATAGGTAAGTAAAGTGATTTTTGCTTTACAGGGTTAGATAGAATAGGTTTAGAATGTGACAGAGAGCAGGTTTAGAGTCGTTTTGCCTGAGCTTCCACTTTAACCACTTCCCGCCCGGCCTATAGCAGATTGATGGCCGGGAAGTGGTTCACTTATCCTAACTGGGTGTCATATGACATCCAGCAGGATAACATGCCGGCGTGCGCCCGTGGGGCGCTCAGCTCGGCGATTGCGAGTGTGGCGTGTCAGTCTGACATGCCACATCTCCGATCGTGGTAAGAAGCCTCTGACAGAGGCTTCTTACAACGTGATCAGCTGTGACCAATCACAGCTGATCATCGCTTAAACCAGGAAGTGCTGGTAAATGTCATTCCTCGGTTCGCGCTGACAGGGAGAGACGATCGTTGGCTCTCCCTATCAGAGGGGGGGGGTCTGTGCTGATAATCAGCTTATTGATTATCAGCATAGCCCCATCAGATGTGCCACCACAGCTGCTAAAAAGCTGCTAAAAAACGGATGACAGTGCCAATTAGTGTCCATCACAGTGCCAATCAGTGGCCAGCAGTAAAACCTGTCAGTACCTCATCGTCAGTGCCAATCAGTGCCGCCAGTCAGTGCCCTTCACAGCAGCCTGTCAGTACTCATCAGTGCCACCTATTAGTGCCTATCAGTGTTGCATATCAGTGCTGCCTATCAGTGCCCATCAATTCTACATATTAATGTCTCCTCATCAGTACCCATCAGTGCCGCCTCATCAGTTCCCATCAGTAAAGGAGAAAACAAAATTGTACAACCGAAACGAAGAAAAACTTTTTTTTTTTTCAAAAATTTCAGTTTTCTTTAGTTTGTTTAGCAAAAAATAAAACCGCAGAGGTGATCAAATACCACCAAAAAAAAGCTCTATTTGTGGGAACAAAATTATAAAAATTTTATTTGGGTACAGTGTAGCATGACCGCGCAATTGTCATTCAAAGTGCAACAGCGCTGAAACCTGAAAATTGTCCTGGACAGGGCGAAAGCACCCGGTATTGCAGTGGTTAAATGTGTTTTTATCCTTTTTTTTTAAATGTTAGCATGCAGTTGACATTTCATTTTCCCATAGCACAAAAGGATAAACCTAATTGGCTGCTACCTTTTCATGTTCATTTTCTTTTCCCCGTTTTTATAGAATCAGGCCCTTGTGTTAATGTGTCATTTTAATTCCAGGGTGAAATCAGGTCACATTTCTGTTTTATATCATTACAGTAAAGTCCTCCAGCAAATTCTTTAATCTTTGATCTTATGTGTTTGCAGATGTTCACAGAAGTACATCGGGAGCTAATGACCTAGATGGACTAGTGCAAGAACTGCACAGACAGGAAAGCAGTAAGGCCAAGATGGAAATTGGCGATGTTATCAGAGTCCGAGGCTACATCAAAGTTTTCAGAATGCAGAGAGAGGTGGTGGCTTCTATTTTCTGTAAGGAGAACTTCATTTTACAAATGAGATGTTTGTTTATACTCGTATGGGTTGTGTTAGGTATCAGCTGGCATTTCTGGCACAAGTTTGGCATTTGTCTGCCCACACACGTGCATTTCATTGCCTTAGTTGGATTTTGCTATACATCTCTCTAGTGAGTTTAAGAGGAAGCTTCAGGCAAACAGCTAAATACACAGTTACATCACATATATGTGGACTTTTTTTTATCTGCCAAAGGATTTTCAATTCTGTGCAGCCAATTTTGTGATTTACATTCCACACTCCAATACCAGATGGCTGACACATAATTCCTGATTAAGCAATCCATTTTCCTGGTTTAGCAGTTCAGTGTCATACGCCTCCTTATTGAACAGTGAAACAACATTGCCTATCCAATAGTCAGGAGCTGTAAAGGTGACTCAGCTAGTAGTAATAGTTAACCAGGAACTGATAGAGTTCCACTTTAAAGTGGTTGTAGACCCTTACATATACTCAGTGAAGTGACTGGCCTCAGTTGATACACAGAGATAAAACAAATCCTCCTACATAAGTTGTACCTGTTTATTTGCAGTCTTCTCTTCTCTACAGCCATTCATATTCTAGAATTTATACAGCTTATCAGAGATTTCAGAAAGTAGGGGATAGGGAGCTGAAGTTACACTCTGCAAAGCTCAGTGAGAGCTGGAGGAAAGGGACACACACCCTCCTCACACACAGCACACAGGTACAAAGCTAAGACTGTCAATCATAGGCTGTGTGCTAAAAATGCCTCCCCTGTACTTTTTCTCTTGGTGTCAGGAAAACAGTGAAGAAGTGTCTCATGCAGATAGCACAGGAACGAGGCAGCAGAAAGAAATGACACTTTGTGCTCTTGATTGAGACAAGTACACACTATAGAGGGATATGCTTTTGTTCATATTTCATGTCAGAGACTTACAACCACTTTAGGGAGACTGACATCCATTAGAAATAGCAGAAAAGCTTTTCCTATGTTTGCATGATGATGATCAAAGTAAGCACACACTGAGAATGATTACCTGAAGGCACCAGATTCTATTAAAAAGCACACTGGGCATGTTTGACAGTTTTCTTTTCTGGAGATTCCCACTGAGATCATCACAGTACCCTCATTTCCAACCTGTGGGTACCCATTTCATTACATCCTTTCAGCTGCAGAAGCGTCATCCACCCTCTCTACTTATCTACTTTATAAATAGAGAGGGTGGATCTTCCTAACAGAGGCACATACAGCAATAAAAACCTGACACGTGTTCTAATCCCTCTCCACTCTAAAACCTAAAATAAATAGGGCTTGCCTTTAGTTATACTTTAATTTCCACAAGGGCCAAAAGGCGGCCATAAACAGCTCAGGTTTTGGCTGATTCATGCTGAACCATGGACGCCCCTGTCGGCACCATCCAGCGTGATAAAAGTCAACTGTTAAAGGACCTGGGTGAAAAATTGTCAGCTGAACAACACCTAAATTTAATCAGATGCAGGCCCCATTTGGGTATTCTGATAACCACTGGAGCAAGCTGTCAGAATTCAATAGCCGGCAGGGGAGATTTGTCTATCTACACTGTTTAAGAAAATAAAGAAAAAATAAGTTAAGAAAGAAGTTTCTTGCCAGCTTAACCATTTACGGACTGCCCACTATCATTATACGGCGACACTTTGAAGAGGATTATCGTTGTTATGGCAGCAGCTAGCTGCCATAACCCCGGTATCCTCTTCTTCAGCGGGCGGTCTTCTGAGTGGTCTCTGCGGCGGATTCGCAGCAAGATCACTTTTATCGGTGGCAGGAGAGGCCTCTCCCGCCGCGCTCCGGTGGTCTCTGCCGCTTACCGGAGCCACCGGTAGCGGCGGAGACGATCAGGTCCTTTCCCCTGCTTGGCTGGCTGCCGAGTGAGGGAAAGATGGCCCCCACTCGGCTCTATAGCATGACTGGCGGAAGCGACGTCAAACGTCACTTCCGCCCAGTGCTCTTAAAGCAGAATTTTTATTTTTTTTTTGTTTTTGTTTTTTTTTATTGCATTTTTATTGTCTTTTAGTGTAAATATGACATATGAGGTCTTTTTGACCCCAGATCTCATATTTAAGAGGTCCTGTCATTCTTTTTTTCTATTACAAGGGATGTTTACATTCATTGTACAACCCCTGGCAAAAATGATGGAATCACCAGTCCCTGAGGATGTTCCTTCAGTTGTTTATTGTTGTAGAAAAAAAAGCAGATCACAGACATGGCCAAAAACTAAAGGCATTTCAAATGGCAACTTTCTGGCTTTAAGAAACACTAAAAGAAATCAAGAAAAATAATTGTGGTGGCCAGTAACAGTTAGATTTATAGAACAAGCACAGGGAATAAATTATGGAATCACTCAATTCTGAGGAAAAAATTATGGAATCACCCTGTAAATTTTCATTACAAACACTAACACCTGCATCAGATTAAATTTGCTTGTTAGTATGTAGGTAAAAAGGAGTGATCACACCTTGGAGAGCTGTTGCAACAAGTGGACTGGCATGAAGCATGGCTCCAACACCAGAGATGTCAATTGAAAAAAAGGAGAGGATTATCAAACTCCTTAAAGAGGGTAAATCATCATGCAGTGTTGCACAAGATGTTGGTTGTTCACAGTCAGCTGTGTCTAAAACATGGACCAAAATACAAACAACATGGGAAGGTGGTTAAAGGCAAGCATCCTGGTAGACCAAGGAAGACATCAAAGCGTCAAGACAGAAAACTTAAAGCAATATGCCTTGAAAACAGAAAATGTACAACAAAACAAATGGGAGGAAACTGGAGTCAACATCTGTGACCGAACTGTAAGAAACCGCCTAAAGGAAATGGGATTTACATACAGAAAAGCTAAAAGAAAACCATCTCTAACACCTAAACACAAAAAAACAAGGTTACAATGGGCTAAGGAAAGGCAATCGTGGACTGTGGATGATTGGATGAAAGTCATATTCAGTGATGAATCTCGAATCTGCATTGGGCAAGGTGATGATGCTGGAACTTTTGTTTGGTGCCGTTCCAATGAGATTTATGCAGACGACTGTCTGAAGAAAACATGCAAATTTCCACAGTCAATTATGATATGGGGCTGCATGTCAGGTAAAGGCACTGGGGAGATGGCTGTCATTAAATCTTCAATAAATGCACAGGTTTACATTGAAATTTTGGACACTTTTCTTATCCCATCTATTGAAAGGATGTTTGGGGATGATGAAATCATTTATCAAGATGATAATGCATCTTGCCATAGAGCAAAAACTGTGAAAAAATTCCTTGAAGAAAGACACATAAGGTCAATGTCATGGCCTGCAAACAGTCCGGATCTCAATCCAATTGAAAATCTGTGGTGGAAGTTAAAGAAAATGGTCCATGACAAGGCTCCAACCTGCAAAGATGATTTGGCAACAGCAATCAGAGAAGGCTGGAGCCAGATTGATGAAGAGTACTGTTTATCACTCATTAAGTCAATGCCTCAGAGACTGCAAGCAGTTATAAAAGCCAGAGGTGGTGCAACAAAGTACTAGTGATGTGTTGGAGTGTTATTTTGTTTGTTTGTTTTTCATGATTCCATAATTTTTTCCTCAGAATTGACTGATTCCATAATTTATTCCCTGTGCTTGTTCTATAAATCTAACTGTTACTGGCCACCACAATTATTTTTCTTGATTTCTTTTAGTGTTTCTTAAAGCCAGAAAGTTGCTATTTGAAATGCCTTTAGTTTTTGGCCATGTCTGTGATCTGCTTTTTTTCTACAACAATAAACAACTGAAGGAACATCCTCAGGGACTGGTGATTCCATCATTTTTGCCAGGGGTTGTAATAGGAATACAAGTGACCCATTTTTTTTTTTTAAAAGGACAGTGTCAAAATAAAAAAATAAAGTAAATAATAAAACTCTTTTTTTTTTTTTTTTTCCAAAGAAGTAAATGCATACGTGAGTAGCACCCGCATATGAAAACAGTGTTCAAACCACGCATGTGAGGTATCGCCATGATCGTTAGAGTGAGAGCAATAATTCTAGCCCTAGATCTCCTCTGTAACTCAAAACTGATAACCTGTAGAAATTTTTAAACATCGCCTATGGAGATTTTTAAGGGTAAAAGTTTGTCGCCATTCCACGAGCAGGCACAATTCTGAAGCGTGACATGTTGGGTATTAATTTACTCGGCGTAACATTATCTTTCACAATATAAAAATAAAATTGGGCTAACTTTCTCCATTTCCATAATCTTTATTGTTTTCTTTTTCCACATTATACAAAAATTTAAAAAAAAAAACAAGCATACCAGTTTTGCTTATATCTACTATACATTCATTAATAGACACATATTACTATCGCAGAGAAGGTATACTCTACTTATTTTCTCCTTTTGTACTTTCCCCGCCCTCCTCCCGCCCTATCCTCCCTTCCCTCCCCCCCCCTAAGCATATCTCACTATTTCTTACTTAATTTAGCTACCACAAGGCTACTTCTCTTATGTTTCCCTCACATTGGGTATCCTAGTTCTTCTAGCCAAGGATTCCATAATCTTTTAAATTCTTTCAGGTTCTTTCTCTTCGTGTACACTACTTTTTCCTTCCACATTGTTTCTACTACCGTTTTAACCCAATCTTCCTTCGTGGGGGGGGATCTTGCCTGCCATCTTAAAGCTATCAACTTCCTTGCTTGGAATAGGCATCTTCTTACTATTTTAATTTTAAAATTTCCTCTACTTATATTTCCCTCTACCCCCAAGATGCAAAGTTTTGGCTCTATTTTAAGTTCTAAAACGAGGATCTTATTTAACATTTCCACCACTTCATTCCAATAGCGGAATAGCTTTGGGCATTTCCATAGCATGTGAATTAGATCCCCCGATTCCTGACATCTAGGGCATTTGTCATCTTTCCTCCCTCCAAACCTGAATAACCTTTTAGGGGTATAGTATGTCCTATGTAGTAGCATTAATTGTGAAACTTTCTGAGCTGGTGCGACTGAAACCTGGTGACCTCCCATCAATATCTCTTTCCATTGTTCATCTGATATTAGTCCCAGATCTTTTTCCCATTTAGTTCTACATTTCAATTTTCCCGGAGTTTCTATAATACTTTTACATATATCTGGGTATATTTCGGCTATGGACCCCCCATGTCCACCCTGCGTATCTAATTTTTGAAATATAATAGACCTGTTCCAAACTGGCCCTTGTTCTCCAAACTGACTGCTCAAGGCATGTTTGATTTGTTGGTAACTAAAATATGAGTGATTTGGAATACCAAATTCCTCCTTGAGTGATACAAATGTTTTTAGAGTATTTTGATTGTACAACTGGGATAATTTATTTATCCCTCTCATTTCCCATGATTTTATTTTCCCAATTTCTTTTAATTCCTCTAAGTTCTTGTTATTCCACAGTGGGGTACATTTCATCAGACCTCCCATTCCCTTCATGGCCTTGATAGTGTTCCATACTTTTTTCATCAACTTTATCGTTGGGGGTTTATACAAAAAGGAGTTTGCCTCGAGTACTTCCGTCACTGTCCCATGGGGTGCTCCCATAATCATCAATTCTTTCCTATTGTGGCCGTTAGGACCGGAGCTTCTCACCAGATGCTGCATCTGTGCCGCCAAAAAATAGCCCCTTGGATGAGGCACCGCTAATCCCCCTTCTTGTGCTGGCAGTTGTAGGGTTTGTAGTCTTATCCTAGAGGGACCCCCTTTCCAGATGAAATCCCTCAGTAGTGTATCTATTTTTTTGAACCATCTCCGACTTATCCATATTGGGGAATTATGCATAACGTACAGTAGCTGGGGAAGCCACAACATTTTAATCAGGTTGCATCTCCCTGCCACAGACAAGGGTAAACTTCTCCAAATTTCAATCTTGCTTTTAAATTTCCTCAGCAGGGGAGTCAAGTTATTAACTAAATATTCCTCTGGATCTTTTGTTAACTTTATACCTAAGTATTTTGTTGACTCTACTATTTCCATCTGTATATTACTTACTGGGCCGTTCTCTCCCACAGGATCTATCGGTAGCAGCACCGATTTCTCCTGACTTATGGACAAGCCAGAGACTCTTCCAAATCCTGAGAATATTTCCAACACCTGGCTAAGGGATCCCTCCAGGTCGCCTAAAAATATGAGAACGTCATCCGCATACAATGCGATTCGTTCTTCCCCCTCTGCTCTCTGGAATCCTTTTATTATCCTACTCTGCCTTATTGATATAGCTAATGGTTCCATTGCCAGGGCAAAAATTAAAGGGGACAGGGGGCAGCCTTGCCTTGAGCCTCTTTCTAGTTGGAACTCGGATGAATAGTCACCATTAATCCTTACTTTTGCTTTGGGATCCTTATAAAGTACTTTTACCCAGCTAATAAAGGAGGGACCGAACCCAAACTCCCTTAGTACCCGCCAAATATACTCCCATTCTACACTATCGAATGCTTTTACCACGTCAAGCTGCATAACTGCTCTCGAGCCCGTATTATCTGTGGGTATCTGAAGGTTCAGAAAAACTCTCCTGATGTTCATACTAGTTGCTCTATGTGGAATAAACCCTGTTTGATCTTGGTGAACTACTTTGTGAATGATCTTTCTTAACCTCCCTGCCAGGACCTTTGCTAGTATCTTAACATCGGAGCAGAGTAGTGATATAGGTCTGTAAGATCCTGGTTCCAGTGGGTCCTTCCCCTCCTTATGCAATACAATAATAATGGCTTCGGTCATTGACGATGGTAATTTCCCCCTCTCCTTTGCCCAATTAAATACTTTAAGGAGTTCCGGTAGCAGTGTTTCCCCGTAGCTTTTATATATTTCTATTGGTAGCCCATCTGGACCCGGGGATTTATTATTGGTCATCTCTGCTACTGCCCTTTTAATTTCTTCCAGTGTAATTGGTCGCTCTAATTCCTCTTTGTCTGCCTCCTCAATTACTGGTATACTTATCTTGCTAAAAAAGGAGTCCATTTCCTCTCCCTCCCTGATCCCTCGGGATTTATATAAATCCATATAGTATTCTTTAAAAGTGTCTATAATTATCTCTCTCTGGGATGATATTTCACCTCTCTTAGTTTTAATTACTGAGATCGTGGAGGGGGGGGAACTGTTTTTAACAATACTGGCTAGCATCTTCCCTACTTTTTCTCCTTCCCCATATCCAATTTGTCTCTGGAACAATCTTTTATTTTCTACTTTCCTGAGTATTACGTCTCTATAGCTTTGTTGTTTTTCCTCCCACACTTTTTGTTTCTCAGGTAAGGGTTCTTTCACATACTCCTTCTCTGCCTCCATTAGCTCTCTCCTAGTCTTATTCTCCCAATCCCGTGAAGCTTTTTTAATTTTAGACACTTTCTGAATCAATAAACCCCTCAGGTAAGCCTTTAACGTATCCCACATCACCCCCTTTGTAACATTATCCGAGTTGAACCTTATAAATTCGTCCAGCTCAGATGCCATCCCTTCTGACTCCCCCATAATCTCTAGCCAGGCCGGGTTCAGTTTCCATACTCTACCTTCTTTTTTATTTCCGGGGTTTACTTCAACAGTCATTAACGAGTGATCTGACACCCCTCTAGGCTGATACGTTATATTTTGTATAACTTGCCCTGCTAGATCATTACCCAGTACTATGTCTATCCTTGATAAGGTAGAGTAGGAACTCGAGTAACATGAATATTGTAATGTTCCTGGGTTCCGTAGTCTCCAAATGTCGGATAATCCTGCTTCTTGAAGATATTGACACATCCGATTTTCTTGTGCTCCCTGGCTCTGTTTCCCTGGAGGAAATCTGTCTATTTTTTTATCCATAACTACATTCAAGTCCCCAACCACTATAACTGGCAGTCCCGGTTTATCCATTATGAATTTCAAGAGGTCATACAATATCTCCATTTTGAAGGGGGGGGGAATGTATATATTGGCTAGTACCCATTCTTGACCCTCTATTATACAATGCATAAAAATATATCGCCCTTCTTCATCTAATACGCACTGTCTGCAGGAGAATACCACCTCCCCGTCAATTAGTACCGCGACCCCTCTCGAATATGAGGTATGCACAGAGTGAAATTGATACTTATACCTCCTATTCCTCATATGTCCTTTAGTATCTTTTGTTAAGTGCGTCTCCTGCAAGCAGGCTATTCTTACTTTATATGTATCCAAGCTATCAAATATCGCTGCTCTTTTAACGGGGGTTCCCAGACCCCTAACGTTCCATGATCCAATATTCAACATCATCACTTAACCTGATTTTTACTGTGTATAATCCTTACTAGAAAGGGGATTTTAGATTTTACCAGCCTTGCTAAAAAAGTACAATATAGAGCAAAAAAAGGAACATTATAACCCATTAGTTTGTGCGACGTATTTACCCTTTGTGTTTTAGTGCTCAAACCCTTCCTGTCACTATTAATAAAATAACTAAAAATTACTCTAACTCCACCTTTAACCAAATGTTTTAAACCCATATCTCAGTTCTTTGGCCTATTTTCATCCTAGCTATACTGTGCCTGGTGTGTCGTCCTGTGAGCAAGTGTAATAAATAGTGTACAAAACATTTCCTTGCATTCTTATACATTATATCCTCCCTTGTTTTGTGTTCTCCCCCCCCCCCACCCACCCCCCCTCCCTTCCCACCAAAAAAAAAGAACCTCCCCCCATCCCCCCCACTCCATTCTAGGTTACCCTTAGGGGCTTTTTTAGTGACCGTCCCATACCCTTCCTTTATTTCAAAACCAACTCTACACGCTCCCCTCTCTTCCTTACTCTTACCCTCCACCCTTTCCACCCTTCCTCCATTCACATTCAAACTTATTTTCTAATTCAACCCAACCAAGTGTGTTCTCCACCTCACTCCCCTTCCCTCTCTCCTCCCTTTTATATATAACTTATATTTACACGTGTATATTTATTCCCCTATTCTATTCTCCTTCTGCTCTACTCCCTTTTTATTTCAGCGGTAACTGGTCCTTCTTTTCCTCCAACCATGTCAGTGCCTTCTCGGGGGAGTCAAAAATCTGACTTCCTCCAAGTGCATTCACACGTAGCCTGGCAGGATAAAGAAGTGCATATGTTACATCATACCCTTGGAGGTTACGTTTAATTTTTGAAAATTCCGCTCTACGCTTTTGCAGTCCCGGGGAGAAATCAGGATATATTGAGATTCTCGCACCATTGTAGAATATATTCCCTTTTTCTCTGGCCCTGCGTAAGAGGATTATTTTATCCCTATGATTTAAAAATTTCAGCAGTAGTGCTCTTGGGGGATTTCCTTGTTGAGGGGGCCTAAACGGAACTCTATGCGCTCTTTCAATAGAGAACTGCTGCGAGAATGACTCTCTTCCGTAGGTTTCAGTCAGCCACCTTTCAAGAAAGCCTATTGGATCTGCACCTTCACTCTTCTCTGGCAGGCCCACTACCCTCACATTGTCTCTTCGCAATCTATTTTCCATCTCGTCCATTTTTTCCATGAGCCTGTTTAACTGTTCTTCCTGGGTCTTGGTTCTTTGTTTCATGGGGTATAGCTCATCTTCTATAAGACTTATTCTCCCTTCTATTTCTGTTACTCTCTCCGCTGTTTTCTTTAAATCATGGCGTACTAGGGCAATTTCGTCTTTAATGTCTTGCATCTGTCCTGACATTTCACCCAAAGATTGTTTACAGGCGTTAATTGCCAGGAGGATGTCTTTCAGGGATGGCTCCCAAATTGGGCTAACTTTACTGTTTTCTTATTTTTTAATTCCAAAATTTTTTTTTTTTTTTTCTAAGAAAAAGTGCGCTTGTAAGACCGCTGCACAAATACGGTGTGACAGAGTATTGCAATGACCACCATTTTATTCTCTAGGGTGTTAGAAAAAAATATATATAATGTTTAGGGGTTATAAGTAATTTTCTAGCAAAAGAAAAAAAAGATTTTAACTTGTAAACACCGAGTCTGAAAAATAGGCCTGGCCCTTAAGTGGTTAGGGGCATTGCTCACCATTTCCAAAAAACTGCCTATGCAGATAAGGGGTGTCTGTAGATAAAAACAAATTGTGCAGCTTTGACCAAAGTTCAATAATGCCCTTTGCTATAGGTGTAGACCTTTTACGTATCTACCGAAGTCTGGCAAAAAAACTCCCAGAGATTGCATCATCCTGTCCTGCCTTGTCGCTAGGATGTTGCTAAGAGACTCCTAGCTCCTACTTCACTTCCACCATCACAGGAGTGAGCTCCTTCTCCAATTCAAACTCCCTCTCATATTCTGTCTCTCCCCTGATGCAGGAGCTCTGAGTATGGTAGCCACCTCATCCATTTAAACCCGAACACATATGAATTCCACAGGCTCTGTGGCTGATTAAGGTGGTAATTAAACTCACTTTTTGCCTTAGCTGCATTAAATAAGCCTCAGAACCTGTGTAATTCATATGTGTTCGGGTTTAAAGGGATGAGGTGGCAACCCTAGCTTTGAGCTCAGCGTTTGTGAGCTTGTTTCCTGGAATGGGGGAGGGGCTTTTTTTGCGTTTAAAGCTGGCTACAGATTATACAATTTTCTTGTACAATTTTCCTTTAGATTTACTAAAAAAACATATAATATGTTGTCAAACCTAAACCCTTTTAATTTGTATACATTTAAGCAGGCCCTTGCACTACATAGTTGAAGGTAAATCTAAAGGAAATGGAACAAAAAATTGTATAATGTGTAGCCAGCCTAAGGATGATACCAGCAATGTGTTCTAACTCACAAAATGTTTTTTTATTTATTTACATACTAGAATAACTTTTTTTTTTCATCAACTAATTTTTTGCCTTAGATAAAGTGGATGATCCCACACTTGACATGCAGATTATGAGGATGCTTGAACTGCCTTACCTCTATAAACATGCCTATGACAAACCTTTTATTCTTCCTGACGACATGACAAATCAATCCCAGGAGCAACTGTAAGTCATATATACTTTCTATCTATATTATAAAAAAATGAAGATTTCAGAAAGCATCCAGGAAGCATACCAGCCAATACCAATTGTACAATATTTCATTTCAAAACAGGCGTGTGTGTGTATATATATATATATATATATATATATATATATATATATATATATATATATATATATATATATATATATATATATATATATATATATATATAATATAGAATATACATTTTTTAAATCATTTTCTTTTTGATTACTGTCATTAGTACGTCATGTTTATTCCCCTTATTTCCTTTGTTACTCAGTTATTGCATTTGATGCTTTTAGGGTCGCTTGTACCTGTGTTTTTTTATGGCCAAGCAGAAAGTATGATTTCTGAGAGGTACTAAACGCTTCTGTTGATTGCTTCCAATCATTGCCCATACACAGGGCACAAAGAACACCTAAGTTGGCCATACATTGAGAAAAAAAAAAAATCAGATTCCTCCATCCATGCTATACAGAATGGATGGACGAATCTCCCACTAAAGCTGTTGTTTTCGGAGAGCTGGCCATCTGATTGGACACAGCCACTTTTCACCCATCAATTTTTCACCAGGCTCTTTCTAATTTTGAGTCAAAAGCTGTATGACAGCGCTACCCACTAAGCAAATTTCGGCCAGTTCAGACAATGTATGGCCAACCATAACCTGCTTTGTTGCAAGCTCAGATTCAGGATCATTTAAAAGACAAAGATACTGGCGACTATTATGATTTAGCTGGAAGGACCTCTAAAGGCACAAAGTGAATATTGGAATGAAAGCTGGTGCCACTCTCTTGTAGTATGTGCCACTTATACCCATTTATTGCCTTTGATACATTTGTGAAAAACATAAGCAAAATGTCTTTCTTTTTATAAATGTTTTTTTCTGGAATTTAAGCACACTTTGTAATTATATACTAACATGTGGAGTGCCATATTAACCAATAAATAAGCAGGCTGTACTTGCTGCTGATCCATTTAATTTGATAAGGACTTTCTGAATGAAGACAATAGACTCCCTACAGTCTGTAATGATGTCAGATACCCACAATGCAACGGGTGACCAGAGACCATGTGACCTATCCTAAGGTCATGAGTAATTATAAGAAGCACAGAGAAGCATTATTTTTTCAAGCCAAGTAAGAGGTCCTTTTTTTACCCCAAAATATATTATCTTGTATTAAAGCGGAGTTCCGCCTATTTTTTTTTTTTAAGTCAGCAGCTACAAATACTGCAGCTGCTGACTTTTAAAATAAGGACACTTACCTGTCCAGGGTGCCCGCGATGTCAGCACCTGAAACCGATCTGTCTCTCGGGTGTCTCTCACCATCTTCGATAAGGGAATCAGGAAGTGAAGCCTTGCGGCTTCACTTCCTGGTTCCCTACTGTGCATGCGTGACCCCACTGGTCCCTGCTGTCTTCTGGGACCTGTGTGTCTCCCAGAAGACAGCAGGGGGGTGGCGGAGAAGGCGCCAGAAGTGGCGTAGATACCCGTGGGTGGCTCGGCTATCTATGCCCGGAAGTGGGGGCAAAATACCTGTATTAGACAGGTATCTGCTCCCTCCTCCCCCCTGAAAGGTGCCAAATGTGACACCAGAGGGGGGGAGGATTCCGAAAAGCGGAAGTTCCATTTTTGGGTGGAACTCCGCTTTAACATGTATACTGATTTAATTGTGATATTTATTAGTGGGTCCACTTTATAACTGAGCTCCAATACACCTTCAGTATTACACAGTTGTACAGGCTCCTTTCCTGTAGTGAGACTGGTTTTAGTGCACGTTGTGAGCATCTTACAGTGTGCGTCAAGCTACAACAAGTCAGAGCCTGCCTTATTTCCTGAATAAAGGACATCCAGCAAAATCTAGAATTCCTCCCCAGCTTTCCTGCCCCTGCACCGTCCTTTTCGTTAACTGAATTTCTGTTCCTTTGATCATAGAGGTGGTACCCTAGGACAATCTGTATGTAAATGCAGTCTGCCTAGGAACGCCAACTTTCCCAGAATGACACCCATCCATTTAGGAATTTTTATATTTGCATAACTCCTCCCAAGATCCAGCCCACTGCATGCATGAGGACTGAGGGCTCTTGAGAAGAGTACTTAGGCAGAGTGCTGTGATGTTTTCAGGAAGCTGTGTACTGCCCCCTGCTGGCCCCTCCCACTAGCCATGATCTGCCTGCATTGCATTCAGAAGCACAGATACTCGGCAATAATTTCACTTACAAATAAGGTATGTAACAAAAGCAAGAGGGTTTTATTTAGAAATACGGTTAAGTATGTTGATAAACGGAAATAAACTTCAGCTTTCAGGTTTTGGATACTTTAGTGCTTCAACCCACATTTCCACTGATATAAATACTTATTTACGGTAATTTTTGTCATTTTTCTTAAAATGTAAACTTTCAATTCTAACTTTAGACTGCTTGTTAGGAGGAAAGGGAAACAAAAAATTAAAAAGGGAGCAGAAAAAATAGAAAGGACAAACATATTATTTCCTTGTCTTTTATCTGTATGGCCTCATAAAGTGTAGTAGAGCTGATAAGGTCCATTTAGCATGAGTCCTCAGGGATGGCTGTATACAAGGATGGGGGGCCTGTTTATTCAAACTCAACTGCAGTAAATGCAATGGTGCTCCTGATTGTTGCAATTCACATTCCCAATCTTTCAGGGGAGCCGGAGCTGAAAGAAATCTGAAAGCTGTCATTTCTGACTTCCCCTAAGAATCTGCATTTCCTGGATGTGGTTGGCTTTAGCACATTGAGTTAGTGACTTGTGACATGCATGCTCATGAAGTCAGGATATCTTATCTGTATACACTTCCAGGTCAGTGCCTCAGAGGATATTGGAGTAGCATGAACACCCCCCCGCCCCTCCACGGAACTGACATTTCGAAAATGAGCTAAGCTGAAAGGTCAGGTAGTTAATTTTCTATATACTGTCTGCTTGAAGGAATGAGACATACAGCGCTGAACCATTCAAGCCTCAGACTCTGTTGCCAGCTTTAACAAAAAAAAAAATTACAGGTAAAAGCACAGAAAAATATAGTATTTAAAAGGCTTATGCCGTGTACACACGGGCGGACTTTTCGACTGAACTCGTCCGTCGTACAATCCGACCGTGTGTGGGCTTCATCGGACTTCCGACTGACCCTTTCGGTCGAAAATCAGACAGACTTTAGATTTGAAACATGTTTCAAATCTTTCCGACGGATTCGAGTCCGGTCGAAAAATCAGTTCATCTGTATGCTAGTCCAACGGACGAAAACCGACGCTAAGGCAGCTATTGGCTACTGGATATCAACTTCCTTATTTTAGTCCGGTGTACTTCATCACGTACAAATCCGTCGGACTTTGGTGTGATCGTGTGTAGCAAAGTCCGTTCGTTCGAAAGTCCATCGGAAAGACCGTCGGACCTTTGATGCCGAAAAGTGCGCCCGTGTGTGTACACGGCATTACTTGCATTTTCCTTTTGTATAAATTATGTTTTATTAGCTTGCAATGTGGCTCTGAACCTGCCGGGAAATTTGACCAGTCAGTTCCCTAGCACAGCCCTCTCACTACTACCATGTCATAACCCTCTCTACTTCGGGGAGTGTCTAATTACTATATGTGCTGGCCCAGCTCCTCTATCCCTCCCTTCACCTCTCTACATAACCTTTTACACAGCTGCCAGAAAGGAGGAGGCAAAAGGGAACACTATAGAGCAGGGGTGCCCAACCGCTGCCCTCAGATGTGGCCCACCATCTCTGGGATGGCGGGTCGGCGAGCCCAGATCGCAGGTTCTCAACCCACCACCCCCGAGCATCAGCATGAAGAACGGAGCCGGAACTAGAGAAAGCAGAGCCGATGCTTCCTGTCACAGCCTGAGTGATACCAAATTTACTTTGCCTGTGATGGCGTGATACAGGAAGCATCGGCTCTGCTCTCTACTGTAGCCTTCCGTGATGCTCGGGGATAGTGGGTTGGGAATCAGCCAGCAATACCATCCAGCAGTACCAGCCAGCAGTACCAGCCCTGGAGGACAACCAGTAGCAGCCCTTCAGCCATATCCGCCTGGGGAACATCAGCAGCCAGCGATGCCTGCAGGAATCCTGAGGAATAGGTGACGATTGAGGTCAGTTGAGGTGCAGGTACTGCAGTGCATCAGCCCCTTTCACATGATTGGTTTGATCGGGTCCACCTGTCTCTTTTTTTCAGGTGGACCCAATTGGACCCTCCATTCACCTCCTCTAGAGTGGCAGATGTAAACGGCCTTGTGTCCATTTACACCCGCCTATCTCCAATCCGATCCACAATTAAAAAGCAGAAGGGGATCCATCCCCTTCTGTCTGGGCAGATCGGATTGGAGAATCCATAGAGTAGAACGGGCTG
Organism: Aquarana catesbeiana; assembly: GCF_042186555.1. Lineage (NCBI taxonomy): Eukaryota > Metazoa > Chordata > Amphibia > Anura > Ranidae > Aquarana > Aquarana catesbeiana. The sequence continues at coordinate 88,545,715 of NC_133331.1, forward strand.
TGTCTGTTCTGCATATGCAGAATGGACACGAACCTACCTTCTGCCCGCTCCGCTCATTGTGGGCTGCGACCGGTTACCCCTGCTTTAGAGTATCATTTGAGCGACAGCTCTGAGTCTGCTGGAGCTGCTGACTTCAGCTCCAATATAGTGGCACCCAGCAGCAGTTTTATGGCTTTTGGATATCTACACAAGGGAGTCTTTTACAGATAAATAATATGCATAAAATATGGTAAATACACATATGATCTTACGGTAAGATTGTTGAAATGAAAGGTCAGGTGATGGGGACTCTTTAAGGTGGCCAGGTCCAGGGCATATTTATTGATAGCAGACAAATCTAGGCACATTGACCTGGCTAGATTCACCCCACATGTACAAGGAAGTTATAAACTTTCCCAGCAGTCCTTTAAGGCTACATTCACACAACAGTTTAGCCGCGGTTATTTTTTTTTTTTTCATTTTTCATTTCAAAGCAGCTACAGTAAATGCCGCCTCTGGATGCAGCAATACTCTGTGCTATGGCAGTATACAAACTGTCTGTTTAGCTGCACACATGCCAATGCTCTGCAAAAACTACAACCCTTGATGCACACTGGCTGCATTCACGGATGACTGGGGGGTCTATTCACATGTAACTGATCAGAAGAGTGGTTACATGTGAAGATCGGCGGTGCCAGCCATTGATCTGTACAGAGTACAAATCCGACTGCCACTGCTGACAGCTGAAGCTGTTCACACACTAATATAGCCTGTGCAATGACACATTTTGAAGCAAGTGTAAACCAAGCCTAAGGCTAAAATTCTCATTTGAATGTGCAGGAATTATTTATAATTATTGATTTGCCCTCTCCAAATAAATGTCAATATTATCATTCATAATTCTGGTGAATAATAGACTTGGATTTCATTTTGAAGATGTGTAGTGGATGGACTCGATCCAGCTCTTGGTTTTAATCTAACTAGCCACTAGGTGGAGATAAAATCCACTATCACTACTTAGGTCTGTAGATAAACCAGGAAAGTTTAAGAGAAATATAATGCTTGCTTTTTTTGTGACAGGATAGAAGGAAACATTGTCTTTGCATCTTGTCTGTATATTAAGACACATTTAATGCAACTTTATTTTAACACTCAGCTTGACATCAATTGGTTATATCATTATTTGTCTTAGCACGCAACTTATTATTTATAGAAGAAGGCATGCATATTTCTAGCATATCTTAGCTTTTTTTTTGTTACTCTGATTAGAATCAATTACTGATAACATAAACACACAAAATGTTTGTGCTTTTGCGCATAACGGCTTCATAACCCAACAGCACTGAGATCCTGGCTTCAGTTCCCAATGATTGCATTTAGTTTATATTTTCTACATGTTTGCATTGGTTCCCTTCAAGTGCTCTACTTTCTTCCAACAATTTAGAAACATACTGCTGCCAAAGTGGCTGTATTACATGTAACACATGTGCTAGTGTACATTGGACAAGGATATTAGATTGTAAGGTAAGGTGGCCAGATCTTCCAAATGAAATATAGAGACTCCCTACAGGCCAGACCTATTTTAACAACACCCAAAAAATCACTCCCACTGGTGTAGCCATAATCATGAAATCACGTCTCAATTTTCAAAGCCCCCACATAACATTGGGGGTCAATGGCAATCTCTAATTAACCCACTCACCCGCAAGAATGGTGATCAGTGGTTTGTGGCAAGCTGTAAACACCCCCTATAATATTGGTGGTTATTGGCTACCTCAGGCTTCATGGAAAGCAGCTCGGGCAGAGTTATGAGCTGGCAGGAGCACAATGTAAGGCTGCTCTTAAATCAGAGACACAAAGTCTTAGGCTCCATTCACACCTGGGCGTTCTGAATCGCGGGCAGAATCGCGATAAAATGTGCAGCGCATTTGCGATGCCATTATTTCTTAATGGCACCCCAAGCGCGGCGTGATTTTGCCGCGATTTTCGCACGACAAATCACGGCAAAATTGCGGGACGCCTGTCGCCCAAACGAAGTTCTGGAAAAATCAGCAAAATCACACTGCGTTTGGGGTGCCATTGAGAAATAATGTAATTGCAAATGCATTGCATGTTTTGCTGCAGTTCTGAATCGCGGGCAGAAACACGCTGATTTAGAACGCCCAGTTGTGAATGGAGCCCTGGGCCCCTTCCACACCTGAGCGATTTTCTGCTTGTAGGTCTAAAACACTCAGCAAGCCAAAAAAGTACATGACCTTCTTTTTGGCAGATTACAAGCATATTTAGCCCCATAGACTTCAATAGAAATGTCTGACTTGAGCGTTTTACGAGCGTTTTCTGCTCAAATAGCAGCTCTCCACCCCTATTTTCCTGTCCCTTTCCTCCCCCTAGTGCTTTCTATTGGCAAAACAAAAAGGCCCGAAGCTGTAAAACGCTCGTAATACCCTTCTGAAATGCTTTAAAGCAGCTTGTAAAAAGCTACAAAAAAACTTTAAAAAAATCCCAGACATACACCAGTAAATCAATACGCTCAGGTGTGAATGGAGCCTAAATGTGGGGATGATTCCAGAGACGCTAAACAGACAGGGACACGCTGCTTAATTTTGGGGGACTGCCCCCGGAAACCAGGCACGGCTGATGAGCCTATTGTAAGGCACAACTAATGTGAGTGGCTTGAGCTACATAATATACTGATGCTATAACGATTTAGGATATTAAATAAATAACTATCGATATAAAACAGGAAAATGACAAGAAAATATACCAATTACAGTATACCGTATGTACACGCTGTAGTCTAAGCTGAAATGCAGAACAGTTCATTGTAAACCGTATTTACAAAAATCTTTGCGCATACAAGCAGCATATCTACTGTATGTGGCTGTGAATTTCCTTTTCCTTATCTGCCTGCTTCCTTGTTTACTGGTATGAAGATGCTTGTCGCAATGTGTATCTCCCCACTAGGAGGACGTGACAAACAGAACGTGACAAACAGCGCAATTTTGGCCCCATAGCATAAACTAACCTTATCAAAGTTGCTTCCAAGTAGCACTACATAATCGCACTGAAAGTCTGATCAAAATTGTGACGCAGCAGTGTGGCCTAACTTTTATATAAATGTAGACCTCACATTCAGGACACAATATTCTGGATCACAACACATAAGTTATGTCTGGGATGATTTGGCTCCCATACACAAACAGGGGCAGACATAGTTGCAACAATTAGCATTGTTTATTTTCAACAGGAATCAAGCCGTGTTACAGAGGTCCGGCCTTATCTCACTGCTCAGTGAAAAGATAATGAATTTTGTGAAAGAGAACACGATTTACAACTTTTACCTACCAGAACTGGAAAGTGTGCCCTCTTTACTCTCAGAAGCTACAAATCCACATTACATCACAAAGGTGTGTACATGATTCTGCGGGTCTCTCTTATTGCTGTTGTAGGGTTCTATTCTAGACGTTATTTCATGCATTCTCCTGGCTTCTGTTCCACTCAAAGAGGAAGTCATTCTTTTTTATCAACCAATAAAAGCTATTAGCAGACGTTTCTTTAAATGAAATCAATCTTGTGTGTCTTGGATCAGGATTGTATGTTGCCTTGATCATAGCCCAGGCACTTTTATTAAATATACCCCTAGTTCAGGGGTCTGCAGACTTTCTACACAAAGGGCCAGTTAATTCAGACTTGGAGGGGGGGGGGGGACTATGGCCAGTGGGAGTGAAAGAGGTCAGTGGAAGAAAAAAAAATTACATAGTGCACATGGACAGCAGGAGAAGGAATAATGGCAGTAAAAGCTCCCCATCATTGATGTCAGTTTGAAGAATAGTGCTCTATCTTTGATGTCAGTGGGGGGGAATAGTGCCCCAGCATTGGTGTCAGTGAAAAGAATAGTGCCCCATCATTGGTGTCAGTGGGAGGAATAGTGCCCCATTGTTGGTGTCACTGGGAGGTGTAGTGTCTCATCATTAGTGCCAGTGGGAGGAATAGTGCCCCATCATTGGTGTCAGTGAAAATTATAGTGCCCCATCATTGGTGTCAGTGAAAAGAATAGTGCCCCATCATTGGTGTCAGTGGAAGGAACAGTGATCCATCATTGGTGTCAGTGTAAGGAGTGGTGCCCCATCTTTGGTATCAGTGGAAGGAATAGTGCCAAATTGTTGGTGTCAGTGAGAGGAATAGTGCCCCATCTTTGGCATCAGTGGGAAGAATAGTGCCCCATCATTGGTGTCAGTGGGAGGAATAGTGCCCCATCGTTGGTGCCAGTGGGAGGAATAGTGCCCCATCTTTGGTATCAGTGGAAGGAATAGTGTTCCATCATTTATATTAGTGGGAGGAATTATGCCCCATCATTGGTGTGAGTGGGAGGAATTATGTCCCACTGTTGATGTCAGTAAAAGGAATGGAATGCTGCCTCATCATTGGTATAAGTAGGAGGAATAATGCAGCATGTACAGCACCCCACCAGTCCCTTTCACTAGCCATGAAATGCCTGCATTGCATAGATAAATACAGAGATGCAATTATGACATCACTGTGTCTAAAATTAAAAAAAATGAAAAAGGAATGTTTTTATTAAAAAATATCATTAGCATGTTGATTAATGGGGTAAAGAGGAACTAGGAAAGGCAAAATATAAGCAGATTAAACTTCAGGTTTAGCAGTATCCTTGTTTCTTGAATTAGTCACTGATCTGCATCAAACATGCAGGTCAGGGGTACAGACTTCCCTCTCTGTGTACCTGTTTTGAGTCAATGACTCACTTAGGCCCCTTTCACATGGGGCAGATATGCTCAGCGGACATGTTCTCTATGGGAAGATTGGATGAAAACGGACAGCATATCCATTTTCATCCGATCCCATCCGATCCGCTGGATGGATGGCGAACGTATCACTATCCATCTGTTTTCAGCGGATCTTGTCAGGTCGGATGGCAGGCAGGTGTCAGTGGACACATCTCCGCTGACATCCGCCTGCCAATACAAGTCAATGGATGGCCCGCTCAGATCCGCCTAAGTTTGGGCCTAGTTTGTGACTTTTTAAAATGTAAAAAATAGGTTAAATAACCCAACACCTACGCAAACGTGGAATTTACATATAAAAATCACAGTTGTGAGATCTGCACGTTATAAAGCAAATAGCTTACCAATAAACAGACAGAAAAATGATTTAACCGCGCTCGCAATAAAATAACGTGATAAATATTCAAAGTGATAACATATTGGACATTGCGTGCTATGTCCTAGAAAGTGAAATGTCTTACATGTCGTGGATTTTTGTTTGAAGGATGTTCAAAAAAAAAAAATAGTGCATAGGCTTCTTGATGGGACGCAATGTGCGGGGATGGGGACAATTGTGGGCGCTCACTCGGGTTGAACTGGATGGACTGGTGTCTTTATTCAACCTTACTAACTATGTAACTATGTAACTATGTGGGCTCCAACTTGTCTTGCATACACACGGTCACACAAATGTTGGCCAACAATTCCGAACGTGGGAATGTGGTGACATACAAGACGTACGACGAGCCGAGAAAAAGGAAGTTTAATAGCCAGTGTGGCTCCTTCTGCTTGATTCCGAGCATGCGTGAACTTTTGTGCGTCGGACTTGTGTACACACGATCATAAATTCTGACAACAAAGTTTTGTTGGCGGAAAATTTGAGTACCTGCTGGCCAACGTTTGTTGGAGAAAAGTCCGGAAAGTCTGACAACAAATGTTCGATGGAGCATACACACGGTCGGACTTTCAGCCAACAAGCTTACTTCCATTTGTTGTCGGAAAATCCAATCGCGTGTACGGGGCATTAGAGTGAAATAAATTGCTTAAAGTCCCATGAAGTCCAATTAATAAGGTGCAATTATCTTAACACTCAGATGCATCCAAGCGTCGCAGAATAAACACTTCACCAGTGACCATATGTGTCTCCTTTCCACCAACATTCAGGTGTTCATCCCACTCACCGAAATATATTGCCCCCCCCCATTACAGGCAGTCAAAATCAGCATAAAAGTCGGATGTTTCCACTTGAAGATGAGTAGCCCAGGGCAGGCTGTCAGTGACGGCGATCTTGCGCTTTTATATACTTATGCCAGACCATGTGGAGGTAAGGGAGAAGCCTTTCATTATGCAGTATGTACAAATGTTTATTAAAAAAGGTTTAAAATCACACTTACAGTTAGTACCGTATTTATCGGCGTATAACACGCACCCCAAGTTTAGTAGGGAATTTTAAGGAAAAAACTGCCCATCAATGCAGCCTTATCAGTATCCATCTGCAGCCTTGTCCATCATTGCAGAATGATCAGTGTCCATCTGCAGCCTTGCCCAGTCTCATTGCAGCTTGCCCAGTCTCATTGCAGCCTGATCGTTTAAAATTAGCGCTGCCGAGATACACAGAGCCGGATGTCCTGTGTACTCGGCTCCTCTCGCAATCCCGCCCAGTCCCGCCCCTTGGCCCGGCTCCTATGATGGACATAACACAGGTCCAATGGCGGGACTGGGCGTGACTGCGAGCGGAGCCGAGAGGAGCCTAGCCGAGTACACAGTACACTCGGCTATGTGTAATTCGGCGGCGCTCTCTCCTCTCCCCCTCACAGACAGCGGGGATCGGTGTATAACACGCACCCGCGATTTTCCCCTGATTTTAAGGGGAAAAAAGTGCGTGTTTTACGCCGATAAATACGTTAAGTAGTTTCACACATGTGACCCCTGATGACATCAGACGCACACTGACGAAACACGTTAGGTGAATCAAGCGTGACACGTCACCTCCGCCTTCCTGGAATGCTGGTGGATCGCATCAATGCGTCCCCTGCCTTTTTATATGCTGTGAAACTACTTACTCACTGTAAGAATGTGTTATAAAAAAAATTTTAATAAACATTTGTACATTATTGAGAGCACGGTTAAAACATTTTTCTGTCTGCCCATGGATTTAAACCCTGTATAAAGGCATTTAAAGAAAATGTTTGTTTTAAAAAGAAAAAAAAAAAAAAAAAAGCAAACATACATAATCATCTCAATGCTGCAGCACCAGTCTGATGTTACAGCTGTCCCCCACCGGCTCTAAGCCCGAGAACTGAGTAATCATGTGACTGCTGCTCACGCAGTCCACTCGGAACAGAGAATAGTCAGTCACCGCTCTCTGCTTTGCCCTTTCAGCGCTCACTGGAGCGCCAGGCAGGGGAGTAGGTGGGAGAGTAGGTGGGAGCAGCTGGCTCCAGCGCTCAGTGGTGCGCTAAAGAGGCTGAGCCAGGTGCTGATCAGGAATCTGAGTGGATCCCAACAATATGGTCAGGATCCTTCCAGAGCATGTTCTTCTTATGGCACACAATAGAAAGCTGAAATGTGATTGGTTGCTGTCGATTACATGAACTTTGCACATCATGACTGCATTGCTATACTACAAACTTTTAAGTGTCTTTCTATCAGTGACATGTTACGTTTGTTTTACAGAGTGACTCAAACGTTAGTTCCAGTTCCAGAGAAATTCGCAGCTTGTTCAAAGAAGCCATACATATACTACTAAAAAGAGGCATTGTTTACCAGAAAGGCCAAAGCAAAGATGTTTATTATGTAAGCAGATTCCATAAGTATAATTTTAATGTGTATTAAAATTCCAAAAGTACAAATTTGAGAAGAATTAAATGCATGTTTGTAGTTACCAGGTGTGATGGAGACTTCACAATGAAAATTACTGCCAAGGCAAGCTATACTGTAGAATAGGGGTCACCAAACTTTCTAAACAAAGGGCTAGTTTACTGTCCTTCACAGTCGGACTGTGGTCATTGGGAGTAGAAAAGGTCCCAACATCAGTAGAAATAAACAATACCCCATCTTTGGTGTCAGTGGGAGGAATTGTGCCCCATTGTTGGTGTCAATGGAAGAAATTGTGCCCCATCGTTGATGTCATTGGGAGGAAGTGTGCCCCTTGTCAGTGCAAATAATATCAGCTGGTTCAGTCTCAACTGATGGCCTATAAAAAGGTGTCTCATTACCAAGGTGTCACACAAGAAACATCTCATGAAAGCAAAGAGCTCTCTCTCTACCTTATTGTTGCAAATCACACCTCAGCAATTCGCCTGATTTCCTTTTCAGATAGATCTACGATAGATCTACGCCAGTCATATTTCCCAGCGTGTCCAATACATGTTGGCCTAAATTTATGAAGAAAGGTTATTTGTTTGCAAAATGTTGTAACAGAAATTAAGAAAAAACAAATTTTCACTATTTTCAGGCTTTTTTCCTTTATCAAAAAAGAACCCAGCAGTTATTAAATACCACCAAAAGAAAGCTCTTTGTGTGAAAATAATTATAAAAATTACATATGAGTACAGCGTTGCATGACTGCGCAATAGTCATTCAAAGTGTGACAATGCTGAAAGCTAAAAATTGTCCTGGGCAGGAAGGGGGTAAAAGTGCCCGGTATTGAAGTGGTTACGGTGAGGGTTGTTCACCTTTTTTGGATTTCTAAATACTGTGTAATATTATTGGGACATTTCTTTTACTAACTAGCAGGTGCCACGTTATTACATTTATTGTTAGGGGTGTCTATCGTTTTATTGAATTTGATAATAGACCACAACTATGCAACTGTTGCCATCAGGCAAGGATCATGGTGTCACATTATTCATGTAGCCATATCTGCCTATCTATAATGAACTTATTTTATACTTAAACACAATAGTCCAGCATTACATCTTGTTTATTCATATACTTTAAAGTATATATAAAGTATTCATAAGCTTCAGCAAATGAGGAAAAAGAATTTTGAGGATGTGGATTACAGGAAGACTCGCTTTCTTTCCAGAGCACAGCATAGACAATGCAATGTTTTGTATCTGTAGATGTTTATCACAAATACTTCTCATATTTTGCACAGACTTCTTTCTTGTTTGGGTTTATTTTCATCTAAAGATTAGGCTTCCTGCCAGTCTTTATTAAATATGTTGATTGTTTTTTTTAAATGTAACCATTCAATTACTATATTGTACTTGGGGTTCTCTTTTTCAAAATCTGCCCAGCCCGATAAAATGCATGTATACATGTTTGTTCAGTAGTGTCTGTGTGATATTCAGTATCTTTACAAATGTACTGATATATGTACTGCTGTGACGATAAGGCCTTGGCTTCATATCAAATTTGTAATGGCGTTAGGCCTCATGCACACTGGACGTTTAGGCCTGATTCACGAGATCCTGGCACTTTGGGGCAGGCGGAAGGCACAGGTGCCCCATTCAGCCCTGATGCCAGCATTCTGTAAAACTCTATGGGAGACCGACAGCTGCTGCGCCTGCATGGTGCACAAAATGGTACTTACATTTGGGGCAGTGTTGCGCCCAGGGACGAATGCCTGGAACACAGACTGCTTGCATTTTAAACATTCATCCCTGGGCATGTGCTGCTGTAAGTGTTAGTACCACTCAGCGCACCATCCAGTTGAAGCAGCTGTCATCCTCTCATAGAGTTTTTCAGGCAGCGGGACTGTAGGGTGCACAAAATGGTACTAACATTTAGGGCAGTATGCACCCAGAGACAAATGCCTGGAATGCAGACTGCTTGCATTCTGAGCATTCATCCCTGGTCATGTACTGCTGTAAATATTAGTACCAAAGTGTGCTGTCCAGTTGAAGAAGCTGTCAGAGGTTTTCAGGCTGCTGGCAGCGGGCTGGATGGTGCGCCTATGCCTTCTACCTGCACCAAAACGCCAGGATCTCATGCATTGGGACTAAGCATCCAGTGTTATAAATAAAATACAGTAAGATGGAGTAGCGCTATACACATACACTAATGTGACTCAAATAATAAAGTACAATCTATGCAATATCACTTTGAATGATGTTCCTAAGTTGCACATAGAATGATCACAAAAAGGTGCAATGCAAATACTTATATCAAACATGAACAAGTGCAGTTTCGTAATGTGAAAAAAAGAAATGAAAATAAAAAAATTGCATTTAAAAAATCAATAATCCAATCAATCCAGTGCAAAAAGTGTATTAGAATAAAATTAAAAATAGTCTCTCCAAATGTGCAAAGTGTACAAAAAAAAAAGGATGCAAAAAGTGTCCAAGTGCAAAGAATATTCAGGGTAATGTGATCAAATTTGTAGACCACTTTCACAATCCACATATAGTGTGCTCCAGCCTCTCACCTTCAATTTTCAAATTGTCAATTTTATTCTTATACACTTTTTGCACTGGATTGATTGGATTATTGGTTTTAAATGCAATTTTTAATTTATTATCTATTTTTTCACATTAAGAAACTGCACTTGTTCATGTTTGATATACGTACTTGCATTGCACCTTTATTGATCATTCTATATACACCTTAGGAATGTAATTTAAAGTGATATTGCATAGGTTGCACTTTATTATTTGAGTCACATTGGTGTATGTGTATAGCGCTGCTCCATCTTACTGTTTTTTTTATAATATTGGTGCTGGTGACACTATAGGAGTTTAGCAGCTATATATTCATTATTGCACTTTTTTTTTATATCTTTGTAATTTCCCTATACATAAAGCATCCAGTGTGCATGACGTCTAAAGTTTATGTGTAGCTCAAACATTGTTTTGAATAGAGTCGGGAAGTATTAAAACCCCTATCAATTTATTTTCTTGCCACTTTTGTCCCATTGGGGGGGATTTCACTTAACTTCCTATCCTGGACATGCAACAGTAAGAGGAAATCTCTACATAGTGAGGAAATTCCCCTTTTAGACAGGTTGTCACTGGGACAAGTGTTCCCATTGAAAGATTTACTCCCAGCTTGATATCAACTGTAAAATATTGGATTTTCTCTACAAAAAGGAGAAAAAAACACCTTGCAACTATTTAGAGGGGGTAGATATATGGTACTTTAAATGTGTCACATAGGGATCACATACATGAATAAAATCTCAGTCTTTATTGTACAATTAAAGCTCCAAACAAAAGGAGATAAAGATATTAACCCTATATGAATCATTTACAAAAGTGGACATAGGACCATAGAGCATATTTAATCATTTCCTGTGTGGTAAAAAAGGTCAACACATTTCACAAAATTACTAGCTTCATCAGGATCCATGTCCGTTACATACAGGCGTACATACAAACAAGATAGGGTCTGTAGGTTTGTTAAGTTGAATCTGTTTGTAAGTCGGAACAGGTACATTTTTTAAGTGTAGCTCCAGCCAAAAAAAACATTTTTAAGCTTTATGGATAGCATAAAGAAGGGTTATCACCCCTGTAATGTTTGTTTTGCTGTCTTTGCCCTGTTCAGAAGATTTCACCTCACTTTCTGTCCTAATGACAATTGGATTTTGAAAATTTTGGATTGTTGTGGAAACAAGGATTGGTGATAAAGCTTCAGTGGAGATACCTTTTTTCCATAGTAACTCTTACAGGAGTGAATTTCCCTTCCTAGGGGTAGATTTCCTCTCACTTCCTGTTGTCTCCCTCTGTAAGTAGGAGTCGTTTGTAAGTCGGATGTTTGTAACTAGGGGAACGCCTGTACACAGCAGATGATTCATTCTAGAAAGAGTAAGTATAACATACTATGGAAAATATATAATATAGCCAAAAATATAATACATGCATGTAACTTTTGCACAAAATATATTACCAAATTATACAACAGTATTACATTAGACATACATATCATGTACAGTTTGTCTTTTGCAACCCAGTTGTATAATTTTGTATTCTTCATAGTATATTGTACTTACTCTTTCTAGAATGGATCATCTGCTGTGTAACAGATGTGGATCCAGAGGAAGCGAAATGCAAAATGCGTTGATCCTATATGCCACACAGGAAATTATTACATATACTGTATGGTCCTATGTCCACCTTGTATATAATCCATATAGGGTCAATATTTTTTTATCTCTGTTTGTTTGGTGTTTTAATTGCACAATAAAGACTGTGAGATTGTATTCATGTATGGGATCTCTGACGCATTTACAGGCCCCTAAATCTACCCCCACTAAATAGTTGTGAGGTGTTTTTTCTCCTTTGTGGTTAAATCAAGGGATGATACCCATAGAATAATACAAATATAGAATGGGACCCAACCACCATTTACTCTGGGATATTGAATTTACTCGGTTTCTGTCCCAGATGCAATAGTCATAGGGGACAAATAGAGAAGATGAGTCAACCCAGCAGGGACACAGCACAAGAAACTTGACAGGCGTTCAAATTCTTTATTTCTCTGTATAAAGGTTAAAAACAGTTTTGGTGATGCATACATGGCATTTTTCCTTGTAGCTGAGCTCTGACTGTCTTTTGTATTATTTTCAGGTAACAGATCATGATAAAGAATTACACAAATTAACTTTGAATATGATTAAACAGGACTGCAGTAGGCAAAGACGTAAGTGTGTACACTCTTTCCTTATTGTAATATTGTAGACATATTTCCAGACAGACTGCAAAATTATTTGCAGGTACCTGCTGCTGCAAAAAAAAATATTTGCTTGAACAGCATAAGCTTCCAAAAATAGATTTACAATTGATTAATAAAGGAGATCTGTGGTCACAGCATACACATACACAGCATTTTATGCCATCAGCTATGCAATATTAATACAAAAAATAGTTATATTTATATTTGACAATCTTGAATAATCTCCTTGACAATCCGATATAATCTTACTTGAAAAATCCACTTTCACGTTGTGAGTGCTGCCTGTCTGCTGGCCATCTTTTTCCACAATTACCTGGATTTCCTGCATGCTTCCCAGCTTCTCTTCTGATTTTAATGTCTAAGACCTACATATCCCATGGTAAACAATTCACCAACTGAAAGTAAGGGAGTCAGCGCTCACTGACATCGCATGAAATCTATATGTAATAAGATGGAAATAAAAATAAAGATAAAACTATGCAGACTGAATGCAGACAGAAAATACAATTATTATGGTGAATCAAGTCCATGTAGTCCATCAATGAGCAAAACCACAGGATAACAAGGCCAATGGGAAAAAACAGCAGGTTTTGACTGGACAGAAATCACACAACACGGCAGCTCCTTGTTGAGTTATGGGATTCCCTTCGAGATAAGAAATAAAAGGAGAAAACAGGGTGCAAGGTCAATGTGAATAAAAACAACAGCACTTAATTCCAATATCCACTTACATCTAAAAAGCTTGCAGACTGCATGTAGAGGTGCTATGGTATCATGCGTGGTAATCCAAGATGGTAGACAGGGTAGACTGTCACTGGAGGGCCTTGTCTACCGTCTTGGATTACCACGCATGATACCACAGCACCTCTACATGCAGTCTGCAAGCTTTTTAGATGTAAGTGGATATTGGAATTAAGTGCTGTTGTTCTTATTCACACTGACCTGGCGACCTGTTTTCTCCCTTTATTACATACCCCTTGGTACCTTGCTACCTCCAAGCAGTGATTCCTGTACTGCCTCTACCTTCTGAAACTCTTCTTGTCTGTAATTCAGATGGCAGGCTCTGTGGAATATGTGACACAGCAGTGCCTACTCACAGGATATAGTGAATAGATGTCACAGAATTCAAGGAAGTAAATATGTGGGGAAGTTCACAAAGTAAGTTTAAGAACTTCAAGAACATTCAGATTAATAGGAGTAGGCTACAAATAATTAAAATACAATGTGGAAATTAATATATGATTTTTCATTTTAAACATAGAGGTCCATTAACATTTTTACATTTTATAAAGAAAAAAAAAGGACAGTGAGGTAACCTATGAAAATGAACCACTAGAGGTCGCCACATGACAAAGTTACCATGGATGTTTCATTGCACAATTGAATGCAAGATGCTTCTATATAAATTTACGATTGTAGGGCAATTTGTGGAAATGGCATATACCTTTCAGTATTCTTTTCTTAATCCAACAAGGTGTTGAAACATTGCTTTTTTTTTTTTTTTAATTGCAACTTTTCATTGGAATAATGCTGGCATGTGTGAGTTCCTGGTTCAGTTCTTGTTTAATTAAGACTAACAATGGCATAAGCACTTATAACATAAGCAACACTGTTGTAAACTGTTCCAAAATATTAGACAGAACATATAGACAAAGTGGCATTTCTGCAAGCTTACAGCAGAGGGCGCATTTGCTTGGTATTATTTTTTTTTTAATGTGGATAGTTAGAATTCTATTGGATGTGCTGTCTTCACACTTAGTGAATAACTTTCTAAGTAAGGCCCTTTCACACCGGATGCAGTTAGATGCATTTTGAACTACACATCAACTGCATAGACAGCCCAAAATCAAGGTAATCCATTGGGCATAGTTCACATCATTGCAGTGCAGTTCAGAGCAGTTAAAAAAAAAGTAGAGCATGCTGCATTGTCTGCATGCTTTCTATTGCTACTGTGTTCCAATATTAAGTTGTACTACTGTGTTCCAGTATTCAGGAATGGATATATCAAAAAGTCTATTTCTACAGCTATAAAACAGATATTTACATTAAGGGGTTTATTCAATAAAGCGTTATTAATCTTAAAATTGAACTAATGTCTATTTTTTAAAAGTTGCCAACAGGTAAGCTTTTATGGCAGAAGAGAGGCTATGGGGTTGATTTACTAAAAACAAACAGAATGTGCACTCTGCAAGTTCAGTTGCACTCATTCGCCCTAGAGCTTAATAAATGTGGTGAAGCTGTGTTGATTTCCATCGTACAATAATGTACACGCAAAAATACTGTTGTTTTTTTTTTTAATATTATTTTCCTTGCACCTGATCGGGTATTCCTTGCAAAGTGAAGCTGCACCAATTCACTATGCTCTGAGGAAACTGCACTACACTGAGCGGCACATGCACAGATCAGTGTACATTCTCGGCATGCTTTGGGAGCCAAGATTGATTACCATGTATATGTATGGGAGTTACATCACTCTAAGTGTTACTGTAATGATCCAGGTGGAAAAGTTAAAGGTTGAATAAGGAGATAAGGTTTTAGGACTTGGGTGAGGGAAGGGTTGTGCCAGGGTTAGATTAAGGTTAGGAATGAGGGGGAGGGGGGGTCACTTTGCTTTTTTCTTATTTTTGATGCTGTAAGCACATTTTGAGGCGCTAGTATGGAATTCTGGCATATTTTCCCTGTCTGGAGAGTGGAAGTTGGTGCATAGAAGTGAACGATTGTATGCAGCCATACTTGAGCATATGCCAGTGCTTTTGTACATCAGCATAAACACACACATGCATGTTAAGTCCCCTTTCATACGGGTGATCCAATCAGGTTGGCCTTCCAGTTTTTCAAGCAGACCTGATCGGATGGTCCATATATCCCCATGGACCAGCGCGTGTACACAGATTTGTGTCCGTTTACACCTGCCTACGTCCGATCTGATCTGGTCCACTAAAAAAATAGAAGGGGATCCGTTCCCCCCCATCTAGGCAGATCAGAGGGCAGTCGGATGTAAACAGACAGCCGGTCCTCGCATAGAGCAGAGCAGGCTGTGTCCATGTCTGCTCTGCATAATCGGAGCAGGCACAGACTTGTCATCCGCCCACTTAGTGGACAGATCCCCTGCTGAGCAAAGCAGATCGGCCCTGTGTGAAAGGGGTCTTATTCTCTGATTGTGGAAATTCTGCATTTGGGAATGCTTCATATGCACATGCACTTGTTTACACCAATGCATGGAAGCATCAAGGTATACTAGAGTAAGGCAATGTACACCCATTCACTTCTATGACCAGCTGTATACACCAACTGTGAGTCCCTGTACAGGGGAGATAAGCCAGAATTCTATGCTGGAGCCTCAAAATGTCCCTTTCCTCTGGACACAGAAAAATGCTGGGACTTTATGCTAGACTCTCAGGGTTCTTCAAACTATGGCCCTCCCAGTTGTTCAGGAACTACAATTCCAATCATGCCCAGTCATGTCTGTGAATGTCAGAGTTTTACAATGCCTCTTGGGACATGTAGTTCCGCAACAGCTGGAGAGCTGTAGTTTGGAGATCCCTGTGCTAGAACCTCAAATGCCCATGTGCATGAGACCTACCCCCACAACAAAGTCAATGCACCAATATGTTTCTTGGCAGACAAAGCTACTTTGAGCTCAAAGACGTTAGCTTGAGGAACATGACCTCCAGACTCCAGCTGTATTGGGATGAAGCTTGAATATGTGACCAGCTGCCTGAAACATAGGATGAGTCATAAAATCCTAAAGACTGTACACATGGGGTGGGAAATGCAGGATTACTGTACATACATCACTGTTCAAATCAGAGGATACAAATGAGACAGCCTGTTTCTCCACACAATCCAGACATTCTCCTGTTGTCACAATGAAGTTACTCACAAGAGTTATCTTCACTAGTTGCTTCTATATTTATTCAGCAATGAGAGGCACGCATAAGAAACAGCGGCAACTGTGTATACGCACTTTAAAAGGTTTGACTGACGCCTTGTTGCTAGGCATCATAAGGGCTTGCACGGTATTCTTGTGTTGGAATGAGTAAACCGGACCACAAGTATGTCAGCATAAAATAAGTCACATCTACAGTGGTAATTATACTTACAGGCAAATCTGCCATCTCAGCACTCTAGTTAACCCTTTTTTTTGTATAACCATTTTTTTTTTCATATGTGGATAGTGCTTGGAGAGACTAGAACCACCAACCAGTTTTTATTGCAGTCTTTGCCCCTGCTGGATAAATTCACCTTCTCCATCTGTCCCAATTACCATTGTTACCAACACAGAAAGTGATGGGACATCCAACATTTTACAGCTGTCACTAAACAAAGGGCTCATTTTTTTTTTTTCTTTCAACCCAGCGGAGTCGCTGTACTAACAATCCAATGTTAGTACAGTGATCTCCCCTGCTGTGCTATTGTGTTCTGACAGGGCGAGGCCCCCCCCCCCCCCCCCCCCAGAACACTCAAGTCAGCGATCTCAGTCATTGGCTGAGAGTGCTGATCGGGAGCTGGTCATCAGACCTTTTTCAGTCATGAGCCTTCGACAGAAGCTGGCCAAATGGCTGACTTCTGTGAGACCAGCTGTCATACACACGGGCCGAATGTTGTGACCTGTTCTGGGGACACCTGTCTAAGAGGATAATTTCCCTTCACTTTGTAGAGATTTAAGCTGGTCATACACCACTTAAATTTCTGGCTATAAGCAGCCTTGCCAACACCACAGAGCTCAACAAACTTTGACTGAGAAATCGGGGGAGCCAGATGGAAAAAAAAGTCAGTCGAACAGTGACTGCAGCCAATCAGCTGCAGTTATTGTATACGTATTCTGACAGCAGTGGCTTCCGGCTGTCAGAATACAGTAGCCAGCACTGAGCAATTTGTGCATCCAAGCTGTTTAGCATGGATTAGGGAATCTATAGAAATCTTTGTGTATTGCAAACCTAAAGGGTAACTCCACTTTAATGAGAAAAATAGCAACTAAAAAATTCATATAGAATATACAATTGCAACACAAGATATATTATAATTGAATTTGTAGTCAGAGTCTTCACTTGGAAATGCGATAACCCTAACTACCAAGACCTGAGGTGTGCCTTGGCCTAGCTGGTCAGTACACCTAAAAGAGGGCAAAAAGACACGAAAGTAGATGTGATATGGAAGCTTTGATGAAGAGCAGGTAACAACAATTAGTCTAGAAAAGTAGCGAATGCCTGGATGACTTCAGTATGGGGTTCCGGTATGAATCTGCTATAACAGGAGGAACTCCAGCGCCCCAAGTACTTCATGATATAAGAAAGGGGACCCCCTGCTTGGAACCTGACAGAATAGAGCCCAACTGCACTGAGACGCAGTGACCCCAACACCCCAACTCCCACCCCTGAAGCTGCTGCAACCCCTGACATGCGCTTAGTGCACAGCATCTGATCTGGGGGCCGAGAAACCACCAGCTGAACCTGGCTACCCCCCTGCCTGGGGGCCTACAACATCCTCCAGATCTCTTAACTGGAACACCCCATGAATATCGACTGGCACCAATAACAAACTTTTAGGTGAAGTGTTCCTTTAGGCTCCATTTACACACTTTGCCAGCACGTGTCTCCCCTCCCCCAGACCTCCAGCAACAGACCAGCTGGCTTCTCTGTCCCCCTCCCCCCTCTTCAAAGCTTTGCCCCAGGAATGGAGGCATGCTGTAAATGGGCAGCTGGCTGGCCCCCCTTCAGCCTGTACATGACAAGTGGCATCGAATGCGCCCCCCCCCCCCCCAGTTGATGCCCTTCACCCGCCCTACCAGACCTGCGAGCACCAGTAGATGCAACTGACAAGAGTCTCCTGCTGCTCTGCTAGAATGAAAACTGAAAGTGACGCGAATGCCCTGTAAACCCGGAAATTACATCAGCTGTAAGCATGAAGACGAGCCGACGTGGAATAGACAGAGGAGGTGGGATATATACCCCCAGACTCCTCCTACAAATGCAGGCTAGCCTCCAGCCAGCCTTTCAACATTATTAAAAATAACTTTTCTGTTTTTAAATCTGTATCTCTGTAGTTTTCAGCAAATTTCAATGCAATATGGCAACCTTGAGGTGTTCTGTACACAGTTGGTGTACAAGTCAGATTTTAGGTATTCTCTGCAAAAAGAATTGTATTTTTGGTAAAATTCTCCGAAATGGTTAATCACTTCAAAAGGGATGCAGACACTACAACTCTTGGGAAAGAATCAGTGCATCAGCTAAATAATAATGAGAAAGTCACTACTATTCAGATTCACATCAAACAGCTTTTTCTTCAGAGCAGAAGCAGGTAGGAATCTGCAGGAAATATTGTTAAAATCCCTGCAATGTACGGTACATTAATCACCCAGAGAGGATTGTTTTTAGTTTTTTTTCTCAATAAAAGTGGAGTTACTCTTTAACTCTTAGTTCCTATTGCATCTTTGGGACAGGAAACCTCTCCAGTGAGAACAAGCAAAAATTAAGCTTACAGGGGTTTTAACCCTTCTCTCCTCTATTCAGAAAATACACTTTTTTTTTACTTACAGTCAAGTGGTATAGTTAAGGCATAATGTAAGATTACCTTTAAATGCTACTTATTTAAAAAAAACTATCCTGATTATGTGTTTTAATTATTATAAATGTAGAGTGTAATACAATAGTAAAGCTAATTAGGAGTCTGTTATCAGAGAGGAAGATAGAAATTAAATTTTTTCCTACAAAACATACAAATATCCTGTTCAATTATGTAAAATTTTGAGGAAACAAATACTGTATAATCCAGTTTAACTTCAATACCAGGCACTTTCGCCCCTTCCTGCCCAGGACAATTTTGAGCTTTCAGCGCTGTTGCACTTTGAATGACAATTGCGCAATCATACAACACTGTACCCAAACTAAATTTTTATCATTTTCTTCCCAGAAATAGAGCTTTCTTTTGGTGGTGTTTGATCACCTCTGACGCCCAGTCAGGATAACAGAACCACTTCCCAGCCCTCATTCTGTTATAGGCCGGGCGGGAAGTGGTTAAAATGACGCAATATCAGTTAAGGCTCGTACACAATATAAGAAAATCGGGCGAACATTTTCTTCCACAGAATTTTCGTACGATGTTCGTATAGTGTGTACACAACTTTAGACAGCCAATTCCGAATTTTTGTAATTTCATAGAAAATTCCCGCAGGGACAAACTCCAAAATTTTTCTTGTACGGTAACAGAATGAAAGATTTTCGTGTACCGTTTTCGTACAAGAAATATTAGAAGAAAAAAGACTGCGCATGATCAGAAACAATAAACAACAAAAAGCCTTTGTCGTACGAGAATATTCGTAAGAATTTTTGTACAAATTTTCTTTCATTGGTTCGGATTTGCTGTGAAATATCAAGAAAAATCGGACGAACATTCGCCCGATTTTCTTATAGTATTTCCCCACTTAAAGTGGAGTTCCACCCACTTTTACAACTCTTCAGCATCCCTCACTAAACTGTGCACTGTAAACGAATTGGATATTTTAAAAAAAATTTTCTCAGCACCTACTGTATATCTGCTGTATTCATTTTTCACTTCCTCCTGCCTGGCCGTGGCCCATCGCATCATTTCCTGTTTGCAATGCCTTCTGGGAAGGGGCGGCAACTTCCTCTGACACTGCCGTTGCTATGGAAACCTGACCTGAAACCTATTACACTGCTTGTGCTGCACAGAGCATGTGCGAGATCTGCAAGGATGAGATCCAGGAAGAAATACAGTCTGGCTTCAGATGCCCACACTTAGGATGGCCACGGCCTGCTGCAAGTTTATAAAATAACAAACTACTGCTATAAACTAACAAAACAGACCTTAGTTTACAGACTAACTTTACTAGAATACATTAAGCTTGTGTATTATAGGGTTATTTTTATTTAAAAAGTATAATTTTGTCCGGAACATCACTTTAAGTCACTGATCTAAAATCCCCAGTTGTATGTGTTATACAGTTTGTGTTACAGTTATTTGAAAGGTTAAAAACTTAGAGAATAAACATCTCTGGTACCGGCAATTACTGCTAATTATAGATCTAAGAGGTCCTATTCTAGTGTAAGCTGAAGAGGATTTGAATTACTGAGTGTAACACAATATTGTAGTCAGATTTTAGCTATCTTCTTCATTGCAGATCAGAGAAAAGCTAGTAGTAATTAGTCACATTTGACTTTCCAAGAACAAGATAGGAGGCCTGATTTATTAAACCACCCTGTTCCTCACAAACTTTCCCAACTCCCATCACGTTTTTTGGACAATCAATATCTGCCTTGACGCATTCCTCTGTGAATGGATTAAGGTGACTGATTTACCCCTTGACATTCATTTTTTCTGAGGAAGCTACTTAGATGAGTGGTGCAGTGTTCAACTTTACAGAACAAGCTTTATGACCTGGATAAATGGAAACTTTTATTTTCATTATAAAATAAAGCTTTGTTCATACCTATGCATTTTAGGTGCACTGGAGGTGCAGTCCATCAAAAAAAGCCCCGCTTGCTGCATCTTTGATGTGCTTGCCGATGTACATAAGCCCTAAAAATAATAAAGAATCTGGTTGCTTGCAACAGCTTTCATTTCCTTTCCTCCCTAAAAATTTATGTACACACCTGTAACTTTAAATGCTACCTTTTTTTTATTTATTCTAGATGCAGAGAAGGGATGTCACTTTCTCCACATTTTGAACTGTGTACAACAAGATTTTGGGTCCTGCATAAATGAAGCCATACTGCAGAGAGTCATTAATGCACTTGAACAGAACAGTGACATTGTCAGCACAATGGAAAAATACTACACTGCCTTCTGATATTATACTGCAAACACTAACTGATCTAATCTGAGTGGTCAGAAAATGGATTCCTGTATGGGAGCAGTGGAAGAAATCGTGACCAAAGTCATATCCAGGGGGACCCCAGCTGAGAGCCTGGCTCTATGCCAGGCAACTCTCTAGTAAAAGCATCGTCGTGGAATTGGGAAAAGACTTTCATCTTCCCATTATACTGCATGGGAGACATTGCAGAGTCCGGGCTCATATTTTTCATGCATTGGGCTCCTGGGAGCATTTTAACATTTCAGATTACAGAGTGAAAAGACACAGCATTATAGAGGAAATCATTTTTTATTCTAATTAAAAGAGGTTGTTCTTTTTTAAACCAAAGCAAAGATAATCTGACATTTAGTATTATTAAAAGACTATTTTTTACCAAAGCAAAACGCTTTTGTTTTTGTAAAACAATTATTCTTACTGTGAAAATGTCTTTCTATTGTCCTTCTGTCTGTATTGCTGTGACCAGTGGTATGTACTATTGTTGGTTCTTCATAACAGGCCGCAGTACAGTTCATATGTCATTTTCCTGCTCATGTAACATGCAGCTTGATGAAGGATGGAGGTCCTCTCCGAAACTGTGCAGTCATTATATTTGTATATGCATGAAGACTGAAGTAAAATGTTTTTGAACAGAAACAGAGATTGCATCCCCAATTTTTTGCTATATACAGTTGTGCTCATAAGTTTACATACCCTGGCAGAATTTATGATTTCTTGGCCATTTTTCAGAGAATATGAATGATAAAACACAAAAACATTTCTTTCACTCATGATTAGTGTTTGGCTGAAGCCATTTATTATCAGTCAACTGTGTTTACTCTTTTTAAATCATAATCAAAACAGAAACTACTCAAATTACCCTGATCAAAAGTTTACATACCCCAGTTCTTAATACCATGTATTGCCCCCTTTAGCATCAATGACAGCTTGAAGCCTTTTGTGGTATTTGTGGATGAGGCTCTTTATCTTCTCATATGGTAAAGCTGCCCATTCCTCTTGGCAAAAAGCCTCCAGTTCCTGTAAATTATTGGGCTGTCTTGCAGGAACTGCACGTTTGAGATCTACACAGAGTGGCTCAATGATACTGAGGTCAGGAGACTGAGATGGCCACTCCAGAACCTTCACTTTATTCTGCTGTAGCCAATGACAGAACGACTTGGCCTTGTGTTTTGGATTATTGTCATGTTGGAATGTCCAAGTACGTCCCATGCTCAGCTATGTAAACTTATGAGCACAACTGTATATATTACGGTTGCTCGATACAATTTTTCTTTAAGACCGAGTACCGATACTTTTTCTCGCCGATATCGATTACCGATACTTTTTTAAATGTCATGTGACAGTGGCACTAATATGCAGCACTGATGGGCACAGATAGGTGGCACTGTTGGGCACTGATGAGGTGTGGACTGTGTCAGTTGTTTTTAATTTTTTTATAATTTTTATTTTTTATATAATTTTTTTACAATTTATTTATTTTATTTTTTGTTTTTTTTTTTTTTTACAGTGCTTTCTTTTTTTAGGGGGGGAGATCGGTGCTTGTAACTTCCCCCACAGCTGCACTGATCATCTGTGAGGCTGCCTGGCCCTCCGCTACACTGAGGACAGCAAGTGTACTGGCCTCCTGCCAGGTATCAGGTCAAGCATCAGAGCATTTGCACAAGTAGTACTAGTATTGGTATTGGTGCAACCCTAATATATATATATATAGAGAGAGAAAGATATTGGGGATAGAAAAGAATCACCCCCCTTTAAAATAATCACATTTTGTTGCTTTTTAGCCTGAACTGACGACAGACACAGTTTTTGTTTTATGCAGCTGTATTTAATCATTCAGTTAAATAACACCAACATGTCAAAAAAAAAAAAATCAAAAACAGAATCACTGAGTTGGAAAAAGGATCACCCCCTTGTGTTAGTATTTTGTGGAACCACCTTTTGCTTTAATTAAACCCTTTAGTCTTTTGGGATATGTCTCTACTAACTTTGCACATCTAGACTTTGCAATATTTGCCCACTCTTCTTTGCAGAACTGCTCAAGTTCAGTTAAATATGATGGTGACCATTTGTGGACTGCAGTCCTCAAGTAATTTCAGATTTTCAATGGGGTTTAGGTCTGGGCTCTGACAAGGCCACGCAAGGACATTCACCTTTTTCTCCTTCAACCACTGTGTGCTCATTTTTGCTGTGTGCCCACGTTGTCATGTTGGAAGGTAAACCTTCTTCCCATTGACAACTTTCTGACAGAGCAGCTGAGCACAGTTGAAAGTCAAATGGCTTTGTGTGCCATTGAGAAGGTGATTAGCTATACCTGATTGAGTTTAATTGAGTCAATTTTAGGAGTGGGTGATCCTTTTTCCAACTCAGTGATTCTGCTTTTTTTATTTATTTTTTTTATTTTTTTCTGCCATTTTGGTGTTAAATCTTTCAATTGGATGTTATACTGTAAGTTGCAATGAGTAACTACAGCTGGATAAAACAAAAACTGTGTCCGTCTTAACAACTTCAGCCCCATAAGGTTTTTACCCCCTTATTGACCAGAGCATTTTTTGTGATACAGCCCTGCTTCGCTTTAACTGACAATTGCGCGGTCGTGCGACGTTGTACTCAAAGAAAAAATGACGTCCTCTTTTTTTCTCACAAATAGAGCTTTCTTTTGGTGGTATTTGATCACTTCTGTGTTTTCTAGTTTTTTGCGCTATAAACAAAAGAAGAGCGACAATTTTGAAAAAAAAAACAATATTTTTTACTTTTTGCTATAATATCCCCAAAAATTGTTTTTAAAAACAAATTTCTTCATCAGTTGAGGCCAATATGTATTCTTATACATATGTTTGGTAGAAAAAAATCGCAGAAAGCTTATATTGATTGGTTTGTGCAAAAGTTATAGCACTAGAAAAAACACAAAGTTTCCGCTCTCAAAGACAGAACTGGTATGCAGCCTCCCCTGGATCACACCTCCTAAAAGGAGGGTGAAATAAGATAACTATGAAAAGAGGGGTAGGGGTATATGGCGCTCCCTATGACGGGGTATCCTGTAGGGTGTGTATGCTCTAATCCCCTAAACAAATATATTATTAAAACCATGTGAAAACCTACACCTCATAATGAAATATAATGTAGCATAATAAAGCAAACCTAGTGAACATATATGTGTGTCAATATCTGTTTAAAAGCGCATAGTAACACTACCATATAAAGTGACTTAAAGGTCTAATTGCAGTGGGAGAAAATGTGACCATCAAAATCTTCCCCTGCTAACCCACAATAGATATACAGGAAGAATATTAAACACTAGTAATATCTGAGCGTGTAGTAGTAAGTGTCCACTCCAGCAGGTATAAAACATAAATAGAAGTGAAAACAAATAAAATGTGAACACCAGTCCCATAAACAAGTAAAAAATAAATGTATAAGATGAAAAAAATGTGAAGCTCCAGAATGGCAAAATGTTCATAAAAATTGTGACTCTTGTGCTGAAATTGATATCCGGTGACTTCCGTGATCCCCCTCAAGGGTCCCCACTCACCAGCTTCGCATACCCCTGCAGGGGTAATAGGCATGTAGCAGAAAAAGATGAAGGGCTTCCCAGATCCAATGCAGGCGTCCACACGTGTCTCCTCTGTGACCCAGCTCCAAGCAGTGGATGGTACACCAACTTCTTGCATCACAGTCTCATAGGAAAAAACAGGGCTCCCATAGTGTAGTATTTATGAAAAGACTTTATTAAAAAAGCTACCAATAAAAACAATTATGATTCCCCATGCAGGGGCAGCCAAAAAACTCACACTATACGTGGGATAAATAGCATGGAATGAGGGAGCTATGGATGAAACACACCAGCCGATCGGCGTGCGCCTCAGCTGCGTTCCAAGCTCGCTCTAACTTCCGGGTGTGACGTAAGTGCGTGGCTCCGTTTTCACATGGTTTTAATAATATATTTGTTTAGGGGTTTAGAGCATACACACCCTACAGGATACCCCGTCATAGGGAGCGCCATATACCCCTACTCCTCTTTTCATAGCAAAAGTTATAGCGTCTACAAAATAGGGAATATATTCATGGCATTTTTATTATTATTATTTTTTTTACTAGTAATGGCGGCGATCTGCGATTTTTAGCGGGACTGCAACATTGTCAGATCGAACACTTTTGACAGTTTTTTGGGACCATTGACATTTTTACAGTGATCAGTGCTATAAAAATGCACTGATTACTGTGTAAACATCACTGGCAGGGAAGGGGTTAACACTAGGGGGCGATCAAGGGGTTAATTGTGTTCCCTAGGTGTGTTTCTAACTGTGAGCGCATGTGACTGACTAGAGGGGGAGTCAGATCGTTGTTCCTACTTAGTAGAAAGGGACGATCTGTTTCTTTTCCCCTGTCAGAACAGGGATTTGTGTGTTTACACACACAAATCCCCGTTCTGGCTCTTGCCCGCAATTGCGGTTGGCCGGCGGCGATCGTGCCCACCGGCCACGTGCATCGGGTCCCTCACCGTGTAGCAGGCACACGCGCCTGCTATGGTTCTTAATGGAGCCGCCGTACATATACAGGGATTCGCGCAGGAGAGCCATCCTGCTGCCGTATATGTACAGGAGCTGGTCGGGAAGTGGTTAAAGTGGTTGTTAAGCCACTCTAACATGTATGCTCCATCAGCGCTGTCTCCTAATGCAGTGTCCCCATCTGTGTGTGATTTATAAAATAAAATGTTGTAAATACCTCATTTCAGAGCCCAGATCTGCGACCACATGACCGGCCAGCTCTCTCCTTTCCTCCTCTGACAGATGCAGCAGCAGAGGCCCAGATTCCCCCACTGACGTCAGTCGGGAGGAGATAGTCGACCGGTAATGTGATAGCAGATCGCCGCTCTTAAATGAGGTATTTACAGCACTTTTTTTTTTTATAAATCACACACGAAGGGGGACACTACAATAGGAGACAGCACTGATGGTGCATGCATGTTATGCCCCGTACACACGGTCGGACTTTGTACGGACATTCCGACAACAAAATCCTAGGATTTTTTCCGACGGATGTTGGCTCAAACTTGTCTTGCATACACACGGTCACACAAAGTTGTCAGAAAATCCGATTGTTTTGAACGCGGTGACGTAAAACATGTACGTCGGGACTATAAATGGGGCAGTGGCCAATAGCTTTCATCTCTTTTTTTATTCTGAGCATGCGTGGCACTTTGTGCGTCGGATTTGAGTACACACGATCGGAATTTCCGACAACGGATTTTGTTGTCGGAAAATTTTATATCCTGCTCTCAAACTTTGTGTGTCGGAAAATCCGATGGAAAATGTGTGATGGAGCCCACACACGGTCGGAATTTCCAACAACAAAGTCCTATTACACATTTTCCGTCGGAAAATCCGACCGTGTGTACGGGGCATTACAGTTATGCAAGCAGAAGGAGGGGAGGGGGCGGCACTGTCACGAGCTGACAGGCAGGGAGGGGAGGGGGACACAGGAGCAAAGAGGAGACAGAGAGCTTGGCTGCGGATGACAGAGGCACATATACTGACCACGGTGTCAGGGCTCAGCAGCCATGATAAACTGTGGTCAGTTTACAGAGGGGAGTGCAAAAACTGTCAGGATCAGCCAGGTTTTTTAGGTGTTACAGGGGGCCAAATGACACAGCACAAGCACTGTGTCATATAACATGCTTTAAAGGAGCAGGATCCATTTTTTTGGGTTAACAAACACCTAATTTCAGGCTGCAAAGCAACAAAATGTGATTGTTTTAAAGGGGTATGATTCTTTTCCCACTGTGTGTATATTCTTTATGTGTGTGTGTGTGTGTGTGTGTGTGTGTGTGTGTGTGTGTGTATATATATATATATATATATATATATATACATACATACAGTATCTCACAAAAGTGAGTACACCCCTCACATTTTTGTAAATATTTTATCATATCTTTTCATGTGACAACACTGAAGAAATTACACTTTACAATGTAAAGTAGTGAGTGTACAGCTTGTATAACATAACATTGTAAATTTGTTATCCCCTCAAAATAACTCAACACACAGCCATTAATGTCTAAACCACTGGCAACAAAAGTGAGTACACCCCTAAGTGAAAATGTCCAAATTGGGCCCAATTAGCCATTTTCCCTCCCAGTGTCATGTGACTTGTTAGTGTTACAAGGTCTCAGGTGTGAATGGGAAGCAGGTGTGTTAAATTTGGTATTATCGCTCTCACTCTCTCATACTGGTCACTGGAGGTTCAACGTGGCACCCTATGGCAAAGAACTCTCTGAGGATCTGAAAAAAAAAAGAATAGGTGCTCTACATAAAGATGGCCTAAGCTATAAGAAGATTACCAAGACCCTGAAACTGAGCTGCAGCACCATGGCCAAAACCATACAGTGGTTTAAAAGGACAGGTTCCACTCAGAACAGGCCTCGCCATGGTCAACCAAAGAAGTTGAGTGCACATGCTCAGTGTCATAGCCAGAGGTTGTCTTTGGGAAATAGACGTATGGCGGCACAGTGGTGTAGTGGATAGCACTTTCACCTAGCAGTAAGAGTGGTCGCTGGTTCGAATCCCAACCACGACACTACCTGCCTGGAGTTTGCATGTTCTCCCTGTGCCTGCGTGGGTTTCCTCCGGGTACTCCGGTTTCCTCCCACACTCCAAAGACATGCTGGGAGATTAATTGGATCCTGTCTAAATTGTCCCTAGTATGTATGAATGTGAGTTAGGGATCTTAGATTGTAAGCTCCTTGAGGGTAGGGACTGATGTGAATGTACAATGTATATGTAAAGCGCTGCGTAAACTGATGGCGCTATATAAGTACCATAAATAAATAAATAATTAAATGAGTGTTGCCAGCATTGCTGCAGAGGTCAGTGCTCAGACCATACACCGCACACTGCATCAAATTGGTCTGCATGGCTGTCTTCCCAGAAGGAAGCCTCTTCTAAAGATGATGCACAAGAAAGCCCGCAAACAGTTTGCTAAAGACAAGCAGACTAAGGACATGGATTACTGGAACCATGTCCTGTGGTCTGATGAGACCAAGATAAACTTATTTGGTTCAGATGGTGACAAGCATGTGTGGTGGCAACCAGGTGAGGAGTACAAAGACAAGTTTGTCTTGCCCACAGACAAGCATGGTGGTGGGAGTGTCATGGTCTGCTGCTGCATGAGTGCTGCCGGCACTGGGGAGCTACAGTTCATTGAGGGAACCATGAATGCCAACATGTACTGTGACATACTGAAGCAGAGCATGATCCCCTCCTTTCGGAGACTGGGCCGCAGGGCAGGATTCCAACATAACTACCCCAAACACACCTCCAAGACGACCACTGCCTTGCTAAAGCTGTGCAGCATCCTCAACCAGAAGGTGGAGGGGCGCAAGGTCTCTGACATCCACCAGCTCCATGATGTCGTCATGGAGGAGTGGAAGAGGACTCCAGTGGCAACTGGTGAAACTCTGGTGAACTCCATGCCCAAGAGAGTTAAGGCAGTGCTGGAAAATAGTGGTGTCCACACAAAATATTGAAACTTTGCGCCCATTTTGGACATTTTCACTTAGGGGTGTACTCACTTTTGTTGCCAGTGGTTTAGACATTAATGGCTGTGTGTTGAGTTATTTTAAAGGGAAAGCAAATTTACACTGTTATACAAACTGTGCACTCACTATTTTACATTGTAGCAAAGTGTCATTTCTTCAGTGTTGTCACATGAAAAGGTATAATAAAAGTTTACAAAACTGTGAGGGGTGTACTCACTTTTGTGAGATACTGTATATATAATTTACAAATCATCAAAGAACATGATTACATTTCTTCACAGTGATCATTAGATTAGAAAATTCCATAATAGCTATCCCCAAAGCAAAACTAGGGGTGGAGGAGAGAAGAAAGGGGGAAAAGGGAAAAGGACAAAAAGGTTTGTTACAGAAAGGTTTTTATTGTGCAGCATTACAACCTTGGGCACTGTGTGGGCCAGCTCAACAACGTATGATATCAGATTGATAAGATGGACATCAGAAGTCTGAGGACATCCTTTTGTGCCCCTCCCCTGCCCCTCTCCATCAGCACTGGGTCACATTCAACGTAAAATGGGAGAGAAACTGATGGAGAAGAGAAACCCTGGAAAAATAGTCAGTACCAGTGTCTAAATGTATATTTTACCGTTTTGGAAGGGGTGCCTCGGGATCAGTGGCTGCCGGTGGAAACAGTATCACCCAAGCCAACACCAGCCCCCCCCCCGGTCGGCCTGTCAGTAGCACTTACCCTATATGCAATGGATAGATTCACAGCATAAATCTATCCATTGCATATAGTGGTGGCATGGAGAGAGGGGGCGGTGCCCAGGCGCCCCTAATGGACGGGCCGCCACTGCTCAGGATTGACCAGAATTTAAAAGGGTGCCTTGACTGAAAAAAGGTTGAGAAACGCTGTCATATCTAGCCCTCCAACTGTTTTTTGATCATCAGTGGGGATCATAGCTGGGACTGAGATCCAGAAGCCACACAAAATGCTGCCTCTCAAACGGGGGCAATTAATGACATATTGTATTCCCAGTAAGGGCAGGAAGAGTTTAAAACCTGCTCCTTTATGATCTGCTGAAGACAAGGAATGGTCACACAGAGGTTAGAACTAGAGGTGTGGGAACATCATCACAACTCTGTTTGTCTCTAATAAAAGTATTGTTCCCCTGATATTGTCAAGAGTTTCTTTTTTGTGGTCATTTTAGATGCAGTTGGTACGTTGTAAAGTTATGTGTACAAAGCTTTATTGCAGCATTGATCAGTAATATTATGGGTTCTCTATTAAAAATAATACATCCATTAATTATACAACAAAACAGAAATATGTCATCTACAAAAGGATGGAAGAATATGATTTTTAGCCCAAACCAATATTTTATTTTACATACTGTATTCCTTTTGCTACTGTACTAGTACTTTACACATTTGCTGATGAGTATGGCAAATCACTAATCACAAAACTAAACCAAGAAGGCATTAAAGCCATCTTCCTGTTAAGATATTATAGGCGATGCAAGCAACCAAACCAAATGAATAAGTGTTCTTTTAATATATGCTCTTAAAATATTTCTTAGTTTACATAATGCTTGGCATAAGAACTATTGCTCCATCA
Source organism: Aquarana catesbeiana (assembly GCF_042186555.1). Classification (NCBI taxonomy): domain Eukaryota; kingdom Metazoa; phylum Chordata; class Amphibia; order Anura; family Ranidae; genus Aquarana; species Aquarana catesbeiana. The sequence goes on from NC_133331.1 coordinate 88,576,056, forward strand.
CAGCTGTTTCCATATATTTGGAACTGTCCTATAGCCTAACAGGATATAAAAATACAATAATCCAGTTTTCATTGCCATAACAAATATCCCTGGGTTGTTGCACACCGCCTTCTTTAGTTCCATACCTTCTGCCATGGCTCCACATCTTCTGTATTTTTAAATTAAAAAGTAAAGTAAAGATTTGCTGGGACACTTCTAGAAAAGTTAACTATGGCTAAGCACCCTGAAGCAAGTAACCCTTTGCCTTGAATGCCTCCTGAGAAATAATGCACTCCTTGACATGTGGCTGTATCTAGGCACTAATGTTCCTGTAGCCCCTCAGTGCATATGGGCCTATACTACCCCCTGCTGCCTCTGAATGCTATTATCACAAGATCTGGTGATGTCACCACTGTGCCGCTTATTGTTCTTCTGTTGGCCTCCATTGTAAGCATTCGTTTCTACTTTAATTATTCTGTGGATCTGTGCTTTGTGCACCTCTTCTGCTGCTTTTTGATGACTCCTCTTACCGGTCATTGGGGGCAGCCATTAACCACTTCACCCCTGGAAGATTTTACCCCTTTCCTGACCAGAACACTTTTTGCAATTTGGCACTGCATCGTTTTAACTGACAATTGTGCAGTCGTGCGACATTGCACCCAAACAAAATTGACGTCCTTTTTTTTCCCACAAATAGAGATTTCTTTTGGTGGTATTTGATCCCCTCTGCAGTTTTTATTTTTTGCACTATAAACAAAAAAGTGCGACAATTTTGAAAAAAATGCATTATTTTTTGCTATAATAAATATCCCCAAAAATATATAAAAAAAAACAATTTTTTTCCTCAGTTTAGGCCGATATGTATTCTTCTACATATTTTTTGGTAAAAAAAAAAATCACAATAAGCGTATATTGATTGGTTTACGCAAAAGTTATAGCGTCTACAAAATGGGGGATAGTTTTATGGCATTTTTTATTATTCTTTTTTTTTTTTTTTACTAGTAATGGCGGCCATCTGCGATTTTTATCAGGACTGTGACATTATGGCGGACACATCGGACAATTTTGACACAGGGGAGATGACAGATCACTGTTCATACTCTGTATGAACAGACGATCTGTCTGTTCTCCCCACAGAGAACCGGAAACTGTGTGTTTACACACACAGATTCCGGTTCTCTGTGTGTCTGGCGGTGATCGTGACCGCCGGGCACTCGCATCGGCTTGGGGAGTGAGTGGAGGGGGCGCGCGTGCATGCCTCCGGCGGAGCATGCGTGCCTCTTAGTTGCCTCAGGGCGAAGCGATGTTACATAACGTCATTTCGCCCAGCCGTGCCATTCTGCCGCAGTACAACTGTGGCAGCTGGTCGGCAAGTGGTTAATGGATCTGACAAACGGAGGCAACAGGGCCCTGATGATGGAGAGTGTAAGGAAAGTAGGGTAAGATCCAGGGGAGGGGGAGCTGGCAATTTTATACATACCTTGAAAGAGGAAAGTATATTCCATCTGTGGAGCCTGCAGGTGCAATGTTAATAGCAAAGTTATATCTGCTTATATTTTGCCTTTCATGGTTCCTCCTTTCTCTCATCAACATGCTCATGAAATTTTAAAATAACGCTCTTCCATTTTCAATACATACGTTTTTTTAGACCCGGTGATGTCATCACTGGGACTGTGGGGGTTATTTATGAAAGGCAAATCCACTTTGCACTACAAGTGCACTTGAAAGTGCACTGAAAGTGCACTTGGAAGTGCACTTGGAAGTGCAGTCGCTGTAGATCCGAGGGGGACATGCAAGGAAAATAAAAAACAGCATTTTAGCTTGCACATGATTGGATGAAAAATCAGCAGAGCTTCCCCTTTTTTAGCAGACACCCTAGGGCATAAAATGGCGGTCATTGCAACTTTTTATCTTGCACGGTATTTGCGCAACAATTTTTCAAACGTGTTTTTTTTGGGGAAAAAAAACAGTTTCATGATTTGAAAAATAACAAAACAGTAAAGTTAGCCCAATTTTGTTGTATAATGTGAAGGATAATGTTATGCTTTGCTTACTTCCGGGAACCCCGGCGTGACGTCATAACGTCGCGCCCGGCCTCCGACGGTCATAGAAATGACTGGTGACCATCTGGACACCAGAAATCTCTATCGTCATCATCCGGCACCGGACGATTCTTTCTCCGGGTCCCTGATGGCACGGGAGAGCCCGGAGAAGCACCAGATGGCAGCGGGAACAAAGAACACCCAATCAATTGCAAAAAAAAAAAATAGAATAAAAAAACAGCTTTTTTGCTTGCACATGATTGGATGATGGAAGTCAGTAGAGCTTCTGCTCATTTAATAAGCTCTTGCAGAGTGCAACTGTACATTGCAAAGTGCACAGTCTATTTGCCTTTAGTAAATCAACCCCATAGGGTGCTGTACATAGCTTACTGAAATAGCACCCTACCTTATGAAGGCTGATTTTTGGGAGGAGTCATGAAAATATCAAAATACCTGGGGTAGATGAGTGGGTGTTTGTAGGCAGACTATGGGATTGATTTACTAAAACTGGGGAGTGCAAAATCTGGTGCAGCTGTGCATGGAGCCAGTGTCTAACTTCAGCTTGTTCAATTAAGCTTTGACAATAAAACCTGGAAGCTGGTTGGTTTCTATGCAGAGCTGCATCAGTTTTAGCACTCTCCAGTTTTAGTACATCAATCTCTATGTTTGCATACAGACTGCATTAGGCAACAAACACTTGTGATGCTGAGCATCCCTGATTGTAAGATCTTCAATCTACTGAATATAAGGGGCAGGCCAAGCACAGTCAGGCTGGGAAGAAAAGAGCCAGATGCTGGACATCTATCAGCCAGAAAGTGAGGCAGTCTCTGTTTGAATTGCTGGAGCTTTTATTGCATACAGCAAAAAGCTCACAGTGTGCAGTAAAATCAGATCTTGTCATGAACATTCAACAAGGCATTTTCTGTAGTGGATTGACAATGCACTGTTCGTGTCTGCATACTGCATTATGCAGGTATGACCCTTATTACATGCAAGCATTGCTGTTGTGGATGCATATACAGGCATACCCCACTTTTCAGTACGCAATGGGGTTTATTTACTAAAGGTTAAAAGTGCAAAATCAGGCTCACTTCTGCATAGAAACCAATGAGCTTCCAGGTTTTGTGACCAAAGCTTAATTGAACAAGCTGGGGTTAGAAGCTCATTGGTTTCTATGCAGAAGTGGGCCTGATTTTGCACTTTCTAGCTTTAGTAAATAAACCCCATTGTGTACTTAAAAGTGGGGTAAACAAGAAGGGGCTGCTGGTTATTGGCAGCACTGAGATAAAATAAAGGATGAGAAAAATGGATAAACAGTTTCTTTTGTATTAAAAGAAACAATTGTTTATGATACATAGTGCTTTACTATCATCCAATTGGGGTAAAACTTTATTGAAACAATTTACAATAATTTTTTCTTGATGGTGACTTTTTAGGACTAAACCGGCCCTATAGCAGTGGTGGGTACTGATTGCACCATGCACCACAGGCATGCACCAACATATGTGATTATTTTATTTAACAACATTTTAGACTGAAGGTAACAATCTCCAAGCAAGTTCTTGTATTGTCTGGAGGTACAAGTGTGCTGCTATTTCATGGATGTGTCATGCAGGAAATTCAGCACCTTTTGGACCTGTGGCTTACCAGGGTTACATAGCATAGCTATGCAGTAACAGAACCTTAGCAGAGACCAATTCCTGAGTGTAATGATATCTGAGATAATGCAGATTGAGATATGTATAATGGGACTTGTATGGTGTTCTACTCTAGCCTTGAAAGCTTTTTCTAATTAAAGAACACCCCCATACACTGGCCGTTACCACCCTTGAAAGCTTTCTGTAATTAGAGATTATTTTGCAAAAATAACATTACTGGTCCTTGACAGTTCTAATCACCACCGCAATCACTTCTTTGCCCTGAAGTCCACTTACTGATTTCATTTGTAACCATGGAAACACTAATTTAAACCTGAGGAGTGCCTCTGGTGGGCTGTGAAATCCAAAATCCAGCCAGTAAATGGAGCTGCAAGAGGAAGTAACCTTAGAATTAAACATTTGAATTGGTATTTTGTTTTCTTAGCTGAGGCAAAGTAATTGAGCAAAGCATCTGCTTAGATGATGTCAAAGAGTCAGATTTTAGATGATGGGTAGGAAAGATTTCTCCACAAGCCTCGATTCTGGAAAATTTCAATGTGAAAACATATTAAAACTGTACATAAATAGATTTTGTTTAAAAAAAAAAGGCACACGTGAAATGTACAATTACTGACAGCAGAAGGCATTGGGTCTATTTATAAAGAATCGAACAGCTGTATGTGTACATTTTTCGGTGAACTTTTGTTCTTTTAGCCCCCATTTGCATCGTCACGATTCAACATTACATTTGACAGGTCAAATCGGAGGCTATTGCTGGCAATAGGTGCGTCCCAATCGGTGTGATGCCGACTTTGAGGTGCCGCACCGATTTCCAAAAGTAGTTCCTGCACTACTTTTGTTGACTTCGGGGGCGATTTCAATAGACGTCTGTGCTTGTACCCACACAGATGTCTTTCAAGTTGCCCCCGAAGTAGGACTGAAATGCGGCTTTGAAATCGTCAAAGCTGTCTTCAGTGTGAACAAGGGCTTATGGATATTTTTTGGTTAATCCTGTCTATGAATGAGGGTTTGAGTTTTTTTTTTTTTTTTTTTTGAGCAAATTGTCAATGTACTTTTTTTTCCCATTCACCAATTTTTAACCATTTCTCAACTGACTGTAGCCATAGTATTAAAATGTGCCAGATATGAAGTAAGAGGGCAAAGCATAGACTGAACGGCTCAAAAATTAGTAGATTTAGTAGATGTCAGTACATTATGTATATTTTTTATTACAGGCATTTTTACAGTGTCAACAACGTATGCATCACTTTACATATATTTTACATGCATACCAGTTCCTGCTCTAAAGGAGTTTGCGATCTAAGGTCCCTATCCCTATATAAGGTCCATATATATATATATATATATATATATATATATATATATATATATATATATAGAGATATATATATATATATATATATATATATATATAGAGAGAGATATATAGAGATATATATATATAGAGATATATATATATATATATATATATATATATATATATATATATATATATATATATATATATATATATAGGCATACCCCACTTTTAAGTACAGAATGGGGTTTATTTACTAAAGCTGGAAAGTGCAAAATCAGGCTCACTTCTGCATAGAAACCAATGAGCTTCCAGGTTTTATTAACAAAGCTTAATCAAAAAGCTGGGGTTAGAAGCTCATTGGTTTCTATGCAGAAGTGAGCCTGATTTTGCACTTTCCAGCTTTAGTAAATAAACCCCATTGTGTACTTAAAAGTGGGGTATGCCTGTATAAGCAAAAAAGTCCAAAGAATTGCTGCACTTAAAAACTTAGTTTATTCGTTCAAAGATTTGTAAAGTTACATCTCAGAAAGTGTTCAAAAAGATTTCCGTTTCGGGCTCACATGCTCACACCCTTCCTCAGATCAGAACACATCTAACATTTTGATCACAGACATTGCAATTTAACATTTTTCCAAACATTTCCATTGCAATTTAACATTTTTCCCAAAAAAAAAATCACATATAGAATCAATCTATGGTTAATTGTTCATTAGTACAATTGTATTCCTTCGTTCATTAATCATTTCACACTACTGATATACAAATGAATAAATGAATCCACCACACTCTGCCCCCGGTGGCTAATCGGAATAAAAATGTGGCAGCAAAGACTTACCCAATTGTTGACAACAAAAAGTCTGGAAAGACAGAATGAGCTAGTTACACATAAGACACAAAGAGAGAGATTTTTGGGTCAGAAAAAAATACATATAATGTCCATAAGTCATGCATATATATATGTTACAAGCAGGGAATTACAAAGGAGGGTGTGATAGTACAAACAGTGCATATTGCGAGAAAACGCACAGATATAGAAATGACAAGGGGCGTGGCTTGGCTGAGCTGGGAGATGGCTGCCTGAGAGAACAGCTCCCGCTGTTGCAGTCTTTTTATCAGTCCTACCGGAGGTAATTATCACTGTACTCGACCGTGATATGATGGGAACGGCCTCCCGACACACCTCTACCTCACGGTCCCGCTCGCCCAGTGAAACGACGGGGAATCCGAGCCAAAACATCCCTGAAATGTTCAGGACGCAGAGGAGCAATATGGCGTCGTCTCGTCACGACTCCTCACAGGCCTCGGCAGCACAGATGGCAGGATAGTTCCCTACTTCCCAAATGTCACTCCCTCTGACCTCGGGATTACAGGACAATCCACAACCGCCATCCCTCAACATAAATGATCTGAGGGCGATTGCTACCGATATCAAGGACACTCTATCGGCCGCCATTGCGGAATTAAGAGTAGACATCCACACCTTAAATGACCGTGTTCTTGAAGTGGAAAAAACTACGGCAAAACATGACATGATCCTCCGCAAAGCGACACGACGGATAGATGCACATACCATGCAGCTAAGAGAGACACAACGCCGCATTGAAGACCTCGATAACCTCGGTCGCCGCCACAACCTCCGAATAAGGGGCTTGCCGGAGTCCATTGAGGCCGAACACTTGACCCCTGCTGTGACAGATTGTTCAATAACCTACTAGAAAGACCACCTCAAACCCGCATAGAGATAGAAAGAATCCATAGAGCATTACGCCCCAAAGGCAGAGAGAATGACCCACCCAGGGTCATCATATGCTGTATTGTGGATTACAAGATAAAGGAAGATATCCTGAGACAGGCAAGGGTTAAACAACCATTACAATACAACGGCGCCCATCTTCAGATTTTTCAAGACTTATCAGGTATCAATCACACTGCAGCAGCGCAGGGATCTGAAACCGCTGCTGGATGTGCCCATGGGATTATATACCGATGGAAATTCCCCTTCTGTCTGGCAGCTACCCATCTCAGGCATACAGCATTTTTAAAAGTGCCTGAAGACCTGCACCACTTTTGTGATAGCCTGGGCATACCTTTGGTTGATGTACCAAACTGGTATGCGGACTTCCGACCATCATGCTGCAGGACGACACCCCATACAGGAAGAGCCGATGGAGGCACAGGATTCGTGCCACCAAAGAAGAAGATCTCCATCCAGCATCAGATCGCACGCAGGACATCAAGGCTTTCAACAACGCCACAGCCCTATGGATTCCCCATGCTCTCGGAGAGCCCGTAGAGATTACTGATATCTGTTCTCTTCAAGGCGGCTGCCAAGATTCCAGTTATCACACTCAGCGGTGACAGTCACCAACACAGGATCCTGCCGTTTGTCCGGTTAAGTGTTAATAACACTGTTGATGCCTTATTCAGTTTCAAAAGTTGGTTACCTCAGTATCTTCTGTATAAAGCTTCGGATGTGTACTAGCTCTGCACAGTGTCCCTCAGACAATGCTTATTTAATCCTGCTTGTATTCTGTAATAACCCACAGTGAACCACGGCTGAAAAATAGTCTTGCTCAGACGTTAATCAGCCATGCGCGCTCTGACACTCTAATATCTGCAGTTGTAATCGGTACGACCTTTACCAATATACAACAAACCCACAATATAGGATCGTCACAATGCATGAAGCTGCAGACTCAAGTGGGGCTCCTACAGTCTCCAACCTATACTCGCTATTACAAACTATGTACAGCCTGAGTAATGATAACTGATTTATGTCTTAACAATAATGAGAAGAATGCAGCTTTTTCGTATAACAGGTTGGTGTGTCAAATATGCATATGCAGCTGCATAAAAAGGTGACTAATATTGTAGGCTACGATGTTCGGTTACAATTTCTCCCAATGCCGCAAAAAACGCACGTTTATGCACAGCCATGACATTAAGATATAAAACTTCTTAACGCTGCATTTTTCACCCCCACCTTTCTAAGCACCTAACTGCCCCGCCTCTCAAATGTACCAGGCGTTACCATCTCTTCATAAAGATAAACTATTTAGCATAATACCCGCTCACTCTTTTGATTCCAGAATACTTGTGGAACCGCAGTGTCAGTTCACAGTGGGAAATTACCTTTCATAGCCTATTCCTACGTAATTAGACTGATTCCTAGTGTAATATGACCTGACTAAAGGTACTGACAGATGGAGTGCATCTCATATCGCTCCTCCTGCCAAGTCAGATGACACCTACAAAAAGTTCACCTTTTTATATACTTGCCTCATGCTGCTTGTTCATTAATCTCTATATGGAGATTCTGGATGCTTAGAAACATAACATTTTAAATGAGGAGGGCACAGATGTTAGAAGAAAGATTGAGCCTAATTGTGGAGGGACGCAGTTTAGCTGCGGAGCATGAGCTAATATTTCAGGAGCTTATACCAATGTTTCTAATGTTTCTATTTTAAGTTTCACTGGTTTAAATGTTCATTTTTTCCAAAGTTCTCACAGATTAGTCTGTTCTCCATGTCTAGTGGCGATATGCTGTAAGTTTGAATGTCACTGAACCCAGACTTTCGTACGGACTGTGACACTACAGGCTTCCCTCACGACATAACGCTCTGCATATTGACTATTGACGTATTATGTCTAAATATGTATCCCGAACACAACACGCATGATATATGCTCTATTTCTACAGCTGAGGGATCTCCTCTCTCCCCTACTTTAAGCTGTAAAAGTTTTAGAGAATATTAGTACGACAGAGGTTGATATGCCCTAGATCAGGGATATGCAATTAGCGGACCTCCAGCTGTTGCAGAACTACAAGTCCCATCATGCCTTTACCTCTGTGTCATGCTTGTGGCTGTCAGAGTCTTGCTATGCCTCATAGGACTTGTAGTTCTGCAACAGCTGGAGGTCCGCTAATTGCATATCCCTGCCCTAGATCATAGTTTAAAACTCTTGATCAGACTCCCTCCTTATATAAAAATAAGTAGACTGCAACGGCGGAGTACCACCTTTATTTATAACCCAAAGTATCTCCGTGGCCCGGTACATCCCAACCCCCGCACAGTGCAGTGAGAAGGCCCAGACTGGTTTCTGGTCCATTTCACACAGACTAAGCTGGAACAAAATGACTATCCCCAAACTAAAAGGAGGCCTCAGTCTCCCGGACATCCAGAAATACCATTGGGCTTGTCATCTTACGAGAATTATTGATTGGCATATACACAAATCCACTAAAGAATGGGTCAACATTGAAGACTCCTCCGCCCAAGTGCCCCTTTCTCACTTACCTTGGATTGATGCGACTGCAATGCCTAAAGAATACACTACCCATCCGTCCCACTATTCAAGCTTTCACAACAATAGCCAAAACACTTGGATGGCGCTCTTCCCCAGGACCGATGACCCCCCTGACTAATAACCCAGACTTCGCACCTGGAGTGCTATTTCATGATCGACCTCAAACACATGCCCACCATCCTCTTAGAGCATCACAATTCTTCCATAAGGGTGCACTTCTTCCTTACGATAAGATACCCTCACATTTCCCTGAATATCATATACCATTTTATAAATGTCTACAAATCAGACATTTTCTGACTACTGCCAAACCTACTTCTCAATGGTTTAGAGACCTAACTCCCTTTGAAGCGCATTGCACCAGTACACCTCCACAAAGACATCTTATCTCAGAGGTCTATTCCCTACTGTTTACCGACCAAGACCCCACAATCAAGGCAGCCAACCAAAAATGGGAAACAGAACTCGAGCTAAACTTATCTACAGAAGAATGGGAAAACATTTATGAACACATCCATAAAGGTTCAGTGAATGTTTCGGCACAAGAAAAACAATGCATACCAGTACACTGGAGGAGCAATACAACACCTACCTTAGCAGACTGGTTCAAGCGTATCGAGAAAATCTCTGAGATGGAAAACATAATCCACCAAGCCAAGGACACTCCTACGAAATACGGGAAAACTTACCAAGAGTTTCTTCAACACCTGTAATCATGCCATGCAACAACAGGAGTATAGCAGACCTTTATATATTTAGTTGCAAATATCATAGCATGTAGACTTACAGGTTCATTGTCTCTGCCCAGGGTATATATATGTTCATTCTCACCCCACTCCTTAGCTGATATGAAGCGACACACACCCCTAATCCAACACTGTCTTGCATTCAGTACCCAAATCCTTTTTTAACAAAACAGTTAGGACAACATCTCAGATGTCCCACCTATCATTCCCTTTTTTGTAAAAAAACTACATCGTAAATCTCCGCTACATCCCCCTGCTCTTCTCTAAATGAGAGACGTGGTCAATCCCTATAATGTTAGAGGCACAACATATCTAAATATATAAACGTACATCAAAGCCAGAATAAACAAAGTTTTGATAACTGTATACCCCGCACAGTATGCTCCCTTTAGGGGTGCGGGAATAAGGAACTGGTGTTTCTTGTCCTAATTACTTAATGCAAATAAAATCCTAGGCCTCAGAGATCATATTGACATACAGGTCAGCATATGTTACATCTCATAGTTACCTCATATGTTATGTTCAAGTACCAATTACAGTTTCACCTACATTTAATAACCTAGTAGACACTATTACAGTATGTATTTATAGAGAACGTTGTTCAGATAATTGTACTTACGAATGTACCTAATATACAAGATGTAAGTTATATCATTCATTTGATGTTAATGTCACTAATATCTCAATGAAAGATTTGACTATGTACTGTTATATCACTTGTACAACATAACTTTCTTAAAATAAAATAAAAATCTTTTGAAACAAAAAAAAAGAAATGACAAGGGTTTGCATCATTGGGCTCCCATTCACATCCCTCTGATGCAAAACCTTCCAGAAAAAGCCTAAAGAATATAGCCTCATTCAGGCTAGAAGGTTTGGTCACGTTTAAGCGAAAGATCCATCTCTGCTCGTGTTGCAGGAGGATTTTATTCCAATCACCTCCACGCATACCAGGGTGTATGCGATCTAGTATCAAAAACAATATTTTGGAAAATTTCCATCATGAATAGCAGTCACGTGTCTGCCAAGGGGGTGACTTGGATTACATGTTTTTCATAGATACAATATGTCTGAACGCTCGCTGCCAAAAGTTCCTGCATTGTCTTTCCTACATAGTAGCATGCACAGTCGCACAATAGCAGATAAACCACACCAGAAGTTTGACTATTTGTATAATGTTTGGGTTGATATTTTTCTCCATTCGGTAACCCAATGTTTGATGTGTTCATAAATTGACAGTAGCCACAACTCCCACATCTATACATCCCTGGTCGTTTACAGGGATCCCTCTTCCCACCTCCTCCTGTAAATTCACTTGCGACTAATTGGTCTTTTAGAGAGTTAGCCCGTTTAAACGTGAAAGAAGGAGTCTTTGATAGAAAAGGACCGATGTTTGGATTGAGTTTCAACACATGCCAATATTTTTCAACAATGTTTTTAATTTATGTTGATTTGAAAATTTGGTGATAATGCGTATTGGATTCGTTTTAACGTAGGGCTGTATAAGAGATCATGTCGTGTTCTCACAACGGCCCTTTTAAATGCTTTTTTCAAACATGTAGTTGAATATCCTTGTGCCAATAATCTTTCTTTCAAAGAATCTGCTTCCTTTTTAAAGACGTTATCATTTGAGCAATTCCTTCTAATCCTTAGATATTGACTATATGGGATCGAGAAGATTAGGGGTTTTGGATGAAAGCTACTTGCGTGCAGTATTGAAATACCGGCTGTGGGTGTGCGGTAAAGGGAACTGGTTAGTAGGCCATCTTTGTCCTTATGGATTGTTATATTCAAAAAGGTAATGGAATTGTGATCAGACATCATGGTGAAGGTTAGATTGAATATATAAATATTTAGTTCTTGTAGGAAACCTTGCAGTCTGTCTGGAGGTCCATCCTATACAAAAAGGATATAATCAATGTAACGATACCATACCATACCAACACTCTTCATGTATGGGAGCATATTCTCTGATTGTGTGAGCATGCGTTCCCATTCCCCCAGGTACAGGTTGGCATAGGACGGGGCACTAGAAGTCCCCATCGCTACCCCCTACACCTGGAGGAAATAGGAGCCATTGAAAGTGAAATAGTTGTGATGAACTATAAGTCCAGAGCACCTATCAAAAATTAATTTTTCTTTTTTTTTCAAAACGACTGTTTTGCGAGATGATATGCTTAATGCATGACAGCCCCTTGTCGTGTGGTATTGAACTATATAGGGCTTCTACATCCACCGCCACAAGAATTGAGGTCGGTGGAACATATAGCCCATCAATGATCTGTAAAAAGTACATGGTATCCTTTATGTAGCTAGGTAAATTTAAAACATGTGGGTGCAAGTGACCATCCAAGAACTAACTTAGGTTTTCCGTCAAAGAACCATTACCCAATATTATGGGCCTGCCTGATGGACGGTGCATGCTCTTATGTAGTTTAGGTAATGATTAAAAAGTTTTGGAGAGAATATTGGCAGCGTATGCCCCATCTACTAGATTATAGAACTCCTGATGGAATTTTCAATTTTCGTTGGAGAAACTTTACAATACCACAGTTTATTACTAAGGATTTTACGTAAAATTGTTATTTAAGCTTCTTTAGCGCATTTGTCACGCGACAGACAGCCCATTCAAGTCAAAAGGCTGTCGTGCCAAAAATGCGCTTAAACGCAGAACGCTCAGGTGTGAATGCAGCCTTAAAGGGATACTAAAAAAGGTTTTTTACCTTAATGCATTCTTTGCAATAATGTAAAGAAAAATGTTCTATTTCTCTCCCCCCCATCCCTGTGAAGAGAAGGGAGCATAAATCCAGCACTGTGCACGTCTGCATCTCTTCTCTCCTCTCTTCCTCTTCACACATCAATCGAGCAGCATCGAGAGCCATTGGCTCCTGCTTCTGTCAGTCAAATGCAGTGAGGAAAATGTGGGGGGGCGGGGCTATAGACACACAGCTCGGGATTGCGCAGACACAGTGTGCCTTCATAGCAAGCAGCTTGCTATGGGTACACACAAAGAAGAAGGGTACCCAAGAAGAGGAGTATCAGGGCTACTCTGTGCAATACCACTGTACAGGGCAGGTGAGTATAACATATTTGTCATTTTATTTTAAAAAAATGTACTTTAGTAACACTTTAACCTACCACTAGGAAACCCACACAAGCACAGGGAGAACTGCGTGCAGGTAGTGTGATGGCTGGGATTCAAAACGATGATCCTAGTCCTGCAAAGAATTGTAAACCCCTTAGCCACTGTGCTACCCAATTTGTTTTGTTTTTTTGTTTTTTTTTTACACAAAATGCACAATTTCCTAAATATTTGCCACTTTAGTTCACAATTCGAGACCGTTTACCCTTTTTTTCCAGCTATTCAATCTCTTGCAAATGTAGTTGAAAATAGCTGAGGCTCTTCCCTGGGGAGCTTTAACACTTTCCTCTGACTTGTGCAAGTGCTTATTACATACACGGGGTTTATGCAATTTGTTGGACAATCCTGTGAGACATAGAGAGAAAATGTCACGAGCACACCGGGATCTCCAAAACTGAGTCCAAAATTTTAATCAATGATCACATAGTTACAAAAAAGGCGACATTTCTGGGCCACACAGGACCCCTTCATCAGGCGTGTGACAAATTGTGATACAAATAGAGCATTATTTAAAGAACCATTCACCAATCAGTGCACAAAAAAGATGACCCCAGACCTGCCCTCTGACATCCAATGATGTCACATTCCCATCATAGACATATAACTAAACACCTACAAACATTTCCATTTGCATCTGAATTAAACAATTTACCAGTATGTGAGAGTGAGAGCTATAACACCAGATTTAACACACCTGCTCTCCATTCACACCTGAGACCCTGTAACACTAAGGAGTCACATGACACCGGGAAAGGAAAATGGCTAATTGGACCCAATTTGGACATTTTCACTTAGGGGTGTACTCACTTTTGTTGCCAACAGTTTAGAGATTAATGGCTGTGTGTTGAGTTATTTTGAGGGGACAGCAAATTTACACTGTTATACAAGCTGTACACTCATTACTTTACATTGTAGCAAAGTGTCATTTCTTCAGTGTTGTCACATAAAACGATATAATAAAACATTTACAAAAATGTGAGGGGTGTACTCACTTTTGTCAGATACTGTATATTGTTGTGCACTGCAGCGCATGGCGTTAATTCCTACAAGCTCTAAAAGATGCTAAATGATAAAATTTGCTGTTGACATATAAGAGCCCGTATTATTAATATACAATACCAAACAAATATAAAATACCAAATAAAGCCAAATTAAGCATTTTAGGTTTACCAGTTTTTTAATTAAGAGGCTAAATATCTTAAAGCAAAAGGAAATAAGTATGTTGCCTACAGCAACTTAGTATCACCTTTTACTCTTGTCAATCCTCATTAAAAAATAATGAAATATTGTTTTTGCAAAGAAATCAATAGTCCGTGTTTGTGTAGATCACTAGAGCAAAATAGGCACCACTGTTGAAATATTTGGAGCTATGTACTCTACTAAGATATGTACTGTGTAATCCACAGCATTCCTTTAAATTAAAGAGGAATTCCAGGCATGGTAAATTTTATACATAGTTACACTGGTCCAGCTTTGGACCAATATACGTTAACTAAACATACACCATTCCTGGACAATGCCCCTGGAAGCTGGAATTCACTGAAGAAGACAACGCTACTTCAATGATCTTCACTTGCCTCAGGGTCCTGTGCTGAGTGGCTGGCCTGCTGCATTGTGAATAAAGGAATTCAACCGCTTGGCACGGGTGCCATTGAAAGAGAGTTTGCATTTACTGAATGAATGCAAAGCATTCTCTGATTGGACCAGTTTGAGTGTGAACACCCCACCTTTCCACCTCGTTCAGTCAGAGAACCTTTTTCCTTCATTCAGAAAATACAAAGCTTTCTCTGAATGGTGCCCATGCCGAGCAACCGGCCTCTTGTGTTCACAATGCAGGGGGCAGCTGTTCTGCATGGAACCTGAAAGCAAGTGGGGATTACTGGTGTGTTTACTTCAGAGATTTCCACCTTCTAGGAGCATCGGCTAAGTTTGGTATATACATAGTTACATTGGTCCAATGTAACTATGTGTAAAATATCCATACCTGGAATTCCTCTGTAATTAATATGAGCTTCATGATGAAAAACCTCATGTACCATCAACCATGTTGATCAATATACAGTATACACAAGCTCCATTTTAATGGAGCTTTTCAGGTACATCTAATAATTACCACAAAAAAAACAATCTTTTCCACAATTTCACAAGTTTATTAACATCACAAAATATTAAGTATAATATCATCAATTGGGCTTGGTACAGTCAAAATTCATAACCATCTCAAGTCAAGCATTCCCAGGTCTGGTTTAGCATTCCATAAAACCTTTACTTCGCATTCTAAGCATTTTTGTAGCAAACAGAATGTTTTGTAGAAAGAAATCAAATTGCGCAACCAAATACAATAAAAGCTGATACAAATTTAAATGGTGTATGTGTTCAAGTCCATATAGTGCTTCAATAAAAATTTGTGATGTTGAACACTCAGGATGTGACTTAAACTTCTGTTCGATGTTTATGGTAAGAGAGGCCGCTTACCGGATAAGGTGGATCTCAAATTATAGAGATCAAACTCGCTCAGCAATGGGTCGTTCAGCCTGTGAATTTTCCCCTGGGGCTCCTCCAGAGCCAGTATCCCTCCCGATACAGCGGACTGTTGTTCTCATGTTATATTCCTTACAAAGGCACTGACAGATCCTTCTGAATGGTCTTCCACATTGGAATATGTTTACCAGGTAAAAAGAAGAAGAAGAGGCTTCATAGTGCAGTATCTTCGTTTAAAAGATTTATTACAAGATTAAAAAACACTGACTTCCAAAAGCAGTGAAATGATTTCAAACAGCTGCGGCTCAAGCCAGCCAGCTGGTGTGTGGTGACGTCAAAGGCGGGTGCTGCACCTGACGCTTTTCCCCGCACAAGGCATAGACTGGGAACAGGGGCTAGGGAATGTTTTGTAGACCTAGGATTTCTCTCTACGCTTTTCATTAACAGCGTTCACTTCTTCAGGAGAGTATTTGCAACTGGGTATGAATCTTTAATATACAAACAATGCAATCATTACACTGCCTGTGTTGATGGGGGAAATCGTGCAAATGTCACAATATGTATGGTCTGCCTACATCATGGAGGTCAAATGTGCCTGTCAATTGATCTTCCATGATCTCTGAAGTTTATCAAGCTGATGTCAAACTGATGCCCAAATCCTATTGACATAGACCCTTTAAAAGCCCACAAATGCCATTTTTGGCCACCATTCTGTGCTAACCCTAACTGCCTGGCAGCATCTAGAGGTCCAAATCTAAATGTATTTTTTATTTCTTTTACTTTCAATCTAAAGGTTTTACTTGACAACATCATTAATTTATCCCTACCTTCCTAAGATACTAAACATTTGATAATCAATATTATTTTAAACATGTAATCTTAGAGCAAAAGGGGAAAGCTAAAAACTCCAATTTTTCTTTTTGTATTTCTGTTTTACAACTAGAGGACTTTAGATAGTATTTAGAGTATAGATTGTCCAAGATTTAAAATGTTTACTTGTTTTTACAGTTACATGTTTTTTTGAACTAGTTGAGAACAATCATTTTGCCCTCTCCTCTATGTGCCTCAAGCAGACCCCAAGGCAGTCCTTAGCATTTAATAACATTTTCTGGTCCAGAGAAACCTGTCTGCTATTCTTCCTACCACAATAATTGACCTTTCACTTTAGATTCATCCTAATATGTGGAACCTCCTCTAATCTGTTCACCATGCCTGTGTGTGGCTGTACCTTAATCCAATAAATGGATGTGAGTCATCACACTCATATAAAATGTCTTAGGACAAAGCTTGACATAGCTGCTGTTTTTTTTAAACTGAACTTTTGTCTTAAAGGTAACCTGAGCTAAAAAAAAAAAAAAAAAAAAAAAAAAAAAGGCACAGGCTGCCATTTACAACCTCTTTTTGAAAATTACATAGCTTCCTGGCACTCTCTGACTTTAATACTTTAAAACATTCACCAGAATTACGTATGCAACAATAGAGAATGAACTTAAAACTTCTGATTAGCATTTTTACTACAGGCCAGTGACTCAATAATAATAATTACTGAATCTATTAGATTAAGAACTAGGCAACTAGCATCTCCAGAATGAAAATCATCAAATGGCAGCCCCCATATCTGGCTAAGGTTAAAGTACAGTATTGCTAATACATGTATTTTTAATGTTTTTTACATATAGTAATGTGGCCTCCTGGTGTCTCTCTTCCTTCTAATAGTAGACATTTTGGCAGAAAGTAGTGTTGTGGTATTATCACGTTGATCACACGGATTGATATTACAGGTCATTCACTACTTCTTGTAAACACTGTGGAAAAGATTTGATGAATTAGGAGCTGGGAAGGAGCTGATGGGGAGAGAGGTGGGACTTGCTGTAACTCGTGTTACCATACTGCTGGTGGCGAACAAATTAAAAAAGGGGTGACAATGGAACTCTTAAATTCCCTGAGGGCCTCATATGTCCATACCTTCCTTTTCTTAGATTCCTTGGCTGCTCTCTGTTTCCCCCAGGCATGGATTGCCTGCACAGTTCAAATGCTGGCAAAATTAATGGCTTTTGTGATATTTATTCCTTACTCTTCCTGGCGGGAGTTACGACATTTCATACATTGCGTAACATTCCATTACTGGAGCACTTCCATTATGCCCAACTTAGGCACTTCATTCTCTTGCTTCTCCACAATCACTCTTCTCCTTTTGTGCTTACTCCCTTGAAAGTAAATGCAGATCTCATCTGAATGCACCAGGATTAATCTTTTTGATTTATGATTCTATTGTGTTGTCTAACAAAACTATCACTAGGGCATGCCAGCCTCGAGGGCAAACCGATCTTAACATTTCCTTGGCTTAGAAAGACTGGTACATCATTTGGAAAACTACAGCCAAAATCTCTAGAAACATTGTAATTCTTGAAAACTCATAAAATATTGGCTCGTTTTATACTGACATACCTCATCACTTGCTTCTGTGGCTGTCCTTATGAGGGCTCAATGAAACACATTTGGTGGACTTGCCCAAGAATGAGCAGACTATGGATACAGGTTTATAATCTCATGGGCACATTAGTTCATACTAATCTCCGTAAAAACCCTAAAGAAGCACTGCTTAAAAAACCTATCCGTAAACTTTTCCACTTGGAACAGACATGGTCCTCCATATTTTCCATCACCAGACTCACCTGGAAGACTTTCACCTAAGTTTTGAAGTGGTAAAAAACATGTTGACTGATATCATGATAAACAAAAAACAAATGGTAATTCTGGCCAATACCTTGCCAATTTCTTCCTCATTTGGCAACCTTGGATATCTTATGCTCAACCTCCACAGTTTGATGATTCTCTTTTGTCCATTTGATTCCATGGTGAGCTGTCCCCTTCCCCTGTCCCCTAGCCTTCCCCCTCTTTTGTTCCTGTGTCCTGCATCTTTCTTACGTTTCCTCATTTCCTTGCTTTTGCAGCTCTAATATCCTATTTTCAGATCTTAAAAGCCTTTTAACCCCCCCCCCCGTATTTTCCCTAAAATATCCTTCTATAGACCCTCTTAAGCCTAGTACACATGGGCCGAATGTCAGGCAACATTGGCCAGGTCAATAAAAAATGGCTGACATTCGGCCCATGTATATGGCAGCCCGCTGGGTTGAACGAAAAAAAAAAAAAAATGGTGTGTACTAGGCTTTAGCCAAATCTGGAAGACTATCATGACCTTGGTTTGCAGGTCCCTACATAAAGCTGAAATCTGTTCTGTTTAACTTATCCTAGACTATGAAACTTGTTATTGTTGATACATTATTGCTACTCCTGTACAATGTTGATCACCTGTATATGCCCAAGTCAACGTAACTTATTTAATTGTTAGCGATATAACCTTAATAAAAGAGAAGAATGTCAATGCTGTTGCAACGGCATCATGCAGCATTATCACCCTGAAGCAGTAAGTGCCCTCTGAAAGTGAAAAAATGGCAAAATAAAACAAACGGTGAAGTAAAACAAAATGTTGAAATAATGCAGAGGAAGAAGAAATTAGTCTTGCAAGCTTTAAATTGTGGTATATTAATCCAGTGATTTTTCTGTTCAAGTGCTTGCCACAGCACTGCTTATCTTCAACGCTATAAGAATAAGGGAACTTGTTAGAAAATGTTACAAACACTTTACTTCAGGATTTTACAAAGACCTTTTTTCCCCAAGTATATGTTTCCATATCTACATGAACACACTTAGTCATGGCTTCCTGATTAGACACACCATTCGCATATCACCATAAAAGTAAATTTGCCATAAATAAAAGGGTTCCCAGGCAGTATATCTCACACAGAAGCATTGTACAGTATGTAGTTTATAGATCAGTGTAGCTGCTAGATGACAGCTTTATACATTACATAAGGAAAGTAAAAATGGTCTTCTCAATCTAATGCTCAAAGGGAATAGAATTTGTGGCTGCTTGGTGCTAATTGCCCTCCTTTGTTTTTAATGTCCTCTGTTTTCTGGTCTTCAATACCATTTATAAAGCTATTCTTACTGGATGGTGTATGATCATGACACTTACTTGCCAGCTTCCTAAGCCAAGCATGACATGCATGTCAACAAGTTTTTTATTTTTAGATGCCTCACCCTGTATATTGAATTAGAACCATTCATTTATATAGTAGTGATATATTCCACAATGCTTTACTTAAAATGCTGACTCTTTCATTGCTGTGTATAATCTCCTATTCCCCAAATAGATATACAAAGACTTCTCCTTTTCATTTTAGCACCCTAAACATGGGCAATAAGACAGCACCCAGTTTTTAACTGCAAAGACCTGCTTGGCATAATTTAGCATAGGGTTCATTTATAATTTGGATTCGCGTACAGTTAATTAAACACAGTTCACACTTGTACAGTGCTGACAGTCCAAAGTAACACAATGCAGAGGAAAAACTTGAAGGTTCATATGTCATGGGAACTCAATACCTATAAAGTTGTATGAATAGCTCCTAACTGTCCCTCATTCTGAGGGACTGTCCTTCTTTCCTCCTTTGTTGTCTTTTTTGGTTTGATGTATAGACCGCAGCACTATTTAACTACCAAAAGTGTTATACCATGGTAAATTTCCTCATTCACACCTCACACGGGCTCTGAGGTAATTTGTTTGTGTGGCTAGAGCCACCAGTTGCTACGTTCAGGCAGCCTATATGAGCTGACACAGGTGCTTTTTTTCTAATTTAAAAGGTGTACGAGTGAGCATAATAAATGCACACTGGTGGTGATTTACTAAAACTGGAGAGTGCAAAATCTGGTGCAGCTATGCATAGTAGCCAATCAGCTTCTACCTTCAACTTGTTCAATTATACTTTGACAAAAAAAAAAAACTGGAAGCGGATTGGTTTCTATGCAGAGCTGCACCAGATTTTGCACTCTCCAATTTTAGTAAATCAGCTCTACTGCCTGTGTTTGGGGCTACTCACCCACACGCTTGTCAAATTAGGATAAGTGGCTATGTATGTACAGCTGCTTACCCATAGACTTACCTGTGCTGCCTGTATGCATCACTGGTGACTCCAATGCCCAAAAATGCCCATTGATGATGTATGGGGCCAAATGACTGCATTTCTTATGTCTAAAGCCAGTAAAAGGGGAAAAAATAGTGAAAGAGGTTACTTGTGGGTTTAGCCAACTTTTGCATATTTATTCTTCTTGGTCTGCATAACTAGAATGTTGCCTTTCCCACATAATTTGTGTTAAATGGTGGTTTTCAGAAAGTTTGGAAGTAGCTCTCTAAGTACTTTAAAGTGGTACTAAAGTATTTAAAAAATATATATATATATATATATAACACAAATGGTATATGCATTTGCCCTGCGCAATGGTTTTGCACAGAGCAGCCCAGATCCTCCTCTTTTCGTGTCCCCCGCCGACATTCTGGGCTGCTCCCCCCTGCTGAGTGCCTCCATAGCAAGCCTCTTGCTATAGGGGTACTCGTACATGCTCATTCCTGAGCCCTGCTCTGTGTGTCCATTGACACACAGCAGGGAGATCAGCCCCACCCCCCGTTCCATCCTCACTGGCTGTGATTGACAGCAGAGGAAGCCAATTGGGAGAGAATTAGGGGGGTTAAGGGGGAGCTGCAAACAGAAGGTTTTTTACCTTCATGGATAGATCCATGAAGGTAAAAAACCTTCAGCCTTTAGAACCACTTTAACAGATTCAGCCACTGTGCTAATCAAAAGGCAGATTATGGCAGAATGGGGACCTAGGCAAAGTAACATCTTTTCTTTCCCCTCATAATTTCAAATGACTTTAAAAGATATTGTAATAGGCACACACAATAGGAACCTGCTCCCTTTGCAATGTCTGTACTGGCATGGCCAGCCATCAGACTGCCTAAAAGTGACAGGCTAGCGCACAGTTTTTTACCAATTGCACTATCCCCCATTTACTGCAGAAATGGGAAGGTTGTATCTAGGCCCCCTGGACATCCACTGGATCCTAAGCTCCTTCAGCTAGCCCAACATGTAATGAGTACTGCTTAGACCTTAGAAGAAGTGGGTATACCCTGAAGGCTTGTCCTGAAAATGTAAATGTTAGTGAAAAAAAAAAAAAAGTATCCTAGACAGTATTTCACTGTATCTTAGCTAGCCCAACAGGTAGTAAGAACTACCTGATTTTGTTGCCCCTGTTGGTAATGTTGCTGAAACTGAGACATATGCTTGCCTGAATTAGGCGCAGGTAGTTCTAATGGAAACTACTACCAGAAAAGTGCTGTTAAAGTGAACTTTTATTTAAAAAAATAATTAAAAAACATGTCACACTTACCTGCTCAGTGCAGTGGTTTTGCACAGAGCAGCCCCAATCCTCCTCTTCTCTGGTCCCCCGCCGGCGCTCTGGGCCCCTCCCCCTTGCCGAGTGCCCCCATAACAAGCTGCTTGCTGTGGGGGCACTTGTGCGTGCTCACTCCTGAGCCATAAGACACAGAGAGTGCGGCTCAGCCCCGCCCCCTGCTCCCGCCTTACTGGCTGTGATTGAAGGTAAAAAACCTTCAGCCTTTACAACCACTGTAAAGCTTTATTAAATTCCCCTGAATATTTTCTGATAGTGTGGAATGAGAAGGTTTTGATTACTGTCATGCTTATGATAAATGTACATTGCAGCATATGTTCTAAAGAGTCATTCAATGGTGTTGAGTTTTAAAAGCCTTGGCCAACACTAAGAATAGCCAAGCAATTTTTGGGCTTGTAAAGCTATTATAAATGTAGTGCATTTTATTGTATTTGACACATTTTATTGTATATGACACATTTTATTGTATATGACACATTTTATTGTTCATTTAGGCCATCTGAGGAACTTTCAGGCAGACCTGACTTTGCCAGGTAGAGTGTATCGTTATTATTGTGAAATAATGTCTTTATAACATTCTGTTGCTGGTTTCCCCAGTTCCAGCACTATTTGTTCTATCTGTACTTTATCACCAGGCCAGCTTTACAACTGTCTGAACAAAGAGATATCCAAAAGTGTGCATAATTACTTTCCTGGCACATGCAATATAGACAACCTTTTACAGGGAATAGGAAGTAATATCACAATGTGTTCTAATTATAAACTGTCACAGAACATCTAAATCCAGTTTTTATATTTACAGAATGAAGATCACATGGGCTGGGTCTCATGTATCAAAGGTGTTTGGGTGAAAAGTGTTGTTGGTTGTGCAGGGCAACTAATCAGCTTCCTGATGTGAATTTTTCCAGTGTCAGGCTACATACACACTAGGCATTTAGCCCCGATGCATGAGATCCCAAGATTCGGTGTAGGTGAAAGGCACAAGTGCACTGTCCAGCCCCGCTGCTGGCATCCTGTAAAACTCTATGAGAGGCTGCTGCAGCTGGATGGTGCACCGAATGGTACTTACATTTAACCTCCCTGGCGGTATGATTATGTTGGATTTTAGGTGCTGAAAGCAGTACAATTATTTTGCATGGAAATTTGGCGTTTTATATTGTAGGTCTGTAATTCTTAACAATAACACACTTAAATCTGTCCAAACAAGAGTCTAGTAGATATCCCGGGTATGATAAAGTTTGAAACACAAAAACATAAATTATAATATAATAAATAAAAATAAATAATTAAAAAAAAAAAAAATTAATAATAACATAAATTTCCCCATGATTCACTATCGCTCAATTCTGCAAGTGTTCTAATTTACTATCGCTGTTTTCTAGCTGATCTAAAGCCACTTTTGAAGTAAAGGGACACTTTTTGGTTGCTATGGACAATCTCCAGTTTCCAGGCAGAAAGAACAGTATATATAACATAAAACTGCATGCAGGGCATAGGACAAAGCACTGGGGACAAAAGGGATGTGAAATCATTTCATACAGTAATGGAATCTGTAAGATTACAGTACTGTATGTGTTATGATTTTACACTTTTTTGAATTTGCCGCCAGGCTCCGCCCCCGTGCGTCGCGCCGCTCGCATGGAACGGAGCCTGGCACGGAGAGGCTTCGGAGGAGGACGGAGCCCGCAGACACAGCGGGGGACATCGCAGGATCCCGGGGACAAGGTAAGTAAAGCCACACCAGGATCCTGCGATGTAATCCCGAGTGTGGCTCGGGGTTACCGCTAATGGTCCTGAATTTTAACCCCGAGCCACACTCGGGAAAACCGCCAGGGAGGCTACGGCAGTATTCCCTGAGGAATGCATGCACAGAATGCAGACTTCCAGCCTGTTAAACAAAATAATTTTACGGCCTGTAAAACCCCACGAAATACCTGGATCTACCCCCACAACATACCAGGATCTACCCCCACAAAATACTAAGATCTCCCCTCACCAGGGCTAAGCGTTTAGTGTGCATGAGGCCTAAATTTAAACACGAAAGGCATTGCCTGCTATTGTAGGCACTTTTACTTTCTCACACTTTACCTAAATAAGGCCCAGTAATTTTTTGAGTATTTTAGCATTTACTTTGTTGTGAATCTCACAGACAACAAACTAAAGAGGAGAGCTTGGTTTGGTATGTGTTTGTGAAGGGAAGTTAATTTCACACAAAATTGGAAAACACTGGTGGGATGATTTGCTCACTGTGCTATTATATCTCCAGCAGTCAGACATCCCAGCCAGTTTGAAGTTTTTGCACCTCCTGCTACAGAGGGGGTTATTTACTAAAGCTGGAGAGTGCAAAATCTGGTGCAACTCTGAATAGAAACCAATCAGCTTCCAGGTTATATTGCAAAAGCTTAATTAAACAAGTTGAGGTTAGAAGCTGATTGGCTACCATGCACAGCTGTACCAGATTCTGAATGGTTCTGAATGGTTCAGTTTTAGTAAATCTACCCCAGAGTGTCATTCCTTCAGCTGCAAGTGAAGCAGTCTTGCCCTTTCTGCAGTCATCATTCTTTTACATGTTTACTTGGCTATTGTTAGCTTCTCTGTTGAGAAAAACCTGGTCTAAAGAAGAATTGATGTAAGAACAGTGATTTAGGCTGGGTTCACACATGTGCGGTGTGAACTGCAGCTCTGGTTTCCCTGCGAAGACAAAAAAAAAGGGGTGGTTAAGCAGTTCCTCTGCGTTTTAGCTGCGGATCAGCTGAGCAGGGAGAGGGGAGAGGTGTAGTGAAGAGGGGGAGAGAATGCCTGTTCACAACAGAAAGCATATGCGAATCAGATGCGTTCCTATAGAAGATAATGTGCTTGCAATTTGCACCACAATGCCCAGAAAATGCACTCTTTTTTGGGCAATGCGGAGTGCGAATGCAACGCAGATATGTGAACCAGCCTCATTCAAATGAACGTATTCTAAAATGTCATGCGAAATTGGATGCAGTGTAAGCCACATTCAATTTGCATAGGTGTGAACCCAGCCTAAATGAAAACATTTCCTAATCTTCTTTACAATGTCCATAGTGCATGAAGGATCCTTTGTTATGGACGTACCTTGCATTAAAAAAAAATCCTCATGTTTTACTGTAAATACTGCAAGTATAGAAAAATGCCTGCTGATTCGCCTAACTTTCTGTTGTGGGGGGGAGGGTGGGGTTGATTTACTTAAAGCAATTTAGGCTGATCACTTTGCAAAGGAAGTTGCACTTTTCAAAGGGATTTGCACTAAAACTTAGTAAATGTAAAGTTTTACTTTGCAGAGAATAATCAAATCATGTGCAAGAAAAATAAAAAAAATAGCATGTTTTTTCACACATGATTGGATGATGGAAGTCAGAAGAGCTTCACCTCATTGACTAAGCTCTGGGGCAAATTACTACCAAAAGTGTAACTTCCCTTGCAATGTGAACAGCCTATTTTAGTATATCAACCTCATTGCCTCTGATGAGCTGACATTCTAAGCACTGCCCTGTCCTGTTCTTGTCTTTTTTAACCAGAAAAATGTTTATTGTGCAAAAAGTCATCAGGAATACAATGCAACAAACCATAAGAATAAAAAAAAAAAAAAAAAAACATACAAAAAAAATAAATAAATAAAAGGATATTGCATAATTCACATAATATAAACAAAGCAGATAACCAGAATATTACGTTAACCCAGAGTTTTTTGGGTAGTCCTGTTTTTGTTTACTTGAATACCCAACTCCATCTCTTTTTTGTTATTGAAATGAGGGAAGGTGTTCAGATGTAAGAAAAAAAAATAAGAAGGTCAGGGCTGACAACGCTGCTTGGGACTTCAGTGCACTAGTAAAGATGTTGTCAGCTCATATAGTTGGACGCTGAGTGCATTTCTGTATAATCAGCTGTTATTGTTCTAGATCCATTTTTAAAGGGACAAAACATGTAAATGTACATGTATGCAGCAATGCACTGAATGTGTGCATGTGTTCTTGTTATTTTGCATAAACAGCTATTGTATATATATATAAAAGTTAAAAACAAAATTAAAGTGGTTTAAAAAAAAACTATAAATTGAAGCAAAAATAAAACTGACCCAAAACAATTTTAGCTTCCCTCTAGCCTAGGTTCACTATTGGTACGATTTGGCATGCAAGTCGACGAGACAAATCGCATGCCAAATCGGTGGCTATTGCCAGCAATGGTACCGTCCGAATCAGTGTGGCGCCGCACCATTTCCCAAAAGTAGTTCCTGTACTACTTTTGGCGACTTCGGGGGGTGATTTGTATAGACATCTGTGCAGGAAATGTGCAAATCGCCGCTGAAGTCGTACTGCATTGCCGGGTTGAAATCGTGCGAGTTCAGCTGAACTCGCACGATTTCTAACCCCGCAGCAAAGTGAACCTACGCTAAAAGCCACTTTGATTCCACTTTTGCAGTCAAGTTTGAGAAAACTCCACTATACAATGTGTTTGTTATGTATTTTAATTCACACAGCATGCTTCTTTTTTTTCAAAAATATTTCTTACTTTATACAGGAATACCCCACTTTTAAGTACACAATGGGGTTTATTTACTAAAGCTGGAAAGTGAAAAATCAGGCTCACTTCTGCATAGAAACCAATGAGCTTCTAACCCCAGCTTTTCGATTAAGCTTTGTTAATAAAACCTGGAAGCTCATTGGTTTCTATGCAGAAGTGAGCCTGATTTTGCACTTTCCAGCTTTAGTAAATAAACCCCATTGTGTACTTAAAAGTGGGGTATGCCTGTAGATGTTTCTCAAGAGAAGGACTCATGGCCGATTGCAAGTTATTTGAGCAATGGGGCACATTTACTAAAACTGGTTCACTCAGAATCTGCTACAGCTGTGCATGGTAACCAATCATCTTCTAACTTCAGCTTGTTCAATTAGGCTTTGACAATGGACGCCTGGAAGCTGATTGGTTTCTATGCAAAGCTGTGCCAGATTTTGCACCATGCAATTTTAGTAAATAACCCCCACTGGCAGGGTGATTCTATCCCAAGTCTGTCCTCTTTAACATACAATACAAAAAGCCCAGTCTCTATCCTTTAACACTTTATTAGGACAAATAGTGTTCAAATCTAGTTACAATTGATAATTAAGATCTTTCTACACAGTACAGACAGGAATAATTATGGCAAACAGCAACCCCCCCACCCTCTCAAAGACTACTGAGTAGGATTTTTCCTTGCTGGGGTGAAGAATAGAGCATTTAAAAAATGTAAGCTGCAATGTGAATGGAGGCATGTAACAAATCTAATAATGTAGGTGGTATCCCCATTTGGCTACAAAAGTGAAAATACACTTTAGGCTTCCTGAAAGTTGTTGGATAGATGATCAGAATTGCTTAACTTTTATTAGGATATGATCTAGAAAGAATGACTAGTATGGTAATGGCTGGTTTGTAACTTTAATTAGGAACAGCTTTTTGGAATGCATTCTTTTATTTATTGCATGTGTCTTGCTCTTTGCTTTGGGAACACAAAAACTTTGAGAATAAACAGATATCTATAAAGATGCCCTAGCAAATAAATGAGTTGTTCATTTCAACTCTGATTAAATAGATGAATCCAATGAAGAAAGCTGGGCTACTACTCATTCCGCAAGTGTGAATTCACACAAAAGATGCATAAACACAAGCCATCAGCGTATTCACAGAATTTCATGCTCGCTTTCACCCTTTCCACTTTCTAATTTAACTCAAAACAGGCTCAGTACTTGCTTTAACAAGCCAGGCTATTAAGCACTACTCTGGCTAATGTATGAGTGATGTAGCCTATTTCTCATAGCATTAAAGTATAGCAAAGATTGACAAATGTAAGCCTGTTTTTATCAAGGATAACGCGGTTACAAAGTGAAGTTATTTCTGCCCTGGCCCAATCTAAAATAACCCATTCTACACCGCCTCAGCTGTATACATAATTACCTATGCCCCATGGCTCCATTCTTCTGCATTGTTAACAGCCTTCAGATGAAATTTTCTTTCAATTGGACACACCTGCACAGTGTATCCCTATAGATTTCTATGGGGCTGTCTTCAATCTACTTTAGATCCAATCAGCTGTTCCCACCATACAGCTGTCATTCTTTAATTGTAATTTAAAGCA
Source organism: Aquarana catesbeiana (assembly GCF_042186555.1). Classification (NCBI taxonomy): domain Eukaryota; kingdom Metazoa; phylum Chordata; class Amphibia; order Anura; family Ranidae; genus Aquarana; species Aquarana catesbeiana. The sequence goes on from NC_133331.1 coordinate 88,604,160, forward strand.
TATTTGAACACAAATCAAACATGTAATATAGCCGACTAGTCATTTTATGTAGATTTTTTTTTTTCTCCTTTATTTTCATGTGGTAATCCTGCAAATAATGAAATGCCTGTCCTTAGGTGGCTTTTCCTCCACTTTATCTATGCTATGAAGGGAGCCATTCTTGTTACTAGAGATGAGCTTGGGTGTCCACCAAACTCCTCTCTAACCTAAACCATGCGGCCTTGGTCATTCCACGCTCTGCAAATTTTGTAAGCTTCGGGCACATGAGCTGCAACCCGGACATTAGCTCATTGGAGCATAAGAAAGGAGTTTGGGTTAGGAATTTGGAGGTTGCGTACGCTCATCTCTAGTTCTCACCTATGCTGTTCTCCTGAATTGTACTACAAATATATCTCCCTCTATTTATTTGAATTACAACGTGGATGGCAGAAATGTTGTTCTTTCAGGCCCCCTCATAGAAAATGACAATAGCACTGCATTTCTGGCAAGATAAAAAAGCATTTTCTGCACTTAATGAATTGTTCTCTGCCTGAATTATAAAATCGAATGCAACCACCACCAATGTGGTGATCTTAAGGATGCCCAGGGCATTGTGGGATGTTGGCATGGCACACTGACTGTTCCCCTCCCCTCCCTCCATGTGGGTCTGCCAACTCTATTTCCCTCCCTCTTTATCTGGTGGCCTGGGTATCCCCCGCGCATCACGTCCCGTGGTTCTTCAGAGATGCCCAGGAGGTTAATAGATATTTCCACCCTGTGGGGACCTCTGCGTGTAGGTGTTGCTTCTTCCTCCGCCCAGTGGAAGGCAGTTTGCAGGAGCTTGCCTTCTCCTCTCTTTCGCTTTGGCTGGGTTGCCCCCTTTGTGGTGGTGCTTGCGGCACAGACGGGTGGGGAAAGGTGCGCTTGTGTGGTGCATTGAGGATCAAGAATAGGGTGGAAGTGTGCACACTGGTGACTGTCGGTGTCTGCGCCCCGCCGTGACAGCACACTATGAAATTGTGATTCCTTTGCCAGGGATAAGGGATGCCAATGACAGCTAAAACCTCACACACACAGGACATTTTGAAAACTTACCTAAGGCTACATGTACACTAGCCTGCCCTGACCGTGGCTGCAGGAAAATGCAAAACGTGGTAAAAAATGGAAAGCTTTGGCAAAAAAACACCAAAAGCCCCTAAACTGAAGTTTAGGAAGCTGCCAGTGTACATGAAGCCTAAAAGCCTTTCCTCATGGCAGCAGTGTCTTGGCAGAAAAAACACCTGACCCTTGTATAGGTGTGTAACGTGCATTTAGGCGCGTGTACAGGCATAAATTCCTTGGACGTTAATTCATATAATTGATCAGAATAATAATTAATTTCAATGGCCAGAATAAATTAACGCTAAACGTGCCTAGCATTACCAAGCGATAACAAGTGTTAACCCACCAAAAGTGTTTCTGACAAAATGCTGCTGCTCCTGGTTGCACTGGCAATCAGTTATTTTTCCTGCTTTTAAAAGCCCCTGTCACTAAATGCTGATAAAAATATTGATTTACTAAAACCGGAGAGTGTAAAATTTGGTGCAGCTTTGTATAGAAACCAATCAGCTTCCCGATATTTGTCAAAGTTTAAAGCCACGTACACAAGATTTTCCGACGGAAAATGTGTGATTACAGGCTGTCCGACCGTTTGTACGCTCCATCGGACAATTGTTGTTGAATTTTCCGCGGACAAATGTTGGATGACAGGCTTTAAAATTTTCCGCGGACAAATGTCTACTGTCGGATTTTCCGAGCGTGTGTACACAAGTCCGTCGGACAAAAGTCCAAGGTACAAACACGCATGCTCGGAAGCAAGGACATGCAAGAAGCGGTCGGTCTTATAAACTAGCGTTCGTAATGGAGAATTAACATTCGTGACGCGGCAAAATATGAAATCTCGAAATGCAGCGCACATTCTCTTCTTCTTTAATGGGATAATAATGAAGCTGCTTTGCTGGTGATACTGATGGAGTTCTGCCAAACGTATTTTAAAAGGCTTTTATTTTCTAGTGAAATCAAGAATAATATTATTATGCCTGTTTTTTGGGTTTTTTTTGGGCAACTTACCACAACACCATTATCCTGTAGTTTTTAAGATCCAAGATACAACTATGTTGATGTCCCTTGTTAATTTTACATTGTATTTTTTTAAATGTAACTGCCTACTCCCAAACTGTCATTTGACGTAAAACACATAGCCAAGTATTATTCTCCACAATTTTTTTATTGTGCATTAAAAAAAGAAAAGAAATAAAATTAGACATGCTATCTGCCAATAGAACTTAACCAAAAAGTATTGGTTGCATTCTATGCATCCAAAAATATAGAAAATATACCAAATCAAATCATTATTCAACCAAAAAATAAAATAAAAGCCTCATGCATGTGTCCTGCTTCTTAATAGGGGGTCCACAATGCCAAGAGTTGGTGAAAACGGGGGTCCGTCATCCGGAAATAATTCCGAAAACAATCCGGATTATTCTCCTGGAGCTCCCGCAGCAAAGGCATATGACATAATTGGTCACAATTAATAAAGCAATCAATTTTTGGTCCAAGAAATCCTCCTCCTCCTGTTCCTGGACTGGACTTGGGTCAAAGCAATAACTCCAAGGCCAATTGAAGTGCGAAATGAAAAGTGCGAAATGAAAAGAGCGAAATGAATAGCGCAAATCAACACTCACCAAACTTCTACTAACAAGAAATTAGCAGAAGGAGCCCAAAGGGTGGCGCTAAAGAGCTAAAAAAACACGTAGTACGTCACTACGTTCGTGTTTGTTGGCCGACAATTCCTTGCCGTTTGTATGCAAGACAAGTTCCTGGCCAACGCCCTTCGGACAAAAGTCTGAGGTTTTGTCTGTGGAAAATCTGATCAAGTGTACGAAGCTTTAGGCTCTGTTCACACCTATGTAGTTTACTTTTGATAATTTCTGCAGTGCTTTTTGCTGTGCACATTGCATTTTTGCTCATGCAATTTTGACGCAATTTGCATTTTGCATTTTTATGCCTTTGGGTCAATTTGTTGTTGGGCAGATTAAAAAAAAGCGAAATGCAAATCACGCAAAATCACTGTAAAATTGAGGCAAAAACGCACTACACGCTTTTCTGCAGCTTCTCTATTAAAGTCTATTGAACCAAAAAAGAAAGAAAAAAAAATGTTGCGTTTAAAAAAGTCCATTACCCTTTCCAAAAACGCAGTGGCTGAAAAAAGGATAGATGTGAACGTATCCCATAGGAAACTGTGTTAAATAAACAGTAGTGTGTTTCTGCAAAAAGCACCAAAAAATGCATAGGTGTGAACCAGGCCTAATTAACCACCTCAATACAGGGCACTTTCACCCCCTTCCTGCCCAAGCAATTTTTCAGCTTTCAGTGCTGTCGCATTTTGAATGACAATTGCGTGGTCATGCAGCACTGCACTCTAATGAAAGTTTTATCATTTTTTTTCCCCACAAATAGAGCTTTCTTTTGGTGGTATTTGATCACCTCTGCGGTTTTTATTTATTGTGCTATAAGCAAAAGAAGAGGGGCAAGTTTGAAAAAACACAATATTTTTTACTTTTTGCTATAATAAATATCCTTTTTTTTTTTTTTTTTAAACAAATTTTTTCCTTAGTTTAGGCCGATATGTATATTTCTACATATTTTTGGTAAAAAAAAAATCGCAATAAGCGTATATTGATTGGTTTGCGCAAAAGTTATAGCGTCTACAAAATAGGGGATAGATTTATAGCATTTTGATTTTTTTAAATTTTTTTACTAGTAATGGTGGCGATTTGCGATTTTTATTGCGACTGCGATATTGCGGCAGACATATCGGACACTTTTGACACATTTTTGGGACCATTCACATTTATACAGCGATCCGTGCTATAAAAATGCATTGATTACTGTGTAAATGTGACTGGCAGGGAAGGGGTTAACACTAGGGGCTGATCGAGGGGTTAATGTGTGTCCTAGGGGAGTGATTCTAACTGTGGGGGGAGGGGACTGACTGGGGCAGGTGACCGATCGCTGTCCCTATGTACAAGGGACACACCATAGGTCTCCTCTCCTCTGACAGGACATGAATCTGTGTGTGGTCCTGCTCTGTTACCTGGCAATCGCGGGTGCCCGGCGGACATCACGGCCGCCGGGCACGCGCATCGGGTCCCGAGCAACGCGGCGGGCACGCCCCCTAGTGCCTCGGGAGTGCGATCATGTCATATGACGTCCGCCCAGAACAACAGCTGCCTCGTCCCGCCATCATATGACAGTGGGCGGGCAGCTAGTGGTTAACCTCCCTGGCAGTATGATTATTTCGGATTTTAGGTGCTGAAAGCAGTACAATTATTTTGCATGGAAATTTGGCGTTTTATATTGTAGGTCTGTAATTCTTAACAATAACACACTTAAATCTGTCCAAACAAGAGTCTAGTAGATATCCCGGGTATGATGAAGTTTGAAACACAAAAACATAAATTATAATATAATAAATAAAAATAAATAATTAAAAAATAAATAAATAAATAAAAATAAAATAAATTTCCCCACAATTCACTATCATCCAATTCTGCAAGTGTTCTAATTTACTACCGCTGTTTTCTAGCTGGTCTAAAGCCACTTTTGACGTAAAGGGACACTTTTTGGTTGCTATGGACAATCTCCAGTTTCCAGGCAGAAAGAACAGTACATATAATATAAAACTGCATGCAGGGCATGGGCCAAAGCACTGGGGACAAAAGGGACGTGAAATCATTTCATACAGTACTACTGTATGTGTTATGATTTTTAAATTTTTTGAATTTGCTGCCAGGCTCCGCCCGTGGGTCAAGACGCTCGCAGGGAACGGAGCCTGGCAAGGAGAGGCTTCGGAGGAGGACGGAGACCACAGACACAGCGGGGGACATCGCAGGATCCCGGGGACAAGGTAAGTAAAGCCACACCAGGATCCTGCGATGTAATCCTGAGTGTGGCTCGGGGTTACCGCTAATGGTCCTGAATTTTAACCCCGAGCCACACTCGGGAAAACCGCCAGGGAGGTTAAACAAGCTGAGGTTAGAAACTGATTGGCTACCATGCACAGCTGCACCAGATTTTACACCCTCCGTTTTTAGTAAATCAACCCCATAGGTTAACACGCAGGGGAGTTCAGAGTCAAGAAAAAAAAAAAACATCTGACGTCCCTAGTAGCAGCAGCAATAATGTCCAGTGTGCATGAGGCCTTATACAAAGCCAGATGTAAATTGATGCAGCCCTGATAACTGATTCTGATAGGATTACTTATGGTTATGGCCAGTTATTTGGAGGGATTATCTTCTCTTTTTTCTCAGGGGGGGGGGGTTCTATTAGTCTCCCTATGTTTTAATACTTTGAAATATGAGCTAAATGGGAATCTCTGTTTGGGATAACATACTGTATGAGCTAATGCCCATTCATATACTATGCTCATGTGGGTTTGGCTTTAATTTTCACCATTACTAATTCTGGGGATGTACTGCATAACTGTTTTTTTTTTTTTTAATATATATATCATGGATTATAACATCATTATATAATGGCCTTTTGGTATATTTTAGAACCATCTTTTCGCCCATTTAATATCTTTAGGTGAATGTGCAAAGCAGGGACACCCTTTTAAATGTATACTTCAATAAGGAACATTTGCAGTGAATACATATTCATGGAAATCATTCAGGGTTAAGTGTTTTTAGAACAAATATATTGAGTAATTCAAATCTATGTTTATTCATCCTTCAGAATTTCACAATATACCGCACTGGGTCCATCTTGAGGTGCAAAATCTATACAGGGAGTGGTCTCTCCAAACCGTTATCTGTCTCTCTCTCTCCCCATGCATACAGATAAAAACTAATTTGTATCCAAGAGATATATGTATAAATATGATCACTTATGATTTTGATGATAGTTTGCTTCTGGTTGCAACATCCTACCTAATGAAGCCAATTATGTCAAAACAGGTTGAAGTCACTACTTGAAGCTGTTATTTGAAGAGGTTTATATAGAACCAACTATTGTACCAATCATCATCTTCTGGAAATGATTATCCTGTGCTTTTATTTTTTTTTCGTCTTTTATGAATTTGGTTTCAATAAATGTGTAATATGTATATCAGTTTAGTTTAATGGATTGGCACCTTGAAAATCCTGTACTCTTTGAATGTGGTTTACAGTAAAACCTCGGATTGCAAGTAAAGCAGTTTACAAGTGTTTCACAGTATGATCCTTTGTTATGGATGTACCCTGCATTAAAAAAAAAATTCCCATGTTTTACTGTAAATACTGCAAGTATAGAAAAATGCCTGCTGATTCGCCTAACTTTCTGTTGTGGGGGGGGGGGGTTGATTTACTTAAAGAAATTTAGGCTGATCACTTTGCAAAGGAAGTTGCACTTTTCAAAGGGATTTTCACTAAAGCTTAGTGAATGTAAAGTTTTACTTTGCAGAGAATAATCAAATCATGTGCAAGAAAAATAAAAAAAAATAGCATGTTTTTTCACACATGATGGAAGTCAGAAGAGCTTCACCTCATTGACTAAGCTCTGGGGCAAATTACTACCAAAAGTGTAAATTCCCTTGCAACGTGAACAGCCTATTTTAGTATATCAAACTCATTGCCTCTGATGAGCTGACATTCTAAGCACTGCCCTGTCCTGTTCTTGTTTTTTTTAACCAGAAAAATGTTTATTGTGCAAAAAGTCATCAGGAATACAATGCAACAAACCATAAGAATAAAAAAAAAAACAAGACATACAAAAAAAATAAATAAAAGGATATTGCATAATTCACATAATATAAACAAAGCAGATAACCAGAATATTACGTTAACCCAGAGTTTTTTGGGTAGTCCTGTTTTTGTTTACTTGAATACCCAACTCCATCTCTTTTTTGTTATTGAAATGAGGGAAGGTGTTCAGATGTAAGAAAAAAAATAAAAAGATCAGGGCTGACAACGCTGCTTGGGACTTCAGTGCACTAGTAAAGATGTTGTCAGCTCATATAGTTAGACGCTAAGTGCATTTCTGTATAATCAGCCGTTATTGTTCTAGATCCATTTTTAAAGGGACAAAACATGTAAATGTACATGTATGCAGCAATGCACTGAATGTGTGCATGTGTTCTTGTTATTTTGCATAAACAGCTATTGTATATATATATATATATATATATATATATATATATATATATATATATATATATATAAGTTAAAAACAAAATGAAAGTGGTTTAAAAAAAAAAAATAAAAACTGAAGCAAAAATAAAACTGACCCAAAACAATTTTTGTTTACAAGCGTTTCGCAGTACGAGCTGTTTTTTTAAAAAAAATCCTAACTTGTTTTGTGAGCATTGTCTCGTAAGATGAGCAGGATTCAAGCCTCTGGCGTGTGCAGTACCGCATGTGGCCAGAGGTGCGGGGCGCAGGTGGCTCTCGGAGACACTCAGAAACACTCGGTTCCCGAGTGTCTCTGAGCGTCTCTGAGTGTTTCTGAGTATCTCCAATCCCCCCACCTCTGGCCACATGCGGTACTGCATACACTAGCAGTGATACTGAAACAAATTATCTGCATTTCCATTGATTCCTATGGGGAAACTCACTTTGATATACAAGTGTTTTGGATTACAAGCATGCTTCTGGAACGGATTATGCTCCGAATCCAAGGTACTACTGTATATAACTAATTTGGGATGTGGTGACTTTAGATTTCCAACTACCAGTTTTTTCTGAACCATCAATAGGGAATGATAAGCTGCAATATATTAACATTTTGTTCTTGCATTTAGTGATCCTTTAAACTACATCTTTCACTGGCAGTTCAATGCTTACTAAATATTATAGTGATAATGTAGACTCAGTCGCACACATCCCTGCCCTACAGAAAGCCACAAATTTGTCATCTGAGGCTAAAGCATCAGTGCTTTAAAAAAGACAAGGTAACAACATGTGTGTAGCGTTTTCCAGGCTTTCCACCTACCAATCGCTACATGTCGGATAAACTTGGCTACAAAAGTGAGGAGAAGCATCACGCCCATGGCATGTAAACATCCCATCCGGTGCCTATTGCAGCATAAGGGGGGTAGGTGGGAAACAAAAACACAACCGTGCATTTTTGCCGCCCCCTCAATCGCATATCTAAATGAAGCTTTACAAGCACTCTAGGCCTTAGATACAAACAGTTCGTGTTGAAGTGGAAAACAATTATACAATCTTGCTGCAGAGAAACTTTGGAAAATGTCTTTTCTTAGTAAATGCTCACTTTTGCTGTTGTGATTGTACTACACTGTATCCAGTCCTTACTGTTACTTCCTAGTACACAGTAGAGATGAGCTCAGGCATCCTCTGAATTCATCTCTTTTTTTTGTTCTCCAGTGAGCTGCATGCCCTGTTATTCTCCATCATGAAGCTCACGTGAGCTATGGGGCATGGAATGACCCAGCCTGTATCTCATTGGAGTATGAAAAAGTAATTCTGGAGTTTGTGTTAGAAATTAGTTTGAAGGATGCCCAAGCATCTCTTAAGCCTCGTACACATGATCGGACTTTTGTCCAGAGGGTGTTGGCCCCAAACTTGTCTTGCATACAAACGGCAAGGAATCGTCGGCCAACAAACACGAACATAGTGACGCACTACGTGGTTTTTCAGCTCTTTAGCACCTCCCTTTGGGCTCCTTCTAATTATGTGTTAGTAGAAGTTTGGTGAGTGTTGATTCGCGCTATTCATTTCGCTCTTTTCATTTTGCACTTTTCAGTTCACGCTTTTTAGTTTGTTTCTGAACGGCCGTTCATCAACCAGACATGTTGCGGAATTGGAGGAGATAACCTGTTATTTATTATTGGCCTTGGAGTTATTGCTTTGACCCAAGTCCATTCCAGGAACAGGAGGAGGATTTCTTGGACCAAAAATTGGTTGCTTTATTAATCGTGACCAATTATGTCATATGCCTTTGCTGCGGGAGCTCCAGGAGAATAATGGGGATGATTTTCGGAATTATTTCCGGATGACTGACCCCTGCTTTCACCAACTCTTGGCAATGTTAACCCCCTTATATTAAGAAGCAGGACACATACCTGAGGCTTTTATTTTATTTTTTGGTTGAATAATGATTTGATTTGTTATATTTTTGGATGCATAGAATGCACTTTTTTTTAAGTTCTATTGGCAGATAGCATGTCTAATTTTATTTCTTTTCTTTTTTTAATGCACAATAAAAAAAATGTGGAGGATAATACTTGGCTCTGTGTTTTACGTCAAATGACAGTTTGGGAGTAGGCAGTTACATTTAAAAAAATACAATGTAAAATTGACAAGGGACACCAACAGATATGTATCTTTGATCTTAAAAACTACAGGATAATGGTGTTGTGGTAAGTTGCCCCAAAAAAAACAAAAAAACATAATAATATTATTCTTGATTTCACTAGAAAATAAAAGCCTTTTAAAATATGTTTGGCAGAACTCCATCAGTATCACCAGCAAAGCAGCTTCATTATTATCCCATTAAAGAAGAAGAGAATTGTGCGCTGCATTTCAAGAATTCATATTTGCCGTGTCACGAATGTCAAGTCTCCATTCTCCAACGCTAGTTTACAAGACCGACTGCTTCTGGCTCATCCTTGCTTCCGAGCATGCGTGTTTGTACTTTGGACTTTTGTCTGACGGATTTGTGTACACACGCTCGGAAAATCCGGCAGCAGACATTTGTAAGCGGAAAATTTTAAAGCCTGTCATCCAACATTTGTCTATGGAAAATCCGTCAATTGTCCAATGGAGCGTACAAACGGTCGGATTTTCCGCCAACAGCCTGTCATCACACAATTCCCGTTGGAAAATCCGATCGTGTGTACAAGGTTTAAGGCTGCATTCACACTGGTGATTAGGACTGATGCAAATAGTAGCAGCAGGAATATGAGATTTCCTGCTACAGCTCTCAGCGGCTAGGTGTGGCCGCCGGCCCCGTTGACTAGGATGACAGGTCGCTGGTGGCTGCCGCTATTTGCACAGCCAGTGGTTACCTGTGGTGATTGCTGCTGGACACACAAAGCGAACAGGGACGGCGCCCACACCTAGCCACACAGAGTCACAGCAGAGATTAGAAGATTCCTACCGCTACATTTCGCACTGGCCCTAATCGCCGGTGTGAATGTTGGTGGCTTTGCTGCTTCCTCCAGTCTGGGAATCTTTATAAAACACTAAAGAATAATAATAAAGAATAAAAGGCTCGCAAGCAATGTTGTGTCACCTTCATAGAACCTTTATTAAAAATAGTAAAAACTTACAAACATTCTTTACAAAGTCACCTTTTCATATAAAATAATCTGCAGGTAAAGACTTGCCCAATGCTGACTGCACAGGAGAAATCTCTATAGTAGATTATGTTAGAGAGCATTTGCTGTGTCTCTAGTTTGCATCACTGGCTGCTGACTAGTTTCAAAGGTGGAACCTCTTGTAACGCCTTTAATTTTCACTTTCAGCGATCATCTTCTAGGCCTATCAAATGAAGACATATCTAAACATATGAAAGCGTGTCCTATAACTTGATGGTGGCAATATACATGTTTAAAAGTTATGGGACCTTTGAATTTCCCACAATTATCCTTGCCCCTACCTCTAGCTATAACCCCTCCTGCCCCCATCATTTCCTTGTCCTCATTCCCTCTCACCATTGCGCTGATGTTGGGGATGTTTTTGTGAAGCCTAGGTTTAGCCACAACCAAAAAAAACAGCTCAAGGGACATTACTTACAGTCAATCCAATGTTTCCTTTGTTCTGCTGGCTGGAGGATTAGTTGAAATTTTCCTCCTTCAATGACACCCCGCCACTGTAATCGCCACTGTAATCTTCTGCTGCGGCTAATAGAACTGATATACCTGTCATATACACTCATCAAGCATGCCGATTGTGCCCGCCCTTTCTGCCCACCTCCTCCATTCATAGAAACTTCACTATAGCTTCTATTAATAAAAGACAATCTATGAATGGAGGAGGCGGACATTTTATTCATCCACCTGTCCTTCATTCATAGATTGTGTTTCACTCATTTATAGCTTTCAAAAGCTACAGTACGGTTTCTTTGAATGGAGAAGGGGAGTAAAGGGGCGGGCATAGTCAGTCGATCTTGATGAGTGCCAGTCACAGGTCTCTCAGCTCTATTTACCACTGCCTCAACCAGAAGATTTATGTAGTGGGGGGGATCGGAGAAGGTATATTTTAACTATCCTGCAGCCAGCAGCACAAGGGACACATTGAATTGACTGTAAGTAATGTCCTTTGTGCTGATTTTTTTTTTTTTTTTGGCTAAACTTAGCTAATATCGTTACAAACCAAGTTCAATGGTTATAACTATTATGACATCCAATCAGAATTCAGAGGCAGGCTTTTTTATTCAATGTATAGATTAGAGCCACTTCCAGACTTTAATAAATAGTTTAAAAACAGAGGGAGACTAATAGCAGTATTGAACTGCTGCCTTCGCAGCCCCTATGACACTTTGGGCATTCTACATGCATGTGCTAACAGCCATTCCTACATTGACAGCTGAGACTTCAGTGTGATGATGGCTGTTATCACATGTGTGAAAGATCAGCAAAGCATTGTACTGTGCAATGACAACTGCTTGATGTCTGAAGGTTAAGGAGTTCCAGTTATCAGGCATCTCACAATTGCCCAACATTTCTGCCATGTTACATCATGAGTGGCCAATGCTAGAACTGCAGGCCATGATAAATCTGCCTTTTCCTACATTAACGGCCTTTTCCGGCATTTTCACCCCCTTCCTGCCCAAGCCATTTTTCAGCTTTCAGTGCTGTCACACAATTGCGCGGTCATGCAGCACTGTACCAGATGAAATTGTTATCATTTTCCCCCACAAATAGAGCTTCCTTTTGGTGGTATTTTATCACCTCTGCGGTTTTTATTTTTTGCGCTATAAACAAAAGAAGAGTGACAAATTTGAAAAAACACAATATTTCTTACTTTTTGCTATAGTAAATATCCAATTTTTTAAACAAATTTTTTCCTCAGTTTAGGCCAATACGTATTCTTCTACATATTTTTGGTAAAAAAAAAAAAAAAAAATCGCAATAAGCGTATATTGATTGGTTTGCGCAAATGTTATAACGTCTACATAGATTTATAGCATTATTATTATTTTTTTTTACTAGTAATGGCGGCGATCTGTGATTTTTATCGTGACTGCGATATTGCGGCGGACATATCAGACACTTTTGACACATTTTTGGGACCATTCACATTTATACAGTGATTCGTGCTATTAAAATGCATTGATGAATTGTATAAATGTGACTGTCAGGGAAGGGGTTAAAACTAGGGGGTGATCGAGGGGTTAATTATGTTCCTAGGGAGTGATTCTAACTGTAGGGGGAGGGGATTCACAAGGGGAGGAGACCGATCGGTGTTCCTCTGGACTGAGAACACACCATCGGCCTCCTCTATTCTGACAGGACCTGGATCTGTGTGTTTACACACACAGATCCATGGTCCTGCTGTGTTAGCGGGCAATCGCGGGTGCCTGGCAGACATTGCGGCCGCCGGGCACGCACATCGAGTCACCAGTGACACGGCGGGCGCGCGGAAGTCCCCTGGTAGGCCGGGAAGGCGAGGGCCTCATATGAAGCCCTCCCGCAACGAGAGCCGCCCCGCCTGGCCGTCAATGGACAGCCGGAGGTGGGCAAGCAGTTAAGGAGCTGGTTCAGTCTGTAGAAAAAAATAAACGCAGGAAGCTAAAAATCCTGTAGCTGTTGACTTTTAATAAAAGGACAATTGCCTGTCCAGGGATACAGCGCTGTCCACAACCGGGCTAGTTCTTTACTAGCCTTCTGATTCCCAGCACCAGCAATCTAACTGTGGGCAGCCAGCTATGTGGCTTTCAGGTTCACAGCTGGCTGCCCACTCTGCATGGACAAGCCACACTGCGCGTTCTGAATGGACCCACATCTTCTGGGACGTGTTCCAGAACACTGCAGGGAGGGGGGGAGGAGAACTGTCAATACTAGGTACCCCGCTCCCCCCCCCCCCAAAAAAAAAGGCATGCCCATTGTAGCAGGGGAGGAGGACTTAAAGCGGAACTTTCCCTTTTGAGTGAAGTTGCGCTTTAGTTTTCAGGGATTTCCTCTCACTTCCTCTTTTAACCATGGGACATGAAGTGAAGGTAAATCTCCCCAATAGGACACAGATGGCGAACACAAAAAAATGACAGGGGTTATAACCCTCCCTTACTCTAAAATAATTAAAAAAAAAAAAAAGGTTTTGCCTTTAGTTCTACTTGAACGAAAAACTGTTATTGTACATAGATATATTTAGATGCTGTCTTCAGAGTTTTCCCACAAACTCAAAAAAGGAGTTCTTGTTAAGGCTAGATACAGGGCTCAATTCACAAAAAGTTATGTTTTTCTTAAAATGATTGGTAAGCTTCAATATAATTAGGGGGTGCTGGAGAGGCTGCTACACACAGAAGGTTTTTTTTATCTTAATGCATAGAATGCATTAAGATAAAAAGAACTTCTGCCTTTAGAGCCCATTTAATACTGCTTTAACTGATCCATGCAGATGCTGCTAGACTTGGTCTGGGCATCTAAGCTTTAAAAAACTCTGGTTTTGAAATGGTTAATATGGAAGCTGAAACCTGATTGGTTGTTTTGACCCGCTGTCCCACTTTTCTTCCATTATTATGTTTCCCAGTTTTTGTAAATCAGGCCTGTAGTACATTCTTGATGCACACTAAGCAATGTACTCCCACACAGATCAACACACACATCTGTAACTTGGAGCATTCGTCTCGCTCATCCTTGTTTACCATTGCATTTGAACACATGCTACATCAGCAACAGGTGCTATTTATTCAGTGTTCCGTTGTATATACACCCCCTTCCCACCACATTTCTGCAATTGCTTCTTGAAGAACCATACAATTGTAGCCTGTCTTTAGAACTCTGAGCATAGGGTGCTTTGTATTATCATCCAACACTCAAGTATGAGGTCTCAGTCTAGTAAGGAATTCTCACTCTAATTCTGGGTTAAAAAAAAAAAAAAAGTCCTAACATGAACATGTGTAAACTTGCCGTAGTACTTTAGTCCTGCACTCAAAAGTCATAGCTGGAATGTGATTGTTGATTTTTTCTTTTAGATACTGTTACTTAACTTTTTATAAATACACTGTAATATGTATTTAGATTACGGAGAAGTCCTAGGTAATCATTTTATGTTATTAAACTGAAATGTCCAACCAGCTGCCAACTGAAAGAAATCCATATTACTTTGAGGTGAAAATACCTTTCTTCTTTTCTGGGTCAGTAGCTGTTAATTAAAAACTGTCACACAAAGTATGTCAGTGCTAGTTGCTTAGCTGTCATCCTAAACCCCTGGTTTCAATGTCTCCCAAGTCACTGAATGGGAAACAAGTGTGCAGAATACAAGGCATGGCTTTACTCTAATGCCGCGTACACACAACCGGACTTTCCGGGCAGAAAAGGTCTGGAATCATTCCATCGGACATTCCGATCGTGTGTGGGCTTCATTGGACTTTTTTCTTTCGAAAATTCTGACGGACCTAGAAATTGAACATGTTTAAAATCTTAGAAAGGAGGTAGTGGGTGGAATGTCCTAATAGATACGGCACCTCATCCTTAAACAATTATGTATAATAGAGCAGGGAGAAGGGGATTATAGTGGTGTCAAAAACAATTTAGAACACAATCATTATAAAAATATCAAATCTTTAATAGTATACAATTCTAAAAAACATAGTTCATACACATATATTTTATGTAGATAAACTACACAAGGAGCACTTTACAGTTTTGTATATTGACCGACATCAGAGATGTTGAAAGGTAGTCAAAGGTCAATTCATCCCTACTAGTTTCGCCAATACATTGGCTTCATCAGGGGAATAAACAAGTAGTGGAAAAGAGTAAAGGCACTGGAAAAAAAAAAGTCAATCACAAAGCAAAATTATCGTAACAGATCAAATGAGCAATTGAAAAACAGGAAGATCACAATTTTGTCTGACCAAGACCTCACGCTTCCCAAGCAACCACATCACAAACATACCGAGTCAAGCTACCAGGACACAGAATGGACACCGTCAGGCAGCTGGGGACGATGGTCCAACTCAGCCCTGTCATTGGCTACAGGGGGCCCAAAAGGGTGCCTGTAAAACCACGTGACACGGGCTACGCACGGTATTCTGGGTGTTGTAGGCATCCGATTTCGGACACTGCGCAGGCCACTTTTTGTCCGCTCCCAATTGACTAATTAGTCATGCTGATCAGGTGGGGGGGGCCTATAAAGCTGCCAAACTCTTCTCATCCTCTTGTTGACTGCTATGCACTGTGGTTTGGCTGTTCTGGAATGAGGTAAAACTACTTTTTTCTTACATATGGAAGAAGTGTTTATCTCCTCCCTTCCCTCATTCACTTATATGCTGATTGGCAGTTTATATGCTGACTGTATGTATTTATTTAATTCATATTTAGATAGATATATATTGAATTCATATTTAGATATATATATATATATATATATATATATATATATATATATATTTTTTATTTTTATTTTTTATAGGGTGCTTTTCTTTTAAAGCACCACTAACATCCATATTAACGCTATCATTATGCACTATATTGTTGTTTCAGTTTCCTGGGTTTTGATACATATTTTTTGATTCCAATAAATTCAAGTACCACGCATTGATCCACCCAGCGCATTTTTTTCGCTTTTTTCACGCTTCTACCTTTGGTATGTACTTGAGGCTTATTAGCCTATGTGAATAATAATGGATAGGGGTTATTCTCTCGTGCTCCATTTTAGTAGCTTTTACCAATTTGTCAATTTTTAGTTTTTACAGGCACCCTTTTGGGCCCCCTGTAGCCAATGACAGGGCTGAGTTCGACCATCGTCCCCAGCTGTCTGACGGTGTCCATTCTGTGTCCTGGTAGCTTGACTCGGTATGTTTGTGATGTGGTTAATTGGGAAGCGTGAGGTCTTGGTCAGACAAAATTGTGATCTCCCTGTTTTTCAATCGCTCATTTGATCTGTGTTACAATAATTTTGCTTTGTGATTGACTTTTTTCTTTTTTTCCAGTGTCTTTACTCTTTTCCACTACTTGTTTATTCCTCTGATGAAGCCAATGTATTGGCGAAACTAGTAGGGATGAATTGACCTTCAACTCCCTTTCAACATCTCTGATGTTTAAAATCTTACTGACGGAATCAGTTCCTATCAAGAAAACCGCTCGTCTGTATGTTGTTCCAACGGACCAAAAATGACGTAAGGACAGCTATTGGCTACTGGCTATCGAACTTCCTTTTTCTAGTCCCGTCGTACATCATCGCGTCCTAAACGATCGGACTTTGGTGTGATCGTGTGTAGGCAAAACCGTTTCAGCGGAACTCCGTCGAAAAAAAAGTCAGAGTTTATTCTGACAGAAAAAACGGTTGCGGCATTACTTCACTTGCTGTATGCATTTTACAATTCTGTGTCTCAGAATGAATTGAATCTACTGTATACAGTAGGTAGCAAATTACATTTTCAGAAGGTCACCTGTGGCAGCCGACATATTTCATTCATGATGGCTCATATCTGATATCAGCAACAATGTCTAGAGGGAAACCTACCCCTCGGAACACATATAAATGTAGCGCACCCCCCTAAGGAGCCACTAGTTTACTGGGCCCTCTGAAACTCAATTTCTTCTCTGGTTAGCTGGGCCACTGCCTGTACACATCCAACTTAAAGTGTTACTAAACCCAGGACCCTGCATTTACTATATCTGTTCTCCCACCATACACGGAACATGGAAATTCATTATTTAATTCATTATTATAAACTGCTAAATACCTTCTTTCATCAGCAGTAAATAGCAGTATTGTGACTTCGAGTAGTGTCTGGCAGAGCACTGGTTAAAGTTTGTAGAAGAAGTTTTCATTCTCCTCTGACTGTCCTATGAGGCTGCATGACCCCTGCCTTTCTGTCTGGACAGTGCTGATTGGCCCTGTGCTGTGCAAAAAAACTCTCTAGCAATATACACCACACTGAGCATGTGCAGAACGCCTCCAAGGCTCTGTACTATCAGCAGATGGATTGAGAACAGTAAAAAAAGGGAGGATCAGAGAAGACAGGATCAAACAGCCTTTTTACACAATGTGGAGGATTAACCCCTTACGTTATACAGTGAGTGTAAAAAGCATGCTTTACTGCATATACAGACTGATTTTACTGTTGTGGGTTTAGTAACACTTTAATGCCATGAACAATGCCAGATTAGATGAACACTGTGTTTATTAGAAATAAACTGGTCAATTAAAATCAAGGTAATACAAATCATGACCTAAATGAAATAAAACCAATTCCTATACAGAATACTTCTATACCAAGCTTGTACACAGGGAGCAACCCCAAGAGTAACTGGTCCTAGGTTATACCACACACCCCAGTTTAAACTGTAACAGAATCACCTTAAGCCTAGGTTCACACTGACAGCGGGATTAAAATTGCGCAAGTTCAGCTGAACTTGCACGATTTCATACTCGCATTTCAGTCTGACTTCGGGAGCGATTTCAGAGACATCTGTGCGGGTTCCTGCACAGATGTCTATACAAATGGCATCCCAAAGTCACGAAAAGTAGTACAGAAATTACTTTTGGGAATCGGTGCAGTGCCGCAAAGTTGGCGTCACACCGATTCGGATTGTGCCATTGCCAGCAATAGCCGCCGATTTGCCATGTGATTTGACATCAAATTACATGCCAAATCGCATCAATGTGAACCTAGGCTAAGTGTCATAAGCCTGGAAACGGATCGTATAACCCCCTGGAGACTACGCTGCATTCAGGGCCCTGGAATGAATCTGCTAGGTACATGTCAGCCTGTAGGACTTTACTATGCCAGGAAAGTAGAAGGTAGTAAACTCTATACAAAGCACTATGAGACAGAATGGAATAGTCTCCAAAAGAATAGCTATTTCTGCCGGCTTTGTTGGGACCCTTGTGGTGCACAAATGATGATGCTTGGTGGTTTCCTGCTTTCAGTTCAAGTGGATGGAAGAATAAGGAGGGGTTTGGAAGTAACTTGCAGAAACACCTACATGGTAATGAAAAAGAACATGCAATAAGTTCAGGGAGAATTTAAATTAGTTCTGAGTTAATGGGGCAATCCTAGGTAGGTGGTATGGCAATGCTCAGAGGTATGCTAAGTGAGCAAGGCAAGGTCTAAGGAACAGAAGGACAAACTGTGTTTGGCTAAAGTCTCTTTTTCTGCTGTACAGTGTGCATAATGAGTTAACACCAATCCTGTGCTTCAGCTCAGGGTCTCCTCACAAATCAATGGCTTGAGATCCGGCAAACCCGCTCTATACTGCTGGAGATACAGAACAACACCAGCGAACTCACTCTGTGCTGCTTAGGCTGCGCTGGAAGGCGTTACCCGAGAACTCAGCACTGGACATCCACTTCCTACCCCGGTCTGGTGCCAAGTGCCTTGAATGTCCCCAAGCAGCCCACTCAGTTCAACTCTGCTCCTCCCAGAAGGCATGGTCCCCTGGGAATTGTAGTTTCATTGATGCTGTAATGCAGTGCCACCTGTACATAATGAAACTACACCTACAACAGTTCTATCCTATACATATTCTATCTCCAGTACGAAGTTAAACAATCAGGTGGGGACATAACATTTGGGAACGCTTGGACTTGTTGTCCCACCATAACAGTTCTGTGGAGTTCCTCGCTGCCTTCTTAAAGGGGTCCTGTGCCAGCACCTGGTTAGGTGGTGAAGTGCCAAGTGCCAGCGCTATATTATGGAAGGAGGAGGATTGAGTCACAAGCCCTGCTATTCCCAGAAGTGTTCAGTTTTTTTCTCTTTTGCTTCAGGTGGCACATTGGCAGGGGAGCTAAGAGAAAGTAGGTAGAAACTGCTGTATGGACAGGCATTGAGGAAAATATGTTGCTTTGCATTCCATAAGCATGCCAAGGGCTTTTTTTAAAAAAAAATTAAAAACAAAGTAATTTATTTGATTTGCGTATATTATTTCTAAAAATCAGTGATTGTTCCAAAGTGTGTATATACCATTAGAGTTTCAGATGGACAGACTGGCTTGTGGTGCAGTTGGCACGAGTTCTGCAACAAGGCTAAGGCCCGGTTCACCCTGCTGCGATGCCAGACATCGCATGTGATTTGCAGCGCACTGCTGTTCACATCACATGCGATGTCTGTGTGATGCGATTTCATCCATACAGATAGTATGGCTGATATCGCACCGCAATCGGTCCAAACTAGCACAGGACCCTTTTTTTTGTTAGGACCAGAATCGGATTGCATGGGTGTTCACACATATGTGATCCGATTCATGTTCGAACTGTCAGTTCTCAGTGCGATATACGAGCTGAACTGGGGGCGTCGTTAACATTGTATGACACTCCCCAGCAGTTCGCATATGGCAGTATGAACTGCCGTGCGAGTCGGGTGCAATGCAGGAACACGCAGTGGATTTGCAGGGTTCTCGCATTGCAGCAGTGTAAACCGGGCCTAAAACTTCACCAAATAATCTGGTAAAGAACCATCTGTTTGGCTGATTAGTGTTGCTATAGTGTCCTTAAGGTCCCTTAGTTAAAAAATCTAAGCTCATTATATGTCATTTTAAGACCTATCCACTGGCCACCTGGCAGAGACTTAGGAAGAAATAACAATAATTGGCCTATGCTGGGTAGCTGGTGGATAGGAATTACCTCCCTATGAAATCTGTATGAACGCTGATATTTAATTAGCATAATGGGACATTATATGGTCAACAACCTTACAAGTTGCTTTGTGTCACAGATTGTGATTCATAAAGCATTATTTCTTGAGTAGTAATAGGGAAGTTTTGACTTTCTTGACACAAGTTGCATGTTAGTCCACCTGCTAGTAAATACTTATTAGACACTAAGGGGTTCATTTACTAAAGCTGGAGAGTGCAAAATCTGGCGCAGCTCTGCATAGAAACCAATCAGCTTCCAGGTTTTTTTTGTCAAAATTTAATTGAACAAGCTGAAGATAGAAGCTGATTGGCTACCATGCACAGCTGCACCAGATTTTACACTTTCCAGTTTTAGAAAATTAACCCCTAAGGCTGCCTATCAAGCTGAACCTATAAATAGTGAGGCAGCCATCTTTCAAGCTTTGCCAAGTAAATTGAGATATCAGAGTACCCTGAGTTTTGTGAGTCCTAAGCCTCTCATGAAATTAAGGGATATAACTGTAAAGGACAGCAGTGGTGTACAATTAGTGGAAAGTGTTGATGACACTGACCTTGGTTCTGTCCAGCATGGAGCTTACAGTACCATACCTTCCAACTTTTTGAGATGGGATCAAGGGCCACCTATTAGCAAAAGTATGTAGGCATAGGACACCACCCTGTCACACAACTTACAGGAGAATTATATTAAAAAAAAAAAAAAGATGAGTTATACCCACAAGTTCTTTATACTGGATAAATGGTTCATTCTATATACTACGATATAAACCAGACCAAAATGAGAGACAAAGGAGGAGGAAAGAGGGATAGAGGGACTTTGTTCCAAATCAAGGACAGTCCCTCAAAATCTGAGACAGTTGGGAGCTATGCAGTACAGTGTGCTGCCATGTAATAAAGACTATTAATCTTAAGATCTTTTCACGGTTAAAGTGGTTCTAAAGCCTAAACATATGTTACCATAACCGCTTGCTAACCGTTGCACTCCAATTAACGTCGCCAGAATGGCACAGGCAGGCAAAAGGGCCTATCTGTACGTCCCTTTGAATTTGCTGCCTAGCAGGCGCGCGCCCGCCGTGTGTCCCGCAAACTCGATGTTCGCCAGCGGCCCGCGATTGCAGCAAGGAGAAGCAGAATGGGGAGATGCCTATGTATACAAGGCATTTCCCTGTTCTGCCTAGTGACATGACTGGAATCTACTGCTCCCTGTGATCGGGAGCAGTGATCTATGTCATGATCTATTGAGCCCATCCCCCCTACAGTTAGAACACATCCAGGGAACACACTTAACCCCTTGATCACCCCCTAGTGTTTAACCCCTTCCCTGCCAGTGTAATATATACAGTAATCAGTGGCTATTTGTAGCTCTGAACTCTGTACAAATGTCAATGGTCCCAAAATAGTGTCAAAAGTGTCTGATCTGTCTATCATAATGTCGCAGTCCTGATAAAAATCGCAGATCGCCGCCATTAGTAGTAAAAAAAAAAAAGAAAAAAAATTAATAATAAAAATGCCATAAATCTATCCCCTAATTTGTAGACACTTATTGCGATTTTTTTTTTTTTTTTTTTACCAAAAATATGTAGAAGAATACATATCGTCCTAAACTGTGGAAGAAATTTGTTTTTTTATATATTTTTTGGGGATATTTATTATAGAAAAAAGTGCAAATTATTGCTTTTTTTTCAAAATTGTCGGACTTGTTTAAAGCGCAAAAAATAAAAACCACAGAGGTGATCAAATACCACCAAAAGAAAGCTCTATTTGTGGGAAAAAAAAGGATGTCAATTTTGTTTGGGTACAACGCCGCACCACCGCGCAATTGTCAGCTAAAGTGACACCATGCCGAATCGCAAAAAATGCTCTGGTCAGAAGGGGGTAAATCCTTCTAGGGCTGAAGTGGGTAATGCATTCCTTGAATTATGGTAAAAAAAATGTTTAGGCATCAGCATCCCCCCTCACCCCCCTTTTTACCTACCTGAGCCCTCATTCGATCCAGTGCTGTGGACGTCTGCAGCTCTTATCTCCATTGCACAGAGTAGGTAAGCATAGACATGTTTGTTATTTTTTTGACTAAATATTTTTACCTTTACAATCACTTTAAAAAACAGGGCTGGGTGCAGACCTGAGAGGTTCCACGATATAGTTGAAAGTCCTTCTTCTAATTTAGGAGAGTCTGTACTGAGCTGAAAGCCTCAGTGGACAGAGCCAGCCAGAGGGTGATCAGGCCGTATTCAGAATTCAAGGAGTACAGCCTAAAGCTACACATAGATTTGTTAAGAAGATGATTCATGCATGCACAATGTGATAGCCCTCAGGACAGGCTATGTAAAGTTAACAGGAATAGAGAAGTGATCAGGGATCAGGAGGCCAGCACTGTTTCTTCCTCTTATAGAGCACTATAGAGGAAGGTTTTCTAACCAGTTCAATCAACTGTTAACCCTGACAACAGACAAATCGTTGATATGGAGACTCACAATAGACATGAGGTTATCATTTTTAGTCAGATCAAGTGACTGCCTTTTCATATCTATTATTATTATACAGGATTTATATAGTGCCAACAGTTTACACAGCGCTTTACAACATGAGGGCAGACAGAACAGTTACAACACAATTCAATACAGGAGGAATCTAAGGGCCCTATAGGTGCTTTCAGTGTCCTGAGGTTGAAAAAGTCCACAAACTGCAAAGGAAAGCTATGTGTGGAGCAAAGATGTTGAGTTGAAAGCCTATAGTAGAATGTGTCTCACTCAATTAATCTAGGGGCCCATGATCTACACAAGCAGATTTAGCTACATAAACAATGCTAGAAGTGTAGGCTTCAGTAGAATGCATGTGAAAATGAACAAGTTAAGGTGGAGATCACTGGCAGGATCAACATGTATTAAAATGTAACTTTGAAAAGGCAATATAGGGTAAACTCTAATGCCCTGTACACACGGTCGGACATTGACCGGACATTCCGCCAACAAAATCCATGGATTTTTTCCGACGGATGTTGGCTCAAACTTGTCTTGCATACACACGGTCACACAAAGTTGTCGGAAAATCCGATCATTCTGAACGCGGTGACGTAAAACATGTACGTCGGGACTATAAACGTGTCAGTAGCCAATAGCTTTTGTCTCTTAATTTATTCTGAGCATGCGTGGCACTTTGTGCGTTGGATTTGTGTACACACGATCGAAATTTCCGACAACGGATTTTGTTGTCGGAAAATTTTATAGCAAGCTCTCAAACTTTTTGTGTCGGGAATTCCAATGGAAAATGTGTGATGGAGCCTACACATGGTCGGAATTTCCGACAACAAAGTCCTATCACACATTTTCCATCGGAAAATCCTATCGTGTGTACAGGGCATGAGTGTAAATGCACGGAAAATTAAGTGCTGGAGCAGATATTTTTCATTTAAAGGGAGACCATTGTTCTACTTTAAGTTTGGTGCCCACACCCTTGTAAGTGTCCATGCCAACTGCCCTTTAAATGAACTTCCATTTGTTTATGTTCAAGACTTTCATGTGAGCACCTGCTTTGCTGTAGAAATTGCATTAGTTCTGTTTACTCTATTGCTGCCAAATCTCCCCGTCTGTAAGCTGGCTATTTTCTGCAGTGAAGGACTGTCACTATAGCTGGGTGTAGGTGTGAGTGAATCAAACAGCCTGTGTAGGGAAGCTCTGTGTCCACATGAAATCTCCATAACATCTCATAGGGCACCATGTGTAGAACAGGACAAAATTGCTACTATGGTGTTGTCGTTCACTCACCCTTGTATCCAACATGCTGGTGTTACCTTTGTAGCATTTGTCGTATAGAAGCCTCTTATAACATGACAGTCGGTCTGGTAACATGGCAGCAGTCTCTGTTAAAAAAAAAAGTTGAACAACCACCTTTGACCAGTTGCAGATATGATACATACTTTTATTATGGTCATTTTCCAAGCAATGGGAAATCCATACAACTCTATGTCAAGCCACAATTCTGCACCTCTTAAAAAATGCTGATATATATGAATTCCCTCTCATGTGCAAATTTCAACAGGAATTGGGTAATATGGACAGACAAATATAAAAGCTCATAAATACCTGATTGTCTACAGTATACGTTTAAATAGAAAAATTCAAAAATGCATACCCTTCTCTTCTATATATTACTAATGTATTCTAATGCATAATGACAAAAAATGTGTGTATATAGATTTGTGCCTTTTCTTTTTTCTTTTCTTTGTTGTTACCTGATAAATTCAATAAAAACTATTGAAACCAAAAACAAAAAAATGCTGATATACAGTAGTGTGTGTTACCTGCGGTAGTCTTCATCTCCTATGCACTTTCTGAAAACCATAGAAAAAGGTCCATCAGACGTGAAAAGCATAACACTGAAGGCAAGATAAAATGCATTTCAAGTGCAGTCATGATTCTAATACTAGAGTTCGTTATAAAAGGATCCAAAATGTATAAAGGACAGCAATAAAGCCATTAAAATTTTAATTGCATGTTTTGAGCTAACACTTGGAAAACAGAATTTGTTTCACGTGTTTGCATACTGTACAGACAAGGTACACAGTCATTAATGTTCACCATAATAGAAAGAATGAAGAATCCCAGAGGGCATAAAAACAAAACAGCTCATCACATGACACCATCCCTACAAAATCTGGTCATGATATTGCACATAGATTTTTTTTAAGCTGTGATTTCATGTGAAGTGACTTGCTATGGCAAATAAAGTGATTGAGTAGTTTAGGAAGTAGCAAATGATCTTTGCCAAGGCAAAAACTACAAATGACTACTTTAGAGTTCTAAATATATTATACACATGACTGGAAGAAGTAAATTATTATATATATAAAAAAAAATAGAGAAAGTTAATATGCATACATGTGCACAGCTGTCTACCATGTGTTGCATTTACTATGCAGTGAATATACAATGCAGTAATGTACATGGAATAAGAGGAAGCTGCTTTCAGCAATTTAAAGAGGAACTGCAGTCTGCTCACATAATTTGTAATAAAAACATATTTACTTCCCTCCAACCACTTTGCATATTATTTTATATACACTGTGATTCTGTACTTGCCAAATATGCTGCAGAAATCTCCCTCTGCTGAGTCTGACTGCAGCCATTTTAACTGTGGGCAGCTGAAGCTGCTGTCTGTTTACTTCCTGGATTTACACAGACACACCGAGGCACACCTCCAGCTCTGCAGCTCTGATTGGCCCTCTTATGACTCCTCCTTCCTCCCTTCCTGGCAAACTCTCACAAGAGTGAGAGAGAGCTGTGCATGATGTCATAAGCCTAGGCTTTTTACCAGACAAGAAAGTGGGCTTAGGGTTGCCAACTTTTCTTCAAGCCAAACCCGAACACTTCAGTGGGGCTTGGCGTTTTTTTTTTGTAGCATACACTATGAAATTGTAAAATACCTGGGACACCTCTGTGTGCCCTAGGGGAGTAGTAATGCGGCATGTGCAACGGTGAACAGTGGGTGTAGCCAATTGCATATAGTGCAGGTGTGTGTAATGTACAATATAGTGTATATAGTGCAGGAGTGTGTAATGTACAATATGGTGTGTATAGTGCAGGTGTGTGTAATGTACAATATGGTATATATAGTGCAGGTGTGTGTAATGTACAATATAGTGTATATGTAGTGTTTGGTGGGGAGCCTCCCAGTGTAATTTTGGGGGGTGGGGGGGTCTCCTGGTGGTCTCCTGGTGTAGAATGGAGGGGACAGGGGAGTCCTCCTGTAAGGCATTGGCTGAGGATAGTTAAGCTGTGCATGATACATGAGCCTAAGTTCAGTGGAGGAGCGATGCTACTGCTGACCTCCCAGTTATCAGTCACTGGTCCTGCAGATGGAAAGTTTGACAGCTCCAAGCAGGACACTCACTTCACAAGACAGAACCCCAATCCCCCTCAGCAGCACATCTCCCTTCTTCCTTCGAAATCCTCCAGCAAAGTCGACGGCAGGGAAATTCCATCGGCATCTCTGCTCCTGCACACTCAGGGGAATCTGTGTTGCAGACACAGGTTGTCTGACATTACGAGCATGGACTTGACAAGTTCCTCCTCCATACAGCTGCATCAATACTGAATGCCCTTTTGGGGTGGGAGGGAGAGAGCACTTAGCAGTGAAGCCGCAGCCGGCAGCATTCATTAGCGGCTCTGCAGTGAAGACATACAGGGGGTTTGGCGTGAACTGGAGGTGTTAATCCCCCAATGAGTTCCCACACTGGATAGGACTAGAGGTATGCTGCTGTGCCCAGGTTTCAAGAGGACAGAAACCCGAGCAGGAGTGTCAAAACCCGGACTGTCTGGGTCATTCCCGTACAGGTGGCAACCCTAAGTGGGCTGTATAAGGTATTTACTGGCAGAAAAAAAATGTTTTACTGATGTAGCGCCCTCTACCTTTAGGTGGGTGCTTTATTGTATATTTTGATAGTGTAGAATGTAGTGACAGGTAAATTTAGCCAGGCCCGTGTTCTTTATTGGGCTTGGATGTTAATTCAGGGTTGGAAATATCAGAGTAGAAGGGGGTGTGGCCGCCTTCACTTGGGCTCAGGGAGACCTTCTTGGCTCAACAATGGATTCTGCTGGAAAGAGAGGATGGGCTGAGACCTGAGTGGCAGGAAACCCATGTGAGAGGATTGGCCAATGGTTAATTTTCATGGTCAATGGGAGGTCTCTCATAAAAGGGGGGGGACACATGCTCTGGGAGGAGTTGCAGGAACCAGTGGCCCGGATGTTCAGAGATCCTGGTGCCGGAGGAGAATCCAGGGGACAGGCCAAGTGCCTAGGCCCTGGGGATGAAGTCAGCATGTAGTTGCTAAGAGGATACCGGGCGTTCCCAGGCGGGAATGTGCCGGTCGGAGAAGGAGGAAGTAGGAGCAAAGCGGAGGAAGAAGAACTGGGTGATCGACTTTCTGTGAGTAGAACATGGACTGTTGATTGGGAGAGAGCAAAGGGAGTGCAAACCCAGAGGAGCTAAAGGAAGGATTTTATACTGCGCATTCAAGGAATACAGTATCCAGCACATTTAGAGACTGAAGGGTGTTAATATGTGGGTCATGGAGAAGGCTGTGCAGGTCTTAGACCTTAAAAAATTGATACCCCAAAAAAGGGTGTTGGTATGCGGGTCAGGAAGAAGACTGTGCAGGTATTTGACCTTAAAGAATTAATACCCTAAAGGAAGCCTACCCAATCAGGCAGAGGAACTATTCAGAGTAGTAAATCTTCAGCCAGATTGACAACAGAAGAAGCAATAGTCCGCAGTGAGAACCAATACAGGGGGAATCATTCAGAGTGATTTGTCTTGTTAACTGGAATCAATAGTTTGCAGTAAGGACTGGACAGGGGAAATCCACTGAAAAGGCCAAGGCCATGGATGATAACCTATTCTTCTGAAACATTCATGGGGATCTCATACATCTCTAGATCTCTTCAAGTTAATCTCAAAAATAAAGACCAAGTATAAAATTCTTACATGGACTGTCTCAATTTCTATGAGTTGTGATGTGTATGGCAGTAGGGGTGATTGGCAGATATTACAACTAAACCAGCAGCTCCTACGGGGGTAGTGCGCTACACTATCCAAAGTTAAAACAACAAGGGCAGAAGATTTAATAGATGGAACGTTGAAAAAATGTATGAAGTTCCGGTTTAAACCTTTTTATCTGTTTTCAGAGACTGGATTGACAGCTGTTATCAACATCAAAACCAACATTTTCAAAGTAAAAGCTTTGGCAATGTTTGTTTTCAGCTGTAGCAGTCTAATTTGCCTCCCGTTTTTACATTCTTGCTCTGCAGCCAGTATTTTTTTTATATATTGGGCAATAAATCTCAGCCCTGGTCTAAGTAACAGTCATGACGGGCTGTAGTGGCAGCAATGCAATAAATTGGCAGAAATTCTACAACTTCTAGTGCAACCCCAGCTCAGAGAATACACTGCAGACCATGGCCTATAGTGATATCAGTGTCTCTATGTCTCTCCCTCTGCTCATTGAATGACAGAATAGTGACTCCATGTGACATTGCTATTGAGTGTTTTGCAGGTGAAGTGTGCTGCTCAATCATGATCCCCTCAGCTAATAACCTATTTATGGTAATTTCACACATGCAGTAAGGCCGACCATATACAGTTCAAATCTCAGCTCGGTATAGCAGGAACCAGCCGAGATTTGAACCGTTAATAGGCAGGCTGAATGTACCAAATAAACGATAAAATCAAGACCCAAAGAGGGTACCTCAGAAAAAGAAGTAAAATATGCAGGAGCAACCACAGTGTACCACAAATTGAAAAATTCTTTATTAGAAAAGTCATTGATTCGCAATAGAAAAATTATATATTCAAATTTGGAGTGTGCCCCACATTCAAATACCCCAACCAATTAAAAACATTCAATTGACAACGTTGTCACAAATCGCCACACTCCAAGGTCCACCACGGCCACACACGCATACATACAGACCAGGGGTGAGACTCAGGTTGAATATGAAACTTCCTGTGCTCCAAATAGCTATACCCACAGGCTCAGTGTTGTGCAAATTCAGTGAGGTATTGCACAACAGTTGTGCACTGAAGGGAAAGTGCAATCAGCTGAGCCTAATCTCAGAATGTGGAGCTACAGGGGTGCCTACCAAATGTCCAGACTGTCGGTGATGACAGCTGGAAAAACAGCACAACTCGTGGATGGTACTGTATTGGATTGATCGTATGAATGTTGGGATGGTGTGCTAGCTCAAAGTATTAGACTGAACATTGGGTGAAAGATGCTTCAAAAGTTCACATAATAGTGTTGAAGTAGTTCCAATAATGCTGAGAAGTTGGTCATGAGAGCAGTATACATCATATATGAAAAAGAAATAGCTCTGTTGATGGTATCGCACTCAAAATTGCTATGAGTGCAGTCACCCTACAACAGGCCGTTGGCTATGGAATAGGGTATCTAATCAGCTTCATAACAGTCCCGTACAAGGCACCATAAATGATCAAAGCACACAGTAGGTTTACTCATCAACACTGTCAGGACCTGCTGCAGGGGCATATGGTGATAAAACAAGGAGTCATGCAGCTATTTGCAGTTCAGGAAGGCTCTACAGCATGTTGGGTTAGGACTGACACACGGCTTTTAGTTCATTGCACAATGCTGAAATGACTATGATGTTCAGCCCGGAGGCTCTCACCACTCCACCGTGCTGTTACATGTGTCCTGTGTAGATCAGTCTCACTATCCATGGATACATCTGTCTGATTATCCTCAGCCGCTGTATTCAAATGGCCTTGCTGGTAAGCGGGAAGTGCTTCCGCATATGCCTGATGGATCGTGGCCACCTGGATTCTGTAAGATCACCATACCAGTCTGTGAGGGTGGCGGATGTGATGCCACCTAGATGCTGGAATGCATAGTGGAGTGCAGGGCCGTGTGGCACTGCCTACGTCAACGCGTTTCGCACTTGTAACCGTATGCTTCATAAGGACGTACCGCTGTTAAGTTCCTACTTCTTTTAAAGGGACCTCCGCCCAATCA
This sequence comes from Aquarana catesbeiana, assembly GCF_042186555.1. NCBI lineage: Eukaryota > Metazoa > Chordata > Amphibia > Anura > Ranidae > Aquarana > Aquarana catesbeiana. Next base: position 88,633,451 of record NC_133331.1, read on the forward strand.
AATAACAAATGTGCTTGGAACAACGGATTTTGGCCATATAGTGGTGACATGTCAGATATTTATTTAAAAAAGAAGTCAGAAGTATCCATTCTGAATACAGATATCATTCATTCATCAACATTCGTGCATTGGGTTTTGCTACAATGTAGAATCTTAATTAGTCTACATCTAAAGATAAAGAATGCTGTGTACCCAGCATTTAGCTGGCTATACACAGAGCAAATTTCTTTCCTGCTACAATGGGTTGCCGTCCCAGCTGGAGAAGACAGTGATTATCGCTAGTGGCTATAGCAGCCAATAACAGAAATCACAAGAGAATCCGGCTGGCTGGTTGTACCCAAGTTGAGTGATCAACTTGGTACATTCAGCCTGTCCATTAACGGTTTGAATCTTGACAGGTTCCCACTGGGGATGCACCGAATGGGTTCTTTGTGGCCGAAACCGATACCGAAAATAAATCTTCCTTGATCCCGAAAACCGAAACCGATACCGAAACAGCACCAAAACCGAAATAGGCTTTTTTTTTATCTATTACCCCAAGAAATTATTGGATATATAAAATTGTGTTACATTCGTATTCGTTATATTATTTATATTCAACTTAATCATTCATTTTATGAAGAAAAGAATACTACAATCCAGTAATGTCCAAAAGTACTTTAATAAAAAGTAACCCACATAAAATTGGACAGTGGACACAGAAGATAAAAATAAAATAAAATAAGACTGCAGTCAGTGCACATTGCACCACCATACCAAATAAAACAGGCATAAAAATAAAATAATAATATATAATATTAATAATAATAATAATTATTTAATATTAATATAATAATAATATAAAAATGCCAAAGACTGACTTTTTTATATTTTATTAATTTCCAACTTACATCAGAACTAGTAATTCAGTTCTCTCTCCCTAAGGTTTCAGCGGCTGGATGTGCGATAAGTGTATGTAGCTGCGGGTTACATACATAGTCATACAGTAGACCGCACTGTGTTCCGGCCCCGGGTATGGGCGGAGGCATCCTGGAACACAGACTAGTCTACACAGAGGCGGCTCTCTAATTAGGCGAAATAGGCGGTGGCCTCAGGCCTCGCAGTCATAGGGGCCTCGCACAGCTGGATTGTTTACCTAATTAGAGAGCCGCCTCATTCAGCAGCAGAGATCTCCGTCCCGAGTCCCCTCGCTCTGCTACAGGGAGAGATAACAGGCGGCAAGTGAGACCTGTGATCGGAGCTCACATACATCTCCGGATCACAGACAGGGAGGGAGAGCCGCTCAGTAGAGCTCTGACAGATCTCCCCCCTCCCCCTTCTGCCTGCACAGCCAAACAGAAGAGGAGAGAGAGCTTCTGCTCCTCCTCCTCCCGCCCTCTCCTCCTGTGTCTGCCCCGCCCACTCTCCTCGGCAGTGTTCTCTGTTCTGCCTCACAGAAGGAGATGTGTGGGCGGGAAGATTCAAGCTGGAGCCCAGGAAAAGGGGAGTCT